>NC_133577.1:7453585-8053585 GCF_964106895.1 Numenius arquata | reverse complement strand
ATGTCTGAAAAGCAAAGACAATATAAACCCACAAAAACTTACAGAAATAATAGTTTTAGCTTACTTTATCTGGGGAAAGAATAAAGTAACTGATCTCCTAATTAAAACACAATTGCTTCTTGAGTCATAGTTTTCTAGTAATAAAAGGCTTATTGTTTACAGCAGTAAAACCCAGTACTGGGGCCAGGAGCTTTTCAATGACCATTTTCAGGGGATCTCTACACAGTAGCGACAAGTCAAAGTTTAAAGTTTGAGAGGCACCAAATAGGACTTTCACTGAGATCAGCAGGGAAGTATTCGGTTACATCCAAACTGATGTGGCCCATGGATCTTATGGCTAATTTGGGAGGGGGGGGTCAGTAAAAGAAAGTGCAAGAAATATGGGGTGAGCACAGCAAGGTCAGCAAATCAGTATTGCGTGTGATAGCATAGGCATAAGTTGTTTCATATGCTTCTGACTTTGGAAAGTTAAAACTGAGATTGCAGTTTATCAATGGCACCTTGTTCTAACCGCAGACATGCAGACTTGGGCCAGCCGGTGATGTGAATGACCTGAACCAGCGCACTGTTCCCTCAGGGTGCATACAGTACATAGTTTCTTGGTTTGCAGCACACTTGTCCATCTGTTACGATAGCTATTGGTGCCCGCTCAGAATAAGCTTGGACTATTCCACTAGTGCACAGAGGCCAGGAAAAAAAAAAAAAAAAGGTTATGACAGACAGCCCGAAAAATATTGCAAGTGTAAAGTACCCCACAAGAAGTCTCTCTTCTGGGCCAGCCTTGGCATTGGCACAGCCGAGCTCTTTACGCACCTGCTGACACACGAGTGCCAAGATATGAATAGCTGAACAGCAGGGAAAATGGAAGCAAAGTATCCTCTTCTCTATAGGCTTTCTAGAAGTCATGTATTATCACAGTGGGACTCTGAGAACCTGCTAAGACCAACTGGGTCATAAAAACATATTCTCAGGCAACTGAAGACCAAGACTGATAACGCTTTTTTTCCAAGGAAGTCTTACAGCAAGAAAAATCACCCAGGCTTAGGTTGAACTCTATTACACTGAATACAACAAAGCTGGCATGTTTTGACCTGTTTTGTGTGGAGCAGAATAAAACAATAGACTTTGCCAAGGAGGTAAAGATAAGGAAAGAGGGGACGTGCCATCTGTCCCTTAACCAAAGTCAGCCAATGGATGGAACGGGATCAGCCTTGCTGGTTGCAACCATCTGGAGCTACAGACGGCAAACGCTGCTTAGCAAAGCACTATCGCAAGGCAGACATACGGTAAAGGAAGTGCACAAACCCCAAGGTGTTACAGAACTAACCCATCCCGGAGGAGGACGTGACATGAGACTAACGCTACACCCCGGGGAAGATCCCTTTCAGTATCTGAATGGTTCACCTTACCTTTCCTTACAGTTAGTTCATTTGGATAAAATGAACTATAAAAGTGAACTATTGCACTATGAACTAAAATGAACTATGAAAATGAGCTATTTGGATAAAAAGAACTATAACAAGGACTTGCTACTTAGCTACCTTGGCTGCTTCTGAATTTGTTTATTTTGATTAATGAGCAACTGTTGGTCTGGTACTATTAAATCACCTCTACTATGCTTACAATTTGGTACTGCTAGACTTATTTGGGCTGGGCTTTGCCAAGATCACACATGGTCATGCAGTGCCAGACCATCATACAACTCAGCTGCTTCTTCATGCTGCCTCTGTCAGGCTCTGTCAGAGCTGCTGCTCTGATGCTCGTGCTGCCTTCCTTGTGGCACAATTCTCACTGTTGTGGGGACAGTCATGGTACCACCCTCACACAGCAGGCTGAACAGGCTGCTCATATGCAGCAGACGTCTTTCACGGAGCCAAATACTCGTATTTTCTTTTGTTCCCAAGGCAAAATGGCACAACTGTCAACCTTCCACTTCCTCTTGAGGTCTAGAATTCAAGGAAGAAAACAGACACCAAGAACTGCTTTTACACGTCTTTACACAGGAGCCTCCTAAGATTGCCAACTTTCCAAAGGCAGTGATTACTTGGTTAAACATAGAATCATAGACTGGTTAGAGTTGGAAGGGACCTTAAAGATCATCATGTTCCAACCCCCCTGCCATGGGCAGGGACACCTCCCACTAGAGCAGGTTGCTCAAAGCCCCATCCAGCCTGGCCTTAAACACTTCTAGGGATGGGGCATCCACAGCTTCTCTGGGCAACCCGTTCCAGTGCCTCACCACCCTCACAGTAAAAAATTTCTTCCTAATATCTAATCTAAATCTCCCCTCTTCCAATTTAAAACCATTACCCCTTGTCCTGTCACTACATTTCCTGACAAAGAGTCCCTCTCTGGCTCTCCTGTAGTCTCCCTTCAGATATTGGAAGGCTGCTATGAGGTCTCCCCGGAGCCTTCTCTTCTCCAGGCTGAACAACCCCAGCTCTCTCAGCCTGTCAAGGCTAAGCAACATAAGGCTAAGCAACAAGTAAAAGAACAGAAGAGTCCCTCATTTGCTACTTTTCCTATCTAGGGTCATTACAGACCAAAGGGAACCTCAAGTTTGCAAGCAGACCTTGGAAATCGTTTAAAAATACCGAGTGGTTCACTTGTTGCAGGCATCTAAAGTGTTGCTAAACAAATACACAGCAGCAGGAAAAAAATAAGGCTGAAAACTAAACTGTTTTCCCACTTAAGGAGATATTAAGGAGATATATAACTTTTTGTCCTCTGTCTCTGAAGCTTCAGAAGCCATGAGAAGAGCATGTAGCACATCCAAGGGAAAAATTTGAAAGGACAAGTTGGGAAACGGTTGGTGATTCAAAAGGGAAAACAAGTGGCTTTATCAAAACACCACAAATGGAAGCAAAAAGAAACTAAGAGAGGAAAGCCAGTGAAAAGAATTGCATAATTTGCTGTTTTACATGAGCCCAACCAAGATATCTTATGCAAATGAAGAATGAACTCAGTGGAACTTTATTTTCCTGCAGTATGTTTTTTTGTTTTTGGCTGGGCAGCACAGTGCAGTTCGCTCATTTCCTGGATGTCCTCAGGACAGAGAAAAAAAAACTCAACCCTTTGACCTTGACAAAATTTCTTGTAAGTACAGTTAAAGGTAAGCTTTCTGGCTCTCTCCCAAGACATCTGTGGTTAAGTGTGAGTATAAATATATTGTTTGTGAGCCTCTTTGAGGGTTAGAGGCATTACATATAGAAGTGAAGTGTTATTAAAGGCAGCCCACAGTAAGCACAAATTGGTATGGTACTGGTTTTAGGTGGGACCTAGTGCTAGCACAGCATCACACCAAATGGATTTGAAAAGGGCCAATGAAAGAAATCACAAGAAGCAGGAACTGAAAATTAGGGATGACTCCTCTCAGAGAACAGAGTTCAGGAGGCAATCACACCACTGCTTGCTCGTGTTCCCACCACCAGCCACATCACCGCAAATAAGGGCAAAATCTAGAATAGAGAGATTTTGGCATGGCAGAGTCAGTTGTGGAAATAAAAGCATTTTGTAATCTCATCAAGTAATGAGATAAGTAGGAGACTGCAGGAAATGCATACACATCTTTTCTTGGGATAAGATCCCAGATCAGCCTTACTGATGATCTACAGAAGAAGGGTGGTCAGATGTCCTTTTGACTGTACCAGTACCGAGAAACAAGAGATAAGAAAGCATGCCTGGCTTTCTCTCTTTTGTATCACAGGATTTTTTAAAAATAAAAGTATAATATAAAGAATAAGAGATCATTCTAGCCTATTTAGACTCAGACCTGAATGGGGCTATTAAAGCTACATCATATAAAATATCATAGAATTATACAATCATAGTATCGATTGGGTTGGAAGGGACCTTTAAAGGTCATCTAGTCCAACCTCTCCAGCAACGAGCAGGGACATCTCCAACTAGATCAGGTTGCTCAGAGCCCCGTCCAACCTGACCTTGAATGTTCCCAGGGATGGCGCATCTACCACCTCTCCAGACAACCTGTTCCAGGGTTTCACCACTCTTATTGTAAAAAATTTCTTCCTTATATCTAGTCTAAAGCTTCCCTCTTTTACTTTGAAGCCATGATCCCTTGTCCTATCACAACAGGCCCTGTGATAGTGTCCCGTCTCTCCTGTAGGCCCCCTTGAAGTACTGAAAGGCTGCAATAATGTGTCCCCAGAGCCTTCTCTTCTCCAGGCTGAACAACCCCAAATCTCTCAGCGTGTCCTCACAGGAGAGGTGCTCCAGCCCTCTTATTATTTTTGTGGCGCTCTTCTGGACCTACTTGCATTGGTGACCATGAGGCCTAGTATTGCATCTCCTCTGGTGAGGCTGTCTATAACCTGGTTATCTCCAACGCACTCCAGGAGTCTTGCAGATTTGCCTACAGCTCGCCATGCTACTTTTCCAGCAGATGTTGGGGTGGTTGAAGTCTCCCAGCAGGATGAAAGCCTGTGAGCGCGATGCCTCCTGTAGCTGGAGTAAGAAGGCTTTGTCGGCCTATGCAGAGGGCAACACCTCCACCCCTCCTTCCTCGCCTGTCCCTTCTCAACAGCCTGTAGCCATTTACAGCTGCATTCCAGTCATGGGATTTGTCCCACCAGGTTTCAGTAATGGCAACCAGGTTGTAGCTTTCAAGCAGCACAGTGGCTTCCAGGTCCTCCCGTTTGTTGCCCATGCTGCAGGCATTGGTGCAGAGGCATTTCAGCTGGGCTGTTGGTCTTGTCACCTTCTTAGAGGAACAACTCTTAGCTCCTTTGGGGTATTTCACTGGTGTTTCCCTCTTGGGTCCTATTACCTCAGGAGCCCCTGCCTCATCTCCATAAGACTTCAAGCGTGCTGCAGTGCAGCCATTGTGACTCAGAGCTGTGGGCCCTTGCAGGCCCTAACCATTGCTTGTCGTCCCACAGCTTGTCACGGGCAAGCCTGATATTGCCCCCCTCTCCCCTCAAGTCTAGTTTAAAGCTCTGACAATGAGCCCCGGTAGCCTGTGAGCAAAGACCCTTGTGCCCCCCTCAGAAAGGTGAACCCCATCCGACACCAGCAGGCCTGGTGCCGTGTAGGCCATCCCATCATAGAAAACCCCAAAATTGTGGTGATGACAACAGCCACAGAGCCATGTATGAGACTGGGCTCATCTGTTTCTTACAACTCCCACAACTTGGAGGAGAGAGGAGAAAATAACCTGTGCTCCAGATTCCCTTACCAACTGTCCCAAAGCCCTGAAGTATCTTTTGATCCCCCTTGGACCATATCGATGCTCCTTTTTTCCCCCTTGACCATATCAATAGTAGAGTTTCTGATTTTCTAGGCAGCAATCTCTCTTCTAGTATGTAACAATATAAATTTTCTTTCTTCCTATTAAATACAGTCTTGAACAACTAGAAATGCCTGTTTATCTCTTCTTCCTATTGTTTGGTACAAATGAGAAGAAACTTATTGATACAGCCATATACAGTTTACATGAAACACTAATTAACTCAGCGACTTCATGATCCATGCCAAATGAATAGAAAAAAGAAGGGACAGTCTAAACCACTGGTGTAATCTCTGACTTATAAGTGGGTCTCACACTTCTCTAGCAGTGTAAATTATTCCCAATAAAAATTTCCTTTACATTGATAAAGGGGGAGTAAGTGGAGCCAGTATAGATAAAAATTGGTAATGAACTTCTAAAATGTCTATGCATTTTCCTGATCTCTTAAGCATTTGAACAGTATCCCAGCCTTATAATAAACTAAAAAAGGGCTAAGAAATTTTGCTCATAGACTTAAATGTGGCACAAGGCTTCACTGCATAGAAAATGGGTCTGTTGATTTCTGATTTCACTCTCTTAAAAAGTCACATTAAAAAGAGCAACAATAGGTAAACGTTTGTCATTACGTCCTTCAAAGAGGTTCATGTTTATTTCTTGATGCTCCTAAACAAAATGGTAGGTTGGCAATTCAGCTTTCTCTGAGCCCCCAAAGATACACAATGCATAACACACCAGTGAGAAAATGTGATTTGCTGCAAAGATTTTGCAAGATTTGATTTGTTGTAAAGCCACCCAAGGAGACTGTTTGCCCTTGGGCTGATTCTTTCCCCTCCTTTGGAAGGTGGGAGGAGGTTGGTGGTCAGACTGCCCAGGTGGTTTATATGTAATACTTTTTTAGGAAGTACTAAAAATGAAATACTTTATTTTGTTACTTTTTTTTTCACACATCATTGTTTGACTTGGGAGTGGAAACCCCTTTTCTCATCTGTTTTTCAGAACAAGTCATCTCAAGGGCTTCGGTAAGCAGGAAATACGGAAAAAATTGTGTTGAATTGCTCTTGAATAACTACAGTTATTGGGCTTTAAAATGTTCCCCACGTATTTGCATTATTCCCTAAACATGCCCTGTGTAAAACACTGAGCAATAAAAATAATTTAGATGTTAAGGTAACTGACAAGTACTTAAGCATGACCACTGCTGTTACATTAGAAACCCAAAAAGGATTTTATTCACATCCTTCCAGTTTTTATGTGTGAAGGTTCCCTTGTGTGGCTACTGGAAACCGCTGAGAAGCTCCATGGACAGGTAGGTGGGTGAGTCTCAAAGGAAGTAAGTCTGAATTTGAACTTCTTTTGTTCTTTTGTTTTGTTTTGTTTTGTTTTTTTTTTCTGGAGCGAGGAAGCTCTTGAGAGAATATGGGAAACGAGGAAATTTTAACTTTTTTTCTGCAGACACTCTGGTGTTTAATAACTTCCTTCTAACAAGCATCTCCAGCATACCAAAATTTCACTGGGTATTTTCTTACGCATAAATAGCTCTGCAGAGAACAAAGCCGGTGTTAGACATTTGCTACTTTTGGGCCCTGAACTTTTCCTGCCCTTAATCCCACCAAAGAAGAGCCCCCAGTGGCTGGCATTCCCTCAGGCACTGGCCAAGGCTTTGGCAAGTGGTAGCTGTGGTGTGGTGGGCGCTGCTGGAGAGGATGAGGTTTCAGGAAGGAGCCGAGACCAGTGCCAAGTCGTGAAGTGCTGCTGTTTGTCTCCCAGTAGCCAGGAGAAGAAAACAACGAAAACAACCTTTTTAGGCTTTCTTTGTAAGAAGTAAAGTGAAACAATACGTGGTAATCAATTGCTCCCCCTCACCACAGAAAGATCACCTTTGGAAATGGACTGCATCAGCCCAACGAGCATGGCCACTCATTATTTTTTTTTTTGGTTTAAGACAAAAGTTGTTTCTGTATGAAACCCTTGGGAAAGCAGCTACCTCCAGGTATGCAACATGTCTCCGGGAACTGCTAACTTGTGAATGCTGCAACAGCACTTCCAGTGCAGACAATGGCAAACTGGGATTCCTTGCTCACCAGTGGCAAGAGAAAAGACGCCTGAAAGAAACGTGAAGAATTGCCAAGACGAAGTGAAGCCAAAATTCTCTACGATCTTGAAAAGTTTCAAGGTCAGGGACACTGCCGGAATGGAGGAGCACACAGACACCAGTACAGAGCTAAAACAAAGGGGAAGGGGGGAATCCCTGAATCCTGAGTGGCCTGACAGAGCCAAGGAGGCTGTACTTTGATGCATGTAAAGGCTTACACTTCTAGATTGAAAAAGGCATTTAAAATCTTTATGATTTTATGACATATGAAGACAAAATGAACAATTTTGAAAATGACAATTTTGAAAATGACAATTATGAAAATGAAGACAAATAATGTCCTGCTGTTCTTCTTCACTTCTGCCATCAACATGGTAGGACAAGCATCTGCTGCCAATCACAATTACAACTACTTCTAATTCCCAATCTCCCTCAGAATACAAATGTAACATAAATCTCTGTACCCATAAAATACATATATGCAAGCCTGTTTATGCACAGATTTTTAAAAAACTGTATTATTTGATCCAGTTTCTTCTGCCATGGCTGGAGAACTGCAGTCTGTTACCCCAACATGAATTGTGGCAGCTCCCAAGAGGCCAGCAAGTACCAGTAAGGGAAGGCTACCAGCTGGGATTTTATGAAAGAAAGACTGGCACAGTGTTTCATGTACGCTTTGCATTTTCTTACTTTGCAAAAGCATTCTGTATTTCTTCAGGTATTGCAAAAACCCACATAAATGGTGAAATCACATTTTAATGAAGCATCTCTGAATATATCAAATTATAAATGACAGATTTATATGTTGTTAACTGCTGTTAATTGACAGTAAGCGATCAACTTTTTGCGAAACAGTACAACTTTAGAGACCTTATACAGTTTTCTAGCAGTCCTACCATGAAAAATATTTGCTTCTAGTGAATTTATTTTAAACTACTGTACACTGAAACAAAAAATCAGAATTAAAGGTTGATCCTGAATTACAATAAAAGCAACACTTTAATGAAAGGTTCACACATTTTGTTTTAATGTTACCTAAACTCAGAACTAGACTGACACATTTCCATGTAAAAACCCATGAAATTCTGGATTTTCAGCTGCTTCCAGTGTGCGGTATGAAACACGTAAAGACACTCGGCACCTCTTGCCACTGAAAGCGATGTGCAATGTCCCAGTGGAGCAGGACCTGATCCAAAGAATAGTGTTCTTCTGAAAAAGACATGTAAACCCCACATCTTCCCATACCTTCTGTGTGCTTTTTTACATTAGTGACCAACCCCTTTTTTCCCTACCCCATTTCTTCTGTCAGCTCTGAATCCCCCATGGGATTAACAGGGAGCAACCTGGACTTTCACTTCCCTTCTTGCACATGACAAAATTGGCTTGTAGCCCTAACTCCAGTCAGATCATTACAGTGTGAAACAAGCCACAGTCAGCACTTTCACTACTCCTGACAACACACAGCGCAGAAAAGGTCCAAACTGACTCTCAAGATGCTGCTGGTACAATTCACATTTGAAATGACTTGTACAATCAACTTTCTATTGTAAAGCACTTTTTTTTTAATGAACCAAAAATAATTTCAGCAACACCAGTACTCCCTTACACCTGCAAAAAACAAGAAAGTAGTAAAATCATCTCTACCATTTTTCCTTTTCCACGTAGTCTTTTGCATAGAGGTGGGAAAGCCAAAAAAACAACCAGTAAATAACATGGGTCATCCAGTTTGTAAAGACATGTGCAGATTAACACAGCACTTACCACTCCAACAGGGAAAGCCAGAACAGCCATCACCCAGTCACGGAGGGCAATGAGTTTTTTCATCTGCCTTTCTTGCTCTTGACTGTCATTTCCTTTAGTGAGAAGACTGGACAGGTCAGTCAAGACGCAGATCCCGAAGAAGACAGCCTGGATAACCTGCATGGAAAGGGAACACACTCTTGAACACAGAGAAGACTAGACCTTTGGCAGAGAGCAGGTTGGACACAGGCGCACGTGAGGAATATTGCCACAGAATTGACATGGGGAGTGTGAAAACATCAATCCCTTAGACAGAGTTTGTTCACATAAAAGCCACTTATGCTTCTGCACTGAAAGCCCTGGATGCACCTTGCTCCTCATGTATGGGGGGAATTGATGGGAGTGGAAAGACCATTCCAGAGGTGAGACTTCCCACCCTCACCTCAGACATGTGGTGAGGGGGACTGAACTGCCGCCACCCCTTCCTGCTTCACTCCACATAACTCAGCCCAAAGCCACGGCATTCGCCTCTCGGACGGAAAAAGTGAGGCATGCTCCCTGTAAAAAGAAAGGAAAGAAAAAAGACAACCGGTTCTTTCTCTTGCGCCAGAGGAGACTCTGCGTGCCCCAGACACTCTACCCAGAGGCAAGGAAGGTGTCTGAGACTTGCTGAGAGAGGCATCCCACAGCCCAGGCTTCGGCAAATCTATCACTGCATCATCTCAGATAGCGAATGACAGAATGAGTGAGCTGCAGGAGTGATTCAGGCTTTCTTTTTGTGATAGTAGACTATCATTTACTTGCCCTTTCCTTTTTTGCATTTACATATTTGTGTGCAATATCGTAAGATTATCTGTTATTGGTAATTTAATCACCCGAACCCAACCGATTGGGTTCAAACTTGACTTGATCTTAGTTTGATCATTGCATTGTTCCTCCTTAATTAGATTAGTAAAATTGTAGTAAGTTAGCTGAGGAATGCTCTTGCCTGAGGACCTGAGCATCCTTTCTAGCGCAGTTCAGAGAAAGTGCACGCAGCTTGTTTACTCCCTGAACTGGGAGCCCAGGTCACAAACCCACACGCATCAGGTAATCTCAGGTAAAAAATTAACAAAACACAGGCTTGGTTCCCAAATTGCACAGTGATTCATCAAAAACCATAAACATACGCTTGAAATACGTACTACATGTTTTTCAAAGCAAGCACGGAGTGCTAGTTTAGAGGTCTTATCTGTATATCTAAGTGTCCCTCTGACTAGGAGTCTCTTGACTAAGCAGCAGAAAATCCATAAGAATAGCACATACCCAGATTTTGCAAAATACAATTTACTATGTGCATTCCTCTCTGCAGAATTTAGACTATAATAAGTAATGTAAAAAACCACCTTAGGCTGGGGGACAATGATCTGGAATATGATAGGGAAGGGAGGGCAGCGGGGGCAAGAGAAGGAGGAAAGGAAGGGAAGGAAGGAGGGAGACAGGAAGGAAGGAGGAAGGGAAGGAAGGAAGGAAGGAAGGAAGGAAGGAAGGAAGGAAGGAAGGAAGGAAGGAAGGAAGGAAGGAAGGAAGGAAATGCAAAACAGATATTGGTTACTAGAAAGAAATCCAGAGATGTGTAATTGTTGGATGGATTGAAGCACATTCCCTTCCTCAACAGTCCTTATATGACCCAAATACTTGTAAATTATGGCTGTAAAGCTGAGAATGACAGATCTTCAAATGGCCCCTGGATCTGCTTGCAATTCTGCTGCCGTTGCTCTCCCCTCTCCAGGCTGTAGCTACATATAATTTGCTTGATAAATAGATGAAGCAACATTACAAAACATCCCCTGAAGCCATGAAATATGACAGACTAGTAGTGCTAGAGCTGTATACTGTGCTAGAAAAAGGTATTACTCTTTTAAATGGCTGCCTTTAAAAGTTACCATCTTTTACCTAATTTCTGAAAAACATTTTGTATAAAATTTGGGGCTCCCTGGAACTACATAATCACATGAACTCCTAATGCACTTTTTCATATTATTTGTTTGAAACAAGCACTGAGTATAAAAAAAATCTTCCCATACTCGGCCCTGTTTTCACCAAACAGATGGCCTATTTGGAGAGAAGGACTAGAAGAACTAATTATGCATTTGCTTGACTTAAGAGGAGCTATGATACCATCTACTATTCACTCAAGAGTGTGAATGCCAAAGAAGGAAAAAGATTTAAGACAGGACTGGAAAAAAAAAGTATACCTAACAGTAATGAGATCAATCTGGGTGTTAAAAAGTTTAGGCTGAGTACCAGGAAATATTTCCTAACAGTGAGCTCTGTCAGACCATGAAATAGTTTCTCAGAGGAAGCTGTGGAAGCCTCATGGCTTGAGTCACTCAAACCGATATTGGACAAAACACTCAATAATGTACTGCAGGGAACAGTATTACGCTGGTAGGGCTTGGACGAGTGACTAATGGATTGTTTGCAGCTCTAACTACGATTCCCTGAAATGGGCTCTCTCCAAAGAAACACAGACTCAAACAATCACACGCCCACTTTCCAAGGGAATTGAGATTGTACATCCACTAATCAATCACAAACCCAACAGCTTCTCTCCCCATTATCCTCTTATGAACACACCGCTTCAAGGGAAAATATTATGATATCATCGGGAATAACTGAAAACTCCTAAAGGGAAAGAAAATACGCAAAGACTTCAGAGACTAGGTATGAAGTAAACTACTCTACAAAAAGATTAACAAATAAAAATCTATATAGGAAAGAGTAAATTACATATTTATTGAGAACATTCAGATCCAATGAAAAAATCATATAGTGTTCAGGGAGGAACAGTTCCAGCTTATTCATAGAAATAATGTATGTACATTTGCTCTAATACTTCCTTTCCTTTCTAGAATGTGCAAGAAAACTCTTCTGACACCTGCCCACACCTAGGATTAGACTGAGGACCTCCAGAGCTGCATGAGTCTCAGCAGCATAAACTGAACAGCCAGAGTCAGTAATGATTTACGTCCTTTGTGGGTCTGGCATAGGAAAAGCAGAGCATACGGCTACTGATGGTTTATGGTATGAAATGAATTTTTAATGTCCATGCTCCTCGGTGTGAATGCTGCCTAACAGATGTGAAAAGTTCACAGCAAGACAGTAGAAACTCCCTCTAAAAAATATTCTCCAAAGTGCCCTGGTGTTACCTCAGATTTAGGATCACATTTTCAAAACAAGGACCTTCTTTTGAAAATCTGCAGGTGGTGAAATCTATGCATGAAACATCCCCGAGATGTTAAACAAACAGTTGACTTCTTTTTTTTCCCTTGGAAATGTAAGCAATAACAGCACTTTAGAGGAAATACCTTCCAATTTTGCCACTAACTAGAGTTTGAAGGAAAACAGTGATTTAGAAAATGACAAATATAAATTTGACAGAAAGCAGCCATACCGTCCTTATACCATGTAACAGTGATAGAGGCAGCAACTTGTAAGCAGAGTATGCAAAGACAAGAAAATCATTAAAACAGGTATAAAATACTAACTTACTGCTGACTCCATTTTCTCCATTGAAGCCTAGAGGGGCCACTACTACTACAGTTAATACTACGGTACCCTTAAGTTGTGATAACATAATGACAAGTAATGAAAATGACCATCTAGAGGTATTTTAGCAATAGATTCATAGATTCATAGACTGGTCCAGGCCCGAAGGGACCTCCAAAGGTCATCTAGTCCAACCTCCCCGCAGTCAGCAGGGACACCCCCAACTAGACGAGGTTGCCCAGGGCCTCGTCGAGCTTCACCTTGAATATCTCAAGGGAAGGGGCCTCAACCACCTCCCTGGGCAACCTGTTCCAGTGTTCCACCACCCTCATGGTAAAGAACTTTTTCCTAATATCCAATCTAAATCTCCCCTTCTCCAACTTAAAACCATTGCTCCTCGTCCTGTCACTGCAGGCCTTTGTAAACAGACCCTCCCCAGCCTTCCTGTAGCCCCCCTCAGGTACTGGAAGGCCGCTATTAGGTCTCCCCGGAGCCTCCTCTTCTCCAGGCTGAACAACCCCAGCTCCCTCAGCATGTCCTCATAGCAGAGGTGCTCCAACCCCCTGATCATTTTGGTGGCCCTCCTCTGGACCCTCTCTATCAGGTCCATGTCCTTTCTACATTGAGGGCTCCAGACCTGCACACAGTACTCCAGGTGAGGTCTCACCAGAGCAGAGTAAAGTGGCAGAATCACCTCCCTGGATCTGAATACAAAACTCTGAGCAGAGAAAATATTGTTAAGTTGCTGCAGGAGGAAACAGCTATGAACAGAAGAGGAAACCAAGCAGCCCAGAAACTTTCTCAAACAGTGAGATCTATTTAGATTGTATATCAGAAAACATTGTTCCTTATGAACCACCAGAATAAAGTAAACTAATCGTACATGTCTGTCTCTTAGAAGAAAATAAAGACTTGTTTGAGCGGGATGGTTTTTGCACAAGGTGCTCACTGCAGGACAGCTGCTACTGACCTCCCCGTGCTCCCCCTAATTTGATTTCTTAGAATCAGACATAAAATATATTTCCTTGTAAACCTTTCTTCAGGGCATGGAGACTCCCTTCTCCACTGGGTTGCGGGGCTCCACAGCGCAGATAAAATCTCTGCACAACTGAGGTCAATGGAAATTCTGTCACTACTCTTACCAAGGCAGAAAACTCCCATTAAATTCACTGAATCTAGGATTTCATTGCCTGTGGACTCCTCCTCTTTCAAGATCACTCTCTTAATCAGAAGCATTCCTTAGAGCTCGGGGCACAAGAACTGGAAAAGTCTGTGCAAGCACTACTATTATTCATTGGTATTTTTTCCTCTATCTGCCTTTGGAAATGGGGAAGTCACTGTCCTCAAGTTACCATTTTCGAGATTAACAGTGCTTACAAATTATTTCATGTACCCCTCTATGAAATAAGGCATTCGAGTAGGCTGGCAAGTAGACAGTGCTGCCAGAACAAAACACGGGAGTAACACTCATGAAATCAGCAAGAAATAACAAAGGGCATGGAAAACTAAAACCTTTACACATTCCAAAATGCCACGTTTGCATATAAAGTGCATGCATGGGTGTGTGTGTGCACATGCATGTGTATTAGGTACCTGTAATGCACTGATCAGGTAAGAGGCTGCAAATATAACCCATTTTTTAGGAAGACTAATTCACCCTAGGGGGGTCAGGGAGGCCTGGCTGGTCCCTGGGGGCTGGGAGCATCGGGCATCTCCCTGGGGACTGGCCACCAGCCCACGGTGGGAGAAAGACATAACCTGACTCATCAAAGCAACACTCACGCTTAAGACAACCCGTGGCTTTCCAAAGGAAGAGGAAAGTTTAGCTCTACCACCATGCAAAATCGAAGTGCTGAAAGTTGTCATTTCTCATATATTTCAGACTTTATGATCTGCCATATACAGAATGTGGCGCGATTTTCCTTTTCAAACAACCAGAATATGATTTATAACCTCAGAGTATCTGTTACTACTCCTTGTCCCCTTGTGTCACTTTAGCTTTCATTCCTCCAGCCTCTAGGCATTATTATCTGATGTACAAATGTACTATGCTTCAGCAATTAAGACAAATGTATTTTAAGAAACTCTGAAGTAATTTAAGTGAGATTTTTTTTTTTATCTCTTTGCCCACTGTAAACATAGAATCATAGAATCATTCAGGTTGGAAAAGACCCTTGGGATCATCGAGTCCAACCATCAACCCTACTCTACAAAGTTCTCCCCTACATCATATCCCCCAACACCACATCTAAACGACTCTTTTTTTTTATTCTGTTAACTTTTGCTGTCCTGTAGTCATTAATTTTGAACACGAAGAAGAGACTTCTTTCTAATACCTGGCATGTAGCTGTGCCATGGAAATGTTAGGGAAGCTGGAGGTTTTCATAGAATCATAGAATCATAGACTGATTGGGGTCTGTTTTGTGACCATGCGTGGTCTGGGTTGTAGTGTGGGTCATGGGCTGCACGCAGGGACATGTGGACAGCCTGCATCCTGTAACAACAGCTCAGTTATCTATAGTAGCAATGTACAGAGCAAGTCTGGGTTAAGGCGAGAATAACAAGGTATTTTTGGCAGAAAATGCACTGTGCTTACGGAACAAAGCCATGGGCTGTAGCTGTTCATTAAATCTGTTACTGAGCTTGACTGCACGAAGCTACTGATTCTTCTTGTCCATCACCATCCCAGCGTTACTCACAGGCACATTGCTTTTATTCTTGTCTTTCTCCTCTCCTTGCTGGACCTTTGTTAGCTGTAACAGCAAGCAGAAGCTGGACAACATGTAATCAAATGCTAAATCTTTGTATTAGAGAAGCTACTGACTTCAGATAAGGAAAAGGCAAATCTTTGAGTCTACAGACAAATGAAAAAGAAATATAAAGAAAAAAAGCAAAAAGCAACAGCATTTTAAGAACCAAAATACAAGCCAGTGTAATATGTCTAATCACTAAATCTAAAATTAATTTAAAGTTGAAGCGCGAACACCATGAAAAAGTACTGTGTGCTACTCGGAATCATTGTTTCTGTGCAAGGAATAGGGAAGAATTTTGTATTGTATTTTAAAGGCCAGAGGAAAAAAAGCAGCATCACCCAGGAGATTCAATGACTGATGTGCAGTTGGGGTGTGCAGTCAGACCTCCTATCACATCTTCCACTCCAGCTGCAGTGCCACGGTCATTTCAGTTTGGTTTGGTTGCTGGAGCAGGTTTCAATAACGTCATTGGCCACTTCAACACAGAAAAGGAACACAGCCCCTGCCCATCAAAAGCCAGTAGCCTGAGAAACCAAATACACAACATACAGGAGAAAACTAAGGGACACGGGAACGAAAACAGAATAAGCCAAAGGAATACTTAATGCAAATGCCATCTATTTAACTTAAGAGTTCTTTGGTCGTTTGGAATCTGGAAAGATGTATTTCTTCTACTCCGTCTTTTTCACTTACACAAATGAGAACTTAAACTCCACTAGTAAAACATGACACTTACTTCTATCAGAAGAGTCATTAGAAATTCGCTAAGTGGACTGCTTTATAAATATCTGCCTTGATCCAAACCAGTGACTCATGTCTCCCTTTACAGCCTTTGGAGGGAGGGAAGTCTCCTCTAACCAGGATGTCGCACGTGAAAACTAGTCCTTACTAGGGAATTTAACTTCATTTTTATGATTTAGTCATATGAATCAGCCTATAACACATGCCTAATCCCTCACCATATGATGTAAGTTCAGGGACTCCTTTAAATATCATCCTTAGCTTTCTCCACAACTCCCTCTAGGCTTTTTCCTTTGAAGCCCACCAATATTGTCCAAATGTAACCAAGGATGAGGTTTTAAACCAACAAGAACTTATAGATACACAAAAGAATAAAGTCTGCAATGGAATTATTATGCATGGAAAAGAAACCCGTTTGACTCTCGGGTCTAGTTTTTATAGGTACTACATTGTTTAACTTCAAGTGCTTAAGCACCTACCAGAGAGCTGTGGAGAGGGGACAAAGCTGTGTAAGCCAATGAGACCTTGCGTTTCTGAGAAGAGAGATGTATTTTAAAATTCTGCCTCTTGGAACACAAGATGTTTTTATCTGGACAGACAGAAAAGCAACTTTTTGTGCAAACTAAGCAACTAAAGTAAGAAAGCAGAAAACCAAAACAGATGTGGGCCCCTAAAAAGTAATTTTTATAGCACTGCCTTTCAGCATCTATTACAATTCACAGTTTTCAGCACATGAAATAAAAAAAAAATCTGATAAATAATAAAACTATACTGATTGCACCTCTTCCTTTCTCTCTCCATCTTCTCTCCACATAACCCAGGAAAAATTCTTACTGTGATACACTTACTGGAGAGGTTAAGCCTCAGACCACTCTGGCTTAACACGATCCTTGACTGTCTCGTAATGGTTTTCAAAAATATGCAGCACAGTTCTTGGAGAAATAATGTGGTTGTGGCAACATAGTTTTAGAAGCAGTTTTATTAATAATTTTAGTACTTCTATAAGGAGAAATATATTATTCCTTACTATAACAAGCTAAGCTGAAACTTAGTAAACTAACAAAAATATCTGGAAATACTTTAATTTTTAAAGGCAAAAAAAGCATATTTAGTTATTCTTTTTCCATGGGGAAAACACCCCGAACAAAAAACCTGCCTTAGTGGACAACAATTGAGAAATTCATGTTAAGTGCTACTATATCTCAGCCGTGTTGCATAGATGACATTTCCAACATGATCTCAGCATGACAGAGTCTATGCCATCTGGCTCAGGAGTGCTAACAGCGTGGAATCCACATCCGTGGATCGCATGAAGAGAAGGAATGGACAAATACAGAATATACTAAAGCAATACGAACAAAAAATTGACCAGGTGCTGAGAAAATGTTAAATTTTCTCAAATATCTCACATTCTTTCTAGCTGTGTCATTCCTCTCCAACACCATGTCAATCCAGTCTTCCTTCTTCCTCTAAAAACTACAGGTATTTTCTGGATACTTTTTGAGTTATAGTTGTCTTGGTATCTTACTTTGATCTTAGCTAATACACTCGAAGAAGCACTAAGCTCATTGTTGCAGTATTTAAGAAATTATTATTCTATTTTTATCTTTATCTTTTTGATTTTAAGTTGTTTTGACTAAAGTCATTTTCTAATAATCCCCATCTTCTTCCTTACTCTCTTGCATTGTGTATAGAAAAGCTGCCATTACTACTTATTGTATCCTGCTTATAAGACAGTGTAATTTCATTAAATTTATATAATCCATTCAGTGAACATGTGTAATACAGTTTATTCAGAATAGATTTTGATTTTATTAGGTTATATCTTTTATGTTTTTCTTTGCTAAAACTTAATCTTATTAGGATTATACACTGCACAGAAGGTTATGTCATTATTTTGGCTTAAATGCTAATTTTACACATTTCAGCACGATTGGTACACTCTCTGCAGCAGTGGCCTTGCAGTCTCTCTAGACAACGTTTGGGATAGCTGGCTACAAAGTTAGGGCTTGTTCTGCAGCTGTCGGTGCTAAACTGAGCTTTAGGATAGGGTTTCCAATGGCTGGAAAGTCCCTAGCACTTTGTAAGATAATTACCCCAAAAAGAAATTACATTTTATTAAGCACAGAAGTTTCTCAAAGAAATGGCTTTCTTAAAACTTCAGAAACTTCTGCATTGCGCCAACTTTTTCATGTTTAGAAATACAGTTTGAAAACCACTAGGGGGAAGCAATTTTGACAGATCAATCTTGATAACAAAACTACACAGAAGTTTTTCAAAGTTAGTGTGACTGGTTTTGCTTTTTATTTCCTCCCTTTTTAATGAATAAGGTAACAGCTGCCTTCTAAATTGCCGAATTTAGAAAAAGCCATGACTGATGTATCTCAGCAACATGGTGACGGTGCTGGAAATGCAAAAGAGAAAGGCACTACAATCTTCTGAGGCACAGCAGCCTCAGTGCTGCCCTACCATGGCTGTAGGAAATAAAAGCTTTTAATTTGTCTGTTTCCTGAGCACTGAAAGCAGTAACGAAGGACTCCTCACACCCATCCAGCAAGGCAGGCTATTAAGCGATACTGTCTCAGTTGGGCAATTCTCCTTCTCTCCAGGGAAGGGAAGGAAACGGTGAGAGCTTCATCCCATCTCTTCATCCATCCAACCTACCAACACCACACAAACCAAGCCAGTCGCAAACCCACGCGGTGAAAAACAGCTCAAGTCTCCAATCAGGGTCATCTTCTGCTCTTGCTTAAAGCAACTTTTCTTCCTTGGCTCACTGCTGGAGCAGCCGAAAGGTAAATTATAAGGGGCAGGTAAAGTATATTCATAAATAAAGTTATTACTAAGATAAGGATGTTCTGTAATTAGAACACAGCAAAGGATGCTGTTATTCAAGCTCCACTTGAAAAAAACAGAGGACATAATTTTGTACACTAATTATAAAGCACACAGTTCAATGAAAGGTGATCTAACACGTTGTACTGTCCTCATAAACAAGACTATTCTTTACACAACATTTGAAGCAAGGCACTGTGTGTTATAAAGTGTTGTATTTCAGGAGAAAAAAAAAAGTTCTCATAATCTTACATCTCTAAAGAAAACATGGGAAAACCCCTGACATAAGCTAACTGCATTTAAATTAAATATTACAAGGGGGGTTGAGCATTCACTAGGTGTGTGGCATCTCAACCCCAGATAATAACACCTCCCTGCTCTCATTGGCTTTCTCAGGAATAAATCTCAAAGGACATTAAGGGTTTGTTTCCTGATGGTCCCTGGTGAAAGGGAGGCAGGGAGAAGCAAGCTGGCCAAGGGCAGGCAGCAAAGTTCTGCTCTGTATGAACAAGTTCACGGAGCTGCAGTTTCAGTGTGGTGCACACTGGGCTTCCCAGCATCCCCGAAGGACAGGGTGCTGGGTGGGAGAACCACAACTGTCCCGTCTGCTACCTGGAGACTGTCTTCGGAGAGAGGGTCCTCAAAAGAAATGGCAGGGAGTCCTGTCTTGCCTTACGTGCTCGTGAAAGCAGACACAGCTCAAACCTCTCTCACTCTTTCTTACTCTAACCAACATTTAACCGTTTCTTGAGTTTCCAAACTAATTTTTCAGTCATTGCTGTTTACCGTGTTTCCGTTCTGCTCACTATTTTTCATTTCATTTGCACAAGAAAGGAAGAGGTTAACTGTATGGAAGTTTAAATTTACACCCCCCTAAATATGACGGGAAGCCACTTTTATGACAATTACCTGGCATCACACCACGTTCCAAACCCATCAGATGTAGATGCTCTCCACCAGGCCATTGCACAATGACTCACAAACAGTAAATACATTTTTTTAATCAGTAAACACCACAAGTTCAATAATAAGCTGTGCTTTCTTCTCAAGAGTCAGGAGGCTCAAACACCCATTGCAGCAGTTAGGAAAGTAGCAGAGGACTCCAGAAAAGAGACCTTTGCTAAAGCATGGTACTGGTGACCCGTACTATTGAGAGTGAGCATGATATTTTGGATTCTCCATAGCAGGAAAAGCATTTTGCAAGTACCAGCCTGTAGATGTGACAGCCCAGCACCAAAATAAAGGGACATAGCCTATTGGTCAGCTGGGCAGACCACATCAGGAAATGCCCAACTATCAACTGTCCTCTGCTAAACCTCTTGGTACTCCAACCCTAATGCCTCCATGCACCAGGTAGGTGCGCGCACGTGCGCTCCCAATTAACACTGTAGCTGTAATTGCAACGCAGCTGGGGACAAGGGCTGTGGCCCGGCATGTGCTGGGCGTGCTGAGTCACCCCTAGGAACTCCCGGGGCAGTCCCGGGAACTCCCCAGCGAGTTTCTGTCCAGATGAGATAATTGAGAGATAGCGACAGGAACCCGCCCCGGGCAGTCCCGGCTCCACCAGAGTTCTGAGGGATCGACAGAAGAACTCCGCAGGCATTCCCAGTCCCTGCTGACAAGATAATTGACTGCGTGACGGGGACAGGGGAGGCAGGGAGCTCTCTGGGAACAACCCAGGCGGGTCCTGCTTTGCACACGTGAAGTAAATGGTGAACCGACAGACACTATTTATCTATTTAGATACGTTTATCACTGCATAGGACAATTTTTTGTACATAGTTGAGATGATTTTAACTAGAAACTCATGATGCATGCACCGGAGTGTTGACATGGGACCACAGACCACCTGGATTGCAAGAATTCACCAAACCACAGACTGGGCAGTCTGACCCAAACCAGCTGAAAATGCTCTTACAAGGACACTTGTGATGGAGACTTCTATCACCACCTGGACAGAAACTGGCTGTACTGTCACAACAGTGACAACAGCAACACAAGAGTGTTACCTCCTGCAGAACATCCAAATAAATCCATTTCTTTAGCTAACGCTTGAACCAGCGTGTGTGCAACATGGACCAGAACCACCTCTTAAGAATATGAGAGCCTACCGCCGCCTGGCCACAACGAAATCACACACAGATTTAGAACATTACCCCAGAGTACAAGGGCATTGCTCCAAGTAAATGTATCCGACACCACTGTTGGATTTTACATCAGGTACCTCCAATTCTGACTTGCAGAATACATACTCTTTTCCCCAAATACTTAGTAAGTAAGTGCACTCCAGTATTCTGCCCTGGTCCTCACAACACAAACTTCTGGTTACACAGATAACGTTCATAAATGTCGGTGGTTTCTGGGCCACACCCATTAATTTATAATCTGGTTGTAGCCCCTTGCAGCACTAGGCACAGACACCACTGCCACCGAACAAGGACCTCTCCTGTCCACACCATGACGGGTCACACCAGAGCCCCGGAGCAGAGCTGCTGACTTCCTCAATCAGCATGTCTGTCCTGAGACGTTCATTTCCGACTAACAGCGAGACCAAGTCACGTTCAACCTCTAGCTTTGGATCAGACAGGAATCTTGGCTGGTCTGGAGCTCTCAACCCCTGTGTCACAAGCAAGGCCAAGTGTTTGATGCAGAACTGAGATGCTGCCTGAGAACCACCACACGGGGCTGTTCATTCAGGAGATCTTGGTTTGGAATTAGGCCTGTATCCACCAGGAGGTTCAGGTGTGACACCACACAGGGGAAATCACAGCTCTCACACAACACTCAGTTTCCAAGGAGCAGACCATAAAATGGGATGATATTTAAGCAAAAAATAGCTGGGTATAGTAAGGAAAGGAGTATGTCTGGACTCCCGCTCCTCTTCCACAAGGCACATACATGCAGCACTAAAGTCACGTCACTCAGTTCCTTGTGGGAGGTTGGTGCTCACAGCTTGAAGCCCAAAGAAGGGGCTGCAGGTCTTTAAGGAGTGAGCCCTTACCTCTCAGGGCTGCTTTCTGTAACACATGGCAGAAGGAAAAGACAAATTCTTGGTATGAACTTTTATGCCACGTCAAAGTAAGTGTACTACTTGTTGAGGGATGCACCTTCTAAACCCATTAGCAACCCAAAATGAGCTTAAAGAATAATTCCTGTCTTCAAGATTTATATTACTGATAATGCCAAAAAGTAGGACGTCCACCCTTCCTGTTTAGTTGTGCAGTGTACGAGAGAGCCCACAGATGTCGTTGGAAGCTTATACTGAGGTTCCAGCCCTTTGCCTAGATTTCACAGGGAAAACTATTTGCTAAAATACCTTCTCTGGAGCAAGAAACAGGAACGAGAAACCAGGACTACATCCTCCTCCACACAACATGCAAACTGGACAGCCACTCTTCTAAGCACAGCTCTTTGTGGATGCTCAGTCTACCATTTTGCTTTTAAAATAATTGTTTTTCTTGGTCAGAAAACCAATATATTTTACAGGCCTCACTGCAGAGCTCAGATAAATCAAATTTCTTCATGTATTACTGAAACCCCATGGAAAACACATGCCTGAGATGTTTTCAGGTTCTACTTGACTCAATCAGTTTACCTTGTTCTTCCCACTCCACGGAAGGGAAGAAGCACATGTGAGCTCGGGGCATATCAAAAGCTCTGTATTATTCTGCTGTCAAGACCAGACCATTTGATTTCTTCATTTCTATTTATAAATACAGTTAGGTATTACAAGAGCCAGACTACTTAACCATGAAGACTGTCAAAACAGATAATGTATTGTGTCTCGCTGAATCAGAAACTGGCTGAGTGCCTAGCCTTTGACTGCAGAGGTCCACTCCATCATAGCTCCAGCAATGTCTTCTATCTACTTCAAAAAAGTTTTGAAAAACAGACAACTGTGAAATGACTACATGGATCATACAAATTGTATTTGTTAATCCTTCTATTGGCTAACTGTACTTAGTTACTAGATCTGATGCCAATTTAGGAGGAGTGATACCAGAAAATGTAGCTCATGACCTTCATTCTAACAAGAGACCACCCAGCAGTGACCTCTCACGGTATCCACATGGATGTGTGCAGAGAAGTAAGGGTGTTAACTTACTCTACTGGAACTAGTTCTCTGATAAATTGTCTTCCTTATCTATTTAGGAAGCGTACATGCATCCACAGCACGATCAACATTAGTATTACATGTCAAAGAACCAAGTACGTAAGTGTAGCAGTTACAACACAGGGACTGTTTTTATGAGGTCTGTGAAATTTTATTTGACTCAGTGAAGGCTTTGCTTGTATCTGCTTCCAAAATACCCGAGTTAGAAAACTAATGGCATTTAAGTGGGTTAATATTAGTTAACAAACCCATAAGAAACTGTAATAAAACCTACAACGCAAGGTAACTCTAATATGGGCAGGAAAACATTCTCTTTTGAGGGGAGAACACTGACACATAACAATAAGCCAGAAAATGCACATTGACTCCAAGTTAAAATACCACAGCTTGCCTTTATATGAAATTGTATTAGTTAATCTTTTGGAGGAAATATAAATTAAATCCTGCTTTGATGTATAAAATGCTTGACATCCAATCATCAACCTGCACACAAGCACTAAATAAAGTAAAAGCACATTATGTTTCCCTAGGAAGGGATTTCTTTTAAAGAGGCAAAGTTTATGCACCAGTGGATGTAGTTAAAGCATGTATTTAATTTAAAAGCAAAATATGATACAGTGTCACAATAGGATAGTATTATCATTAATTATTATTATAGTCATTAATATCATTAATATATAAAACAATAACTTTGGGGATTTCTTGTCTATAGTTATAACATTTGTACCAATGCCAAGATAAGGTAAGCACATCAATACAGAGTCAATTTGAAAAGCAAGTGCAAAAAATCTACAGCAGAAATGGCCATATTTTAACCAAGCGTTTATCAGCCTTGTATCCTGAAAGGTAAATCATCATATCATGGCTTCCATATTGTAAGTGACTTTATCTTAGAAAAATTAATCACTCTGCGTATCACAGTGTTAATGGAGCATTATAACTGTCTCTCTACAGACATTTTCCCACCCTTATTTTGGTTTTTGCCATTCCTACTTCCCAGGTTTTCAGACTGAAGATGGAGTGAGTATTACAGGGACTCTTGCTTCTCTAATCAACTACTCAAGACATCAGAGAAGGAATCAGAAAGGATCTCATGTACTTCATTCTACGTTTCCCTTCACTTCATAGCACTTGCATTTATTTTGCTGCTAGATGCAAAGACAGCCAGCGTCAGGTGGGGACTTTCTCTTTGGTTATTACCAGACCTTTACTATCTTTTAGAGAAACCAGAAAGCAATAAGGGATCAAACAGATTAACTACTTGTTCCTTATCCATCTCTTACTTACATGATTCTAAATGTCACACAGAAAGGAAGTCTTACATGGAACTGCCATAAACCAGCGTACTTAATGGTATCGTCGTACATGACTTGGCAGTATAAATTGATTTTATACTGTAATATTTCTATCAAGCTATGTATTTTTTTAAAACCAACAGAAAATTGTAAAGCAGAGACCAACTGATTGCTGGCTATATTTAATAAAATTCAGCTCAGTCCTCAAAAACCATACAGCGTGCTTCCTTGTTTTTAATTTCTTTATTCCTCTTAATGGTAATCATTTTAAAAACACTAATAAAACAGATTTTCCTTAGATGTCAACATACTTATTCAGATCAAAGAGAGGAGTAAGATTCACAACTGATATGTTCCCTATCGGTGGCCCTTTCATAAGAAGGCATCTGTTAACTTCACTGGGGCAGAACAGCCCAGGAGGAGCAACCAAGAGCAAAGCAGGCAAATCTACAGCAATTTACTGCTTTGTACCTCAAACCAGCGCTTTAAATTCAGCTTGAAAAAAAAATACAGGAAATGCTACTGTAGCTGGACAAGACAAAAACAAAAGTAGTTTCTCTGTGGCAAGATATCCTAAGTAAGAAGACTGCTGCATTCTGCACGACTTCCCATTTTGGGATGAAGCCCCGGCTGAAGAAAACTACAGAGAAATATGGCCTAAGGCAGCGCTGCCACGTGAGCATCACAAAAACATCCCACTGAATGCAACTGCCTGGTCAACCACAGGCAGAAAAAAGGACTCTGTAGTATTCTGGAACGCAACCAGGCTTGTAAGAGCCAAAACCAAGTAACAGAATGGCAAACACTTCCCCTAAAGAAATAAAAGCACGCATTTTTGCTATGCTCCTTATTTTTTATTATGCTAGAAAATGGTGAATAAAATGGTGTATTTATTTTATTTCTGATAGATAATTATCATGACTGGTGACAGGCTGGAATATACTAAAATTTCTCCAAGCAGAAATTTGAACTGTTTTAACTAAATAAATGAACTTTAAATGTGTTGCACATGTAAAGAAAAGCTTAAACCAACACATTATGTATTTCAATCTGACATACTGAACAAATGAAATGTTTTCTGTAGTAAGTAAAAGCAGATTTAGTGTTTCTTTTCACCATGCCCTGCAAGATTTTAGAGGTAGTAGATATTATCCTCCCACACCTCATTGTTATTCGTAGGTGAGGAGGAGGAAAACCAGCTTTCCTACTTTTTAACTCCCAGTTGGTTTCTCAGTCAATTGCTTTCTCTTCATTCTGTGTGAATGAAATAGTTATTCAACTAAACTAATGAATAACAGGAAGAAATACTTTCTCTGCATCTGCAGGAGAGACTAGTGCTGTCAAAAAAACAATTAATACTTTAACAAACCCTTAACTCTGGTGCTCAACCATTTTCTTCAGTAGCTCTGTGGTGTGGCTTCTCTTAAAAACTTCATTTAACACATGCTCCAGTTAGATGTCACAAGAAGAACTACTGAAACACCTGAATGCGTAGGTCATGCTGATAAAAGAATCCAAAAACATGCTGTATCAGGATACATGATGAGTGTGTTACATTATCACACATTCAGCAAACAGGATTATCTGAGTGATCCTATGATTACATCAAGTCTGGGGCTTCACGTAAGCGAAAGTGCATAGTCTTGTCAAGGACTGTGAAATCTCTTCCTTGTTTGCAAAACACAGATCTCTCTAGAATGACTCCAGCTGATCACAAAATCTTAAACATTTCTGAAGTGTTTTCACCATTTACTGAAGGACTTTTCCTCTAGTTGTGATGGATGAGGATACCGGTGCACAGACGCTGCAGCAATAGTACTTGGTCTTGTACAAGCGTCTCCCTGCTGGTAAGACTTCAAACGTGTTAATTTGAAGGGGAGGAGGGAGAAGTCAGGGAACACAGAGCAACTGAAGATTTGAGCTTCAATTTGTATAACAGACTATCACTAATATGTACTCAGTAGCATCTGATTGCTATTTTGTATGGTCATACAGAAACAACCAAAAAAAGATTCATATGCAAATTGTGTCATGCATCTAAAACTGAAGATCATGTTGCGATTGAGATGTCTGCAGAGACTCACTAAGCTCAATTCACCCGTTAGAAGACAGACAAGCTATTTGTGCACGTTTGGGCTTGTGTCTCTTACTGACACTTAGAAAGAGTGAAGACGAGTAGCTGGTTATTTCATTGCCATTTGCTGTCTTAACAGGTCAGGAAGTTCTTACATACACGCTTACATACAACACACTTCCATACCGGTACTGCCTTTTAAAGCTGCTGTTCGATTTTTCAAACGCAATCACAGATTGATCTCTCACCTCTCTGGTGATTGGTCAAAATCTGTTTTTACCTCCATGAAACCAAAAGACATTGAAACCAACAGTTTCGTCTTTTCCATGTAATTTTCCTGTCCGCTGTTTCCCAGTCACATAAAGAATTCTTACTCACATACTGTGTCCAGCTTTTGGTTCACATTAAAGTGATGCTCTGCACTCCTTGGTGAGGTCCTCATCATGGTATTTTTTCCTGGATCTTTCCAAGTCTTGGTGTCAGCAGCAAACTCACACCAATTCAGCTTTTAACCAAGATGCAGGGTTGATAAAAAACTCACTTAAGTATCTGTAAGTCAAGCTGCATGTGAAATGCAGCATTAATGTATTTTCTTGAAAAAGCTTATTAAAGTTTTGGGGATAGTCTTTCCAAAGGCGAATGGTGTATTATTAAAGGGCTTATCAAATGAGGAAGTGTTTTAAGGACTTGAATTTACATAGGTTGTTGTTGGCATCTGTGTGCAATGTAGGCAAGACACTAACAAACCAGGATGATAATGTTTTATTTTCACTTTGTGGGGTCTTCTGAAAATTAAAATGTAAGAGGCAAGATAGGGATGTAGTCACACAGTTATTTTCTCTGTTGCTGGTAAAGGCTGGAATCAAAGCTTCAGTTTGGTTTGGGATGTTGCAGTCTTCCAGTTTAACACTTTAGATACGTACACTTCAAAAATTGGCCTGTCTCAAAAGGAGTCTACCATTCCCCACCACTGCTCCTTACAGCTAAAGAAATAACTCTGAATCTTAATGCCTGTTTATGACACCATAATCACACCTATTGTGCTCTGCAGAGAGAGATTCAGCCAAAAGAGAGACCAAGGAGACTGGAGTAGGAGGGACTGTTGCTAACTCTCCCCTTAAAATAAATCCTGCCCTACATATCCTACACATACTGTACTTCACAAACAAGATTCAGCCATTCTCATTATATGTCTTGATATTTTTCCTCCTTTGTTTGGCCCAGCAGTACATTCTAGGTGGGATCTCACAAGTATGCAACGTTCTTTCAGCCTTCTACTCCACCGATGCTGGCGGCTGCCTAACTTGAACTGCAGCAAAGTTTTTGAAAAATCTCACTTTTTCGAAGGTCCATAACCGAGTCTTACATGCACTGTCAGGTGAAATTAGGTTGCTGTTTTGGTAACTTGTTGGTTTTGCTTTTTTTTTTTTAATTTTTCCTTGATGTTCAGTATGTTTGATAAAATATGTGGATGCTAGCTTCATATCCTACATAGCAAGATAAGAAGTATTCTCTAGTGCAGTTAAACAATATTGTACTACTGGTTTATCTGAAGAAACTGAAGAAAAATTACAGCCAGTAAGTATTACAGCAAAGTCTGTACAACCTTTTAACATTTACAGCTAGGACTTCAAAAGAAACTGAAAAGGAAACCTACTGGAATCCATAGCATAAGGTACAAAGCACTGAAAAATCATATTTTGTTTTATTTCATGACATCATTCAGTGAAGAAACAATAGCTAATTTTATTTTCACATTTTATAGATAAACTGAAGCCCAAAGAGTTTACTAACTCTCCTATGATGACATATTAAAGCTCAGGACATTCTGGAACAAGACGACAGTGAAGTGTCTTGACTGAACGAGACTCACATAAAGAGTCCTTTTGCCCTTGATAGAAGACAGTTGGCAGAAATTCTTCAAGATTTAAATACCTCCCTCCCTTATAGACATCTTTGAAAGGTCATACTTAAATATAGATGTACACACTTCTAAATAAACACCACTTACGTCTTCCTCTTGCTGATAAAGCTATGCCCATATGATAAGTCTATCATGGAAAAAAATAATTTTCAGTTATGGACTCTGGGAACGAGCGGAAAAGTTGTGTCATAAATTTAACAGAGTCTTCTCTGTGCTTCAGTTTGTCTATTTAACAGATTAAACACGTATTTCTAATTGATATCTGCTTCCTGGAAGAAAGCCTTCATCCAGCCTTGGTCTAACTTTCTATGCCTTGAACTTTCAATCTCATCTACATCTACATGTAAAGTGAAGACAAGATGCCAGCAATATCAAATATAATGTGCATTCATATTACTAAGATGGAAATGGCAACAGAGGGTACAAGCCTTAAAACTGGATGAAGAATGCACAGAAGTTCAAGCGCTAACGAAGCTAAATCCTCATATGGAAGAGAGTAGAACAGTAAAAGTAGCATAATTTTCAAAGTTAAATTGTCAGAAGTAAATTTGGACTATGATTAATCAAGAATGTAAACACCTAAAATTCTTTTGCTGCCATGATTGTTTACTACTAATTAAGCAGATAATTTTTTCACACTCCATTTGCAGCAACATCTTCTGTTTGAAGTGTTGTAAAGATGTCGTGTTTGTCCAACACAGAAACAAACACTTGTAAATTTCCCTTTTTGATGGTTCTACACTTTGATCAATTCAGTTCCTTTTATGACTTCAGGAAAATTGGCTTCTGGAGATTTATTCCAATTTCCCGAGAACTGGCCATTTGAAACATTTGATGACCACTAACTTGGCTCTTTACATTGTTGTCCTGTGTCACAACTGAGGCGAGATAAAAATAAAGCTGTGGAAAAGTCAGATTAAGGATGAATATGGAAACTGCTTCCTTTTTGTTGCTTGTGGTTCTTTATAAAATACCTAGGCATACTTGGTGAATGCAAAAGGTCCAAAGCGTGGTTTGTTCACAGACCCACCAGAAAATGAAGAGGGAAGGAAGGATGTTTATAATGGAAGTAGGTCTGAATGCTGTAACCTTAAAGCTCCAATCAGATAAACCACTTAGGATGTAGATTTTCAAATGATAAAAATTTGGAAGTTGTTGTCATATGATTACAGATTAGAATGGCAGCTACTCTCAAAATTAGGTGTATCTGGAAGCCATCTATGACATTTAACTGGGGTTCTGCGGAAGCAGATACACAACCTTATCTGAGTCTAAAGAGCAAAGGTAGTCTTCCAGTGGCGGGTCCAGCGCAGGATGAACCAGGCAGCAGCGCAGAGTAGAACAGCTGACACCAAAACGCCTTTCTGACTCTAGAAGTTTGTTATTAGGGTTCACTCATGTCTTTTTTATATCCTTCTATTAGATGACTTTACATCTTCAGACTTTCTTTTTAGACTAGTTTTCTTTAATTAAGTCAAAGACTGTTTTAGGCCACACAGCCGAAAGAGATACTAGGGAATTATTCAGAAAAGATTAATTTCATGCTCACATTTCTGAATGCGAAAAATGTACTCACACTAAAACATTCTTGGAAAACATTCTTGTGACAAAAAGAGTAAGCCATAAACCCTTATTCTCCCCACAGAAAAGTGTTAATTAATGAGATGACTGAAAACCGTAAACACAAAAAATAAATCTAAAAATATAAAACCCCAAAGAGTTCGTGCATTAAATTGACACATGTCCCACTTCACCACATGGATACAATACTTTTTGTTGCATGTCCCACATCCTCCTTTCTTTTATATAGTACATACACACATACTCTCTCTTATGTACATCAAAACCTTTGGGCTAGGGTTATTATTGCCTTTTTTCCTCTGCAGCTAGGAAAGCTGGACCTCCTCACAGGCTCCAACAGCTCGGCAACCTTTCCAAGTGGGGAGAGGAAGGCCAGCAGCCTGGCCCCACTCTCCGGTGCGAAGGCAGGCACCCAGGAACCAAGCAGCAGGATGCCTGGAGGCAGGGCTTGGCCACGAGTCTGGAGTACCGTGCTGCATCTGAAGTACTGTCTCCGGTTCTGGGCCTCCCAGTTCAAGAAGGACAGAGAATTACTGGAGAGCCCAGCAGAGGGCTACGAAGATGATCATGGGAATGGAGCATCTCTCTGATGAGGAAAGGCTGAGGGACCTGGGTCTGTTTAGCCTGGAGAAGAGAAAGACTGAGAGGGGACCTCATCAATGCTTATAAATATCTAAAAGGTGGGTGTCAGGAGGATGAGGCCAGACTCTTCTCAGTGGTGCCCAGTGACAGGACGAGGGGCAATGGGCACAAGCTGGAACACAGGAAATTCTGTCTGAACACGCGGAGAAATATCTTTACTTTGAGGGTGCCAGAGCACTGGAACAGGCTGCCCAGAGAGGTGGTGGAGTCTCCTTCTCTGGAGATACTCAAAACCCTCCTGGATGTGTTCCTGTCCAACCTGCTCTGGGTGACCCTGCTTAGGCAGGAAGGTTGGACTAGATTATCTCCAGAGGTCACTTCCAACCCCTACAGTTCTATGAGGCCTCACCAATCTGCCCACCACTGCCCCAGTCTCCTCCAGGAGGAAGAGGGCGAGCTGCCGACAAGCGTCCCTCAACCAAGTTGTGCCTGTGGGCCACCCCTCGAGCACCACTGGCAACCAGCGGTGGCAGTGGCAACAAAACAGGGCCCCAACACACAAATGCCAGTGGTACATGGGCTTAAGCCTTTACATAACCACAGACTACAAAACAGGCTAATAATAGATAAGGACACACACACAAAATTCAGGATCGGGAAGGCTGCCAGAACAACGTGTTCCTCTCCAAAGTATGCACACAGCCACCTCAGCCCAGCTTTTGAGAAGGACCCAGCTTTCAGGCAGAAGGGTCCAGCTCAGGAAAATGGGGCCTCGATCCACAAGGATCCAGGACTGGAGAAATATCAATGATGCTTCTTTGCCATCTGCCTTCACTGCAACTCACCAATGCTTTATGAATTTTCAAACAAATAATGAATATTGGAGAAAAAACTGCCCAGCACAGTGAAGCAATAATCGATGGACACAAAACGCATTCCTCATTTCTCTCCCCATTCAACTCCTCAGCTACATAAAGACAGGAGCGCAGTAAACAAGCCTCCTCCTCCTCAACACACTTCAAGTCATTCTTCCCACACACAGCTGCCACTATCATGCATATTTCAAAGCCACCATCTGGGCTTGACAACTGTACCTTCCTTTCTTCCAGCCAACAGAAATACACGTCCTACTCAAACAGGCATGGACAATATCACACTGTTTATTTCAGAAAAGAAGCTGTTCCACAAGTAGGTCATGTGGGTGGAAGCCCCCATGCTAACCTACATGTTCACCGTGAGACAAGAGCTACCCTACATTCATTTTTCCCCTCTTTCCAGCTAGAAACTGTCTCCAAGCAGCATGTGAGGATTTGTGGTCCTTGTCCAGGCTGCCGAATGCCTGGTTCTTCTGGATAAACACCTACTGCTCACACAGGGATTAACTTCACAGTATACACCCAGCAGGTTCAACATTTCCCAGAGATTCTTCATTTATGCCGCATGTGCTACACAGTGCAGGTACACCTCCTTCTGTCCAGAAATATGGCAATAATCCCCACGGCTGTTGCAGGCTGAGGATGCCCCAAACTCAGCATAAATGGGAGCAGGCCTCTGGTCTGGGGCCTCCTCTTTTTCTCCTGAAGGTCAACTTTCCCTGCTGCAGCCATCCCTCTCGATGCTCTGCTGCAGCAACCACCCACTCAGCACCCATGGCAGCAGCCTACGTTCTACCATTTAAATAGCTGTGTCTCTTTTCTGCCTCATCAGCAGCCTGGACTCAGCTCACCCTTCCTGTATCATCAAATGCACCTTCCCACATCCACCAAGCAAACAAGCACTCTGCCTCCCCCCATCTCTTGCTCTGCAGCCACTGGCTAGGCACAGGTTGAGGACAATGTTTGCTGCAAGAGTGGGAAGGGCTGAGGCCAAGGTAGGATATGATTTTATCTTGGAGAGCAGAAGAAGGTGGGGCCAAAACAGGAGCCAGTGTGGAGTCAGGTTGGTCCTGCTCCACCAAGGAGTAGTAGGTGCCTTCATTCACACCTGATGGCAATGTCCACACACTTCCCATCTCTTTGCTGATAGCAGCAGCAGCAGCACGTGAGTCACCGGGTGAGATGGGACAGACTGGAGGTGATGCTGAATAGCCAGTCTCAGCTCCAGCCCACCCCACCCTGCAAAAAACCCCAAAGGCTGGACAGGAGTAATCTGTGGGCAGCCTCTGTCCCACAAATCACCTCCTGGACACCTGAGATGTTTTAACATACAGGTTACGCAACTAAGGTAATTCCTTAATGACTATATATCCAGCCAATTCCAGTGTCTTGCATGCTGGACTTGCATTTGGTTTAAACCATGCCTCTCTGCAGAGATGTTGCAGGGCAGAGTTAGCTACTATTTCCCAAGTGCTTTCAGGTCTTGTAACAAAAGGTGCAATGGCATGACAAAGCCATTTTACTCTTAGTAAGATACTTGCTTCCAGGATTTTAAAATTTTGTCCTAAAGAGAAATAAGAAAATCTCCATCTACATGTGCATTGCTTCTTTCTTGGAAGATCAAGAAGAAAAGAGATGGTACAAAAATAAGTATTCATAAAGAGAACGGACAAGATTGGCTGCTCGGAATAGGCACTTCTTAGCTGTTCATACTATTTACCTATGCTTTCTTTTGGGAAGACCACCAAGGAGGAAAACTGCAAAGCAAACTCCATTTTAGGTCACATGGAAAGAGCTGTGGCCTTAATGTTCTGCCACTCTGCAGCCACCACCTGTCTTCCTACTTTAACAGCATTTCCAGAAAACGGAGATATGGCCTTAATTTTCCTTAAGCTGATCATACGGGTTTTAAAATTTTTCTTTGATATCTGTCATAGTGCTTTGGAGGTCACCCAGGCATTTTATGCAGACTGCTGGTACACTTAATCATTTCAGTGGCTTCCTGCAGTAAATCAGGAGACATTATATTAATAAAAGATGGGGCTATTCCAGGTCTCATTCATAACGCTGAATTCCCATCTACCTGGCTTAAAAAGAGTCCTTTAAAAAGGTCGGTTTACTCTATGGAATTCTGAATATCAAGGATATGTCTTCTCTCACACAAGATAGATTCACTCGAGGCCAGGTCCCTGAAAGGTACAGAAGACGCTGGAGTGGTTCAGAATGAAGGCTCAGGGCTGCCTGCACCACAACCCAGCCGAAGAGACCTTCTCTGAAAATACACCACCGAGATTCAGGCACACCGTGCAAATAAGCACCTCATAAAACAGGTTCACCTCCACAACTGCACTTCTTTGCCTGGCAAACACTGTGTAGTCACATTCATCGAGCACAGGACCCAAGACAGGCAAAATACCAGGTATAAGAGGGAAAGATTGGCCAAAAGTGGGTTTGCTTGTACCATATTATTATTATTTGGTTACTTCTTCAAAATACTTATCAACCCCTGCAATCAGGGCTTAATACCTAATCTAAAAAAAACAAACTAAAGGTTATTAAATAGTTGTTCTCTGGATTTGAATTGTTATCACATCTGCACCTGACTTTCACTTTTATATTTCAGATTCAAGTTTGCTTTCACTATCTCACACAGCACAGGTATAATTCCTATGGAATAAGAGTAACATTTATGAGTAAGTCACAACTTCCAGTATTATGTTGCTTTTGTGACATTGGTCTTGCCCTTGCTAAAGCAAAATAAAACAAGTTTTCAATTAATACAGCTGGCAAAATATTTCTGAATAACAATTTCTCACTGCAACGGCTGATTCCTTTGTAATGTAGTTTTGTCCAAGAATCTTAATGAAGACAATCAAATGTTTTGTTTTCACTTGGTCAGTCCAACTGCACTGAAGCCATGAATTTGAAATACTTTTTCTAAATCTTTTTTTTTCCCCACAAGAAATTATGGCATTGACTTTTTCTTCCCATCTGGAACACATTAATAATTTCTAAATTTACAATCACAACAGAATAGACATTAAAAAAAAAAAAAAAAGGCAAAAAACCACACACACACACCCCCCTTGAATACTTTAGGGTCTTATCTTGCCAGCTGCTGAAAACTCTCATATATCTTACAAGTAGTATGATGTGGATGCTGAGTATCACCCAGAACATGAAGTCTGTCCTCAGCCTCTCCCCTCAGCCTGGAGAAGACTGAGGAGAGACCTTACCGCTCTCTACAACTGCCTGAAAGGAGGGTGTAGCCAGGGGGGGTCAGTTTCTTCTCCCAAGTAACAGGCGACAGGACAAGAGGAAATGGTCTCAAGTTGCACCAGGGGAGGTTTGGATTGGATATTAGGAAAAATTTCTTCACTGAAAGGGTTATTAAGCATTGGAATGGGCTGCCCAGGGAAGTGGTGGAATCACCATCCGTAGAGGTATTTAAAAGATGGGTAGTCGTGGTGCTGAGGGACATGGTTTTGCCATGGTTTTTGTCAGTGTTAGGTTGATGGTTGGACTCAATGATCTGAAAGGTCCCTTCCAATCTAGACGATTATGATTCTATAACTCCTATGCAAACTAAGCAGAATTATTTTGGATAAATCAAGGAGAATACCTTTCCATTAGCTCCCAGATGTAATGCCAAAATATCTCTGTAGATCAAGGCGTCTGCACCATCCATAGACTTTATGTAATATTTTGTCACAAGCCAGTTGTCAGCATGGGTTCCTATGACATGCCACACAGATCAAAGCCCACGGTAGGGTCAGATTGAGACCAAAACGGTCCCATGAGAACACCGCACCAGCCCACAGCTGACCCCTGTGATGAGCACAGGAAGGCTTATAACCAGGCAGGCTATAGACCCTCGGTGGGTCGTATGTTGAGCACTCCTTGCTCCAGCCATCATTTGACTATTTGGCTGACGTATCTTAAAAAGACATTCTTGAATCTAAACCACCCAGTCCAGTCAGAATTTTATTTGTATTGACTTACATTTTAGCAACCTGATTTTACGCTTCTGTTTTTGTATGTGCCTTCTGGGCCCTGCTACTGGTTGCACACAGAGCCGTAGCAGGCTCTTCTCTACAAGACAAACCCTAAGAAGAACGAGTATGCTTCCATGTAGCTTTCAGTAGAAAGTTACCGCTGTGAAATGCAGATTTCTCTCTTCCCCTACCTCTAAATTGCAACAAGTGTGTCTGCATGCACTCCCAATCCACCCACACAAACAAGGAATAAGTACTTCTATATGTTCCCATGAAAAAAAAAAAAGCAAGCTTATTCTATTCATCACAGTAATAGCCGACAAGCTATGCAATTTTTAAAAATATTTTTGTTCATCTCACTGAATGCAGTAGATTTCAAGCCTCACAATGATTATTATAAGTTTTTTTTATTAGTAAATACAATTTAAATAATTTCAGCATGTCATTTAAAATATATAAATTGCAAAAAAAAGAACAGATGGGAAATGTTTGAATAAATACCAATTGCTGGTTCCATACATTATTTTGAGTTTTCAACTTAAACATCAATTTCTATCAAGGACCTGCCTATAAATTGGAAAATTTATTATAAAAAATTGAATGGCAGACCACTTTTTGGTGGTCTGCCATTTTAACACCATAATAAACATTAGGATCATGATCCATTATGTTTAACGTTTAGGGGAGTTTTTTTCCTGTAACCAGGATGCTTAAAAACGCGTTCAAAAACAGAAAGCGAAGCTAAGAGCCTTATGTAACATCATTTCAAAAGTGGTTTCTTTAAGGCTATCACCACACTAAAATGAAGCTTTTTTGATGGAAGATGACTGATTCTTCATTTTTTTGGGTCTACCCAAGGTGCTTTAAAAAGTAAAGGGAATGACACTGAGTAGGTCTGGTATTTGGGAAGAACAGGGTGAGGATGCAGAAGACAATTTAAGACAGTGAATGCACTAGGAGAAAAGACAGTATGTGTGAATGGTGGGAAAAGAGTATGAGGAGTATCGTGGGGAAAAGAAAAGCAGCACCAGACAGGAAAACACAGGCTTCTGGAAGAGGACGGGATGCGCAATCGGAACTGGGATACAGAGCTGAAATATCAAGGAGACTGTGCTGGGTAAGAAGAGATTAGAAGGAATGGGGAAAGCAATATTGCACAGATGGGTTCCTATAAGGAAAAAAGGGCAGAAAATACAGTGCTAGCTAACAGGAACCTGTAACTGAGGAGCCTGACTGGGTAATAAGGGGCATGAATGGATCAGGGCAAAGTGGTAGCACTTTCATTCACACAGCCAGCAGCGAATGAACAGAATCATCTCTTGCACACCCTCAAAGACATTCATGTTTTGGCTATAAATTGTATTTTGAAATAAAGAAGTTCAGATCCTACTGGCTCAAATCCCCAAGTTAAAAAGAAGCCCCTCCACTCTTTTCTCAAAAACATCCTCATAAAATGCATCTCATAATTTTAACTCGCTCTAATAATTAATGGGAAACAAACCAGCTTTGACTTAACTTGGCAATATCATTTTGCTTCTGCCCCAAACCATGAGAAAAACAAAATAAAACAACCTGAAATGGGTATGACTATAATCTCTGGAAATTCAGAGGTGTTTGGCTTCTGAAATTATACTGGCAGTGATTCAAGGAGATTTGAATACTAATCTTCTATAATCATATGTTAGAATTAGAAACATCATTAGCTTCTTAATAAATACAGGAATATCCCTTTCTAGCCATTGTAGGTCATGAGACAGCTGACCCGAAAGCCGTCTGCTCTCTCTTGTTAGCTAGAGCTCTTTGACACTCAAAAACTTAACAGCATCCGGTACCTCAAACCACTGTAATCTTCTATCCATGGTTCATTAACTGGTCACCTAAACTGACTTCAGTAGTAGCAGGCCAATTTCGTCTTAGATGTGCACAGTTTATGGAGAGACTATAGACCAGGGTAGCTTTTATGAACAGTAAATTCATGAGCAGTATTTATGAACAGTAAATAACAGCATAACTACTAGCATAACATTATATAACTACTATATAAGACATGGAAACAAAGATGCATATCCACCTCCAAACACCCCAAATGCTTTTAAGCCTCAGTGCTGCACAGCAGGTCCACGGAGCAGAGTTTTCCTTCGTGACTCACGCATTCTTAGGACACACTTCCCAGGACCTACAGGAATGCAGATAATTGTGCCTAATGCACAAGCAAATTTGCAGTTCTTGGAACGCAGCTATAACAAGTAAACTCAGGTCAAGAAAGTTTTCACAGCATGGAATTTCGATTTGTTCATAAGCTTAAGTGAACAGCAAATGGGGACTTCTGCATCTGTCAGTGCATATGGCTTCTAACGAAGGACAAAGTTTCGCAAGCACCTTCCGCTGAGCAGAAGCGTGCTAAAGCCACACAAGTGATGCGCAGGGAAGTGGTGCCATGCCACCAGCGTAGGGGGGGTTGTGTGGGTGTGTGGGAGGAAGAAATGAGGGAGAGGGCAAGGAAGGGGAGGAAGTCTGAGGGAGCTAACACATGCTGTTTTAGCCGAGAAGCACCAGCCACTTTCTATCTCCTCCACCCCTTGTTTTCCCCCACTTTATCCTCATACGTGGCAGCCAAATATCTAAATAACAGTTTGTCACAACAAAAGGTTGATCAACATGGTGCACGCTCTCACCTACACACCCCAGGTACAAAGTGCTGTCATCTACTGGATCTTCCTTTTCTCTCCCACCTTCTCCACTTGGATCCTTTACTGAGCTGAACCTGCATGAGCAATAGCCGTGAACAACCTGCATCTTCTCTAGGGCCAAGATCCCTAATGCCGTGCCTCAGGATCACACTGGGATCCAGCCTGAAAATTAGCTATATGAAATGCTTCCACCACTTCAGCCACAAACGAGCTCATTAAGCATCTCACAGAGAAAATATCCCTTTTGCATTCATGCATTTTATCAATTTATTTAGCAGCATTTAAAGTCAGCAGTTTCTTTCTCTTCCTTTTGCATCTGATCAAGTACATTTAGGAACGTATGCCACCTGTGCGCTGCATGTGGAGCTCCCACTCTGACTGAATTCTAATAATACTAGCAAAAATAATAAATAATAAATAACAATTTGTTACTTATGTGCTGCCAGGACCAGAAGGCTTCAAGACACCCAATCAAATATATGCAAATAGAGGGGAAAGATTAAAAAAAAAAAGTAAATCTACCCTCAGGCACACGAAGAACTAGGTTTTAAAAAATACAAAAATACAGACAGCACTGCCCAAACCCAAAAATGAACCAACCAATTCCTAACAGAGTAAAACTGAAACTCTTTGCTAAGTCCCTGCACAACCAAGTCAAATGGTCTGAAGTGTCCAGCAGCATTTGTAGAGGTAAGATTCACCCTCTTCAGTTGTTTCACTTAAACTAATTCATTGCCAAACCCCATCGCCCTTTGCGCTTTGCTTTACAAGTTAGCAAGGAATTCACAAAGGATTTGATGTTCTGCTCTTCTGCCCATTCGACTCTAGTTCATCTTTACCAGGACACCTAATATTCAGCTAGTAAAAATCCAGCCACAGTAGATTTGTTTTAAGCTATACTGTAGAGAGTCCTCAACCACTTTGAAACAACTAACCTGACAGACAACAGCGGCAAAAATACCAGAGCTATGTCAGCCGCACACAGATCTAAGTGGAAATTATTACATAATTGCACCCTTTGGCAAGTATTTGTTTGGAAATCCTGCTGCAAACAGGATGCTTGAGAGGGCAGCGGCAAGACAAGATGTTCAAGGAATGCAACGTAGAGGCATTCAAACGCTGCTTTCAAACTCTCGAGGGAAAATCACATGGACAGACCTAAGTTGCCAGAAGGAGACTTCATAAAAAATGAAAATCAGGTTGTGATTTTCTTCCTAGCATTTCACATGAGCTTAACCTGTTTCCAACCAACAGAATCTCTAAATTTTACAGTAAACTGCAAAAAAAACCCCACAAGCAACGCCAACTGTATGCCACGAGAGTGTAAATATCCTGAGGTAACTGGCAAACTGCTGATGAAAATCCTCTAAATGCTTAATCACAGTTCTAATTGGGAGAGGGACTTGTTTTTAAGTCTTACCAAAACATGCTTATAAATTTTAATTTACTTTAGTTTCTTCCTCTCTGAAAAGGCTGGAAGTTTTACTTCACCTTCCAACTGATTTTGTTCTTTCTTCAGACCTTGGTTAACTTTTCCATCCGCTAAAGTTAAACACAGCTTTCTCAGTGGTAGCAAATTTAACTATGTCAAGTTGAAAAAATCTTGGATCATACATAGTAAAAGTAACAGAACAAATGCTGTAAGGCTTTGAAGACTAACAACAAATTCAGAGATTTCAAAAATATGGTATGGAGAAAACACAGTTATTCAAATAAATGCAGGCAAATAAGGCAAAATTTGAAAAAGATTTCTTAGAAGGAAGAAAGCTTTTCATATTCACCCATTCAGAAAGGGAACAAGGAGTCGGTGCTTCACTTTGGTCTTCAAAATAAGCCAAGGTATTGTCATTTTTGTTTCTAACTCATATACCTGGACTTACAAGGTGAGAAGACCAGGCCTCAGATTCAGATCCTTAAAAGAAAAAAACCTACATAGAGAGGAATTTGATGTCTTTGAACAGGGAACTGCTGGAGAGGGTACAGCAGAGGACTACAAAGATGATTAGGGGCCTGGAGCATCTCTCTGATGAGGAAAGGCTGAGGGACTTGGGTCTTTTCAGTCTGGAGAAGAGAAGACTGAGGGGGGATCTGATCAACACCTATAAATACTTAAACGGTGGGTGTCAGGAGGATGGGGCCAGTGGTGCCCAGTGACAGGAAAAGAGGAAATGGGCACAAACTTGAACATCAGAAGTTCCATCCAAACATGAGGAGGAACTTCTTTCCTCTGAGGGTGGCAGAGCACTGGAACAGGCTGCCCAGAGAGGTGGTAGAGTCTCTGTCTCTGGAGACATTCAAAACCCTCCTGGACACGTTCCTGTGCAACCTGCTCTGGGTGGACCTGCTTTGGCAGGGGGTTGGACTAGATGATCTCCAGAGGTCCCTTCCAACCCCATATCCTTCTGTGATTCTGTGATTCTGTCTTTCATGTGTGTATTGCAAGCAAAACCACCACTTTTGTTTCAAATACAGGAATGTCCAATGTGAGCTTATTACACGTTAACACTTGTTTCACTCTTGAATTCCTCAGAAAACACACAAACCTGTCCCTGGTGGTGATCTTTTTAACATTGACTGAGCGGAGTTGCATTAGCAATTAAAACCCCAAATGACAAGGAATTCTCCGCTCATGCTGAGCTCCTCCCAACATCAGACTCTATATTAAAGTAGCGCAATTAGAAAAATGTTTTCTAAATACTGCGTTAGGATGGGCAGGCACTGACAACTGCAATTCTTAGATACAGAAAGCTGCAGTACAGAAAAGACTGTGTGTAAGGGAAGGAATCGGAGATATTTTTCTTTTATTGATTTGTTCAGGCATGATCCCTTGTAATCAATCTACATTATAACATGTTTAATACACTGCAGAATCGCCTATCTTCTCAATTTTGTTTTATTACATTTTGTTGTGGTTTTACTTTGTTCAAATCAGCTTACTTCTTACTTACTTAATTACTTCTGTGGAGTAACAGTGTTTTTTAATTTCATAAAGGGTTTTTTTCCCCCATTTATAGGTTTAAACAACTTCGTATTTTGTTGTATGGTGGCATACTGGCACATTCAAAATTTCCATCATGCCAATAATAGCAGATTTTTATCGTTTGCGAATTTCCCCATTTGCAGATAGAGTGGTCAAATTTCTTTTTAGTTTTTTTTTTTTTTCAGCCTAAGGACAAAACAAGTAACTACCCACATGGACTTCCACCCTACAAGTCCTTGTACATCCTCAGGTTGATGTAACTGCAAAGATTCAAAGGGAATTTGATTTTTATTAACCATATTTTTTCATTTTAAATACTAAATTTGCGATTTTCTATATTAGTTAAGATTATTTGATAGGTTCTATAGATCTTTACTACAGCTTAAGAAGGTTTATCTCAAAATTTTTTCTTGTATTAGCTTACATTAGCCTTACATTAATATAAATTATATTATATAACACAAATATATCCGTAAGGTCAAAAATACATTGATTAAATATTTGTTATAGACTTATACTCAAAACAAATTAGAACAACTCAGAATCCCAACTTTGACTTCAGCATAGAATACTAACATAGAACACTAGATGTGTTGTCCTTCTTTAAACTAATTGTTTAAAATATTTAACAATTTTGTCATACAAATTATGGCAAATAATTACTACTACTACTACTATTGCTATTGTTGTTGTTATAATTATTATTATTAAAATATTTAACAATTTTGCCATTGTTAAAATATTGTTAAATTATTGTTAAAATATTGTTAAAACTCAAGATTACCTGAGTTATCCTTACCACTATAATAAAATCATAAAGAAAATCATTCAACTGAAGTTGTCATCATTTGAAAGTGTTCTGGCAAAAGTCTACAGACTTTACACTGGTTTAAAACGTAGCACTGTTATCTATCACTTACAGACTCCAAGTTATAAAATAATATTACTGACATTAGTTAAATCTATCATCATAGTAAGTGATCCCAATTTGTCCTCCCTTCCACTCTCCTCCTTTCCCCTGCCAACCCTACTGCCAACACAAATATTTCAAGACAGCCATAACGTTCCTAAGAATTCCCAAATTAAATGTTCAACGTATTTAAGTCCAATTGTAAAATAAAGACATGCTAATGCAACGTGAAAATGGAACTCTTCAATGTGGTGCTCAAATTCCACTCAATTTGTAATAACGCTACCAAAAGCAAATGGAAAACATGGGTCTCTGAATAAGAAACGGTGATACTATTACATTTTTATTGCCGCATCGACGGCACTATACATAACCATTTCTCTGACATGTTTACAGCCTGAGAGGGAAAAAGAAAGCTCTAAAACACACACTTATTAAAAGGCTCCCTTATGTATATTGTTGCCTTTTCTCTCAAATACATTAAGCAACATTATTCTTCAAAAAGCAATTCTTTTCTTTGACTGTAAACTGATAAACACTCCATTGACTGTATCCTTTGTTATAGTAAGAACACTGAGATATTTAGACATGGTGATTAATTACCTCTGGGAATAATACATAATAGTATTTTACACTTCTCTAATCTTTTCACCCAAAAGCCATAAAACACTTGAATATAAGGGTAACTTTACAGATGATGAAAGAGGAAAGCAGAAGGTGAAATTCATTTTACTAAAGGAAATCCTGGAAAAGAGTCATAGTTATATTCCATGGAGTGTGAAACGTGTTTTCACTTTTTTCTTCTGTGCCGTGGTAAGTTTAACCCATACAGTTAGCAATGAAACTTACTCAACTTCAGATATCGCACCAATAGCACAGTTTTATTATTCCTTAATTCTGAATCATCTGGCCTCTGACATTTTCTGGTCATTTTATTTCCTATCAGCATGACTAAATCCAAATTGGGCACAAATCACCTATAATTTTTAGCTATGCTTTGTTAAGCTGCTATCTTCTTTTGTTGTCTAGTAATCGTATCTCATATAATTTAATAACTAATTAAATAGTAAGTGACAAAACTACCAACTCTAGTTTTTAGTCCTATTGTTAACATGTCCCTCTGAAATTTTCCAAAGACAAGAAACAAACTAAGTTCTGATGACTTTTTTAAACTTAATCAAACCAAACCTAAATGCATTTTCCACAAAACGAATACAACATGTACTAGCAAAAAATATGCTGGGAACAGACCTTATACCTGTTTTTTGTAGCACTCAATCTGCCAGACAACATATAAAAGTTCATACACAGCCATCCTGCTATTTCTTTCAAGAGAATAATAAAAGTATAAGGCCAGGGAGATTTATATATGAGCAAAATCAATTCCTCTCTAGCTTTGGCTGCCCTGAATCAAGTTGTATGAATACCCACATTAATATTCTGCGATTCAAAATAGGACCACTAATAATAATAATAAAAAATAACACTTGAGACTGCTTCCAAAAATCTAGCCTTGCTTTTTGTCTCAATAACTACCTGTTAGCCTATCAGAGAGAACTTAAGCTTTAAAAAAACCAACCAAGTAGTATTTTGTTAATGTGCAATAGTATCTTGGTTTACTCTAGCTTCTTTGAGGAATAATGTTTTCACAGAAACTGCACAATGAAAATTAGAAGCTATTTAGACCAGGGCACCCCTTACTAAGGAGATATATACTTCTTTTAACTCTAAGTTACTTTTCTGCTAATTATTACACCCAAACACAAGAAGTAGAACTGGTCTCCTTTCAGCACCCACAGGCTCCACTTTATTCTAGAATACAAATTCTATTTATTTTTGCCTCCTCTCAGAATGACAGTAAGAGAGCCAAGAGAAACTGAAGAACAAAGCACCTGCACCAGCAATGATCCTGCCACCTTAGACAAGTTGGTACAACGGATCCCTCAACAAATGCGTATTTTGTAAAGTCAGGTGTGTGACTGCAATGTACGCAGGATGACCTAGTTATCCTTAATTCAAGTACTATTATCTTTAACTCAGCTACTTCAAGTACTTACAGAACTGAACAAAGAGTGGCAGAAGTCGGGAAGGTTTCTGAGAGACTCACATAGTTGAGAAACTTGTTGCAAAGAATCATTTTGTAGCAGCATCATTTTCACCCTAACTTAATTTTCAACTATGAGGCTCAACGATGAATTTATGGGTTGTGGTGCAGGACAGTGCAGTCCAGCAGCAGTCTAACCAAGGCAGCTATACAAGAAATTTTAGGCACATCTCTTGAAATATCCCATCTGAATCCACTTTGCCGGTTTCACACAAACTAACTCTGGGGCTTGGTTTGTGTTGTGAGGCTAAATGAAAGCAACATGTTGTAGCTTCCAACTAGCCTGAATGTTCAACTCAATAATTTGATCTACTGGGCCCACTCACTTATCTTGGCAGCAACTCTTTACCTCTTTGTACCTCAGTTCCCCTGTCTCTGAACGGCAGAAATGATACTGCTCTCATTTCTGAAGTGTTCTGGAATCCACAGGTACCAGGCTGATATCTTTACCATCTTCTGAATAAGCAGCGTAAGTATCTACCACCTCTACACACCATGAAGAAAGTCTGAAGTGGAGAAATGATTGTTAGCAGCAACGGTGAGGATTATCACCAGTGTAATGGCAAAGCACACTGCCAGTCATTGCTTCGTAAACTAGAGAACTATCCTATTGACACAGGTGTTTTAGGGAATGTGGCCACCACATTCACAACAGCAAAAAAACGGTGGCAATCATCAGAATGACAACAGTTAAAATAAGTCATCAGATGCACTTATTTTCTTTCTTATTTCAAGGACAGGAGAGATTAAGCATGAATACTGGCATCCAAGAAAATCTTACTTAGGTATGAATCCAAAATATTATGGACAGACAGGGACATACAGTCTTTAGCTCTGTATTAAATAACTTCCTCATAATGCTCAGCTTTTGTAAACAGTGTGAGGGCTGTAAATCAGATTAATGCATACTTTTAGAATACCTACTGTGTCTTGTGTTTTAGCATCCAAACTACTAGTTTTTCATAATTTGATTCATAATTATATTACCTGCAGATAACTGTAAATCATCTGTAAAGCATCTCTGCAAAGCCAGCCACCTAAATCTGCAAGACATTTATTGATGCTGATACTGGAATGTCCCTTTACAAAGAGACAGATGAAAAAAAAAATCCAAATTACTTTTCAGATTCAAGTTATAAACCCACTTTTCTCAAGAACTGGTAGCAGTTTCTGGAAACAGAAAGAACTTCTACGTGCTTCTGTGATGTCAAAGATGAAATCTTTGCTTGTGGAGGTACAATCTGTAGCAAGAACACACGTCTGCCAAGACTCTGGCATTGATGATATTTTGTCTAGACAGCCTTTGAATGTGACTGACACAGGAATACTGCACATGGTTGAGGAAAATGAAACTTATGGAAGAGCTTTTCAAGACTTAGTCAATATACAGTATTTCGGAAATGTGCCTAGCATTCTCCAACATGCCTCCTGGTATCCTCCTCAGGAATCTAAAATGCTTTGTTTTTTTCTAGTCTCCCAGTCATCCCAGGAGACACAAAGACAGATTTGCTTAAATAAGATGCTATCAGAGCCATCTGGACATAAGTAAATATTGTCAATAAGTGTAGAGGTCTATGTGCTGGCTGGTCACCGAGAAAAGTGTTCAAGTCATTGAACTGGTGTGTTATCTGGAAGGACTGAAGACTGTAAGGAATTGCTAACCTTTTCTCAACTATTGGACCTAACTATGAAAAACACAAGACAACTACTAGCTAAAGGACAGAAATGACTAGCTGCACTTGATAACTGTTCTAGACATTTTAGAAAGCATTACGTATTTACCTTGACCTTTTGGGCCATGACAGAACTAGCCTGACCCATGTGCGTGTTTCGGTGGGAAAGTCCACACGAACTTGCCACAGACAGCAGGCTGTAATTTTTGGGAAATGATTAATATCATGTACTGTCAAATGTTATTTTCACTGTGTGACAGCCTTAGTTCACTTAATCCTCAAGCAACTGTCAGGGCTAGGAGAACATAGGAAAAGGTGAAGGAGACTGAAAGACACGATGATTGGCTTTTAGCTTTAGTTGGTTCACTTCCAATTCAACTGTCACCAAAGTTAAAGCTCCCCTCTAACTTATGGGGACTTGACACTAACTTCTATCAATTAATATTACTGACAGTACTGTCCAGAAGCCCAAAAGGGAAAAAAAAAAATATTTAGGTTCTAGTTTGCCTTTCAGAAAAAACACCAGGCCTTAAGATGCCTTTTTACAATTGTACTAAAAGCACTAGTTATGGCTGTGGATCCTCATAGATCCAGCCAATTTTTGACATCCAACACAAAAGTTATCCTGCTAAATGCAAAATACAGCAGGTGCTTCTCTCAAAATAAAATATGGACCTCAGTGAACCTTAGCTTAATCCTGATACAGAAATTTGCATGCTTGACCTGGTCGGTTACATGTTTGAGTTCAGTCTTCGAACTACCAAACTCAACCTACTGACTGCATGTGGAGTGTGCAGGCAATAGCAGAAATACTTGTGAACGTACAATGAGGCTATGAGAGAGATTTTATTATCAGGAAGCACTGAAATATTTGCACTTTGGGACTTCTCTATAACTCAATAGGAACTGCAAAATTTCTCGTCTGTTTGCACTGTGGATTCAAAGTGAAAAAAACCCCACCAACCTATTCTGATCTAGGCACTTGGTGTAAGTTGGCTGTCACATTTCTGAACCAGAAAGGAACTTTCTCCTCCCATCTCCTCTCTTCCTCCTGCCCTCTCTCCTCCCACCTGCACTAGGGGAACACTCTTCAGGAGGCCGCCAAGGCTAGTAAGTGCAGTGCAAAAAAAGCCCTTGACCAGCACCTGGTGTTTCCCAGCAGGCTCCTAACTGTTCCAGATCTGGACCCTTACGAAGAAAAGTGAAGTGAAAACATCTTTTGTTTCTTAGGCTCGTTTATGGATTTGCAACCAAAACTAACTGGATCCGGCAAGTTGTGCTGCCCAACATCTTCAGTGTCACTCTCACACCCTTGCACCTGCCAGAGATGGGTTCCTCACATGGGCCCAAGGCAGCAAGACATGTTTTCTATTTTGACAGCACACAGGAGCCAAATGATGGGGCCAGCGGGTTCTGGTGTTTACTGTCAGCCATTAAAAAAGGCGACAAAAGGCACCAGCACGGCGCTGACAGGGCGCCAGGCGCACCTTCCCCGCGGCCGCCCTCAGGCAGCGGCCCCTCAGGCTTTGTCCGGCTCTTCCTCCGTTCGAACCACCCGGCTGGGCTGCCGCGGTCTCCGGCTGGCTCCTCTCTCACGGCCGGCCCCGCAGTCACAACATGTCGCCGTCCCCGCTTTTAAGGTCACCTCATGGCGCTGCCGTCGAGGTTGGGCCGCCGCCTCCGGGGGCTCCCGCGCGGGGCCGCGGCCGTTCAACGGTGGGCAGCCTGAGGGAAGGGGGGGGGGGGGGGGAGCGGGCCACGGGGGCCGGGGGTGGGGTGGGCACTTACCAGGTCTATGAAGGTCAGAAATTTCCAGCTGCCTCCATAGGTCTGATGCGCGGGCATGTCAATGGCCTTGTAATTGCACAGGATGGAGCAATAGGACAGGAGGATGGCGGCGCGCAGCACCTGGCAGGGCACCAGCGCCATGTTGCACGCAACGCCGGGGCGGCCTCGGCGGCGGCAGCGGCCGGCTGGGAGCCAGCCCGGGGTGCACTTCCGTGTGTGTGTGTGTGTGTGTGTGTTTGTGTGTGTGTGCGTCTGTGTGTGTGTGCGCGGCCGTGCGGGCGGGACTGCGAGCGCCCCCGCCGCCGCCTTCACTCAGCCCCGGCCGGGGCGGAGCGGAGCGGAGCGGGGCAGGCGGGGTTGGAGGGGCGGTTGGCGGCGGCCGTTGCCGGCGCTGCTGGCAGCGGCTTGGCCGGCGGAAGGGCCGCTCTCCCCAACCGCAGCTCCGCGGCCGGGGCGGGCGGGAGGAGGCCGGGCCGTTCCTGAGGGAGCGGAGGGGTATGGCCTCCCCCTCCCGCCGCCTCGGCGTCTGGCAGGTGCGGGGCCGGGGCTGCCCGGGAGGGCACGGGTGCGCGCATGGGCAGCGAGTTATTCGCAGAGCCTGGTTGCCCGCGTTTTCAAGCAAAGGAAAAATAAAAATACACTGCGTCAGCAATTACGGGTTTTAATCGGTGCCTGGTGAAACGCTGCTGCGCCTACCCGCCTCCTTGAAAGCACCGGGCCGGCCGTACCAGGGCCAGCGGGGCGCAGGGCCCGGCCATCGCCACGGCCTGAGCCATATGCAGCGGTTGGCACAGGTGTCACCAGCCCGGCGGGAGGTCGTGAGGGTGAGAGGTGCTGCCGAGCTAAACCGGGGTCTCCAGGTATAGGGCATGAGCTGCACTGCCACTCCTCTGTTGGGCTTATGGTGTCCATAGAGCTGTCCCGGAGTGGAGACCAGTCGTCACGTCGTGTGTGTTTCTGAGGCCTGGTCAAGGCCTCGGAGTTCCCACATGCAGAATCATAGAAGAATCATAGAATTGCCTGGGTGGGAAGGGACCTTTGAGATCATCGAATCCAACCATCAGCCTAACACTGACAAAAACCATCAGTAAACCGTATCTCTAAGCACCATGTCTACCCGTCTTTTAAATACCTCCAGGGATGGTGCCTCAACCACTTCCCTGGGCAGCCCATTCCAATGCTTGCCAACCCTTTCAGAGTAAAAATTTTTCCTAATATCCAATCTGAACCTCCCCTGGCGCAGCTTGAGGCCATTTCCTGTTGTTCTATCACCTGTTACTTGGGAGAAGAGACCGACCCCCACTGGCTACACCCTCCTTTCAGGTAGTTGTAGAGAGCAATAAGGTCTCCCCTCAGCCTCCTTTTCTCCAGGCTGAACAACCCCAGCTCCCTCAGCTGCTCCTCATAAGTCTTGTTCTCCAGACCCCAACCACTTCTACTCCAGTTGGTAGAAGTGCTCTTTGTAATACCTGCAACCGCAGGGACTGCATTATCCCTGGATTAAAACATCCGGTGGAGTACTATTATAAGGATACTTTCTTAGTGGTGGACCTGATGGTGGCCACACAGTGTTCCTGGTTGTAACTAACCCCTTGGTAATACCTGCCCAGGGACCAGAAGGTCGTCGTGAATGTTTCGTCGTCAATGGTCGTCAATGACTGTGCAATGTGTTCCCTACTTTTATTCCATTACGTAGAGTCAAAGCCTCTTAATCTGGTATCCACTGTGCTCAAGTTCTGCAAAACTGAAGGGCTGTTTAAGAGTACACATGCTGGCAGCTAGCCTAGATGAAATTAGCACAGTTTAAGATCTCTGCTTCTGCAGAGGAATTGCATGTCAGGCATGGACAAAGAATCCCCTAGAAGCACATGGCGTCAATTTCTCACTGGATCCTTTAGGTTATTTTACCTTATCTTAACTGGATTCACAGCCCCAGCAAGTCCATTGGGCAATCAGACCCTTCTGTTGTCTGTGGCACGTATTTCAGTCTTACTGGCTGAAGGGGTTTGGTCTCACTGAAGTCTCCAGGTTCAGTGTAGGAGGTCTGTGGGTGAAATATGGTGGTCTGCAACACGACAGGAGACCAGACCAATGTCTGCAACACAAGGGGAGACCAGACTAATAACGTTAGCGGTGCGCCCTAATACAAGTGGGTCTGCAGAGCAGCACAATTGCCGCTGAGGACCTGATGTCTGTACTGTATGTATTGCAGGAGGTTTCACTTCAGACTAGTTCTTATCTGGAGCTGTGGACTGAATATTCATTAGTGGCTGGAGTGTATTAAGTGAACCCCTGGAGCACATCTTCTGGTCTGGTTTTATTCAAAAGGAATCCAGCTTGCTTTCTGAAACTGTGTCAGGTTATAAACCAAAGCTCAGTGTAAGTCCAGATGATTGAGGCATTTACTCTTCATTTGAACTATAGTGCTCCTGTAGAGGCAACCTTAGTGCACAGGTCTTGCTGGACTTGAGCTTTGTGAGCTCTCAAAGTAATTTGCTCAAAGGGAGGTTACTCTGTGTGGAGCCCACAGCATGACTGATGATTACAGAATCACAGAATGATCTGGGCTTGGAAGGGACCTCTGGAGATCATCTAGTCCAACCCCCCTGACAAAGCAGGCCCACCTAGAGCAGGTTGCACAGGAACTTGTCCAGGAGGGTTTTGAATGTCTCCAGAGACGGAGACTCCACCACCTCTCTGGGCAGCCTCTTCCAGTGCTCTGCCACCTGCAAAGTAAAGAAGTTCCTCCTCATGTTTGGATAGAACTTCTGATGTTCAAGTTTGTGCCCATTACCTCTTTTCCTGTCACTGGGCATCACTGAAAAAAGACTGACCCCATCCTCTTGCCACCCACCCTTTAAGTATTTATAGGCATTGATCAGATCCCCCCTCAGTCTTCTCTTCTGCAGACTAAAAAGACACAAATCCCTCAGGCTTTCCTCATAAGAGAGATGTTCTAGGCCCCTCATCATCTTTGTAGCCCTCTGCTGTACCCTCTCCAGCAGTTCCCTGTCCTTCTTGAACTGTGGAGCCCAGAACTGGACACAGTACTCCAGATGTGGCCTCACCAGGGCCGAGTAGAGGGGGAAGATGACCTCCCTCGACCTGCTGGCCACACTCTTCTTGATGCACCCGAGGATGCCATTGGCCTTCTTGGCCACAAGGGCATATTGCTGGCTCATGGTCATCCTGTTGTCCACCAGGAGTCCCAGGTCTTTTTCCTCAGAGCTGCTCTCCAGCATACATTACATACCCATACACTGCCCTATGTCTTGTGATCAGCCTCTGATAGGAAAATTTTGGGGCTGTCTAAGCCTTAGGCAATTTGTCCCCTACTTTCCCTCCTCCTGTGATGTACAGCAACTTGGGTCACCTCTGTGTCCCTAATACAGCACCACAGACATTAATACTCACTGGATATAACTTGATAACGGCCTTTCTCAGTTTGCCTTTTAGTCACATGCATTTAAACATCCTCCAGAGTAACAGCATCCTCAAAACTTAAAAAAAGAGGAAAACTACCCAGACTTTTTGGAGCCGCATTTGTATGCTCTTCAGTTCTACTCTCTGGTCTTCCATAGAAATCTCACCAAAACTCACAGAAAATCCTAATCTCATACAAAGGAAAACTTCACTCAGCCTTGTAAACAAAGGTGAAAATCTAAATGAAGCAGAATGTATAAACCCCCCTTTTTCCCCCCTTTTTTTTCCTTTCAGTCAAGAAAATCTCAAGGCAGGCTAACTAACATGCCAGGCTCAGCCAAGGTTCTTCCTGGTCAAAGACTCTTCTTTATTACAAATTTCTAGACCTTTGAAAGGAAACTTAACTCCTTTGTGGGTGGGTTCTTTGTGCCTGTGTCCTTTCTAAAGAAGTATCTGTTGAATCTCTGGACGGTATTATAATAAGGGCTAATTAGATTGTAGGCTGCCATTAGCCGTTATGTGCTACTGTGGACTTTATACTCCTTGTCTATTTAGAGACAAGCAGCAAAGTCTTTTGTGACTCTGGTTGAAATGGAGTTGCAGTGGATTTTATTTTCCTTTGGATTTGGTCTTAATTTTTTTTTCAGCAAAGCAAAAATGAGAAGTTTACTAATTTTCCCTTTATATTGCTATACGAATGCAACTTTTTGGTACTTCGTAAAATCAGTTGCTTGATTAAATGCATAAATCATAATAAGGTAGACTAAATATGTAAAAGAAGATGTTCCGTGCTCGCCTGTGATTTTTCAGGTCCTATATTTAAATATTTGTTTGTATGTAAGTTGTGAAAAGCCTCAGCTGAATTTTCCTAAGTCACATATTGTAAGTTTGTTTGAAAGTGGGAGTTTTACATGGGTCATACTTGTCATTCACAGAGATAAGAAGCGGGTTTAGAAAGGAGAGAGAGTCCAAATCACTGGTATGTCTGGGATGGGAGATGTTAATAAATGCTGTCTACTACAGGGGGGGAAGAAAGTTGCCTAAAATTCTACCAGAGAACTGAGTGGAAAACAGAACTAAAAAGGTGGATTTCTCATCCAACTGTTAATATAAAATGAGTAGTGTGATGTTTTTGCTACTTGGCACTTTGACAGAATAAAGTGTAACATCTTGGAGTCCAGGTTTTAATCTTTTCTCTGCAGGCTAGCAGATGAGATAAGCGGGGTTTTTTGATTGTGGCATTTTGTTTTTGCTTTGGTTTGGTTGTTGGGTTTTTTTTCTTTTTTAAAGGAGCAACATTTGAATTTCTGAACAGCATTGTATTTTGTGAATTTCAAAGATATTGGTGAATATTGGTGAGATACTGAGAGATGTTTTGAGGCCTGTGAGATGCCTTTTCTTAAGCAATTGCTTTAAATGCAAATGAGTTGTTTACAAGAAATTATGCCACAAGCGCTTGCCTCCAAAGTAATAATAATAAGCATAATAATGCGTGCTTGAACTCATAGGAGATTGGTGATACTGCCTCATCACAATGTGTTTGTGGCGGTGCACCTGATACTGCTATTTCTAATAGTTGAGGCAGAGCGTGCAATCTGTGCCAAGGTAAGTGTGTGTGGGAGTGTGACTCCCACATAAGCAGACATGCAAAAATTAAGCTTTCTCGCGATGGACAGAAGCGAAGTTATTGAAACATTGCAAGTTAAAAATCAACAGGAAATTAGTGGGAAAAAAGCTTGCCTGTGCCAAAGAGAAGAGTTTTTAGAAATGTTCTCAGTTGATATGTATATATTTAATATATAGCTCTTCAGTCGGATGAATTATCACTTGGGTAATAAGTGCCCTACATATCAGAGGAGGATTGAACTCAGAATCTTTGGTAGAAACAGTTATATGCTGTAACTGAGCCCATTGGTAATACTACTAATAGTTTAGGCAAGTTTTTATTTCTTCATTTACTTTGAAGAGATATAAATGAAAAAAATTGAAGGCTGGATCAAAAAAGGTTAAAAAAAATTGAAAAGACCGCATTTATACCACGTATGAAAAGCAGTGTGTTTAGTAAGACTTCTACAGCTACTTGTTTGTATGATGACTGATTATTGCCAATTTAGTTTCAAGTTTAGGTTTAAGAATTACAGTGAAGTTACTATTTGGGCATACATAGTACTGGGTATTCTACTATATGTGTCTGTATATATTTAACAATGGGAAATGGAACTGGAGCAGGGGAGACCAGGAGACAAGTGGAACAGAGTTTGAGGCAGCTGGAAATTCGTTCATCCTCTCTACAAGTTAAATTTTGCTTTATCCTCAAAGACCGTGAGCTTTCTTGCTATAAAGAAGAAATGAACAGATAAAATTTGCTGCATTCTGCCTCCCTATTAAGATTGAATTTCCCAAAGGGATGATTTTATAAAGAAAAAGGCCTTATTGTCCAAATCAGGAGTTCTGAATATGTAAGTGAAGTGAGTTCTGAATATGTAAGTGAAGTGGGGACTGTGTAAGCAGATTAACTCTCCTTCACATTTGGATCAAATATATTGTGTGCAACAAAGCTGTTTCGCGGTAAGGATGTTATATCCTAACTTCATATGCTTTCTGCTAATTACATCAATCAGAGCAGGAAGGGAAAGCAGATAACAGGCCTCTTGAGGTGCCGAAGAGCAATAGTGACCAGGAGTATTCTACCAGCCCACAGATGTGTCCCCATGTAAACCTGAGCAAACGTTCTGCTGCAGCATGCGATCTCAGAGGGATGTAGCCTTTGGAAAATGGGTTAGGTACGTGCAGTGCACAGTTATAATTTACCCGCCGTCCTGTTTTAAGAGTTTACCCCTTACACTACATCTGCCTACCATCAAATTCTTGAACAGGCTGGACACGCAGTATTGTTTAGGAATATCAGTGAATAGTAAAAAAGCAGAACTGCTTGCCATGGGGAAATGTGAGTCGGCTCCTTATTCAATAAGAATGTGCAAAAGAAGATTAACAAAATTTCCACAAGTAATTATAAAGCCAGAAAGTTTAACCCTGCGTGTAACTGCTTACTGAGCATCTGCCTTCTCTTAGACCCTCTTGATAGAAGACAGTCCCAGCTTAACAATTGTTACCAGGTACCTTTGAAACACGTGAAATTCCATCTAAACATAAGAAAATGTTTTTTACTGTCAGGATGGTTGAGCATGGGAACAGGATTATCTGCGGAGATACTCAAAGCCTGACTGGGACATGGTCCTGGGCGACCTGCAGTAGCTGACCCTGCTTGAGCCAGGGAGATCAACTAGATGATCTCAGGAGGTCCCTTCCAACCTCAGCAGTTCTGTTGAGGAGCTACTTATGCAACTGATGTATAACTCACCAAGTTTGCCTCAACTTTATAGATTGTCTTGGTAAATCAGCTCTCTGGTGTTTTAAATCCCCTACGTAAAAGAGCTATATGATTGTTAATCTGTGCTGGAGACTTAGTATCTGTAGTTTAGGAGTTGAATTGGAACAAGTCTCAACCTCTAAATCACTGATCAAAAGTTGTAGAATTATTTGTCTGCCCCCTTTCTCTACCCCGAATTCTCATCCATAAAACTGGACTAGTAAAACTTCCTGTCTCATGTCCTAACTGAAAGTTCATCTCAGCAAGATCTATTTTTTTCATTTATTTTAAAATTATAAATATGTAATTATACTTCAACCAGTTACATCTTGGGCTTCTGAGGAAACCTGAGATACCAAAAATACTGTATTTTCTTAAACAAACAGATTCTTTTCTGTAACGACTAATGGGCAGCACTGGAAAATAGAGTAAATGTTAAGTATCTTCTGTCGTGAATGGGTGAATAATGTTCTGGTTCAGCTGCAGCAAGGTTTAACTGATCAAGGGTGAGCAGCAATAAGCATCTAATACAACAGCCAGAATACAGAGGGCACGTCATTCAGTAGCAGAGAGGCAACACTGGGTAGCAAGGACGATAGTAACCAAATACCCATCTCAGAGATTTGGCATAGCCAGTTTTTTTAACTAGTTTGGCTTTGATGACTTTGCAGAAGCTTGTATTGCGTTCGGGCTGCCAAGCAAACCTGGAGGTGCCTGCTGTCATCTGCTAAACCCCCTGCAGGAGATGCTTATCGTTGCCAACTCTTCCTGTCTTGGTAGGAGTGACTCTCAGCAGAACGCCACGCTTCTGGCTCTTTAGTAACTGCCAGACAATACAGCAGTAACCAGGCTCTCTCCATCACCAGCTGGAAGCTGTTGTTCTAGCTAATTTTTTATTCTAGTGCTCATCCTCAAAATGTCTTTTACAGAACTTGTAGAAAATGTGTCTTTTTCAGTATATGTCTTTCCCTTTGATACAGTCTGCTGCTGAAGGCTTGCATTTCTCTGGGCTAACAGTGGCAGGGGATCTCTATCACACTGTGATATTGCACTATAGATGGATCCATAGGATGGTTTTCCTGGATACTGATGCTTTTTTTGTTCCTCCATGTATCAAAAATGTTTGTTCAAAGCTGATTCATATTCTGGAAAAGTAGAACATGAACTCGTTGGGTAAGGTGTCTTCATGTCTCTGGAGTATCTTTTTTTTCCTGCCTTTTTTCCCTTTTCAGTTCAGTCCATGGCTATGCTGATGGATTAAATCCCTTCCTTCTTCACTCATTGACACTCTTCCAGCCTCCTTTCAAATCTTGTTCTTAGAGACACAAAGCCACTGTGGATATAGTAGACAGAAAACTATTCCTGTAATTTCCTCACTTATTAATCTGCCATGTGTCTGTATTTCCATAACTAAAAGCCTCTTTTTAAATCCACTTGAAAAAAAAAATATCCACAACAAAACCCTGAAAACGTAAGTGAAAAGGGAGACAAACACACATATTGGCATGATTGATACAAAAACTGAATTACAAACTGGGTTTAGGGAAACAGCCATGAATAACTTTCTCTACTGTTTGTTCAGCTTTGTATATTTTTATAGTCTGATGATCATTTGAGATTAATTGCAGAGGATAGAATGATAATATGCTTTAAAGGAGAGAAGTAAGGGAGAAGCAGGAGGTCTAGTCCAACCGTCAGAGAGAAACCAGCTGTACACTATTGCGGATTTGAGCTCTTAGATAAATCACCACAAACGCATGTGTGAATAAATGAACATATTGAAATTACTTTGAACTTTCTCCCAGCCACCTTTTTCTGTATTATGATTATCGCCACCCACTTACTGGAACAAAAATAAAAATCAAAATATCTTGAGATGGCTACATCACAGTAAATTCTCTGCAAGTGAATGAAATAACCATAATCCTTGCTTTCCTGAACGACAGAGCTGTTGCACAATAGACACAACCGCCGCAGAGGACACACTGGAATAATGGCTGTTTGCAGAGAAAAACTAGCACTTAATATCCTTGGGAAAAGTTTGGCTGCCCCAGCTCCTTCCTCCAAAATCTCACATTCAGTAACTGAATGGACTTTGCTGTTGTTTTCTGTTTACAGAAGGAACACAATTGTGCGGACTTCACGGGCGCCTCGTGAAGGGACCGCAGTTGAAGCAGACGTGAAGCAGCGTTGTTACCAGGCTTAGCGGCATGAGTACTAGCTAAAAAAGTGCAATCCAATCAACCAGAACAAGAGGCTGAATTAGGATGTCTTTGCTGGATGTAATCTTGGAGACTGTAAATATGATAATTAGGATATCTTTGAAAGCTTTTAGGTGCCTTTTTGGAGTATATTAGCTGGAAAATCTGACTAGTTACTCTAGGAATGGGCAATTACTAGGGATAAGTGAAGATGCACAAGTCTTCAATTTTTTGCCAAAATATTCACGTGAATGGGGGTGGAAGAAATCTTGTTTATGAACATTATGCAAAAAATATAGCATATTTTCAAGCACCTTCAAGTCTTGCATGTACTTATGCAGCCACTGACCTAGCAGCTTTATCATTTATGAGCAGCCCAGATGGCACACCAGGATTCAGAACCCAATCTAAATCATTGGAAGACTCCACTTAATTTTGGCTGATTTAAATTAATCACAAAACTGTCCTTTCTCTCTTTATGTTTTCTGAACCTAAGCAGTCCAAGGTTTGAGAGGGTTTGTTTGGTTGGTTGTTGTTGGCATCCTAACATAAGAGATGTCCTTCTCATCAGAGTAAATGATATCATGAATGTTCCCAGCAATGATTGGAAAGAGGGATTTTTAAAATTTCAGACATTCCTGGTGGGAGCTGAGGAAATTTTGTATTTTTCACCTTGTCACTGAAAACACAGAATCATAGAACGGTTTGGGTTGGAAGGGACCTTAAAGATCATCTAGTTCCAACCCCCTGCCATGGGCAGGGACACCTCCCACTAGATCAGGTTGCTCAAAGCTCCAGAAGATATTCACTTAAAACATATCCAAGTGTGCCTATTATCCTGGTAAGGGATTAATTTTGAGATAACAGCTTGTTGCTTGTGATAGAACTGAAGAGATATGATGGGTTCAGATGGAAGAAGTCCACAGCTTGCTTTCAGGGCCTACATGCCTAGTTAAAACCTTATTAACTGCAATATAATGATGTGTCTCCTCTTGGGAATCACTGCTCTGTGATGAGGACAGGGTGTAATGCAGGTGAATGCAAACTACTAACATTCAGGATTAGTATAAATTTTAAATGGCTACCTAAGTCCCTATGAACTGAATCATCTTCATGTAGAAATCATCTTTTTAAGATATTTAATATACTGGGAACTCTTAAGCACTACATATTTTCCACAAATTTGATACAGTTCTTCTATTCTTCATGAAGAAATTAGCATGCCTAAATAACCCTGTACTACTTTTATTAAAATTAGGCTATAAACAGTTTCCTGATTCAATTAACCATCTAAATTTGTGTCCAGTTTTAACACCTTCAGTGGGTCTGAGGTGAAAATTTGACCCTCCTTCTTCTGAATTTAATGATACAGATTCAACTGATAACGATACATGATCCATCCTGAGCTCATGTAACTTATTTATTAAGGCTGGTGTTCTGGCATCATTAAAACATTAAAACCAATGCAGAGAGTGTAGTTTCCATGCCACAACTGGTAGACAATACATTTTGAGTAACATGGTTCTTCTCTCAGTATGAGCAGATATTCTTAGTTTTCACTAATGTGCCAGTAAGCTGAAAGGGAGAAGAAGTAAATGAGCAGAATATTAAAGCAAAACAGAAAGCAGCTCAGAATGAAAGTGTGCATGCAAATGAAGGTATGTGGTAGTGGCAGGAAGTGATTGCATCCTAAATCCTCTGCCTTTTTTTCCAGGTTTTGCAGGAATCTCTAAGCTCTAAAATTAAAGCGACGGATCAAACGATTTTCATAAAACTGAAACAAAAGCCAGTGTTATTAGGTTGAGTAGATATACCATGTGGAGTTTGTTACCACTTGCTAATTTTCAATTCATTTATTAAGATCAGCTCTCATATTTTAATTTTCAGTAATCAGTGTCACTCTGTTATGAAAGCACCTCTGCAGTCTAGACAGTACATACTCATTTATGTGATAAATAATGGATAAACACTGAGTGTGCCATTAGCCCTTAATGCAGTAGATTGATTCCCTGCAGCACATGCTCTCCATCTTGTTTTAGCACTTATGCCACCTGTCTCTTGCACTTACTGCATGATGCTTCAATAATGCGAATGGGGTTCCCTGATCATTCTTAATTTAGCTCCTTTTTATCATCACATAAGTAGGTTGGCATTACTGTGACAGATGTGCAAATCAAAGGGTGCCTCACTACTACACTGGTGATTTCTATCACTATTCTGTCCTATGCCTTTAGCACGATATAGATTACTTATGGATAACTGTATATAAAGAATCAGTAGAACTATTTTCTTTCCCCAGATTTCCATTTTAACATATTGCTACTGCTTTGACCAAGTGGCTGGGACAAAGACAATTTATTTCATGTCTCTTTTCCTGTTTCCTTCAGCTGTAAGAACAGGGATTTAAAGTGAATTAAACCTGACAAATTAGCTAGCAGTAAGTCACCAGGGCAGGTTGGCATTCAACCAATATTTTGAAGGAACTCAACTGTGAAATTGCAGAACTGCTAGCCAAGTTGTCTCACAAATCTATAGAAACAGCCACTGTGCCAGGGTAACTTCCACCTACCAGAAGAGTAAGTTTACCTCGCTAAGGTCTATGGATGTTATAGCTGTGAACATGTTTTCTGCATGATGCAGCTGTGTCCCTCAGCATCGTCCATGCACAGCAGTTGGCTGATGTGAGTGTTGTTCTCTGTGCTTTGGGCATTTTTGACCCATGATGCTGCGTTAGATATGGCATAGTGATAGATCAGGGCAAGAATGTCCATGGCAAGTGCAGGATTTCATGTCCATAAGTAGAAATTAGTGATTGTAATGTGATTCATTAGGTACTGATTGTTAACAGCATTTACGTATAGATTTGTTACAAACACTTGTATATGGTTCAGTTAAATAAAATTCTTCTGTTGTAGATTCCAGCAGTGTAATTAGTGATATATTTTTTTCCTTACATAGTGTCTTTGTGTTTACTGGGTGGTGTTCCTAAGATGTTTTTTGCCTTTGATAGCACATTGCATTTTGTCTCTTCATGGGGATTACACTATTCCCGTCCTGCTATCCCATTTTGTGTGGTTCCCCCAATTGCTCATGTTCAAAGTGGCAGCCCTGTGGCTGCAACTGGACAGCAATTTGCCATCCAGCTGTTGGTCTGTAAGGAGATGTACATACAAATAACTTAAGTGTGAAAAACTGTTTTGTTTGATCTGTAACATTATTTTGCAGGGAAGATGGGTGAGGGGAAGCAGAGGAAAGGATGGACACACGCAACTGGAAGCTGAACTCTTTCCCCTGAATAATCCAGGGGTTAAAACAATCACCAAGTACATGAGAAAGTTTGGCTCAGTTCTTCCCAGTAGAGGAGCAGACTAGAATCTGTAGCTCTCACTTATTATTCTCTCTAACATGCTAGAATATATGTTTGGGTGGGGAAGGGCTCTTTTAATTATTTTTGGTGACTCTCTGTTTTGGAGGTTAGTGTTCAGGTTTCATCTCCGAAGCGGGACTGAGGGTTTATTGTGACCTTGGCTGCTGACAGTTTGTTTTATGCAAAGGAAAAAGTGTCAGCAGTAGAAAATTCAACTACCCTATGGCTTAGCCATTAAGGCGCTGACATAAAGATAGCGGGAGAGCTAGTTTGAATCTACTCTCTGCCTCATTCATGTATACCCATGACTTTTTAGCCTTGTAGTTGGGCTACTCTCTCAGGCAAAGAACTGAACTGGTGTGACTCGTATCTTGGGTAAGCATTTTAACCCTTAAGCTATTAACTAAAAAAGGGGATGCAGGGAAAACCTCCATTGAAAACAACTCCATTGTTGCAGTTCTGTGAAAACGATCCTTCCCAAAAGCACTTTGCAGTCAAAACTATTCAAGCATTTGAACAAATATTTGCAAATAATTTCAAGACTATTAAAAATGCATGTTCCTGACTCCAATATTCCTTTTTTACTTGCTTAATTCTACATAGGCACAGCTAACTCATTTTCCCCCTGGATAGGCACATGTGACTTTCCTGAGCACGTGAAAGATTGTTAGCAGAGAAAACAGCTTTTAAAAAATAGCTCTATGGAGAACGTAGTAAAAGCTCATTTGTGTCTTATTATGCCAGAGCCAAGAACAATGTGGTATGGCCAGAGATTTCAGGAGGTCTCCAGCACTTACAGCTGTAGGAGATGAGCAGGAGCTAATTAGTCAGTCAGGTTAGTGCAAATATTTAAGAGAAATACAGGGATCCAATTTGATACATCTCTTGAGTTCCACGTACTCTGAGACAGTTCTTCCAGATTCAGTTCCTCACAGGGAAAATTGCCACTAGAAGGTATTTCTTCAGGAAGAATTACCACATCTTCTTCCCAAGTGCATTTATCTTTTCTATGGACACAATTGAAAATTAAGTTGTTTGAAAGGCTTTTAGTCAGAAAACCGACTCTTCTTTTTTGCAACATTTGCATCTTGCAGAACTATTAAGATAAGAATATTAGATTTTAAAACTGAAGCTCATGAGGAAGATTTCAAAGTGGTACCACTGGAACTAAACCAAACATTGAGATGAATGTTGTTATTGAAAATTAGACAATTATTGCTTGTCAGACAACATAATTCACCAGCAGTACCAGAAAATTCCCAGTGCATATGACTAAAGCTTGACTGGCAACAAAAGTTGAGCAAGAAATAAAAAGCCTTGCTAGTGCCGTGGAGATACAAGGAAGCTACCTTTTTCTACCTACATTTCACATTACTTTTTTATGCGAAACACAGGCTGCCTTGATTGAAGATATAGGGGCATGTTAGTCACGCTGGCCGCTTGCATTAAGCCATGTAAGCAAAGATTTGCATCGCCATTAATAATAACATTCTTCCTTGGTTAAGAGGAGTCCCCAGGCACAGCTCATGGAACTGATACTTGACACTGTCTCCTCCCTTGGTGAAAAAAGACCTCCTTGTCCAGACAAAGTTTCCCTTCTCGTGAAAATATAGACTGGACTGACTGGAAAATATGCCCCGTTAGGGCTGTTGACAGCAACCAAGAGCAAAATCTCTGCCTGTTCAGATGGGCCAGAAGGTTCCTGCTCCGGTTGCAGCAAAGTTCTCCTGCAAGCGATGTTTCCTCACCGGCAGGGAGAAAGCAGATGGGGCTGGAAGAACACCCCAGCCATGGCTGCTCTGGGGGTGGCTCTGTCACTGGGGCAACGGCACCGACTCCCCCCAGAGCAGCTCCTTTTCCCCGGGAGTTTGGGCCTGGAGGTGCATCCTGGAGTAAGTCACAGGAGTCAAGTTCCTGCTGGAAGTAAATACAGAGAAGGACCAGTGCCCCCACTATCCCACCAACTTTCCCCCTCCCGTTCAGGCTGGAAAGAAGTGTGGGACCACACCATGAGCCACAGTTTACAGGGTTCCTGCTCAACCCCAGGGCAACCTCACCGAGGGAAACCAGGGAATGTATTTATCTTTGCGGCATAGATCAAAAAGTGTATTTAAATAATGTCATTTAGTTGATCACTGAATGTCCTTTTGCTTAAAAAGAGGACTAAAGTGTGAAAGACTAAATTAAATTGGCATGTTTCTGTCTTTATATATGCACAAACTGATTTGACTTTAGTAAAAACATTGCAAAACAGATAGAACGTAAATCCGTTCAGTCTAACTAAGAAAAACTATTTCCTCAAAGGACTGTCCGAAGAGGATTCACTTTTATTTAATCTATTCATTTTGTGGGAGAAAGCTACATCTCTTGTCCTCAAATTAAATTTATTTGCCCACACATAAGGGAAAAAAAAAAGTGAGCCTGAGAGATGCCCTGAGATTTAAAATTCCGTAGATTTTGCATCTGGTTCCATTAGATTCTTTCCTTCTTAAATTTCAAAGACTTTTAAGCAACTGAGTCATCCCACATTGGAAAATTACACAAAACAATCTGACTTTCAGAAGAATTATAGTTATGGCTGAACCTTGGGAAAAGCGGGAAGAGGCCAGCTTAAAGTACTAGACATATCTTCTTGTCAGTGTTATAACATTGAGCTACGTTCAGCTGTGAGGGTCTACTTTTCTTGGCAGGTGTTCATACTGCATTCAGGAGAGCAGTTATTTCAGGCTGAACAACAGCAGCAAGTATTCACGTCCTTCAAACAACACATCCCGTGTATCTGCACTGTCAACTAATCTGATTCGTGTGGATAAGTTATTTACCCTGTCAGTTTATCGGCAAGGACCCAGTCATATATCCCCTTACTTCAGGGGAAAATGGCAACAGCCTTAAGAAAATACTTGCGCTTAGTACCAAGATGTGGCTGATACCAGAAAAATGGGAAAATTACAACAGCCTTAAGAAAATACTTGCACCGAGAACCAAGATGTGGCTGATACCAGAAAAACGGGAGCGGTTGGCAAAGGAAAGCGGCACAGTCCATTCCTTCCCCTGCCAGCCCATCCGTGCTGCGACTTAGTTGATCCCAGTGGATTCCTGATGTCCTGGGACCTTGGGACATCAGACTGAGATTGGAGGCCAGTTAAACTTGATGCTGATCCTACCACATTATTCCCCAATTGCATGAGGAAAGTCCAGGGCAGTGACAGAAATCCTCCCTTTCTGGGTATCAAATCCCATCTTTGTCCCTGTGAAATCCTAGTTGTACTGCCCTAGGAAGACACTGGGAAATAATTTTATGTACATATATATAAATATATATATATTACATATATAAATATATATATATAAATATATATGGGAGGCAATTGCTGACAATGATGGCGATTTTTTGACATCTGACTTCTGGTAAATAAAATCAAGTTCTTGATTCCACTTGCCGTCCTACAAACAACTCCCACCCGTGTGTGGTGGAAATGCACCAAAAAGGAGGAAATTGCATCCACTCAATAAAAAAGGTGACGGGGAGCACCGGGGAGATCTGTCTGCTCCTCCTGATCTTCTTGCCTGCCAGCACAAAGTGAAGTCAGAATCTTTTAGCTTCAGGTTCCCATCTGTAGAAAAGGACCATTTTCTTGCTTATACAGAAGGCTTGGGAGAATAATCTTTTTAGAAGCAGTTGCACCCTACAGCAAGAGTAGCCACGATAAAGAGACAACTTCCACCGACAAAATCTTCAGGGGAGGCTTGGAGTTGACTTTTAGATGTATCCTATATTTTAGCATGCATTGCATAGACATATATACAATACTTGGCATATGTAGCACTTACAAGAAATAGCAGGCTTTTAAAATAGTCAATTAACTGACAGACACCGTATCCGTGTCCTTAGAAAGATAAAAATACACGTTTCTGTTAAATAGTTAAAAACCGTACCTTTCTTCTTAAAATTCTCCTTAGTAAATCGCTCACTTATTCTGTCCCTTTTAAGTATCTAAAGTCTTTTTTTGAGGAGTAGTCTGAACCCCGTTCTGTCCCAGGAGACCAGCACACCCATGTTCAGTCAGCTCTAGCAGGGCTCTGACTCCGTGGGAACAATGACAATGCGAGAGTCTTGTCATATGGAATATCCATTTAGCATCCTGTTTTTTCACATATTTTATGCTTGGTCTTCATTGCTGTTTTCGTTAACCTCAATCCTGTAAAATATGAAGGCAAAAATATGGAGTGAAGTTCCACAGCGATCAAGGATTATCTGACTGATGGAACCGTGATATGTTAGAAAATATCTTGTAGCCCCTAAAAAGAAAAAAAAAAAATCGATCACAGAACCTATGAAAACATTCTAACTATTCTTTCATATTTTTTTTAGCTGTTTTACGTGTTATAAAAGTCAGTTTATTAGAGTTATAAATAACAGTACAGCACACTGGAAGTCAGATTAATGTATATCAAACCAAAACGTATTCCATCAAGCAGTACAGTCATTCGTGTAGATAGCTTTAGTCAGTTTATTACTAACCTGATTGGATACTCAGGATACTTATAATGGATTTAATTTGATAATAATAAAGTATTGCTTATGCTAATGGTGCTCTCCAGATTAATAGGTTTTAAATGGTCGGTGCTATTTTATTGTCTCTTCCTGAGTAATGAACTAGTCTATATATGCACTGTACATTGAATGATGGAGACCAATAATTCAAGCAATATCATTACAGTGGTATCAATATGGGACATATTAAAGGTTTTTTTCTTATACATTAAAAGGTAAAGTTGAAGTTTATGAAGGAGAAGTGCTCTCCGTGTTTTAACGTGTACAATAGAAACTGTAAATAGCTGACAGAACACTAGGAAGTTGGTAGTGTTTGAGTTCCTCACCACCCCTCGCTCAAACCATCTGTCAGGCACTTCTTCAGGCAAAAAAAAATAAATTCCACAATTTTTAGAAATGTTTGTTCTGAAAATGCAAATTAGTATTTTTTTTAATTTATTTATTTCCAGTCACGTAGATAGACCTTACACCATGCCTGCACAGAGATATGGTGCTTATTTAAGTACTTCAGGAAAAGGTTGTGAAGGCTCAGGCGGCCCATGGAAGGTAAGTTTGAAGTCTCTGTTTCGCTTTGCTGAAGGAGGAGGAGTGGAGTGGATGAGGACACACAGAGTGAGGTTCTGTGAGTGTCCAGTTCAGTTGCAGATGCTGAAAAAGCCAGTTTTGCCTCGTCCTCCAGCCCCCGTTGCAAATGCAGTGCTGGTGCCGCTGCCAGTGCAGCTCACACAAGTACTGGTGCCAGCAGAGGAGGGGTGATGGAACAACAGGGCTAGGGACATCGGGAAGGGGAAGCTCATCTCTTTCAGTGACGCCATGGATGTATATCGCTGTAAGCAGCTTGTGAAACTCCACTGCAGGAGCCCCAGCTCAGCAAGCTGCTCAAATATATGCCTAACTTGAGGCACACAGACTATTGGTAAGAAAATATTGAAGCATATGCTTTAACTTAAAACACATTATTAAGTGCTTCCTGAATTGAGATAATTTCCTTCTTGGTATTTCTTCTCTTCCCATCCAGCATAATTTTATTTTTTCACTCCTTGCCAATATGCGCTTCATTTCCCTCTTTGCGTATTGCCAGCGATCCCTTGACTTTCCAATTGCGTATCTTTTCATTCTCTTAGGCTACTTCTGTCTTTGTGTGTAAGGCAGGGCCAGGGCATGGTTTCATCCCTCTTGTTGTGGTTTAACCCCAGCTGGCAACTAAGCACCACGCAGCCGCTGGGTGGGATGGGGGAGAGAAGCGGAAGAGTAAAAGTGAGAAAACTCGTGGGTTGAGATAAAGACAGTTTAATAAGCCGTGCATGCAAGCAAAGCAAAATAAGGAATTCATTCACTGCTTCCCATGGGCAGGCGGGTGTTCAGCCATCTCCAGGAAAGCAGGGCTCCGTCACGTGTAACGGTTTACTAGGGAAGACAAAATGCCATCACTCTGAACGTCCCCCCCTTCCTTCCTCTTCCCCCAGCTTTCTATGCTGAGCATGATGTCATATCACAGAATGACAGAATGGCAGGGGTTGGAAGGGACCTTTGGAGACCATCTAGTCCAACCCCCTTTCTAAAGCAGGGTCACGCGGAGCAGGTTGGACAGGAACACATCCAGGTAGATTTTGAATATCTCCAGCAGAGGAGACTCTATCACCTCTCTGGGCAGCCTGTTCCAGTGCTCTATTGGTATGGTGTGGAATATCCCTTTGGTCAGATGGGATCAGCTGTCCCAGCCGTGACCCCTCCCAGCTTTTTTTGCCCCCCCCCAGCCTCCTCACTGGTGGGGCGGTGTGAGGAGCAGAAAAGGCCTTGACTGTGTGAGCGCTGCCATGCAATAATAAAAACACCCCTGTGTTATCAACACTGTTTCCAGCACAAATCCAAAACACAGCCCCTTACTAGCTACTGTGAAGAAAACCAACCGTCACCCCAGCCAAAACCATCACACCTCTGCATGCGATCGTGCACGTTGTGATTAGAGTGATCGGAGGGCTGGAGCACCTCTCCTATGAAGAAAGGCTGAGAGAGTTGGCGTTGTTCAGCCTGGAGAAGAGAAGGCTCCAGGGAGACCTTATAGCCCCTTCCAGTACCTAAAGGGGCTACAGGAGAGATGGGGAGGGACTCTTTATCAGGGAGGGGAGCGATAGGATGAGGGGTAATAGTTTTAAACCAAAGGAGGGGATATTTAAGTCAGATACTAGGAAGAAATTCTTTCCTGTGAGGGTGGTGAGACACTGGAACAGGTTGCCCAGGGAAGCTGTGGATGCCCCATCCCTGGAGGTGTTCAAGACCAGGCTGGATGGGGCTTTGAGCAACCTGCTCTAGTGGGAGGTGTCCCTGCCCATTTCAGGGGGGTCGGAACTGGATGATCTTTAAGGTCCTTCCAACCCAAACCGTTCTATGATTCTATGTTTCCTGGCAGGGTTTTGGTTTGTGCCAAAGAGCAGCCCGTGCCTGGTACAGCTGAGCACAGCCTGGGGAACAGCCTCAGGGCTCTTCCTGCCAGGTGCTGTGTGTGACGCCTCTCTATTTTGGGAATGCATTAAAGATGCAGGTCCTCAGGGAGAGAGAAGGGCCCCGAGCCTGGTTCATTGACCAGCATAGCTAGAGCTTTGCTGTCTTCTGTGTTGTACCAGCCTGGTTGAAAAGTAATAAGTTCCAAATTAAAAATCCTAATATCTCTAAATGAGTTTGGATTCAGATTTCCATACCAGTCTGTTCTGGCATCAGAACTTACGGTATGGAGGGAAAATCTAGTTCTGCATCATTTCTAACTGCTGCGCTGTCTCCTGTGCACTGTTTCCTTGGAGAAGCAGGTAAGGAAACTGAAAAGCTTGTAAGTAATGCACTGTAAATCAGCTAGTCAGTCCCAGACAGCATAGTTAAAGATCCCAAATTGTAGACATGTTTAGGTCACCAGCTACCTGATTTGTTGGCCCAACTACTTCTTTACTCAGAAGAAGGTTTTATTCTTGATTGCACTAACGGTGCTTCGCTGAAGCCAAACTTGAACCTTTCTGTTTTCTCAGGGCTTTCATGTTTGCTGTGCTTTCCACAAATGTTCTTCTTCAGTTGTGGTAGCTTGAATGGCACCGAGTATGCAGGCAATAACTTGTTATATTCAATTAAACAGGTAATACCTATGCAGCCATCGAAGTCCCGTTGGGATGGCACTGGAGGTCTAGCACTGACGAGGACTAGAAAGTCTGTCAGGCTGGTTGACTGTCAACACAGTCACCTATTGTGGACTGTATATTGTCTCCTCTAATAGACTATTCTACTCTTATTTCCTTTAAATGTCTGAAGCTGTATCTGACCTCATGGATCCAGTGATTTCACTCCCTTCCAACATCTCCCACTGTCTTATTATACCTGACTGCTAGAATATTTTTGACATTTTATTCTTTTCACCAAAATCCATGTAAATTTACACTCCAGCAACATCTGTTGCCTACAGTCATGAAATGTCTTTACCCAGTTTTCTTGCTCTGAAACCAAAGATGCAATTTTGATTTCTTGAATGAAAAGCATTGCACCTAAACTATTTAACAGACCTTTACACCTACCTAGGACAGAGAAAGTAAGACAAAATGATGACCTTTAATTTATTACATGGTTGTGAGTGAGGCTTCCGTGCCCAGTGCTCACAGGGTTAGCTGCTGCCAACTTTTCTGTAGTTTCAGAAATTTCTGGATTGTTGAAATATAATTACAGTTTAAATGAAGATGCCACTTTCATTTGCTCTTTTAGTCATTTCTTCAGTCCAGGGACCTTGAGCCAGGAACGTGGATGGCCATGCCGTAAGCCCAGAAATGAATTTCTACTTAAGCCCAGAAATGAATCTCTACTTATACATGTTGGTATCCACCAACTGACTTCCTTTCCCCAACTGAGCAGGCTTCTTGCTAGTTCCTTAACAAAATATTGTCATGACACTGGCAATTGAAATGTTTACCTTTAGGGTAAAAATGCCTTTTAAAGAGTCTGTCAATGTCCTTATTGACCAAAAAGACAATCTGACTCCTTTTCTTTTTTTTTTTTTTTTTTTTTTTTAACTTTTCCCATCTCCAGTGATTCCTCATAATTATACCGAGACCACAACTGAAATTGTTAACGAACAACATACAACCTCTTGGAATTCAGTAGTGTCCACCCACGTGAAAAATCCAATAATTCTCAAAAAGTAAGAAAACCACGTACATGCATACTAGTAGTCACTGGCGATAGAAAAGTGTCTGTATTAGTGTACTGATTTGGGCCAAATCAGACTTCTCCTCCTGGAGGTGTGTAAGAAATGTCACTGTCTGTGAGAAAGGATGGAGGGCACAGGATTGTAAAGTCTGGCACAATTAAGCATTTGTTTAACTTTAATCCCAGGAGAACATCACTGAAATCACTAGGTTTATTCCTGCACTTAACAGTAAGTATATCTTTACATACCAGCTTGACTTCAGGCTTTACTGTACCATACTGACTCCATACAATTTTACACAGCTCCCATCGATGCAGGAATTATTGTGCAGTCCTTAGTGGGTCTTAAGTGATATTAAATATTCCATTAGAGAAATGTTGTTTCCGTTACGGTTTACAATTTTAACATTTAAAGACTATCATTAAAATATGTAGCTTTATAACATACTTTGTTCGTATATGTAGCAGATTGCTACTTACTGGTAACTGGTCATGTATGAATTTTTCAGAAACATGTTTCCTGAATATGACTAATGACTCACATCCCTTTCATACCTCTTTACAGATGAATGGTATACGGATTCTGAAATGCAAAACATATGCTGAACACCTAATTGGGCTGACAATGGCTCAAAAATATTAGAAGTTGAAAAAATCAGTTAATACAAAGTTTGCTGTCTGGGTACTTCACATTTATAAACTTGTGGTGTTCAGCAAATAGAGTTGATATTGATCTTTTAACTATTAGAATTGGTTACGTCATGACAAATCAGTACCCTGCTGGAGATCTTTTAATGCATTTCTGTTTTCAAAGCAGAAAATATAACACGCTCTGCAATACCTCTCATTACGAAGAAGAAAAACAGTTCAAGGATGAACTGAAATTGTCATTGAATGCTTCTCCATATAATTTTTATATGGAATCTCCATATAATCCATATAAACTGAAAATCACCAAAAGTAGTCACATATTTGCAGAAAGAGAGGCTAATTGTGACTGAAAAAAACCACCATAAATTGGTAGGAAGGTAAGAGCTGCAACTATTGCAGCCAGATGAAAGCTCCGTGTGATTTATTGTCCTCCAAGTATGGCCAGTTACATGGCTTAGAAAAAGAATTTCCTCTTTTTCTCCCCTGATCTTTTTTGTGATACACCCTCTTCTGCCAGTCAGCAAGTGGTTTAGGGACTGAGCCTCTGAGCATCTGTGTTCATCTGGGCCGTTTCTTTAATAGCCAGTAACGGACTATCTCACAGCTAATGAGGCAAACATTGTTTTCATAGAAACATAGAATGGTTTGAGTTGAAAGGGACCTTAAAGATCATTGAGTTCCAACCCCCCTGAAATGGGCAGGGACACCTCCCACTAGAGCAGGTTGCTCAAAGCCCCATCCAGCCTGGCCTTGAACACCTCCAGGGATGGGGCATCCACAGCTTCCCTGGGCAACCTGTTCCAGTGTCTCACCACCCTCACAGGAAAGAGTTTCTTCCTGAGATCTAATCTAAATCTCCTCTCTTTAGTTTAAAACCGTTCCCCCTTGTCCTATCGCTCCATTCCCTGACCAAGAGTCCCTCCCCATCTCTCCAGTAGCCCCCTTTAGGTCCTGGAAGGCACTATGGTACCCCACTGCATTCTTTGGCCCCAGGTCCACGGTGTATCAAGAAGTGGTTCTTTTTCCTTGTTTTAAATCTGCTATCTGGTAGTTTTCCTGGAGGGAGGGATGGAGGGAATGAGGGACGGCACCCTATTAATTTTTAAATTTTGAGAATAACAAAGTGAGTGTTCACTTCTGGCTCACCCTCTCATCATTATTAATAATTTAATAGATACTATCGAAGGGATGGCCACCCTTCGTAATCCACAAAACCCTGCCTGCGCCTGGGAGCCCCAGCGGCTGGCACTCGTGCCTCGGGAGCTGCATGGCAGGGAGCTCGAGGGGCGGTTCGCAGGTAGGAAAAACCCTCTCCTGAAGGGCTACCACCGCAGCAGCCACTGCTGGCTCGCAGCTGGCCCGCCCCAGGATTTAGCCAGCTGAGCGGTCCCTCTGGGAGCAGTGGGCAGAGAATGACCCAGAAGTGCATATGGTACATGCCACCCTGGACATTTACAGCTCTATAGCATTTTTATCCCTTTTTTTTCTGAATGACTCCCAATAATTGCTCTGTTGTCTTGGCTGCCACTGAACACTGAGCCGATAGTTCTGCAGAAATGACCGCGATGACCTCCAGACCTTTTTTTGCTCGGTGACAGCTAGTACAGACCCCGTAACTGTGGTGGCGAGTCTAGAGTTAGATCTCTCTTTGTTGAGGTCTCTCATTGCTGAGAGTGAATTTTATTTCCCTTCTGTCTCCTACCTACGTGAAACCTTGAATGGTACAGTTTCAGGTATTGCAGAGATTTTAATGTACTGTATGGCAGGCTGGTTCAGACTGTGACAAAACTGGTAGAAGCACTTCAAACTTTTATTATACACATTTTCAAACAGTAAATATATTAAGATGTTTATTCTAAAACATACTATTTTATTTCTTTACTTTCCAGCGTAAGTTTTGATTAAATTCTTCATGAGAATTTTTGAGAACAGTATTTCTTAGGAACAAAATTTTTGAGAACAATATTTCTTACGAACAGGTAAGTCCAATACAGAAGTGTGATAAGCTGTAAAGACATAGATTATCTGTTAATTTCGGTGAATCACAATTGCAGATGTTTTGATTATCTACTGCAAGGGACATGAGCAGAATTTAAGTCGCTGACTTCACAGTGAAAGGCTCTGACGAGGCTCAAAACTGAAAGTTTTTCAGTTACGCAGTTCCTCAGATTTTAATAAAAGCAATTGGTCTTGTTAAAACATTTGTTTATGATCCACTAGCAACAGCTGAAGCAACAGTGTCATCTGTTTCAACTACTTTGATAGCAAAAATGATGCATTACTCTGCATGAATAACTCAGTGGCATGAGACACAGGTAACCGAAGGCCACTCTCTAGGTGTGTCAAACAAGTTATGACAACAACTGTGTAAAGTTTCCTTCCAGCTTGTTCAACCGAATGATTAGCTGAAGAGAACGCACTATCAAAGGCAACTACTATTTGGCAGTAAAGTTGTTCACTCATTTGTTAAAAAAGCCTAATACCTGAACTGCAAATACCGTGTAGGCCACTATAGCCAACACATCCATGCCTTGTACCCATTATCCCCAAATCTAATCTTTTCTTACAGTTATAGAGATAATTCTTGATATTTATCCCACTTCTGGCAAATGTGGCGATGTAGGGGAAAAGCTCATACTTGCTTTCAGACAGAGGATTTATTTTTATCTCAAATTACGCTGCTTACACATTAATTAGACAGAACTAGCCTGGATTACATTTGCTCATGTCCATCTTCATGACCTTCCAATTGCTGTTCACAAACTTTCATAAACCAAAGACTAATTTCTAATTCAAATCCGAAGTGTGAAGGCCTGGCGAGCTCAGGAATGGGAAAGAATTTAGGTAAGTCCAAGTCGTACAGAACGTGGCTGAGGTCCTTCAGTAGGTGGCACACTTTCCTCTGGATCAGTGGTGAAGGAAGGTATTTGCAGGATGCTCCGGGCGGGCGCTGGCCTGTGGGAAGATTCCTGAGATGCAAAACCAGGAGGGCAACCAATGCGGTTAGGAAGGTTCCCATGACATGTGCCAGACGAGTAGAGGAGATAGGATAATATGGCCAAATTCTAGGTAGCTGCAGCTTTGTTAATGTCGGTTTTCTTAACCGAAGTGCCCTCTGCCATCTTGAGATGGCAAGATATTCTCCTTTACTCTGTTTTCAAGTTGTCACTACTCACTGCTAAGAGTGGTCGGCCCCTCTGCCTCTCTCCAGCCCGTACATTAAATTCTCTACACGTGAAGGACTGGAAGATGATGCAGAATTGAAAGCTGCCTATTTGAGGAGGATGCTAAACGAAAGGCTATCCAGGTCTAACGGGAATATAAATAGGTAAGCTTTTAGAAAATTAAGTTGCTTAATTGTTCAGGTTATATATAACTCAGAAGCTGCTAAATCCCGCCATGTCTTTGATAGGCTTTTCCTTCAGCTATTCCTAGAAAAAGTGGGGCAAGGTGGGGGAGAGAAGCGAGTGCAGTCTACAAAATACATAGGAGCTATTACTTTTTGTTTAGAGAGAAATAACCAGTGCCTGAGAACACGGCCCACTCGTTAGCGAGGCAAAATAATTGTTCAAAATGCCTAAAAGTAAGGGTCTTTCAAAAACTTATTTGGCTTGGGATATTAAAAAGGATGATCAGAGAGAATCTGGCTATAGCACTTACAGGGTTTATTTATCTCATATGAAAAATGCACATAATCGCTTGGCTCCGTTTCTGGTCAGCGTTGTAGATTTTCCTATTCAGCTCGCTAATTAGCCGTGAAAAAAATGGAAATGAGTAAAAAAATAATCAAATTTTATTTAAAAGTCTTTTCCCAGAATTCATGGGCTTTAAAAAATGTTCCCATGAAAGGGCATAATTTCAGAAAATTCTGCTTTTTTCATTTTTTCCCCCCGTTCCAAGGTCAAGTGATGACATGTTATTATCAAGCTGTTGATACACACAGCACGTTAGTTCTGCATCTGGAAATACTTTATGCGGAGAAAATCACTTTCTTTTTTTTATTTATTTTTTATTTTTTCTTGGAGGGAAAGCTCAATATAGCAGAAAAAAAAAAAAAAAATTTTTTTCCTTCAGGAAATCGAGCCATTTGTTCGTTACCAGGCAAATAGTGCTTCTCCTTCCTTCGGGCCCTCTGCCAGAGTTATTTACACACAGGCTTGCTCAAGAGAACCACCTTGGCTTCTTGCTCCTTCGCACCATTTGATACCGCACGGGCTGGAAGCTGGCGTGGATAAAGAAGTGCTTCACCGGTGACTGCTTTGTGTTCCGTGGAGGAGTCACGGGCACACTCCCCTATGAGGAAAGATCACCCTTGTTTACGTCGGAGAGTAGACAAACAAGACACGGGAGCCCGGATTCAGGGAAGGCACAGGGAGAGGTGTTGGGAGGGTTGAACCGGCAATGTCGTCTTCTCGTTTCTCATGAGAAAAGATGGCACTCGAGCGAAATGAAAGCAGTGTGGACAAATGGGCAAGCGGAATGCTGGGGATGGAAATATATTTTATGGTATTAAATGATTAAATGATATGTGAAACTCATAGCTGCTAGTTACCTCTGAGAAGAAGAGCTTGAGATGGTCAGTCGAAGGTAGGTATCTCTCAAAATAAAAATCCCCTCAGTTACCCCAATCAATACTGCTCTACAAGCTGCTTTTGCGATGCGTTCGGCATCCAAAGTAAAGCAGGAGACAAACGCAGCCCTTTCAGGACTCTTGCCAAGTCTTCCGATCTAGCTCGGTCTCCCTCCTCGCCCTCCTTCCCAGCCCCAGAGGTGCAGGGGGTGCCCACCCAGGGTCTCCGGGAATCCCTGAGGAGGGGCTGGCTGCAGGGACCCTCACCCTCGCCGGCCATTCATCGCCCCAGCGTCCAGCTCAGGGCTCTTCTCTCACACACAAGGGGAGAAAGAGCATGTCCTCCAAAGAGGAGGAGGACAGAAGAGGGAGTGTAACCCCCTTCCAGCATCGGAAAGCCAGCCCTGAGTATCTTGCAGTTTTACTACTAAGCACAAGGAGCTCTGACTATAAATAGGGAGTTATTAGAAAAGGCAGTGGTGGGGGCGTAAGGGGCAAGGGACACTGTGGCCCAGGCAGTCAGAAAACGGAGGGAAGGAAAACGGAAGGAAGGTCCTACACAAATAAGCACAGAGCGATTAAAACAACATTGATAGGAAACTATTAGTATTTGTTTATTTATGAGGAAAGCCAGTCCCAGGCAGTTTCCCATAGATTTTCTCACCTAAGCAAACTTAAGAAAGAGGACAATAAACAGCAAAATAACACCACTAATTTTAATTTGTGCTCCTACCCTCTGAGACTTTCAGAAAATTGGATACATTTTTCTTTACGCTACTCACACTGAAATCAGTAGATAGTATCAATCCCTTTATATAAAAGAATTTTCGCTTTCAGTGTGGCTCTATCTGTAACAGCTTCGTGAAGAAATAGTTAAGAACTTGTGGGTACAGGTTCAGGGACCAAGTAATTTTTCCCCAAGAAAGAAAGGATGAATTGATTTAAAATCGTTAGCTATTTTAGGAATGGTTATTTAACATTTCAACTCAACTGAACTGTTATAGAAAAATTATGTAAGGATTTCAATTACCTACTTCGGGAGCAGGAAGGTTTACAAAACTGATGGATTCTGTATGCTCTGAGATCAAACCGAGTCTTCAGAATAATTTATGGTGTTTAATAAACTGTGAACATCATTGCTGAGTATCATCATTCTGTATTGCGCTCGCTGCTAGCGGCAGCTGTGATAGCCAAGGTGCTTTCCAAGCAGTGAGAATGACTTCTTCTCTGATGAATCTGCAAAATCTCTGCTTAAATAACAGCTGTAAATCTCACACCTGAAAGCTCCCTTAGTTCTCTTCCCAGCTTAGTTAGAGCGATAGTTTTATTAAACGCTGGATGGAAATGGTAAAAAAAAAAAAATAAATCTAGAGGGAAATGATAGGATGGTATGATGCAAGGACATCATTACTAAGTTTGTGGTGTTGTCACAAGCAGGTGAGAGAAAGTGATTCAGGTGTCTGCTGCCCCTCTGGGGAGTTACTGGTGAGAGTTCGTGAGGAAAACCACCCGGGGCATCCCAGCTGCGGTCCCTCTGCGGGACAATGCTCCTGCCTCCAGCTTCCCGTGGGAGAGGAAAGGGGCATCGGTCGGGGGTGAAGGTAAGTTTGACCCCATTCCCCTACAATGGTGCACAAAGGGGAGAGTGGGGCTGAAGGAACCACGCGAAGATCTCCCTGCCTCTTTGGCTGGGGGAGGGTCTCCTCCAAGCTAGGGACTCTCGCAGCTGCAAGTCGTACAGCTTGTCAAGACCTGCTCCGGGGCTTGAGCCAAACTAATTAGTACGACAGTCGAGCTCCCTGAGCGCGTGAGCAGCTTCAGTCTCTTCCCCGGGACCACTAAGGTGCCCAGGAGTCCTAACTCCAGCGTGTACCTTGTGGAGCCGCAGCAAAGGAAATAGCTGTGGCTCCGAGGCTCCCGAGCGAAAGAGAACAGGGGAAAGGACAAAAAGTATCTCAAAGGTCCCTTCCCACCAAGAAGATTCTGTGGTTCTGTAAAACTTGTCGAGATAATCAACCTAATTGGAAAAAGACCCTTATTCTGAGAAGCGTTACGGAGAGAACAATATTACTTTCCTTTGAGAACACTTGTCAATAAACACCTTATTTAAAATTATTTTGCACGCTGAACCTTGTTGCAGTGACTCCTGTGGGCTGCTCTCTGTGACAACAAAAATGGACTTCTGAAGTCTTGTGAGAGGCAGGAGAGAAGCAGACCGTGCTGGGCGTCCAGCAAGAAGTCAAATGTGCTGGTTCAGGAGTCTGCGGCTTCCCGGAGGGGAAGATACCGGCGGCCGTCATTTGGGGGCAGAGGTAAACACAGCTCATAGAATCACAGAATGGTCAGAGTTGGAAGGGACCTTAAAGATCATCGAGTTCCAACCCCCCTGCCACGGGCAGGGACACCTCCCACTAGAGCAGGTTGCTCAAAGCCCCATCCAGCCTGGCCTTGGAACACTTCCAGGGATGGAAGTTGCTGTGGAAAGGGGCAGGATGGGAAAACCTCAATTTAAAACAAATCCTTAAGCACTCCCGTCTCCCATTGACTTGTTCCGACACGACATCAAACAAAGATCACAAGCCCAAGGTCGATACGTTTACTCGGACAGAATAATTCCAGTCAAACATTGCTCGGTGTCAGGAATGACAGTGTCACTCGCACTGAGAACCAGGAGAACAAAGACAGACGTGCTCACAGACTTCTCAAGGAGCAAGCAACTCCTCGTTAGCTGTGGCTTGGTCCTCTTAGTATCAAACATACTGGCAGGAGCCTTTTATGTAACAGAAGTCATCAGTTGTCCTAAAATGATCATCACGTGAGATGTTCGCGCCCGTATCACTTGAGGGGAGTCCCAAGAAATCCTGAGACTCTCCTGCACCTACTGGATTGAGCACAAGGAACCTGGCTCAGAGGCCATCAAAGTCAACTAGGGACCAAGGACCACATTAGGAGAAGAGGATCTTTCTTAATATGCCAACCCCAAGCACTGAGTTGTTCTTAGTCCCTAAAAGCTGCAGGGATGACCTAAAATTCTAACGGTTTTATTTGCCCTGGCAACTACTGCTTTCGGGATTTATGCGTCCACTCGTCCCTTTTCACCCAAGATTTTTCCCCTGATGTGTGTGTGCGAGCCGCGGGAGTAACCTCAGGTGCCAGTACGCCTTCCGACATGACGGTGACAGCGCTGCGAGGTGGCATCGCTTCGGAATCCCCTCACGGGTAGCCTTCCGATGGGGCTGGATGGCTTCCCCAAAAAAGAAAACTATTTTCCCTTCGAGAATTAAGCAGCAATAGCTGCGGAGCGTGGAGCAGCTCTCCGGACCCCGGCACGCCCCTGTGCCACGGTGAAGCCAAACCGGGCCAAACCAAGAAGGGACCCTCCGCGTCCCGGCGGCCTCGAACAAACCTCGGGGTGACAAACGCCGTTCCGCACCCACGGCCTCGCCCCGGGTGTAACTAGCTCGGAGCCGCCGGTGGAGGGTGTCGGTGCGGGACCCGGGCCGGGTGCCGGTTGAACCGGCGGTCGGGATGAGCCGCGGAGGGGCTCCCGGGAAGCCTCGCCCCGTTCCGCCCCGCCGAGCGGGTATTCCCCCCCGCGGCGACCCCCCTCCCCGGGGCCGGCTCCGGGTGGCGGCGGCTGCGGGAAACCGGGCCGAGCCCCGCCCCTCCGCCTGACGTTGCGGGCGCTCATTGGCTGCGGGGCGGCCCCGTCAGCGGCGGCGGGGGGAAGCGGGGGCACGAGCCCCGGGCGGCCGTTAGCCGGCGTGAGGTGGCGGCGGTCGCCCCCAGCCAGGAAGGGCGACGGCGGGGTCCCCGGCCCTTACCGGCACCGTCCGTTCGCCCTCCCGGGGAAGGCGCTTCGCCGGCGGCGAGAGGCTGTTGAAATAAACGCGCGTTGCCCGCGGCAGAGCCCGGGGGGCGGCTGGAGCCTCCTCGGCTCCGTGTCCTGCGGGGCGGCGGCCAGCCCCGCCGTGACCCCGTGGAAGGGCGGCGCGTCGGGCGGCGAGCCGAGGGTCGGGGTGCGGGGGTGTGTGTGTGTGTGTGTGTGTGTGTGTGTCAGCGGGCGGAGCCGTACCCCCGGTTGGGGAGGCGCCGGCGGGCAGGTTGCGAAGCCGGGGCGGGCGGCCCGGCGACAGGGGAGCCGCGGCGGTGTATTGTTCTCCGCGGCAGATAACGTGACCCTGACCGGGCAGGAGCCAGGGGGCGGAGGGAAGCAGAGGAAGCGGAGGGAGGGAGGGGGCAGGAGGATCCCGCGTCCTGGGAGGAAACTCTCCGGCCGCGGCGAGTCGGGACCGGCTCTCCTGGGAGTTCCCTCGGCGGGAGGGGGAAGGGGGAGAGGCGGCCGCCGCTGCCGGGGAGAGGCCGCTGCTTCGCCCTCCCGAAGCCCTGCCTCCTCCTTCCCTCTCTTCTTCCCTCCCCGCCCGGCGCACCTCTCCCCTCGCCTCCTCACACACTCACACACACGCACCGGGAGGCCGGGGCGGGCGGCGCCCATCACCCCGCGGCCGGGCGCTGCCGGTCGCGCCCCCGCTGCGCTTCCCCCGCCGGCGCGGCGCGGGGGGAACCCGGTGACGTCACGCGCGGCGGCGCGCGCTCCCCTCTTCCCCTCCCTCCTCTCCCTCCCCGCTTCGCCGCCCCGTAACTTCTGGTTCTGGGAAGTGGTGCCAGGAATAGCCCCGGCGGATCCGCCTGCAGCGCCCGGCGATCCCGCCCGCCCTCTCTTCCCTTCCCTCCCTCCTTCCCTCCCTCCCTCCCTCCCTCCCTCCCTCCCGCCGCCGCCGGGGCGGGCTGCGGCTCCCGGGCCTCCGCCTCTCTCTCTCCCCCGTGCAACACCAGCCCCTCCGCCACTGTCAGGGTGATGGTGATGAGCCTTCCCCCCCACCACCAAAAAAAAAAAAAAAAAGAGGGAGAGAAATGACCTGCCTTAAGATCAGTGCGTGAAACGGGCGCCCCTCGGCCGCTGGAATATCTCTGTCTGTCTGTCGTTATATCTAAAGAAGCACCGCGAGCCACCTCGCTCCAGGCAAACCCTTAGCAAAGGAGCGACAAGAGCGCCCGGCGGGATCAGCAGCAGCAACAACAACAACAACAAGGGCACCGGGAGGGCTTCCCTCCTTCCCTCCCTCCTTCCACCTCCTCGGTGACTTTCCAGGTGAGCAGCAGCGGCTGCTGCGGGCAGCCCCCTCCTCCCTGCCCGCCGCCCGCCCGCCGCTCGTCCCCTGTCACCGGCACCAGCTGACAGCCGCGCCGCCGGCGGGGGGCGGCTGCCGGCGGCGGGGGGGACACGCCGGCGGCGGGGCTCGGGTGCGGGGCCGGCTGTCGGGGCCGCGGCGGAGGGGGCGCTTGCCGAGCGGTGTGCGTGTGGGGGGTCTGAGGCCGACGCTCCGAGTGCCGCCGCCGGCCCTTGGGGGGCTGCAGGGGTAAATGGAGGGCAGGCGGCGGGGGAAGCCGGCGGGGCTGTAAAACCGCCGGACCGGTAAGTCACCTCCGCGGCGGCGGCTCTGGCGGCTGGCCGCCTGCAGTCACCACCGGCACCGTCCCCGGGGTATCACGGTCGGCGGCCCTTCTCCCGGCCCGGTGCCCCGCTGAGCCGGCGCGGGAGGGAGCCGGGGCCGGGGACAGGCCTTTGTCGGTGACACGCCGTTAGGAAATGTGGGGAATACCCAGCTTGTAAGTGTATGCAGATGAGGAGCAGGCTGCCTTGCGTAATCCCCTCCCGCGGCGGGGAATGGGCATGGTCACCGCGGGGAGAGGCGCCCGCGGGGGGGCCGCCCCGACCGGGTTCTCTCCGCGGCCTCCGGTGCCCTGCAGGGAAGGGGGGGGGGCGCCCGGGGCCACCCGGCGCGGCGGCGTCTAGGGTGCCGGGGGGAAGAGGCGGGGGGGGGGGAAAGGGGGGGGAAGGAGGGGGGTCCGTCCGCCAGCACGTCCCCGCAGGGGGTCTCCGCGTGTTCGGCGGGCGGAGGGAGGGTGGGTGGGTGGGGGTACGCAGGGAGACCCGCCGTGCCGGGGGTGCGTGTGTGCGCGCCGCGCCGTGCTGCGGTGACTGTTCCCTGAAGTGGGTGGGACGTTGGCCCGTTCCGGGAATGTTCCATGACGTGTAAACGCCACAGGAAGGGGGTTAACGAGGGGCTCGGCCGGGGCCGCCGCGGCCCGGCCCTCCCCTCCCTCCTTCCCTCCCGCTCGGCCGGCGGCGGGGGCTGCCGCGGGGCCCGGCGGGGGCACGGTCCCTTATGTAACGCGGGGCGCGCGTGCGGCCGGCGGCGATTATGTAAGCGGCACCTCACGCCGCCGGCAGCGCGGCCGCGTCCCGCCCGCCTCCCCGGCACCGGGGGCGGGGGGGGACGGAAAGGAAGGGGGGGTGTGTGTGTGTCTGTGAGGAGGGGGAAAGCCCCGGTTTATCCCTGGTGATGGCCCCGCTCCGACCTCCCCGGAGCCGGCCGCGGAGGGCAGGGAGACGCCGTCGCTGCTCCAGGTGTTGCCCCGCCGAGCTGCGGGGGGGAGGGAAGCGGCGAGAGGCCACCGGTGGGAGGGAGGGAGGGAGGCTCCACCGCCGCCTCAGGCCGCCGGGCCCACGGGTCTCGGGCCGGCCGGCGGCCAGCCCGCCTTGTCGCCGCGGGCAGGCGGCCGGGGCTCGCCCCAGGACAACGATAAACGTCCTCCGGGCTTAATTTCCCAGAAAAAGGGTTTTCTGTTTTTCTTATTAGTTGGCAGTAATGGTCAAACGTTATTTTGAGTTTGGCTTTTTTAAAATTTTTTATTTATTTATTTATTTTATTTTCCTCCCCTTCGTATGGTAATTGCAGGAATTAAACTTCTACTCAAAGGGTGGCTTTTTTATTACAATAAGTCCTGAATACGCTTTTAAATTAAACTAATAGAATTACTAATGAGTTTCAGCAGAAATACTTTGCTAGGCAATTTCCCTTCTCTCATTTCGAAATGAAAGTCCACTTTAACGTGAAGCCTGTCTGGCTTTGTACCTTATTAAATAATACAGAAAACGTTTTATACCTACTTAGTCAAGGGTGTTAGGTTTTGGTTTTTGGGGGTTTTTTTGGTGGTTTTTTTTTTTTTTTTTTTTCCCCCCTCCCTCTCCCCGAATAGATCAAAAGTGTGAATTATTATGAAAGAAGCAAACCGAGTGGTCGAGGTGGGGAAAAAGCCGAGCGTTAATGGCCAGGTCTGTGTCGCTCTGCTGTGCCTGCAGCTCCCAGCACAAGGGGGCTCCGCTCGTCGTTAGGAGTCCTGGGGACACCCAGTTAATTACAGTAATTACTAAATAGAAAGAACTACTGGTCTAACAAGGTACAGATTCAGCGGGCCCGGTTTTTAAGTTCTGTTGTTGTTGTCGTCGTCGTCGTGAATTACCACTGAACTACCAGAGGGATTTGCCTTTCAGGTTATGAGGACGCAGTTGCTGAATCCTCAGTATTTTGATAGTGAAAATGATACGCAGGCACGTGAAAAATGTGCATCTGTTTTTAAAGATAGGAGAGTCTCTGCCTCTTAGGTTTGCAACATGTGGACATATTTAGATGGGTGCCCCGTAACCTGGGCGTTATATTTATTTAAGGTTAGATGTTAAATCTTTCCTTATCCTTCCAGGCAGGAGATACTTCTGAAACTGCAGGTATGAGTTATCTGAAACTTTCTTCATGATTTTTTTTGCTTTGCCTAATTTAAAAAAAAAAAATTGTTGTAGATTAGGCTGTGACCATTTTTTTTCCATGTGAGTTTTAAAAAGTTAGATGCATTTACAGATGACAGCAGTAAAGTTACTGTGGTTTTCAGCTGTGCAAACGCAGCGGTGGTATGGTACAAAGTCAGGGTGTCGTTACTTTTGTTGATAGAGCAATCCAAATTTTTAATGTTTTATAGGCTATTGCGGTGACGTTATTTTCCAATGGCTATTTGGCACAGCAGGCGCATACATCCTAGCTGAGGTGGCGTGTTAAAACACCACTGCTACGGATCGGAATAAAATAGCGCGGCACTTGTCCCAAAGCACGAATGTGGAGGACTTTTAATTGTGTCTCTCAGTCCAATTGTGTGGCAACGGCGCAGAACGCTTCTTCACAAAGGCAGATTTTTAGATTCTCAAGTGACTTAGATTGCCTCATATGTGAGATCTGTTTACAAACCTTCTTGTTACTATGAAGACAAAACAGAGAGCCATATGCATTCATGCGGTCCTTGCTGAATAATGGTACATGTGTCTGCTTGAGTGTTTGGCAGTATATCATGTTTAGTTTCTGTGGTGGCACCCTACAAGGCCATTCTTTTTTGGCTTTTTAACTATTTCTAATACCGTTGGCTGGACTCAAGTTATATGAGTAAACTTACGACACTGGTCCGTGTGTTTGTAACTAAGCTGGAAGTTTTTAAAGCGGGACAGTCATTGCTGAGCAATTTGCCAAACTTCTTTGTTTATTCATTTATTTAGGTGCTTGTTTTTAGAAGAATTAAGGTGAATTAAACAAAAGTGAAAGTAATGAGTACCATTTTGCACGCCCCTCTCCTTGTTTTTGAGTCATCAGCAGGGGCAGTTACTACTTTTGAAATTTAACCGTATTGGGGAAGGTAAAGGGAATACAGGAGCTCTGTGTCTGGCAGAAGTGGTTTACTAGTGAAATACTGCAATAGTTACCCATCAAAGAGAAAAAGGCTTGCCATTTCAGAGTATTACTGTAGAGGTACAAGTCACAGTTACGGGGCTTTGTAATAAGCTGTGGTCGGTTATATTGGTAGTTATCCATCCAGCTCTGTCAGTAGAGCTCAGCAAGTACTACTTCCACGTCTTTCTCACTTGATTCTGCCTAAGAATTCCAGGTAAATTTCCAGAGCTGAATACTAACTTTCCCTGCCTGTCCTAGGTCCTAACATAAATCAGGCCCAGCAAAAGTTGGTTCTTTGTGTCAATGGCCTTCACACAGGGTAAGGAGAGGAAAATGTTTTACCCATCTTACCTCAGTCATTGAGAAGAGGTGAACTTGACAGTATGTGGTTTTAAATTAGCGGTCCTCCTGGCAGGAGGAATACATAATTATTATTAGATCTGATGGGTTAAAAGTCTTCAGCAAGAGTTAATTGCTAATACTCTTGGGAGCTCCACAGAAGCGTTGGGTGCAGAGGCTGCATACCTTTGTTATTTGAAAAACGTCTGATAAGTTATGAGGAAACTGCTTTAAAAATTCTTTTATTTAAAGAGGCAGTTTATTTTTCCTTAACAGACTTCTTAAACAGCATCACTGAAGTGGTATGTTACAGATTAAAATAACTATTTTTCAAGTTATTTGGTTTTTTCCTACTATTTAACTGTGGGGTTTTTTTTTCCTTCAGTAGAAGGAACTATCTAGCAGTTCTTGAAGAAGTGAAGAAACAGCAAGGGGAAGCGTAAGCTGGATGGAAAATGGAGAATAGTGTTTTTCACATGTTTCAATCAGTAATTTTGGATGCTACATTTAATTGAAGTAGAACAATCATCACAGAAGAAGGAAAGTTTCAAGCTGGCTGTGCCATTTTAATAGGAAATAGCAGCTTTGTAAAATTTTGTTTCTCTTTTTGGGGCTTGAACATTTTTATAAGACTTTGCAACAACTGTTCTATTTCAGCAGGAAATACTAAAAAGGAATTCATTTGGGCCGTATTTTTCATTCTCAAGTGAAATTAGGATTTGTAAAAGCGCTGGTACGACAACCTGAGAGCAAAAATCAATTGTAAGTAGAAGCATTAGAAGTTTTTCCATGATAAACAACCAGCAAGTCCCTATTTGGACCTTAAGAAATCATCACTGAATTTAAAGAATATGTTAATCTCTGGAACCATCTTTTTTTTTTTTTTTTTTTTTTTTTAACTGAAATAGCAAGTGGGAGGAACCACATACCTCTTATTTTAGCATTCTAAACTTTTCTTCATAAATTAAACAACTGACTTTGCCTTAACCACTTATTTGTAGTAGGTTCCCCCTCGTAAGATTTGTCCCCAGAAATCTCTCTCCCGAAGACTGTGAGCATGGAAAAAGGGTGAGAGGGTATGGGTATGGGAAACAGTCTGATGCGGTGTTTCCAAATCCCCAATGTGAAATAATCAGAAGACGTACAAGTGTCATATGCAACTTTGCCTGTCAAATTAAAAGTCTCTTGCTTTTTTAAATTTTTTTTTTTTAAATTTTTTTTTTATTGTCTTGTGGTTAATTTCTCACCATCACTAATATGCTCTAAACGTAAGAGTTTTTTCTTGCTCTGAGGCAGTTTTAGATTTATATATGAGTAAGCAAAGATCTATACCTGTGGGTTTTTTCTCCACTTTCTCTGGATGGGGGTGGGTCTCAGAGCATACCTACCAAAAAATGTACCACTTGAATGGTAATATTCTTAAAGTAAAACAGCGTACCAATGTGGATGTAATTATCTGACATAAATTCCCCTGGTAAATGGTTGATATGACTAGTTTGCATAGTGATTGTAGTTCTGCTGATATGACTAGTTTGTATAGTGATTGTATGCATTTTTCTCAGTTTGTTTGTGCACATTCTACCTCTGTCAGCGTAGACTCGGTCTCAACAGAAAAGTCCTCTCTAAAAATGACATAGGAACCATAAGTAATGTAATAATGTAATTGGTAGTGGGTTTATGGCCACTTTCATGCACGTGTGGGTTTGTTTTGTTGCACCTCAATTTGTGTTTAACAGGAAATTATTTTATTCTCTGGCTTCTTTCTTGTGATTGACAGTTATGTCCTAACATGCTTACAGAGTCTGAAAAATGCAGCTCTAACATACAAGAAATCTCAGCCCGCACAAAAAACATAATGTAAAGAATATCTCTGTTCTTAAAAATGTAAGTTCACTTCATTGCAACTTAGGTAAGTTGTAATAAACTGCTGCAGCTCTGGCTAAAATCTCTGATTTATGTAAGCTGCCAAAGGGAGGGAAAAAAGCATGTGCAGTATTTTTTGGAAGGTATGCTTCAATTGCTGTTGTGTCATACAGGAGGAACCGAAGGTTTGATTGCTACCGAGTTTCTTTTTTAGATGGTGGCTTATCGGAAATTCCATACAAAGGAGAGCAGTGAGGTAATTTGCATGTATAGTACAGTTTAATAGAAAAGTGAAAACTGGAGGAGCTAAAAGGAATTGAAATTACAGTGTCAAGTGACACGTTAAACGTAACACAGTAAAGTAGGGTTTGACCCTCTTCATGAGAAAACGCTCATGGGGAAAAAAAAAAAGGCAGAACACCCACACCACCCACTCCCCTCCATGGTTTTTTTGGCTAGAGAGATTAGCATTGCTGCTGGCCTGACTGGGTTAACTTAATCCTCCCCACCTCCCCAAACCCTAGTGCTGTGCCTGGAATTTTCCTCTGCTGGGGTTGGTGGTGGACTATCAGAGCTTGGGTGCACTCCTGATCAAGTGATTTATGAATATGGAGTAACACTAGATGTTTTCTAATAAGTGATTTAAAAAGCTGAAATGTCCAATTACGCATTGTAGGACACGATATAATCTCAGAGAATTTAGTAGAGCAGAATGCTTAATTTTGTTGAAATAATATTATTTAATGAACAGTTTCCCCATAGAGTAATATCTGCACTTGAGCAGAAAGGAGCCTTACGTTTAGAAAAAATCTAACAGGATAAGATCAGGATCATCAGAATTAGTGTTATTAGGCAGTGAGGTTTTCTTGCATATTGGTGGTGGGGTTTTTTGTTTAAATAAGGTAAATTGCCCAATCTCTGTATTTATGTATTTTGTATTTGTGGTTTGCATTAAAACAAAACACATGTAGTGCGTCAAGAAAGAAGAGCATGAAATAATAACTGGGGTTACCCTTCCTTGACAACAAGACATGACTCTATTGCGTTAGAGAAAAAACTATTTAGTTTAGACCAAAGTCAATATTCAGCAGAGACTAAGTTGCTAGCATCTATGAACAGTCTTAATCGCTGAGTGTAGTTCAAGTGTAGTCTGCTCGCAAAACTCCTGCAAGTATGTGGAGTTTCATGGTCCTTGCCCTTCAAAGACGGCTAAAATAGTTCAGTTAGCTAGAAAATATATCTTTATTTGCTCTAACTGTTGTCAATTTATGTGGGGTTTGAGAGTGATTTTATTTCTTTCTGTAGAAGCATTAGCAATGAAGAAGAGATGCTCTAGAGAGTAGTGCAGGCCCCTGGTTAACTGACATCTGTGCGTGCTGGCGGTGTTTAACCGAGTCCTCTGTGACACCTGCGAACACTGATTCATCTTGAGATTTGAATTTCTAAAACTATTTTGTTAATGTTGTAGAAGAGAGAATCGAGTACAATTCATGGTCTTCTGTAACAATAGAGAAAGACTGATTTTGACTTTCTCCCATTTAAAATCAGTTATGCGTGTGAACGCAGTTTCTGAAGCTGCTTATGAAGGGTTTTTCCCTGCCTTTGTCTGAGATAAAATGTCCTGTAGTGAAAAAGATACTTATCTTTTGATGGCTGGAATGGCTGGACATTCATAGACTCCTACAACCAAATTCCCTGTCCAGCTCAATAGAATTTCTACACTTTGGTAAAAGGAGGATTTAATTATGAACTTTCAGACTATCAAGTTGGACAATCTGGATGCTGTGTGACATGATACTCTGTTTTGATTGCCAGGAGAGGTTGTGGTGCTAGGGTCTTAAAGAGATTTTTGCTTTAAAATCTCTGCAAAGCTATGTGAATATAATTACTGCCAACATTCTCAATAAAATTGTGTCAAACAGACCTTGCAGCCTGTTCCATTATTTTGTGCTTGGTCCTACAATACTAGCAAAATTCCTCTAAAAGTTAGTGGATATTTTCACAGCGCTGCTTGGCTAGAATCTTTGTTTTCTTAAGGCTTAAATAACGGATAAGCTACATGTATTTAATTTTGTGAGGTACAGTTGAATTTCACTGCAGGCTTAGCAAGATGTCACTAATACATCTGAAGAAATTTGTGCTAAGTTTGAGGGTAGGAGTCATTTATGTCATATGCTTGAGTGGGAAATGATGTTTGGTGATGTTAGCATGATGTTTGTTAGTGAAATACAAACTCACGGGAAGGTGTTTGTTTTAGAGCTAGAGAGATGCCAAATACAGCGTTGCTCCCTCTGCACTCGGTTGGTACCTTGGCAAAATGTTGGGGTGGAGAGGTCAATAAAGTTACTCTGGTAAGTTATCTGCCGTGTTTGATACACGTTGTTACATATTGTTCACATCTGTTTTTTTAGTTTTTTAATCTCTGATTTACTTAATTGCTACATAAAAAATATAGAAATATACACTCGTCTTTGACCTAATTTATTGTAGTGGGTAATGTTAATTATTGGTGATAAAGTTCAGAATCGGCCACGCATTAGTAAAACTACTGCATAGTTTTGAGTGATTGGTAGGGCAGTTTTCAGTCAGCTATGTTTTTGTGAAGGAGTAAGGTTGGAACTGATACACAATGGTATGAGGGTTCCCACAGCACCTTCATTTGGTCTGATTTGTTATTGACAGGAGTTTGGTCTGTGAAATGTCAGGAGACAAAAGGATGGCAGGCATATAGTACCTTCACGTTCTCTGCTTTGTTTTTAGCTCGGCTCACCAATAGTTGAGAACTGTTACCATGTAGCTGGTTGCTGATTCCATTAAATTAGTTAGTGAACTCTTTGTGGACAAAAATTCATCATTCTGTATGTTGCTCTTATGAACAGGCTTGGCAGAGAGCTGAGAAAGTCATAGACAAGGAAACAGAAGCATATCAGATCCTCCAAAACCTCTCTTTTGTAACAAGGACGAGGTGCGTTTATGCACCACCTGGGAAACGCTTGTTTTGCTTCTGGGTTGTGCAGATTTCAGCGTGAGGAGTTGATAAACCTGAACCTTCCATGATGGCAGGTTGGCCTGGACACGTTCACTTGTGAAAGATAAGTGTACAAAAAGAACCTTAGCTTTAATTTTGGTCTCTGTCCTCTCCGTGATGCTCTGTAGTGGTGGGTCTGGGGTCTTTGCTTGTTTTTCTGTAGTAACAGCAAAGTAGCTTTCAGTAGATATGCCCTGACTTTCCTTCCCTTGCTCCCCAGATCACCCTCTGCATGGCAGGAAAGAGAAAGGCACATGGGACGGTGGAGTTCCTTTACGCACACTTCTCCAAAGCTTCAGTGCAGCATGTTTTCCGCAAATGGAGTGACTATGAGAGAAACCTTTTAATTTTCTTTCTCTCTCACAGCCTTGGTAATTAAAGAAGAAAACGAGGATGCTAAATACACATTTTTGGATGTATGCTGGTTGAGAATGAGGCCTAGAGGGGAAGATAAATAAGATGGGGAGGGGAAGTTTGAATGTGAGTGACAGTGGGTTATAATTGCCTATAAGAAATTATTTTTATCAGCTCAAGTCTCACTCTGACGTTAAGTCCTCAACCTAAAGAATTACAGTACTACGGCCTTTAAAGTCCCTGTCCAGTGGGAAGTTGTACAAGCATGTCTTGATGAGTAACTAAGACCCGATAGAAGGTACCAGCTTGGATTCAGTGGTGGCATCCTCTGACTTCTTGTTGTTTGGCACCTCCGTAGATAATTTACACAGAGAATACAGTGTCTTCTTACCTTGCTCGATGCTTGCAGGTATTTCTCATTACATTTGCTTATGCGCTGTTTTGATTTAATGTAGTTGCAGTATCATTTGATCCTGGTCAATAGTTCAACCCACTTAACTAGCAAGCAGGGCAATAAATGAAACCAATTTTGACTAACTCTTTCTCAGTCAAGTGGGTTGTCTGGCCAGCCAAGAGTGCAATAAATAGGTTTTGGGACTATTTACAGACTCACACACTAGAAGAGAGAGCAGTGCTTCCCAGTTTCATTACATAGTGCAGGCAGTGTCACATCCAGATGATGGGATTGCACCTGTGTGTTTATCTCAGCCAAAAATGCATTTTTTTGGCTCATGCTTTGATGTTTTCCCATAAAAATAAACAGATTACACCAGAAAATTGAAGGGTTTTCCTATATTTCATGAAGATATATTTAAGCATGCATATATATACGTGTACCTTTATGTCATCATAGCTTTTGCTTCCAGTTCTGTCTCCTTCACAGTACAGTATACCTGGAACAACTTCCTGAGAACTCGTGGTTGCAGGTCTGGCTTGTTTGTCACTGAGAGGAAGACTTGTCCTAGATTCAATGTAGGTTCGACTTCTGCTATTATTTAAACATAAAAGAAAATATTTTACATAAATAAAATCATTTGCATTATTTATGCGTGAGTATTAGCATTTATTTCACAAGCGTGTATATAGGTGCATATACACAGCAACAGTTTGTTGCACAGGTTAAAAAAATCACATTAGTTCTCTATGATGAATTGCTGTGGTTTCGCTTTGGTGCAATGGGTGTCAGAACCTGCCCAGGTGTTCCACCCAATTTCTAAGGTGTTCCTCACTGTTCCTGGTACGTTGCTGATCTGATGATGCCAGTGGAGTCAGTCACTGAGCGTGCTCCATTTTATTGCCTGTGATCAATTCAGCCAAGGTCATGTCTTGTTGGACCCTGAAGATGGTTGCCTTCTAAGTTGAAGCACTCTGAATTCCTTTTATATCCTCTTGTTTCTGAAGGACATAATTGTATCACTTAGTCAGAAGGTTCAAGGATCATTTCTGAGGCCCTGTCGTTGGTGGTTCACGATGGTCAACTTGTGTGTGGTGCTCATTAACCCTCACCCCTCTGGTAGGACACACACTTCAGCGCCATGGCTGAACTAGTGGTGCCAGGTCTTGTGGCTCTAGAAACGTGACCAGAAAGCCAATCTATGAACAGACTACCTGTGGAAATAGATTATGTAAATGAAATATGTCATAAAAACCACTTTCATCCTGCCAACGCTTGTTATCTTGTTGCTTGACCTTCAGTTTCTCTGGTGTCAAGCTCAAAACTGTCTTGCCCTCATCTCACAACTTTCTAATCAGTGCCCCAGAGCTGAGAAGATGACACCAAACTGTGCTCAGCACAGCTTGTGTTACCGTGTGAACTGCCTCGTCGCTTGTGAATAAAATGAAAACTCTTGTCATTTTGGGTCAAATCCTGACTTCAATAAAAGTGCAGAACTGCAAGTTGTTCCTGATTTTTTTTTTTTGGGGTTTTTTTTTGTTTGTTTGTTTTTTTTTTTTTTTTGTTCATGAGGCCGGGACTTTGCCATCGGCTGTAGATAGAACTTTTACTGCTGAAATAGTGCTCCTTGTGGCTGTCCCGGCCTATAAATGGAAACCTCCAGGCTGCGAGGTTTGCTCTTCACTGGGTATGGTAACACTAGGTGAGAATATTGGAAAAACTGTCTGCATGGAAATAGCCTCTGGATACTTCAGGCAGAGAAGATGTAAAACAAAAGGCACTCTCAATAGAAATGATTGTTCCATTGCCAGATGGTATAAGGTAATTTGGAAAGACAGAATGAAGATATATTGTCTACCCCAAGGTGCTTTCATTGCGATTTGAATATAATATGTGTGAAGTCTTGGGTACAAGTGTTGGAACTGACAGTGGCTTAGAGCTGTGGTTTTAGCTTTTTCTTTTATTTATTTTTAGTAGTTATAACCCATCTGAGAAAGGAACTTGCTGGGTTCCTGAGGGCATTGTAGTTCCAGCAGAGTTGGTGAGCTTGGAGCCCAGACTCTACCCTACCTGCACTGTAGGCTCCTTTCCCCAGTGAAATCCCATTATCCAAGTTTGGAACTGCTTGTTAAGATGTGAGAAACTTGCATTTCATCGCAGTTTGTGCATGATGTCATTTTGGTATTTTTTAATTTTTATTTTTGTTTCAAGCGGCATAATTTCAGATATGTTTTTTTCCTGCTTCTGGTACAGTTCAGCATAAAAAAGACACAAGAAAACAATATTTACAACAGGTTTGCAAGGTTCTAGTGTGATATTTCATTGTAGTGTAACCCACCTGTCCTATGTATCCCGTCTTCCAGCCGAAGCCCAGTAGCACCGAACTGAATTGCCTTATCATCGATAACGGGGTTTCTCTTTGCACTTTCCCATTTTTAGATGTAATTTTGAAAGATTCTTGCACCTGATGGGTTGATTCGAGGGGAGACGAGCTATTTTCTTCTTTTAAATACTGCAAACAAAAAAAAAAAAAAAAAAGGAAGAGGGAAAAATCCCGGATCAACCAAAGCTTATGACGTGATTTTAGAATGCATAACCTTGGGCAAAAGGGGCCAGTTATTAGAGTAGTTCTTGAGTAACCTAATTGTTTGATAAGGATCCTTGCCTGTTTAAGTTGTTGTTGGTTGTTGGAAACATTCCATTTCTAAATTTGTGCCTTACTGCATACCCTGAGGTATGTGTACAACCCACTGTAATTGCACAGTTTATTATTTTATTAATGAGAGCTATGATAATGTGTTGGCTCACGATTTCCCTCCAGTCCAGGTATGGTCTCCTGATTGCCCAGGGTTCTGCCATTCCGTCGCTTGTTCCGGGGATGGGGATGGTGATGGAGAGCAAAAGCAAAGCCTTTACAAGTTTAAAGACCTCAGGCCTTGCCCTAAAGCCTGTACTTGGTGAGATATTGCACCCAAAGGCTGGAGGAGGCAGGATGCCTTTTTAACACACAGCTAATAGAAGCGGCAGAAGTAAATTCGTACTACACAATCCCAAGTAGCTGAGACTTTGCCGGCTGGAAGGAGAAGGACGCCCACCTTAATTGGCCTTCCTCACCATAACAGAGCACCCCTTAGCACTTCTTTGATCTGGGTCTCTCCTTGCCTGCATCTTTGCCCAAGGGGCTGGGAGACTCGCGCTTCGCTTGCTGTGAGGCACAGGGCAGTGAGCAGGCATCTGGCGTGCGACAGCAGCTCCTCTTTTTAACGAGCCTCTGGGGTGGCAGGCGAACGAGGGTGCCCGTTCCCATGTTCCGGAAACGATTTCTGTGTGCAGATACCAGATTCGTAGTAGAAGAGGAGGGAACAGCATCAGCGGAGGTGTGGTCTGTGGAGAAGTTGGGGAAATACAGTTTACTGTGGCTGTAACTCTGGAGACAAAACTTTTCCCGTAAAAAGCCACGGCAAAAACACCACAACCTCAAAGAACTGGCGCTTGCTCCTCAGCGCTGCCCGGCTTCGCTGGTACGCTGTAAACCTCTCACCCTGGGCTTGCAGCATCCGGGGAGCTCTCTGAGGACATCGGGGCAGCCCAGGTCCCCCCCCTCAGCCTGCGGGATGGGGCGAGGGGACGAGTTGCCACTGGGCTGCCTCCTTACTGGGGTGGCTGGTACGGGTTTCCACAGCTTCTGAAACTGCTCTTTGCGGCACTTGGCTCTTCTACAAGGGCTTTTCATAGCTGTAGCCCCTGTGGCTTGCTGCAGCATGGTTTTCTGGTGGAACAGATGGTATATTACGTAGAAAGTTACTGTATTTTTGTATCACTGATTTTTACTTATTTATTTAGCTGTTTGTCCTTTTTTTTCTTTTTCTTTTTTTTTTTTTTTTTTAAAGTGGGCATATAGCTTAAGTACAGAACTTGGAATCAGTATTGGATCTGCCTTTGATATATCAATCTATACTTGTGTATGCGTGCAGTGTTTTACACCGAGTAGCGTGTGCTTTCTGAAGTCTTAGTGCACAGATTTTCATCATTTGGATTGAAAATTAGTTCATGATACTGTAAGGGAAAAAAGTCGATGGAAGAAGATCTTTGAAAGGAAAAGTAAATGTCTTTTTAGACAAGCTTTGTACTCACTGGAGTACAGTTTCATTTTTAAATCAGTAGATGTGTTTTCTGTATCTAATCTTTGTTGTTTTAATTGCTATCATCTGGTCAATTTGAGTGAAACTGCTATTCCCATAAGAAAAATATTTATTCTAAATATTATTGTTGCCTAGGATCTTGTTGAATTCAGGAGATACAGAAGCACTCAAGTTGATTTAATATTTTTAACATTTTTATAGTGTTTTCTCATTGTTTCCATGAAAGCAATTTCAATAAATATTTTAGCAATTGCTTTTGGTTTCTTGAAATTGGGTTACCTATTGTTGAAAACTGCAGGTTCTTAAACATGGGTTTCAGATCTGCTTTGTCTTTATTAGAAATAATAAATGAAATATAAATACTTGAGCAAGCCCCAAAATACAGGCTTGCCTCTTCCCTCACTTGGCTTCCAGAACTTAATGTGTTTTTGTCCAAAGGAGCTCCCTAAGTCGTTACTAATAAAAGATAGTTACAATCCCAGGGTTTTGGTTCTTTTTAGCCAAATCACTTTCATATGTTAACTTTTATATATGCACACATACAAATATATTATTTTGTGTATGTATTTTATGTATACACTCATGAGTGTATGTATGCCCGTATGTATACACGCACCACACACACACATATGTGTTCTCATGCTGTATGTTCCTATATGTTCTCTATATGTCTACAGACACTTGGACACACCTGCAGTGGATGGGGTCATCCCACTTGGAATTTAAGGTTTATGTTTTCATCCTAAACCCGATCCTTACCGTGCAATCGCAGTAGTGTTTTTCCAGAAGCTCCTAGACGGGAGGCTGAGTGTCCTTGTGTCTGGAGACCCCCTGAGGTATGCGGGAGGAGAGACCAGTGCTGATGGTGGAGTCCTCCTGGGGCAGGAGGGCTCAGCATGGGGCAGCCGAGTGCGGTAGAGGAGAAGACAGATGACGGGGGATACTTCAGGAATTTCTGATTGCCACCATTTTACTGGTGGTTGGACTGTGTCCTTCAGCGGTGGGCAGTCCCTCATGCTGCCATATTCAGGCTGGGTACCAGGTTCACAGTGAAAAACAAGCCCCCCCCCCTTCAGTTTTCTGCCACATATATTTTGAAAATAAATAATTGCCTGCTCTTGGGTGTTTGGCAGCTTGGGCCTTTATTTGCCTTGTTTTCCTCATAAAAGTGGCAGAGGATATTTTAATGATCTGTTTATAGGATTGCTTGAGAGAATTCCCTTAGTGATGAGAGAGTTCAACAAAAAATCTCAAGATGATGGCTTTTCCACTTGCACTTCTCAAACGGAAGAGAAAGAATTATAAAAGCCCTATATATAGTTTAAATTCCCAAGTGATACAATATAGTGTCTTTGTTCTAAATATTACACAGATGGGTTGAAAAGGGTAAAAGCGTAACTGAGTTTGTGGGAAATCTGTAAAGGTGTTAAATATTCTGTAGGTAGCCAACTTTGTTTAAGAGTTGCTTTTCAAATGTATTTGTACTTGGTGCAACCAACTTCTGTTTTGGAGTGGAAAAGCGCGTGTTTTCACCAGCATTCCAAGGGCACTGACAGTGAGGCCAGTTCACAGTTTGCATCTGTCCCTTTGCTTTAAGTTTTGAACTTTGAATGTAAAAAAAAAAAAAACCCAACACAACAGATACAGCTCTTAAAAATATTAGGGTCATATTTGGATGCAAGATATGCTGCAGAGAACATAGGGCACTTTCTCACCTCAAACCATGGTAGTAGAGATGGTTTAATACCATTTTTCAAGTAACGGAACAGTAAGATGTAATTACCTGAAGAGTAACTCTCAGGACGTGGATGGGTGCTTGAAAACACTGCTCTTCCTTATTATATTCTCCGTTCTTTAACAGACACCGTATTGCAACAGGCAGCTGTACGTGCATGGAAAATGCCTGTTGTGATACTGTGTGCTGAGTGGTTGCCCAGCCTGGCCGCTGGCTGCGGTTGTGCCATGCGGTGATTGCCTCAAAAGTATGGGGCAAAAGTATAAATTGTGGATGCATTTCTTTCATCCTCTGATACGGGGCTAAAAATATTTGGCCAAGCTTATTCTGAGTGAGTGTGGTACTTTATGGTCAGATTTCAGATTGGTTCAGGTTGGGGAGGTTCAGGTTGGATGTTAGGAAAAATTTTTACACTGACAGGGTTATTAAGCATTGGAATGGGCTGCCCAGGGAAGTGGTTGAGGCACCATCCCTGGAGGTGTTCAAAAGACGGGTTGACATAGTGCTGAGGGACATGGTTTAGTGATGGTATTTTTTTATCAGTTAGGTTGATGGTTGGACTAGATGATCTTAAAGGTCCCTTCCAACCTAGACAATTCTATGATTCTGTGATTCAGAACATCGAATGTCTCTCTCATGTGTTGTTTAGGACGCGGTGCAGAGTGGAAGTGTTCTTACAGTACTTTGAAGGTTTCATCCCCTTCTTCCTTCTCTCAGGAGAACGTCACTACTTAGACCCATCGCTGTGTATGATATGGGCCAGATTCTGTCCCAGCACCCACATTTTTAAGGGTCAGATTCTGATCACTTTACTCTGATTGAACTAATCCAAACTGTCTTTGCTAAAGTTAATGCTTCTTTGATTTGATGCAGAGTTAAAATCAGATTTTCTTCCTCAAATTGTGTATTGCGTACTGCAAATCATTGCCAACACTCACAACTCGCATGTCGTCTTCTTTTTTTTTTTTTTAATATTGAAAAGAGTCCTGATGATTACTTCCAGACTGACAATCTTCAGGATTTAAGTCTTGAAGCTAACATCAGAACAAGAAGCAGTAGAGGTTTCTTCATTCTGACTGGGCAGTGAATCTTCAAGATAAGCTGTCTCTGAAAAATTTAAAGGAAAAAGTAGAAAACAACCAAACTAGCTCGTATCCTTGTAGAAGAACATGCTTTTAACAGTATAGCCAAAATGTTTAGTTTATAAATAATTAAAAATATTGTCTTTGACCTTCTTTTAGTAAAATGAGCAGTTTTGGTAAGCCAGTGGCATTGCGTATGTCCCACGAAAGATACAACTTATTATGACTCCAGGATACAGACTGGTGCTTCCCAAGTTTGAGCTCTAATACTCTGATTTACTAGAGCTGAAAGGCTGGTTTCAGTTCCCAGTGTGACCACAGGGCGGTTATTGCAGAAACATGGCAAGAATACTTCTCCTCAGTTCGTGATGGTAGTATGAGATGAAAATGTAGAAAAGCATTTTCCAAACTCCTTGTAACCTTTTTCATTGAGCTTCGTTGAATTAACTTGTCTGTTTGAAAATCGGCTTCTATCGAGCGGAGCGCTGCTACCCAATCTGTTGCGTTCAGCGTACAGAGGAAAAAGTCTAGTGTCCCAGCACCAGAGGGTGTTGCTGGGACATGCCGATTGTGGAACGGCTGGATTTATCACTGTATTTTGACGTGTTGTTTAGAGACTGACAAAAATGGGTCTAGAATGTGTCTCATGAGGGAGAGCATACCGTAAGCCTGTCCGTCCCCCTGCCCCAGGGGAGGATCATAGAATGGTCTGCGTTGGAAGGACCTTAACGTCAAGTTCCAACCCCCTGCCACGGGCAGGGACACCTCCCACTAGACCACATTGCTCAAAGCCCCATCCAGCCTGGCCTTGAACACCTCCAGGGATCAGCTCTACCCAAACCATTTCCTATGGGTGGTTGTTCAGACTGCTCTTTAAAACTTCCAGTGGTGGAGATGATGAAGCCTCCTGGGTGGTTCCGTTTGGATTCTTAATGACGCTTTCCATTAAAAAAGGTCTTTCTAATGTTTAACTTAAGAAAGTGGATAGGACTGCAATCCAGGTTGCTCGTCAGGCAAGTATCCTGATGATTTACCCAGGACAGCCTGTGGGACAATCAGTTAGGGAACGCTCAACGCCCACATGCCACTGCACGGCTGACTCCTCTGCCTTCACCCTTGTCCTTAAGCCGGGCCCTTCTCTGCTTCGGAAAGGCAGGGACGAAACCGAAAAGAAGCATCTGTGTTCGCTTTGCTGGGTTGTCAGCCATAGGGAATATAGTTGTCCCCCACATGGGAATCCTGTCGTTTCACACTCGAGTTTTGCCCCAAATGCATTCACAAAGCGTGTTTTACTCCATGGGATCCCGAAAGTCTGTCAGGCTCAGTTCCCGGATGCTTGCAGAAGCACGGGCTGCAGCGAGCGCTTAGCGCGTTTCTATATTGCAGCAATACTCTTCCACAAAGCTGTACAAGAAAAATAAGAGCAGCATGGCTCCTGAGCAAATATTGTTTCTAGTCACATACGATACTTTGCAGCTGAGCCTGGTAACACGCTGCTGAGCTGTTTTGCTATGCGAGCGCGGGGAACGCTGCTAGCGATAAAGCCGCTGCTGGTTTCTCCTCCAAAACCTCCCTCCTTGCGGTGCATTGGAAATGACTGAACTTTGGCCCTCAATCTGCTGACACCCTGAGGGAGTGTAAATGTAATGACGTCTTTGCTTGTTTCAGCTGCACAACAGGAAACGCTCATGGCCTCCCCTTCTTCCTGCTCTGAGAAAGTGCTGCCTTTTTTTTTTTTTTTTTCTCTCTCTTTTTTTTTTTCTCTCTCTTTTTTTTTTTTTTTCTCTTCTCCCCTGCCTTCCCCTGCAGTCGAGCAGGCTGAGACCTAGTTTCAGGTCTGGGCTCGGCAGGGCCCCCATCGCTGCTGCCTCCTCACCTCCCTGCTCCTCTGCTGGGGTGGTGATGCCAGAAATAACGAGAGGTTTAATTTAATTTTATTTTATTTTTAATTTTTTTTTTTTTTTTTTCCCCCCCTCCCCTGGAGAAGTGACTGAGAAGAGAATACAGTTATGTGGCCGGGGCTTGCTCCACGGAGCATGTCACTGGATACAGCTCAGCTGCAAAGACCAGGATGGTCAGGTGATGATTTTCCTTGGGGAGACCACATCACTTGCGTAATATAGAGGACACACTGTCAGGTGGGCATTGAGGGATCCTGGAATACGGTCCCAATAGTGCTGAATAATGCTGAATATACAGGGCCTGAACAGATTTCTTTGCCTTGCTGGAAATACGGAGGCTTGCTTCTTGCAGAGCATTGACGGGAAACCTGTTTAACCCTCTCCGGCTGCTGCTTTTACACTTCGTAACCAAACCAGGGATATGAGTAAGAACGGTTATTGAGAAACACAAGCATTTTGCAGCTATCTCAGGGAGGAGGATTTCATCTCATCAGTGTCAGCCGAAACATTAAAGCAATACAGGGCTCTTGCGAGTGAAATGGATTGGTTCAATATTCAACTGTTAATCTCTAATGATCGGGGGCGGGGGGGGGGGGGGAATGGCAGGGGGGGGCTCAGTCTTTAGAAAAACAAAATGCATTTGCATAAAAAATAAAAGGAGTTTGCATATTGGGGTATGAGAAGAGGCACTGAGCAGTCTGGAGTACAGCATCCTGAATTTGAAAGATTTAATTACCTTTGAATGTAAACAGTGCTGGTGCGGTTGCTTATTCGTTTGTTTAACGTTGCATGGGCGTATTATTTGGGGAGCAGCTCTTGTCTGGGTTCTGCAATAAGCAGGTTCTGGATTTACCTCATTAATGGATCACACTCCCTAGCTAAATAACTGCTGTTTTTTTTAACAAGCTGGGGGTTACGTAAGATGAATCGCACACGGCGAGATGCGAGCAGGGAAAAAGCAAGACAGGCAGAGAAATAACAACGCCGAACCCTTAGCGGAATGGGATATGGCTGGGTTTTGAAATGAAATGAAATGCCGTGTGTTGGTCCTCTCAGCCGTACAGGCAAGGTCCAGCTATTCCTTATGAGGATGTGTCTCGAAACAAACTCTTGGGATGGGAATGTTTAACAGAGAGAAGAGTGGATTTGCTCAGGCATGTGCAGTCCTTGGAGGGTTTTGTATACGTGCATGCCAAATTCCACCCTCCCACCCCCCCCTCCACCACCCCCACTACCCCTGTCCCCTGCCTGTTGTTTTTCCTCTGGAAAAGCACCGTAGAAAAATAAATGGGAAAAGTCTCTTAAATGGGACTGACTTCACATGTAAAAGAAAATAACTTGTGATTGCCCGTGTAAAGTGTTATATAAATCTCTTTTCTTCTTTTAAATATGCCCCTGTAGGGTCATTAGGCAAGTATATACTAAATAGTCCTCTGTCTCAAGAGACTTTACAACCAGTTTATGGAAAAAGGGAAGCAAGCAGTTATATGAATGCATTGGAATAACAGCAATTGATTTTAAGTTAAATCTTCCTTTAATAATGTTTCCTTGACAATTTTCTCTGCTGTTACTCAGTTTTGATCTTCAAAGTCATGCTGAGTTGTTAAGCCTGGGAAGACCTTTTGCTTTGGTGGCGTGGATACAAATATTAAATAATAATATTAGGAAATAAAAGCATGAGAATAACAGGTCTTTAGGAAAGGAGTGGGAAAAATTACTTTTTTAGGAAAGGATTGCTCTTGGATTCCCCTTCAAATTATCCTGCTCCCTCTCATTTTGACCAAATAATTCTGTATTTTTCCTTCCTTTCATCTATAGGTGAAATAGCTGTAAACTGTGCCCTAGGATTATTAACTACTGTATTTTGAGATTTTATCGTTTTTAACAACGAATATTTAAAAACAAGTGCTGATATTTGTGGTCTTCTCTTATATACTACCATATGTATAGGTATTCAACAGACGGGTAGACATAGTGCTTAGAGACGTGGTTTAGTAATGTGGGGTTTTTTCGGTTTGTGTTTTTTTTTTTTTTATTTTATCAGAGTTAGGTTGATGGTTGGACTAGATGATCTTAAAGGTCCCTTCCAACCTAGACAATTCTATGATCCTATGATTCTACGTACGTACGTACACGGTGGCTGATTGTGCGTTAGTACAGACAAGAGCTGAGATGTTCTGATGAGAAGCAGTTACCGCTTCTGCAGCTCGCACCGCGGCTGATAATCTCAGCACGGAGAAGAGGAGATGGACGAGCACAGACGGAAACAAGTATTTTCTCACACGGGAGGCCACTCGGGTCATGGCCAAGGGATGTCGAAGAGGCACTATAAGGAAGTGGGACCGTGTTGCTCTCATTATGTCCTTATTTTCCAAACAAATGCAGGATTTCTCTTGGGCTATCAGTGCAACATCCTTCAGAAGGAATTTGCCTTTTATGAAAAGTTAAATTTCAGTCTTCAGGAGAATCTTAATTTATCGTACTGAATTGACTTAGTTTTGTGTAGTCGTGTGTTACTGTGACAGCGGCAGGAGCTTGGAGCTGGGGATCTAAGTAGTGGCATGTAAGGACACCAAGATCTTGTAGGTGGAGAAAGACCTTTTCCTGAATCTGCATGATTATAACCAAATATGGAGTTCATCTAACGCTTTCCATTTGTATCGACTCCCATATTCTTGACTCCGTAGTGGTTGTTGGCTGGCTAATAGTGATGCCCTTTTTGCAGCGCTGGGATTTTCTAACGCAGATGAGTATTATTTGGAGCATCATATTAAATTGCTGCAATTTTGTGCACACTACCAACAGTAGCATGATCGCAATTCACCGATGTGGTTAATTAGGAGGGCTCTAGTGTCCTTTACTTGAATTTCCCTTACTCTTTTGGATGAGATGTCCTCGTGGTTTCCTCAGGAGCCCAGCTTCGTAAAGCTGGGAGGGTAAGAGGGAGCACCATGGGGCCCATGGTGGAGCTTTCACCCCACATTTTGGCAGAGTCCGTGGGATGGGCATCGCTGCAGAGGGGGTCATTGTGGCTGTGTTACCTGGTCTGGTGAGAGCCTGTGCCTGCAATCCTTCGCTGGGGGCTAGCAGAGGTGGGCTGAGGGCTACCTGGGTGCGAGCCATGGTAGTGTTGGCACTGGTGGGACGGGCGCTGCTGGGCTCGGCGTGAGGGTTGTTCACCCTCTACCGTGGGAGGTGTGGGCTGGCCTTGATTTCCGGTGGAATTTCTACTGAAATCAGTGCAATCTGAGCGAGCAGAGTCGAGTGAGTATGTGGCTGCCAGGCGAAACAAAAGAGTTGCCACAAGTGACACCGATGTGGAGAGGGTGTATCTGTGTGTGTGTTACTCCACTTGCTCAGAAGTAAACTCTCACATCCTGAGATGCTTGAATAAATCTTCAGAGGTTAATAGTCCTGGTCATAAGGCTCTGCAGAGAAGGATCTCTTGCCCTGGAAGTTGCTGTACACGGTTGTTCCATTTTCCTTGCTTTTGTTAAAAACCCGTGTATCTTGTCCATTCAAACCCTTAGGTGTCTTCAGGTTATTGAGTTGTTCCCATATTGCAGCAAAACTTGAAATAATTACCAACTCAGTTCCACCATTTTTGCCAGTTAAAAAGAGGTGAAATTTAATTTACACTAATTATTTAACTGCATGAGATGCTCGGCATGAAAATGACCAGGTGCAAATGAAGATTAAATAAGTAAAGAAAAAAAAAAAATACGCTCTGCAATACATTTTTCATATTTGGTGTTCTATTTGTATTTCATTACCAGTCCATCTGCAAGAAGACTTCTCTTAGCAGATTGAAGCATTTTTGCAAGAAAAAAACCCCAAATGTACAGTTAAACTGATAAAAACAAAGTTTTAGTCTGAGTAGATTAAAAGAGGAGAGTTTTAATAAAATCTTCTCATTATTGCAGGATTACTTTCTCTTAACTCTGCTTACACCATGTGCTTTGATATGATCTCTGGAGCTGTGTGATGACCGTGCTTTCTCCAGCTTGCCTTCCTGAAACACAAACATTGGGTAGCCTCCCCAAAGCTATTGTGCCTGTGTGAAATCAACCCCGAGGAAGTAACGAACTTTGTAGAACTTTTGTAGAACTTTGTATAACCTCAGCTCCTGGTCTGAGGAGTGGATTTTAGCGTGGAGAGCGTTTGCCTGGCTTGTTGAGGTCCTGGTACCCCACGGCCTGTCCCATGTAGAGGTGCCGCTGCTTTGGGAGAGGCCGATCACAAGACACGATGGCTTCGATGTCTGTGGGGATAAGAAGCGAAAGCTTTTCTACAGTCATAGACCGGATTAGCCACGGGGGTGGGCTAAATGCACCATCACTCTTACCAAAGTGAGCTCAGCACCGTAGTGGTGTTACTATGGTCTGTGTTTCTTTGGAAGCACCAATACAACACGCTTCTGTACCTTAGAGAACTTGTTTCACCATCCAAAAATACGTGTGCTCTCTTTCTTCACCTCAGCTGACCCTGGATTTGAACCTTCCCAAACTTTGGGAATGTTTGTAGCGAGACTTTTCCTTTGTGAGCGGAATTTGTTTTTCTAAGTGCGGCGTGAAAGATTTGGTTTATCTGCCTGGAGCACGCTTGCTGGAGCTGTTGCTTTCCACAGTGCAGCGCTTGGAGATTAAAATCCTTTGTGTTGTGGTTGTGCCAGCTCAATTCCTTCTGCAGCCAGTCAGTTTTGCTGGCGTACTGCAGCAAGGTGCCCGGTTGCATTAGTGAGAAAGGAAATTCTTCATTTCCGCTGATGTGTCATTCTTGTAGGTTCGAAATGGTAATGGCAATTTTTTATAAGCTTTTTTTAAAGTTACTCTGAAAACTGGAGTAACACTCCCTGCTTCGGTGTATAGGTATATTTTATTTCACCTGCAAAACAGCACTGGAAGAGGCTGCCCAGAGAGGTGGTGGAGTCTCTGTCTCTGGAGACATTCAAAACCCACCTGGACACGTTCCTGTGCAACCTGCTCTGGGTGGACCTGCTCTGGCAGGGGGGTTGGAGTAGATGATCTCCAGAGGTCCCTTCCAACCCCATTATCATTCTGTGATTCTGTAATTCATGTGTTTGCACTTGGAATTTGAATGCTTTGGATCAGATCTAGAAATGACAGTGTCATATGCATGGAATATACCTTTTACTTTATGGTGGCATGTTTTGCTGTCGGTGATGTGCGATCACACAAGCTCGACAGCACACAGCTGACTTCACGCATTTACTGTAACTCTCTACCTAAGGAAATACGGTCTAGTGAGTAGCAGGCGAGGTGGGGGCTTCATACCCATAGGTTCAATTCCTGGTTCTGCTACACAGTTTGTGAGCTCGGTGTAGGAGTCACAACACCTTACACTGATTTTCATGTGAATTATATTCATAAATGTGAGTTAGGCACAAAAATACTGTTGCCGTGCAGAATTCTCTTTCTGTTAGTTTCACTTCCTTATCTTAAAGAGCTGCCCTGTAGGCAGATGCTGTGTTCTGCTCTCAATCCATAGGGAGCCAGTAGGAGTTTTATGCTAAAACTGACTGTGGGATTTGAACCGTAATTTTTTGGCTTGTGTGGCTGTTTTTAAGTGACCATTCTCAGAGCAATGAATAGTTGCACCCTTGCTCACAGTCTTTTTTCAGTGGTGCCCAGTGACAGGACAAGAGGAAACGGGCACAAACTTGTACATAAGAAGTTCCATCTAAACATGAGGAGGAACTTCTTTGAGGGTGGCAGAGCCCTGGAAGAGGCTGCCCAGAGAGGTGGTGGAGTCTCCGTCTCTGGAGACATTCAAAACCTGCCTGGACACGTTCCTGTGCAACCTGCTCTGGGTGGACCTGCTCTGGCATGGGGGTTGGAGTAGATGATCTCCAGAGGTCCCTTCCAGCCCCATATCATTCTGTGATTCTGTGATTTATGCTGTTAAAGATCATACAAGGCATCACAGAAGTCAGGCTACATGTTGTTTGGGAGTCCAGTTCTGTCTTCTTTACTTAAGGTGAAAATAGCCTGATTAAGGTACAGTCAGCAGCTAAGGCATTAGAGAAGGGCAGCACGCACAGACCTGGATCCAGATGTTAAATGCCGTGTTTAGAAGACGAAAGGGTAAATTTTCCTCCCAAACAGACTGGTAGAATTCATGGTGGAGATTTGTAACGTAAGACACTGTATTGCAGCGAACGTTAGTGAGTAGCAGCTTTGCAGAGCGGAGGGAAAAGGCACTTCTGCTGCTGAGTGGGTCCATGTGGGCAACGCAGAACTTGGTGGTATTACTCTGGCTTTTTGCAACTTTGTCAAATTTGCATTTTGAAGTACATGGGCAATTCAAAGGGTAACTGGCCTGAGCAAAGTCTTGCTTAAGATAGCTGTTGGAAACGTGACAACATGTTTTGGGGTCTGTAGGATACATCAGCAACTTCCTAAACCAGCAGAGTGCCCTCAGGGATGCTCTCAGCCTCACCTGTGCTAAACCTTCAGGAGGTGTGAATCGGCTCGACAAGCCTGAAAGCCACCCCGATTTATGCCAGGTGATACCTGTCCCTCCCGGTCTGAAGAGAGTGTAGTTGCTGTGGTTTCCCTCCTGATCCGGGACGTTGCAAGTGAGCTCTGTAAATGTCCATGGGGGGATTGGAGGTGGTGGTGGAAGCGCTCAGGAGACCCACGAATGCAGCTGGTTTTGCACTGTACACATAATCTTTACCCCGTCCACTCGTTAGCACCCCACGCATCTCACTAATGGGCATTTCTGAGAAAATATTGTCATTGCTACACGCACAGAGCTCGTAATCTTTCGGAACCATAGTCCAGTGGCTGAGAGCGGGCCATGCCAGTTGACCGTGGTTGCCAGGTCACGGTGGTCAGGGTTGGACCTCACCAGCAAGGGAAGGCAGACCACTAGGATTTTTTACCTCCCACTGTTTGCTAGTTTAAGACTTAAACAGGAAAAAATCAAGTAATTAGAGTCATTGAACTTCTGCAGTCAATACTGCTTGTCTTCTTCTCCTCTGTGTTGCCATTGATGCTTCCGGTGTACTTGGAGGGAGGATGTCCTGCTTCTTCACAGCCCTTATGGCTTGGCTTGTCCTCTGCTCAGCAACGTTTGTTGCTTGGATGCCTCCTACATGCAGCTACGCCCATCTTGGCCAGTTTGGTGAGCGCATTGCTGAGCAAATGAAGAAAATCCTATGACTGGTGGAAAACATAACATACAGACCCCATGAAAAAAGAAGCCCCTCGATACCTGCCAGATGTATCTGGTGCTTGCTTAGCAAAAGCCCTAAGTGAAAGTTGAATTTCGGGCAGATTCCTAAGTCGTAGTGAAATCACCGGGTCCTACGCATACTCCTGAAGTTAAGTATATGCTTATATACTTTGTGAATAGAAATGGCTTATTGAGCTGGAGCCAGCGTGGGGAATTTTGGGACTCCTGCTGTTCTGCTTACGGTATTTTGCAGGAGAGTTTAAGGCTGTAGAATGACACCAACTGGATCCGCAGAACAATCTGCTCCTGTTCCCGTGAACTCCAAATTATTTTCCTTCTCACATGCAAAGTTGTACCAAGAGCTGCATTTAAAAACCCATCTGTTGTCCATATTATATCAATAGGAAGAAAAATTTTAGACTTCTAAAATATTCTGGTTACGTGCTCCATCCTGCTGTCATCTGTCTTTCAACTACAAGCCATTTCTTGTAGTTGCACTTTCTTCTTGGCCGCTCAAATCTTTTCCCTTCCACCAACAGATGAAACTCCGAATTGCCTAAACTGCAAAAGTGGAAGCAGGATGCTACAAACTGGTAGTGGAAAGAAACAACCACTTTCAAAAGAAGATGTTTTTGATAGTACAAAATAAATAAACTGATAGCGGGAGGTGTCCCTGCCCAAGGGGTTGGAACTTGATGATCTTTAAGGTTCCTTCCAACTCTAACCATTCTATGATTCTATATAATAGTTTTTTTTCTTATCAAGTGTGGGAATAAGTAATAAATTAGTTTAAAAGTTGTTTCTTCATATTCTTCGTTTTACAGAGAGTATATTTGAAGTATCATCAATGTCTATATATGTTTTAATATAATTTGCGACACAAATATATGTGTAACAAAACATTGCAATTTTTCTTTTTTTTTTTTTAATTTACAGCAAAATAAGATTATCATTCCAATGCTCCTGATCATAATTCATCTGCTGCTGATCCCACTTTCCTGTATTGCAGTGGCAGTAGCACAAACGTATTTCTTGGCAGATACGCTGCTTTTCCACGGGGCAGCAGTGAAGTTCGTGTGTCTTGTTTATTTTAGTTTTGTTACATTTAGGTAAAACAGCCAATTGTGACAGAACTAGAGAGACAATATCCTATTGTTTCAGGTTTGCAAGGTTTTCTTTGCAACTGCAATGACATTCAGGTGTGTGTGTGTGTGTATTTACATCTGTTACAGCTTGGTGGCTTTTCTCGCACTGTTTTCAAAGCAATAGCTTCTCGTGGAGGGCTTTGGGATTTTTCAAATACTGCACTGTGTCCTCCCTGGAAGTCTCCATGGGAGACACTCAGGTGGTGGGAGCTTTGTAGCCTTTTCCCAGCGAGATATAGATCACAAACTCAAACTGTCCATCTCATGATGGTTGGATCGCTAGGCCATAGAACTCTGTTCATGAGAAATTCAGTCCTGATGCCTGTCTCTGTTCCCCGTTAATCCCCTGTAAGGATTTGTGCTCAATATTAGAGCAGCGTCTGTGTTGGGAGGTCACCAGTCTTGTTCGGTTGTTCCCCAGTATGAAGAGCACAAAAGCCTTCACCGCATGTGGTTAATTATCTGCTAAACAGCTCATCTCACCAGGACTTCTGCTTCCAGTACCTAAATCCTGGACTCTTATCCCAGTACTCTCTTCAATCATTTAGTAGTTTCAAGCATTCAGTTGTGTGGTACCTCTCTTGAAACCATCCCCTTGGAAATGGAAAGTCTCTGATGGGAGAGCATTTGGCAGGAACCATTCCTTAACAGGTTCATGTGTGGTCCAGGAGGATCCCATTGACGTCCGTTCACAGATTCCCAGTCTTACAGAGGTCTCCCTCTGGGATTGGGTAGTGGAGGTGAATCACATTGAGGAAAGTCCTGACATGGAAGGTTTCTTCCCATATGGGAAGATTTTGAGGACAAGATTTGGGCTAGGGATAATCTCACAGAGTGACTGACAGATTTTGGACTTCAGCGAGGGAATCACTAGCTCCTGAATTTAAACACTTGGGTCAAAGGGCAGCACTGGTTTCCTCTGTTTGTGAGGACATTACATAAAAGTAGTTCAGTATTAGATGAGCACTTTGTAAGACCCCAGTTGCGATGGAGGAGGACGCTGTAGAGAGGTTGGTGCTGGTCTCTTCGCACAGGTAATTAATGACAGAATGAGAGGGAATGGCTTCAAGCTCCAGCAGGGTAGGTTTAGACTGAACATTAGGAAAGAATTTTTCACAGAAAGAGTGGTCGGGCGTTGGAATAGGCTGCCCAGGGAGGTGGTTGAGTCACCATCCCTGGATGTGTTTAAGAGCCATTTAGATGTGGTGTTGGGGGATATGGTATAGGGGAGAACTTTGTAGTGTAGGGTAGATGGTTGGACTCGATGATCCCAAGGGTCTCTTCCAACCTGGATGATTCTATGATTCTATGCTGCTGGAATATGGGCAGAAGGTATCAGGATAAAGCATTGGTGGAAAAAGTGGATAAAAAAGACATAAGGCAGCCCCCTAAGACGAAGATATAATTAATATAGCCGTGAAGCTCTAGTAGGGTACTCTATTGACTAAAGTATTTACCTGATACTTTCAAAGAAGCTTAGACGCCTCATGGACCTTTCTGCTACTGAATTTCAGTCCGGAACATTTGCAGGTGGCGAACTGTAAAGCAGTGAGCGTTTTCACAGCTTTCTGGGTGATCCATATTTCTATAAAATAAGCTGTATGTGTTGTTTATTGATTTGTCGCCTGAATGTAAAGGCTCTAAAGTTTGGAAGTATGCACGGGTTACTGTTTTTAAACCCATGATGGGTACTGGGTATAGGCTGTGTAGGGAACCAACCGATGTCTGCTGTGGTAGGTTTTTGAGGCAATGTGGGACTCAGAAGAGACTCTGGGAGTGCCCATTGTGGAGGGACATGGAAGCAGGCAGGGGCCGTGGGGAGGACTGGGTACTCGCTCCGAAAAGCAACGCTTGGGCAACAAAGCTCAACTCCAGAAGCAGCTCCAGTGGGGATATCACCCAGTCGGTGCTTTTATATTTCTTGACTTAACAGCACTGATTTTCAAACTTGGGTCAAAGATGGAAGAGTGGTGGGACAGAAGTTCAGTGGGTCATCACGGTGAGGCAAGGGTACATGTGTATTTGCGAACCTTCCCAGTTCTCCCCCAGTTCTCTGCTCCCTCAGGGCTGCGCCCCCAGATGCACTGGAAAACACCTCCAATTTTTCGCTGTGCAGCAGAAATCACCAGCCCCAGCTTCCTGCAAGTGCCTGTCTTTTGGATGCGGTCCCTGGCCATGTTTGGGCTACTGTGTGAAAGGAAGCAAAGGACTGGCCCTTGAAGTCATGGCCAGATCTCATCCGTGCTGCGAAGGCAGGTCTCCTGATGGTAGGCTCGTCCTGGGAGGAGGCGGATGGAGTGGTCCAAAACCATGCAGAAAGCAAGCTCTCGAGCAGTGTGCTGCAGTGCTCAAACTTGCTGCCTTTCTCACTTTTATTTAGCATATGGGTGCCCCTTTAGTTGTGAACTTCAGCTTTCAGCACAGTTTTGCATCTCCGTACATCTATTTTATCTGCGGATTCTGCGCTGTCTCATGAGCCAACGTGGAAGGTTTTTCCCTTAATGCAGACGCTGCCTCTTGTCTCTTTAAGAATCGGAAGGAGCTTCTGGCAACAGAGTAGTTCTGAGATTGCTACCTCTTTGTTAAATGTCTTTAGAGAAATTATTAAGGGCAGACAGACAGACACAGGCGTGACATTACACACAGCGCGCGTTGCAGGTTTTTTTTTTTTACGTAGGAAACAAGGCTGCAAAAAAGATCTTGGGAGGAAGGCAGAATTTAATCCTTTGAGAATGCTTTCCGGATAGGAAACTGTGTGAAAAGGGTAAAATGTTGGAATTGTGCGATATAAGTGATATTTTTATTACGGTGACTATTATTTTCCCTGTGGTAACATCTAAAGGCTTCTGTGAAGATGTAGGCTTCCTTGTCTTTATGTCTTCAGACGCACTGAATTTACAATGTAAGTATCTGATAGATGACGAGAGGGAAGAAATGTTATCGCAGGGTTCAAAGATGGAGCCAGATTGTGAGATTCCCTGCGTGGTCAGATACGAAATCTGTGGCAGCAAAGAGCTCAGTCTGTTTCTCAAGCCCAGGAGAGCTGGTAGCGCTCCCAGCACCGTACATCGCTCAGCAGCACAGAGGTCAGTCTGGCGATACTGTGTGAGCCTTCAGCTCCACGCTAAACCTTCAGCAAACCTCTTTCCAGCGAAGCTTTTTTGACATACTTAAAAGTTTATTATGTGTATCTTTGTGTTGTGATTCAGACCTAAATTTGTTTTATTCTGAAGTTTAAAGGTCCCGTCTGACATAAAGCACATTGATTTTGGGCGAAGATTTATGGAATAATGTCAGATGCTGCTATTTTAAAAAACGTTACTGCCTTGCAAAAGTGAATTTCTTGTTTCTTTGTCTAGTAACGTATTCAGAGCACTTGAAAGGAAGTTTTGGAATAAGGAGATTTCTACCCTGGGGGGGGGTAGTATCCTGTGCTTTCGTCAGGTCATGTCAGGCCATTGTTTTGCTTTTCTTATCATGAAGATCTTGTGTCTTTAGTCGTGCTCAGCTGTGGACTTGAGTTTCCTGGAAGAGAGTGAAATAATTAGGAATTAATACTACAAAATCATATGTTCTCTGTTTGTAGCTACGTTTGTTTAGTTGGAGGCAGTTCTTATCTGTAGTTACGTATAGTAATCAGTGTCGTGTCTTGTATCTATGGTTCTCAGTATAGCTGAAAAGAAATGTGATAATTCTCTGGAAGTATGAGAAAACATAGACTGAGAGATTCAAGGTCAGCCATCACTGGGGTCTCTTGTTCCCTGCTGGTTTAAGAATCACAGAATCAAGGGTTTTCACCCCTACCTGCCAGCTGGTGTTCTCGGTGGCTTTGTCTCTGCTAGTGGATTATGCAGTGGCAGGGTATGGGCAAGGGCAGGTTTAATTTATTGCTCTGGATGCAGCTGCTGGGGAGGACAGTGAGGTACGCAGCGTGGTGGTTTATCAGAAGAAGAAGTCATTAAAGTTGGGTGATTGATGTGGTGCCAGAGAAGGACGTGGTGTGTTGTGCTTGCTCTTAAAATCTGTGAACTGCTACACAAGGTCACGTAGCCTAAATACGGCCCCGGTGAGAGGAGCAGGAGTAGGAAGAAGGGCACTCCCAGCATAAACTGGGAGCTTACGTTGCTGAGCAGTTGTGTCATGGGATGGAGGAACACCTCCCTAGTGACTTGCAAACGGGATGGCCAAAGCCTCTTTGTCTTGCCTGGTCAATGTGGCTTGGTTCTGGTGTGACAGAGCTGAGACATTATTATAAGTGATGTGAGCAATAGCCTCCCTGTTGACAGCCTGGGTTGCATGCACCTGCTTTGCAAATAAGCAGATTTTCTAGCTCCAATAGTGAGATGCCTTTCCCCAGGACTAAATTCATCCTTAAGTAGAAGGAGGCATGAGAAGGCAAGGCTTGTTGAGTCTCATATGCCTGGGACTCTTGCCTTGAAAGGCGTTATTCCATTTCCTCCACATCTTCGTCGGGGAAACACTTAATTTGGATTTCCTATGGATTTTACCGTCTATTCTTCCGTAGTTGCTATCTGCCTCTAGATTATGGCCATAGTTTCTGTCTACTTTATTCTCCGTCAGCCACTGCCGCTCTGCTTGCAGGCTGCGCTGTGGCACGTAGGCTGTGGGCCACGTAGAGAAGGCAGACGTCTCGGGAGATGGTGGGAGCAGAGCAGGGGTGCTGTAGGTGGTCCCATGAAAGAGACGATAGATGCGCAGTAGCCAGCAGATCCGGTTGCCCACCGGGTTAGCCCTGAAACCGCCTCCAGCAGACCTAGTTTTCTGCTCTCATATAACCAAAAATAAAGAAATTGCACGGCGGGTATTGCAGTCCTTCCAGGGGGCAGCTCTGCCTGAGAGAAGCTGGAGAAAGAACTCCTGGCAGAGCTTACGCTGAGGTTCTCTTCTTCACATAAGCGGCAACACCGGAAAGAGCTGAAGCTGCACAGCCGTATGAATAAACGTGCAGAATCTGAAACTCCCACTTCTGGCTCATCTATCACATGCCATCCTTTTATAGTGCGAGATGAAATGTCCAGCACCAACCTTAAGCCGCCCTCAGCAGATGCGCCATTACCTTGTGTCTCAGCGCGCGGCCGTAATCTCATCCTGAAAAATAAGATTTTTACCTTCCACTTACCCTTCTGGAGACAGCTTGTCAGAGCGACATGGTACCGCAAACTTACCCTGCTTAATGTCGGCTAATTAAATTCATTTTTGAATATAGTACTAAGCCAATTTAATTCTGTCTTTCGGAGCCTGCAGAGACAGTTGTGACTCTCAGATGGGTTTCTGTCTCTGATTAGTGATCAAATCTCTTTGTGCTTTTTTAGACTGACTCTCCGTCTGTCTTTTTGTGCGTGTCTCTCACCTGTGCTTGTGATGTTACGGAACGGGATGTTTTTTTCAAATGCTTTCACAGCCCCGGCATCTACTGTCGCGTTTGACAACATACTCTGTTTAATGACTTCTCTTCTTTGAAACCAAAGTTTCATTACTGCTGCCGGAATAGAAACACAAATCATTGTGAAATACTCTCGGTGTTAGATTTTAATTTCGGAGGTTGCTTTTCGAAAGTGTTGGTCTTTGGAGGGATGGGCGTTCGAGTGACCTTCTAACTCTGAGCCCGTATTCCAGCCTCCGGATGTTCACCCACATCGCATCCAAGTGCAACAGCCTCCAGTGATGTTTACTGTCTGTCACTCTCAATATATTTTGTGATCACTGGCGTTCATGAAAACGAGGGGCAGAATTAAAAAAAGAAAAACAGTCAAAAAAATAGAAAGGTCATAGTGTGGAGAAGGACAATACACTTGATTAATTAAGTGGTGCTGGTGGAGCGTAGCATGCCAGACACGATCCGACGAGTATATTTTTTGATTTTAAATGCCCTCTGTGCAGGTTATCAAAGGAAGTCAAAGAAAAAAATATTGTGTGTGGGTTTTCATGCATTATTTTCCGTACAGCTCTGGTATGTCCCTCACCCCTCTGTGCGGGCTTCGTGCCAGGGGCTGCCTCTCACCTCCTGTTTCTAAATCCCCTGATGCCATCGGATGGCAGATCGATGTGCTTCACCGTGGAACCTCCTGCTGCAGTTTACCCCCTGTTTGCTGCTGCATTTTCGTTCTCTCATTCTCTTCCCACTTGTTGATGGGGCTTATTTGGGACCTTACATGCGCAGAACTTAATTGCCATTACCAGCAACGTAATTCCCGTTTACTGGGAAACTCCTGCTCTGGTTGGTTCCAGAGTAGAGCTGGAGTGTGCGGGGAGACGTGGTTTGAGAAGAAGCTTCTACTGTCGTTGGGCACCATGCTTGTTCTGGACGGAGAAGGCGGCTTCAGGCTGCGTGGACATTGGTCTGACACTATTTTATAGGCAGTTGATTCATCCATCCATTTTTTGTGCTGCACAGTAAAGTATACAAGCGCTGTTGTGTCTGTAATGAAGCTTCTGATGTCAGAGAGAATTAAATACCAACTTTCTCAACCTTTATGGAAGTAATGCTGAAGTTCTGAAACAGAAAGACAGATGACAGGAAAGTAAGACTTGAGACTATAATTTTTTTCTTAATTCTTTAAATTCATTGAGAGGGAAGGAGGGGAAAGTTTTTTCACATCATTAATTACATTTTTTCTTTAATTTTGAAATATATTTTTCTGAAAGGTTGTTCACAGGTATATGTTTTTGAAATTAGATGCTGTAGGTTTTTTTTTTTAATTCATAATAAATATATGTATCTGGGGAGTTTTTTAGGCTTAATACTTAGACTTCATGTTAGTAAACAATTCAATGCATTCATCTAATCAATCTAAGCATTTGGTTAGATACTTTGTCCATTTTGTAAGTCCTTGTTCATTTTTCAGATGAGCAAATAGTATTTCTTGAAGGTGGAGAAAGAATTGCCACGATCCTGCGAAATCCTAGAGCACAGCAGTGGTTTTATCGGCACTTTCTAAGTACCCATGTTTGTGAGGGCTCTTTAGCTCTGTTGGTGTGAATATGCTGTGTGCATTAATATATTTATAATGCAAAAGATTGCATATTCGCTTCCTCAGTGCTGTACGTTATTGTAAGAAGGGAGTTCTTTGGTGTGAGAAAGTAACTTATCTGTAGTTTAGTACGTGTAAATACAATTTTAGGATTGTCTTAAGACAGACTCAGTTTTGAGAAGTGATGGCACACTTACTGCGCAAGTAAGTTGGCAGCAAAAATTACATTTCACCTTCCATTAATTTTTCTAATTGTGCCTAATGTTTGCATTTTCTTAAAACAGTGCTTGTAAAAATGAAGGTCTTAATTGATGGCACTGGAGTTTACCACTGTCTAGCCATAGAAAATAAACAGTTTGGACAAGAACTGTGTGTATTTTCTTACAATTCTCTCTTTCTGTAGGGACTATATTGATTTGTATGTTTAGTTCCCAGTCTTTCTCCCACCCAGATTTTAAGTGCTGGATCCCCAGTGTATTCCTGTCAACACTAGCTATTTCCATAATTGCCAGAACCACGTACTTCGATACCTCCCATATAATTTCCATTTTCAGATTTCACAAAGGCTTCCATGCTTCTGCTTCGCTTAGAAAGACTTTGCCTTTGCTTTGAAGAGGCTCTTCCAGGACTTGCCATTCCTAAGTGTATTTTCAGGACTTTGGTGTTTCTTGCTCACTGAAGGAAAGGCACTAGAAAGTCTCTGCCAGAAAGGTCTTTGTGAAAGATCTTGAAAGTTGTGACATTCATGAGTAGTTCAGTTGACTTCAGCTGCTCCTTCGTCCCTCCTGCTGTGCCAGAAGTGGTTTGTGTTGAGCAGTTTTGACTTTCTCCTACCTGAGCTCCAAGATCCCTCCATCTCAGCTGCGAGCAGAGAGGCAATAAGTGCGGAAAATGGGGCATGACTCGTGGCCTTGAAAATCTGGACCATGGCTTTGACCTGGCCAAAGAAGAGGCCAATGAAGGAAGCTGAGCACAAGGGAGTCAAACGTAGAATTACAAACTCTTTCCTACAGGACAAGGAACAGCAGGAAGCCAACGGTAGCTGATGATGGCTACCTACCTGAATTAGGTTTCAACTGATTCACAAGAGATGAAAGACTGCATTTCACTTGGTACCGTGTGCCGTGATAGATTTCTGTTCAAGATGGAGCTACTTTGTGGTCATTCTTTTTGATTCATGTGGTGATTTAGGAGTTTTGTTTTAGAATACTCGTTTTCTGAGAGCACAGTTAACAGGCAGCAATAAAAAAAAAAAAAAAAAAAAAAAGAAAAATGTTGAGATAAATTGTTCACCTGAAAAGTTCTGTTAGTTTTTTAAAAGGTAAATGGAGTGATACAAGGTAAATGATTAAGTGCAGTCATTAGGGACAGATTGATTAAATGACTCCAAATAAATCTGCAAGCAGAAAGGGAATGACTTCCCCGTCTTACTGTATTTTCCTGTTGAAGACAGCTGGCCATTTTTAGCAGCATCCTTTTGTGGCAAGGATGCTAGAAGTGATTTCTCTGGGAAGGGAGATTGGTTTTAGGCCTTCGAGGAATTGAGAAAGAATTGCTTCTGTAGGTAAAAGAGTTACTAGGGAGCAAAATCTAAGCGGTTCAATAGAATGGATATATCTCAAGCTCAAAAAAATGTCTGTTTTAGGGATACTCCTCTACAACATCAAACCTGGGTGTGAAGAGCTAGGGATGTATGTTCCTTAAAAATTCTAAGTGTACTTTGTAAGTTAAAACTGTCCACCAAATCCATTCTCCTGTACCTATCAGTATCTGGGGATGCAGATACCCAGTCATCTTGTGGTGTTTCTGAGAACGAGGGAGTGGTGAGCCCTCTGCCTGGGCCTTCTGGCAGAACTCCCCAGGCAGGTGAGTGCTTTTCACACCTTCGTGCTCTGAAGTTTGTTAGGTCACAAACGCCAGTTTTGGCCGTACTGCGAGTACCTGCCGGTCCCCAGCCTGCCCGGTGCTGCTGCAGCCCTGAAGGAAGGCATTTGCTTGGTCCTCCCTATGCCAGCCAACGTGTACACTTACTTACTGGTAGCCCCAAGCTGGATTCATCTACATCCATGGCTTCCCAGGGGGCCATCTGTTGCTTGAGCAGCCAGAGATGGCTGCGAGTGGAAGGGAGGGAGCCACTGCTGGGGTTACAGGGTGGAGGAGATGAGTGGATGCGATGATGCTTCAGCCAGTGTATTGCAGTAGGTAACCCTCAACCCCGGCACAGAGCTAGAGGAGCTGCCTGGTGGGAAGGACGGGGCTCTCCCCGGTGATGGGACATGGCAGAGCATCGCACCTTCCGCTGGCCAGGGCCACCTCTGGGTGCCGTTAGCAGCCACTGCTCCGCCGTCTTGTTCCCTACTGTTGGATCCCATGCCGGGGCTCAGCAACTCACCTCAGCGTCTGGCATTTTAAGTGTGTGTATCCTGGAATATATGCATCCACTGCTCTGTGCCCATTCTGTTTGCCAACTTGTATTTATATTGTTTCAGAGCAGGCAAACATTAGATATTACATATTAGCATCATACCTATGTGAAGTGCACCCTTTACCAATCATTTTTTTTTTTGTTGTTGTTTTGGACCATGGAGTATGTTCTTCATAACTTAATCTTAACATGGTTTTTACACTTGTTATTATTGAAGACCCAATACAGAGTATCGGAGACACTGACTTGCTTAGGGAGCAGCAAATGAAGACGTACATGGTGCTAGTGAACTGCATGACGTTGTGGCTGGGCAGTGAAGCATAATAAAGGCAAGAGCCAAGCCACTTCGGGGGTATGAAGAGTCAAAGAAGCATTAGAGTAATTTAAAAAATGTAAGCTGTGGCTAAAATCTAAAAACGTCATTTCTTTAAAATTTTTTGTTGTAAATAACAGAGAGTACCCTCCTGAAAACCTCTTATCTTAGCATGAGATGCAGCTTGTAGAGCAGGAGGAAGCCCAGCTTCTGTTTGGGGAGGCTTGATTTAAAAGATTATGACCCCAGCTTTCTCACCGATGTGACTTCTTCTGTGGGTGTATCTGTACATGTGTGTGCGTGCCTGGGTATATTTCTATATATCCCGTAAGTCATATTATTCACATTTTCAAAATAAAGAGAACCCAATGAATCTGCCTTTTGTATCGATAACTATGTTTTATAGCTTTATCCACATCCTCACGCATCACAGGATGGGTCAATCCAATTAACAAGCAATAGTTTCTTAATTTTTGTTTCAAATACTTATTTATGGGGATACACAGTCCAAGTGACTTTTCTTTATTTAATGCTGTAGACTTTTAGGTTGCCTGAACTTAGATTTGTTTCAATCAGTTGTGATTTCACCATTAGTTTTAGTAAGAAAAAACTTTTTCAGCTCTTAAATTAGAAAGTTTGTTTGCTGTCATGTGTCTTGTCATTGGAGACATTTTCCATACCTGCATTGGTTACCTACAATATATATAAAAATATTTGAAAACGGACTCAGCCATCAAGCAATTTGAAATGATAAAATGATTTTAAGTTATGTGCTTGTAGTCACCAATAGGAAAGAAATGCTTTCCTAACACCCCTGGTTTTCAAAAGAATAGTTGATGAGGGAGCTCCAATGTTGTGTCTTCTTCTAAACCAGCAATTTTCAATGTTAGAAAAAGAAAAAGAAAAGATACAAAGGTAGAGCCAAACTGGCAATGCACTGGTGAAAAGAATTACGTGCTTGTGAAGGACCTGACAAATGGGAAATCTGAAATTCTCTATCTGTCCATCAGACAGTTAGAGCTTCTGCATTAATATTGAAAACTAGTTTTCATTGCTTTGATAGCATGCCTGACATCTGGTCTGGAGCAGTGGGCCAAAACAGTTTGGTTACCTCAGGACACTTTTACTTGCCGTCATGAACAGCAAAATGTTTTCTGTAAGCCTGGGAGGAGCACAGACCCTGTTAACGCAGAGGAGGAGTATGTGGAAACACGCAAATGTATTAGCAGAGCTTGATGTAAACCTCTGAATACGCTGAGCTCACTGTCTGGATTTGTTATGTTTTCAGGTGGGACCCTCTTCTGATATGTGATCTACAGCGAGCTCCTTTGAGTCGTACGATGACAATGTTATCACTGCCACATCTCTGGGAACCAGTTATTCATAAGTATACGGTATGTGAACGTCTGCATCTTGCATTAACCGTTGCTTGTTGGAACAACGCAGAAACAATAACACGAAGGTGCTAAAAGTCATTGAAGTAAATGTTAAGCCACATGTACAATCGATTACACGGAGCCGTTCCAGCAGATGTTCTATCTGCTAGGCCTGGTGTGTATTGCAGAACGGTGAACTGTTTTAGCTTGAAAATGTATTTATTTAGAGATATTGGTAGAAACATTCTACCAATGTTTCCTTTGGATAAAGTTATACCAGTACAGTGATGATATGTAGATATACAGACTATTACTCTCGTCCTCACGCAGGAGGGGGTGGTAGCAGTAGCTTGAAGGGTTCTCTACGTTAACTTTATCGCTGCACTTAAAGCAGTACTATTTTTGCATTTAGGAAAGGTCTTTAATTGCTTTTCTCCTTCACTCCATTTTCAATTTCTGGTCAATCTAAATTAGATTAATTTCACACACCAGTGAATCCCTAAAGAAGTGTAAATTAACTCCATTTTACCAAACTCAGCCAGATGATGGCAGTTATTCCCTTGATGTTTGGCTTTACATCACCCACCATCTTTGACCAAGATTTCAATAGGAATTAAATCCATTTATTGAGCCTTTTTTCCTCACTCTGTATAAGGAATTGGAGACGGAGACCCACATCTAGTGAAGGGAGGCTATTTAATTTATGGCCTACGTGGCCAAAAATGTAAGGTCACTGACAGCTGGCATGTTTTTCTTTTCTACTGTTCTGGCTTGAAATTGTTAACACACACTTAGGTCCTGTAAAACCACGAGCAAGCTGGTTTTATGAGGGTGGTTACATCATTGTTTCATGTTCTGAAGCAGTTCTTAGCACAATGCGTAACCGTTAGCATGGAGCATCTTCATCTGATTTATGGCCCCGATGCAACTCCCGCTGGAGCTGGTTGAGAAATGTTTCTTTCTGCTGATGAGAGTTGAATTGCGCTGCACGTAACACCTGAGACTTTTGTTTAAGTAATGTTCCCTGCATGGAATTTTTTTTTTTTTTTTTTTTTTTACTGATTAGTCACTTTTTAGGCATCAAGTATTAAAGATATAAGCATAAAACAGAATTACAAGGAAATGGATTGCTGAAATAACCTAAAAGAGGACTCAGTTATAGAAAATGCTTCTCTGGCTTCAAAAGTTATAAAGTGATGAGGAAGGATGACTCTTTGCTCCAAAAGTATATATCTGGGTTTAATGAGGTGTATTTTTGTATATAGTTTTGAAGATAGTGTTTGTCAGAGTTGTGAATGATTTGCTGCTACATCAGTGATGTGAGAGAGGGAAAGCAAAATAAAAGTCTTACAGGGAGAGGAAGGTCATGCTTCATCGATCAATTTAGTGTGTTTTGGGAGAGCAGTTCCCAGCTCGGGTGCCTTGTGTGTTGAATGCTGAAGAGGTTTCCAGATCTGGCTGGACTCTGGGTCAGTTTGAAGACAAGCTCCCAGAGGCAACATCTCCCCCTGAAGTGAGAGAGCGTTGGTCCTCCTTGTGCTGGCAGGGCTTCTGGCATGCTTGTGTGGCCACCCTCAGTAACCCCCGCTGGCCAAATACCATTAAGACGACCCTTTGCAGACTTTTTCTATGCATTTGTTCAGATGTCTCCTCTATCATCCATATCTAAGCACCTTTTCAGGAGGGGTATAGGAATAATAATCTTTGTTGCTCTTGTTTCTTCTGTGTTGATTCATTTTCAAACGTTCAGAGTTGTTTGTTGGTGGATGTTTTTGTAAATAAGTTGGTTTGGTGCCTGTGGGAGCATTGGTAATGGAAAGCTGCTTTGAAGAAGATGAGTTTTACGTCCCGCAGGGGCAGAGGTCTGGAAAGGACCCAGCAGGCCAGCTGGTCTGCTTTCCTGCCCTCACAGGTATCTCGTCATGAAAAGCACGAATGCGTCTTGGTTGACATTTTCACTTTTTTTGTGGAACGTGGCTTTTCGCCGGTGGAGGAGACCTCTCAGAGAGCCGAGGGCAGGTGCCGGGGAGAGGTGGTTGTTGGAGTGGTGACCGCTTGCAGATCTCCGTGTTCCCTGGGCACAAAGAGCAAGCAGCCGTCTCGCTGCCGTGGTTTTAATGAGCTGTAGAGCAAGGGATGCCCTGTCTCGCACCTCGTGAGGCTTCTTCTCATACGTGGTAATAACCTTCGCGGATTTTCCATCTACCCAAATCAAAATGAAATTCCTCGGTGAATGCAGGACTCAGAAGGAAGTGAAGGTTTTTGCATTTGTTTGTCCTTTTGGGTGTTATTTTGGTTTTCCTCTTTTGCCAGTTCTCATATAGCACAGCAAACATTTCAGGAAACTAATCTGCAGGAGCACAGCTAATAAAAGCTGGGCCTGCCGGAGAACGAGGGTCTGCTTATTACAGAAAAGCTTCTGAGACAGTCACAGCTAAAAAGATTACACACTTCCACAGGAAATTAAATTTGATGTAATATAGTGAAAAAATGACAAAATGGAAAGGGCATATATAATGTATGTGCAATAACTAAGTGGTAGAAAAATGAAAACTTGAGATCCAATAAAGTGCATGTAATTTAGATATGGATACAAAATTCCCAATAGTTTTTAAAAAATTTGGCCCTCCTTTTTCCTTTGCCCTCTCTCGGTGTTGTTATCTCAATGTGGAAACTCATTAGTGTGTTATTAAATGATGTCAACATTTGGGCACGTTAGATGATAAAGTGTTTATAACAAGTTTGAGAGCAGTCCCATGGAGTCCAGTTAGGGTGCATGACACCAGACTGGGAATGAGAGGCCAGAGCTTCCTTCTTTGCCTCGTCCTTCTCCCACGTGGACGTGCAGTGCTGATGGAGGGGGAAACTGTCCTTCCCCATCTGCCCGTGCCCCTCGCGGTGTGGTGGGGCTCGACGGTGGGTGGAATTTCCATCCCCGTCCCAGCCACCGAGTGGCCGAGCAGGCTGCAGACCCACTGGGGACTGTTCTGGTGACACGCGTGCAGAAGAGACCTGTTGGTACCGAGGTCCTTGCTGTGGTGGCCCAAGGCGCAGGTGGGTGACGTGTCCCTTCTTCCTCTCCTCCTCGGGATCAGCGTAGGCACCGTGGTGAGCTGGGGGCTCTCCTGGCCAGGTGCTTCATGGCAAAACGTTTTCTTTCAAGGGGGACAGTAATAATGTGCAACGTTTTAATAACTTTTCCTATAAGATCTGGTTACCTGCAATTGGAAAGAATAAGCAGGACTTTGGCAGATTTAACTTTATTAACCCTCATAAATCCTTCCCCCTTTTGACTCTAATCAGTCCCTGGAGTCCTTTTAATGCTCTTGACATTGCACTGGCCTTTCATCACAGCACAATATACATTTTCCTGTAACTAGAAAACCGACGGTGAGAGCCTTACGTAAACCCGAGGTAACGGACGCCGCGGTGGGGACGTGCGACTGTTGGATGCTCGCTGCCGGTGCAAGGAGGAGAGGGAGGGTGTTGTGCCGGTACGGCTGTTCCCTCGGCGGAGGGAAGGAGAGGCGACCCGATGGTGCAGGCGCTTGTGGGGTCTAGCATGCACCCGGGAACGGGGGACCAGCAGTTTCTCTCTGGCCCAGACAGACAGAGCGACAGAGGTGCTTTTGTGTCTTCTACTGGCAAGAGGTGGGACGCCGGGGGGGGCCAAACCCTGCCTCAGAGAGCCCCCTCTATCAGCATTCCCCAGCCCACGTCCCCGGGGCAGTGAGCACCTCCCGGGGAGCTTGCCAGTGGCCAGCGGGCTGACCCGGCCACCCGGAGCTGCTGGCCAGGAGGAAGTCGCTTGCGGCGCAGGGACCGGGCAAACCTGCTCGGACGGAGGCGCTGGGTGAATGGATCTTTTCTGTGCCGGGGACAATGCTAAAAGGAAGGAGTGTTACCAGGTGGTCGAGGGGCAGGCACCTGAGAAACAAACGCCTTCTTCATAAAATAACTACCTGGTTTATTGCCTTTCTGTCCAGCCTGGGCACAAAATCCTCCGGAAAGCGAGAGGGGAATTCCCCGGTCGGTAGTCTGTCTGTCTCTCTGCTGTCCAGGAATTCATGGGATGGAGAAGGCATCCCAAGAATCTGCCCCTGTGTGCAGGGAAGCTAAATTCCCTCTTGTTTTTCCGTATACACAAGTCAGCAAGTTTCTTCGGCAAATGCTGTAATTTTAAGCTTAATGCTATGCAAATATTTAACTTTGGACAAAAAAGCCTCAAGCTGGCTTCAGACCATGGACTGGCTTCCAGCTGTTTCTGCAGGTACAGATCCAATGTTTATGCACACGAATGGTTATTTGTTTGTTTGTGTATTTATTATGGTAATCTTTTTATAATGAACCTGGATGTTTGTGTACCCTGGTTTTGCTTTGAACATAAAAATCTATGTATTTGCAAGGTGCATACAGCCGTTTTCAGCAGCTTTGGCAAAGAGCTCAGATCTGCTGAAGATAATCACTGTAGGCTGAATGGTTAGATGGCACAGAGTTGTACCGACTAATTTTTTCTCTAAAACTGAAGCACCCAAAGCTGTGCTCACCCTTGACAGCCCACCGGCCTGGGTTATGAAAAAAAGCTATGGAAAGATCTGGTGCCTGCTTGCAGGAGTTTTATACCGTAATTTGATTGTCTGGACAAATGGTTGCAAAAGAATATGCAGAAAGAGCATCAAGAGCATTAGCAGTAAGTATGTTAACTAGGTTTCAAAAATCTACTTAAATGCTACCTTGACATATAATACTTTGCTGTATCCACATCTATTTCATATACATGTGCTTTCTCCAGACCTCCTCTCAGCTGCTGTATGCCTGCAAAAACCAGCCTCTTATTAAAAAGGGGAAGTCCATAGTCTTGTGGACCTTCTGTAATGTGCTCAGCGTGCGAGCTCTTGACTTCATGAAGACGAGAATAGCTATGTCAAATGTGTTTCATTTGCATGTGGCAAGATAGAAAAAGCAAACCCTGTGTGAAGATGAGCAGACAAGAAAGACGCCGAACGCCTTAAATACTAAGGGAGTTAATGCTATGCAGTGATTTTGCTTCTGTTATAAGGAAGTGTAAGAACAGTATGCTTCCTGGCGTACATCGCCATCTCAACTGCAAAGGTTTCAGTTCCATGGCAACACGAAGAGCCCGATTGTGCTTAAGGTGTGTGTATTAATGCATTCAGAGTGAGGGGTCGGGAGCGAGCTGGGGAAAAATAAAACATGGCCAATGTTTGCCGTTTAGTTATTTATATATCAAGTAAAGCCTTTGTTCTTAGATAGTCATAACTGACATGAATACACCCGCTCCCCCCTCCCCCCCCGCCAATTCTCTCTGATTCTTGTTTAAATGTGTTTTTCTCAGGCAAAAAGCAAATGAAGAGGCTGTTTTGTTGGGTTTTTTTTTAAGAAGAGACTTAGTGCAGCAGCACTTGACTGTTGCAAGAAAATGCTATTAATTCCTGAAACTGCTGTGTATCCCTGGAGAGAAAGTCTTGGGGGTGGGGGGGAGGTATTTTTTTCCAAGATGTAGTGCTTTACAGAGTAGAGTGAAGCAGTGTTTGGGGTTTTTTTTTATTATTATTTTCCTTGATCTTTTTGATGTGCCCTCTTTCTGCCGTTCTCTACATCCACCTCCAGTTTCCCCCACCTCCCCTGGCTGAGGAGCAGGAAACAAGACTGGAGCTCTGTTTCCTGACATCCAAAGAAATATAAAAGTACGAGGAAACGACGTATTTTTGTTTTGCCAGCCGGCTCGGATTCGCAGACCCGCACTGGGAAAGCACCTGCTCCCAGACAGGGTCAGGAGTCACCCAGGAGCCACTGGGCAATCGGCCAGGGAATAACCAAGAGCTGATCACTACGTGAATTGTGTTTGATCCTCTCGGTTGCCTGCGTGACCGTAGGATGGGGGCTCGTGACAAACCTATTTTGCTCAAGGTGAAGAGCTACCTAAGGCCAGTCCTGCCAGCTGTGCCGGTGGGTGGATGGATTGCGGACTTCCGAGGTTTAAAGTCAAACTGGGAACCTCCAGATGTTGGTATTTCTGAGGCTAACAGCAGCGCTAATCTGGCATGGTGAAGCTGACAGAAACTGGCAGGTTAAACTGGATTTACAGCTGCTTTGCATTGCTAAAACAGGCAAAGCAGCCAGAACATATCAGTGGATCTGGCCTATGGATTTCAGCGAGGTTTCTCTGTGTAACTGGGAAGAGAATATAGTTCTTCAATTGGAAGTTGGTCAACCGCTCTCCTCTTGCTGTGCCAGGAGGAATAAAATTTGTGTCTCCCTTATCTGTATCCTTTTTTTTTTTTTTTTTTCCGACTAGCAACAGGAAAATCTTTTTCTTAAAAACAATGCTTGCTTTCATTGAAGAAGGAACCCTGTCTTTGAGATTCTACCTGGGGGAAATATCATTGTTCAGGAGACCCGTGCGACATGGGTAAATCTTTTCTAAGGGAATAAATAGAATTAAAATGATTAAATGACCCTGTCTTGGCATTGTACAAAGGGGTGGATTTCACCCTCGAGGCAGCAGAAGTGTAAAATAAGGTGGTGCCATTTTAAATATTGTTGTTTCTAGTTTCTGCACAGCCCCCCAAAACAATAAACCAGGCTTAGCTCATTAAATACTTGCATATGCGTCCCAAATTATGTGGGACCTTCATTTTTCTGACTTTTGACAAAGGGACTGTGCATACTGAAGGAAAAGGAGGAATCACTCCAGCCAACAGCGTAGTGAGGGAGGTGAAGGGTTCCTGTGTAGGTGTCCCGACCTGGCATAACCCTCCGAACAGGCCAGCTGCTGTTTGCAGGCTCCTTCCCAGTGGAGCATCTCCTTCAGCTTGGCAGGAAGGATGAAGAGAAAGCACCGAGAGGAAGATCAAAGAAAGAAGGAAAAGGAGGAGAGAAATCAAGGACAGGAAGAGTGAGGAAACAGAGCAAAGGCAGAAGGGCAAGCAGAGAAACAACAGGGGGCTGGGAAGAGCACAACACAGGAAAGAGATGATGCTCTGGTGCCTGTGAGGGAAAAGTTGTTTTTCAGATGTCGTGTATACAAAAAAAAAAAAAAAAAAAAAAAAGAGCAAGAAAATTAAAATACATGAATTCAGATTGGCATGAACAGAAAAAATACAGAAAATATACAGATTAATTCCATACACTGGTCCAACCAATTTTAAATAGTAGCTGCTAAGTTTGTAGCATCAAGAACTTTTGACATCTCCATGTGGAGGCTTTGGGGAGCTGGTGGGGAGCAGCGGGGCCACACTGGGAGGCTACTGCAGGCACCAGAGTGGGTGGTTGGAGGCACATCTCTTCTGGGCACCTTGGCTGGAAGCCTAAGGCCTGTATGAATATCCCTGAGAAAAATTACCCATCCTGCATTTGAAGGCTGGCAGTCAGAAAAATGTGTCCGGTTTTCTCCGAAGGTATCTGAGGAAGGGCTGTTGCCACGCAGGCAGTGATAAGGGCTCCCTCTAGATCCCTCTTCTTCCACTTGTTCAAGCTATCTAGGATACCAGAAATAAACAGCTGAATGGAAATTTTAGTTCTGGCTGTGAAAAGAAGCTTTTGAATGAATTCTACATCAAATAACGAATGTCTTCTTTCCTCCTCCTCTCCACCTACCTTGTTCCTAAATATTAACATTTCATGTCACTTGAGCTAAGTTCAGTGTCAGACTCACCAGATCCTGCTGAAAAATACACCCCTCTTCTGTGGCAAGCCAAAGAAGATGAGAGGCTTGTGGTGTTTTTCCTTCTCAATCTCTGCTCCGCTGGGAGAAGCAGCTAAGGCTGTGTGAAGCTGTCTCCTTCCCACTCTCCTAAACTTCGCTCCTAAAAATGCTTCTCCCTCAATGGCTTTTGCTGCTTCTCTGGAGGAGGCATGGCTTGGCCCACTTAGTGCCATCCTTTGCCAGGGGATGTTTTCTCAGATTGCGGTGACTTTCATCACGATAGGAGGCTGAGGAAGATTGCTGTGGAGGAAGTCATGGGCACCGCTAGCTGTGCCATTTGAAAATTGTTACTTAAGCATGAAAGAGAAGAAAAGAATCAGGAATTATGAGATTTAAACCTTGCCCAAAGCCCCAAACCTCCAAATTATTTCTGCCATTTCTGCTTCCTGTTTTCTAAACACTTGGGCTGTACTTGTGTTTTATTTTTAAACTTTCCTCCAAAACCACAGAGGTGAGAAATACCCTTTCTCTGAAGTCGCTTGTTTTGTGGGCAGTGGTACCAGCATGTCTTCTCCCGTGGCCCTTTCAACCCCCCAAGAACTTCTCATCCACCTCCTTCACATCATTGGTGAGAGGCTGCAGGGCTGGGGCTTTGCACCCCTAGGTCAACCTAGGTGACCTGCCATGCAGCCCCCCAGGGCTGAGGTCGGGGCTAAATTATTGAAATTTAGTGGAATTTGTTGTCTAGGAGAGAATATCTGAATGTCTGCAGAGGAGGAGAAACGTGCGTTGGAATAGTGGGTTTGTTGTACAAGAAAGGGAATGGTTCTCACCGGGCAGTCGTGTCTGAAATATTCTGCAGTATGTGGTATTTACAATAAAGATGTATTCTTTGTATTCTTTTGTATTCTTTACAATACAGATGAATGCTTTTATAGTAAAAACATAGGGACCTGAGCTTACCTGGAGACCCTAACAATTTTTCCTACTATGGAGAGAGCAAGCGGTGCCAAGAAATGATGGTTAAAACAGAGCTTTTGACAGTGAGCGAAGTCTTGCCACCTTTCACAGAGTGAGGTGGGATGTTCCTATATCTCCCTGTAGTTATGCAGAGATCTGCTGATACTTACTTCTCTTGATCAGTGCTGAAAAAGAGAAGCAAAAAAATTGAATGTGGCTTTGGGGTGCTGTGATACGAGGCTGAACCACTCGAAATCAAAGCCCATTCGAGGTGGAAATACAACGGCTGGTGTTTGTGTAACCCCAAATCTCTCAATCTGTACCTGAATTTACTTCTTAGATGTTAAAGAAAAATCACCCCTTTCCACAGATGCCATGTGAGCAGGGCAGCTGTTTCTGCACGACAGGAGGAGGTTTTTTCCCTTCCCTCACCTTGGTGTCCAGTCCAGCAACTGGGAATCAGATTTAACCCTCAATGTTTGTTTCAGGCCCTGTGAGTCTTTCATTCTTTTCCAGCAGCAAAACAATTATTTTTGATAGACACACTAGTTGTTTGTTAATTTGTTTATAATCAGTTTTCCAAGAGGTTGCTTTGATGTGGGAGGAACTGAATTCTTTGGGTGCAAATGCTCACTGCTGACTCTCCTCTTAGTCATTAAGAGATGTTTTTCATGTTAAGGCGCCTTTACTTTTAAGGGAAAATGTCAAGCATCTTCTGATACCAGACATATGAAATGCGCGGTTGCCTAACAGACACCATTCGCTGAGCTGCAGCAGCACGTGAGGGTGGGAACATCCAAGGCCGGTCCAAGCCTTCTCCAGCCTCTCGGGGACACCCCAAACAGCCACTTGTCCCCTCTGCCAGCTCTGCTGTTGCAGCCGCCGGCACCAGCCCCCAGGACCCGAGACCGCACGGATGCTGGTTCCAGCTACCGACCTACATCCCTGCGGGTACGCTTCCGTGCTAAAAGATGTCACTGTTCTTTTCCAAGAAGAAAATGTCTTTTTTTTTTTCAATTCCCTTGCCACCTTTTTGTATTTTCAAACCACAGCTCTTTTAAGGCTCCCTGCCTCTGCAGTTCTTGCCTTTGTATAGGTTATTTTTGGAAACTGGGGAACCGGGAGGAGGGATGAAATTTAGGGGCTTTAACTGCAGTAGAAGTGGAGAGCTCTTCTTTCCCTTGGTGCGCTCTTTCTTCCTTCTCCTTTCTTCTCGTGACCTCCGTGGTCCGACCCCCATCGCATTGCTCATTCCAGGGCAAGCCGTGGCCCACACTCTTTGTGCCCAGCGAGCCACTTCTCCACGCGCGGAGGCGTTGCCGGTTCGCAAGCTGCGCTCGCCGCTTCCTCCCTGCAGCGGCCACCGCTTCTCTTCTGCTTTTCTGGGTCAGCCACTTGGCCAAAAAGTGGCGGTAGGTGGTCGAGCAGAGTTTTTGAGAGCTGTGAAATACTGGTAGCACTTGGGAGGTCGCGTGCCTTAGGGTAAATCCTATGTGGAGAGGAATGCGCTTCCTTCGTTGTCTTCCTCAGTGGGGCAGCCCCATCACGGTGGTTGGCTTTTTCTTTAAATGTTGGCATGTTTGTACATCAGAAGTGTTACACGCTGATCTCCAAATCTCGCAACAAACCCCAAATTTTTTGGAAGACTGGGGAATAACGACTGAACCCTGACATGGTGAGGAGACCAGGAGCTCATGTTTTGGTGGTGGTGAGCCCGGACCCCCAAACCATCCAAGCTCTTCTGCACAGAGGCGATGGCTTCACATCTCTCATTTTGAATGAAAAAAACGTAGGGAGAAATTGTCTATAAAGGAGTGCCCAAGGACTTCCCTTTTTCTGCGTAGGTTTTCTAAAATCACATAGGAAGACATTGACCATAGAGTAGGTCAGAGTGCCCTTTTGATAACTGGGACAGTATTCAGATAATTGAGATGCCTGTGATTGCCCATGAAGATTTGCTGATGTTTACCCTCCTGTCAGGTATTGAAGTCACCCCGTAGTATTTATTGTGAGATCTTGCAATGGATTTTAAAATTGATCGATATCACAGCACAAAGTGGGAATTTTCTGCATTTTTTCGGCAGTTATGAAAAGGCCTAAATAGCAGTATAGTGCAGTAAATGTTAAACATTAAAAGCTGCTTTTGTGTGTACTGATAAGAGTAGATTGGTAGAGGAGGAAGTAGCTTGAGTTTGGTTGGTAATGCTGATAGGAGTATGGTAGAAATCAAAGCAGGGGATGATTGTAGACTCAAAGACTCGTGCTGTCTTTGAAGGATGGATTTGGATCAGTGACATAACAAGAAGTGATAATGAGGAGGACTTTAGCCCTAAATTAAAAAAAAAAAAAAAAAAATCATCTTGTACAGATGATTCTGTACAAGAAGCTGCACAACTGATGCAAAAAGTTGGCCAAATGTAGAGAGAATGAAATCAACAGAACATGAAGTACTCTCTTAAAATACATAGAAACGGATGGGTTTTTACTCCCGTGCTATAGCAGAGATCAATTAAACTGCTCAGAATGGTTATGCAAAATGTTCGCTGTAGGGAAATCACCGTTTTCTGTAAATTCTATGAAGGAGTGCTGGCATGCCGCCGGCAGTGATTTATTTTCACCCAGCTCTGGTGCTTGTGGCTGGCACTCAACGAAATCTTCCAGGGTAAATTATTTATTTAATTAAGAATGGCCACAGTTGCATGGAGAGACTGGCAGCGCAACAGCAGGAAGTCTGTCAGAGATTAAGTCTAACCTCTTACAGATAGGCTGCTTCGGTATACTATAAATAGTTAAAATCGTAAATAAATGTATGCTGGCATTTTTGTTTAAGCCTATTAACAGCAGTTCATAATGTTGAATGTGGTGTATGTACTGCCATGTGTTGTAGTCCTCTAAGTTCTTGATTAAGTAATCCAGCGGCTCGTGCAGCGAGCTAAGACATCAGATTGTGGCTAGCTGAACTTTTGAACTTTTTGTAAGAAAAAGAGGTGTCAGTAAGAGGAGAGTCGATTTTACGAGCGTGTAAGTATGAGCATCCCAGAAACTTCCATTTCAGTAGGCATCGCCATCAGAGCAAAGAGCGAAATCCCCCTCTTCTTAAGCCAAATAGGCAAGGAAATGCTTTCTTCTTGGTTTAACATATTCCAGAGATAACATTTACAGCTGGTGGTTTGAGGGAGTCCCGGGAAGAGAGGAATTTGAATATAACGAACGAGAGAAACTGTCGTTTGTGAGGAGAAATCTCTGGAGAGTCTCTGCAAGATTTCGTATTGTATCTGTGTTGTGGTGTTTGTTTTTTTTTTAAAGTAAAGGTCTAGTAATGTGATTTGATAATTGTACTTTTATGAATAAATTTGATTTTTGAAGAATATGTTCTGAGTTGGAGCCTTTTTCCTTTCTTTGCCTAATTGTTGAGTAATAAGAAAAAATCTTGCACGAGGAAAAGAAGCCACTTCTTTTAGAGGAAACCACTCACAGATTTAAACCGCATAGTTCGGCACAAAGGAAAAAAACGGACAAATGTTTGAAAAATGTCAGAAATGGACAGTTTCGAAACATCGGACATACTTGGCTTTGGGCAGGCCTGATAAGCAAATCAACACGGAGCTAAATTCACCTTCCGGGGGCAAGTTCCCCTTTCAGTGAGCGCTGGCGGCGGGGGCTGGCAGGCAGGCAGGCAGCCAGCGGCCGAGGTGGGGCTCTCTCCTTTGCATGGGGTGGTTTGGACCTTCCCCCTGTACTTCCTCCATGGTCCTGCTGGCTGCCTGAGGGTCCTCGCTGAAGCTGTTGGCAGCAATATCTGCAACACCTCTTGAATTTGAGAGATTGGCTTTTCTCTCTGCAGTCTGGACTCTCCAGTGCTGCCAAAACTTGGAGTGAGTGGATGGTTGGGATTTGAGGAAGAGTTTGCCATCGTCCTGGCTGCCGTTCCACGTCGCAGAGGAGCTGCTCCAGCTCCCTGTCCTCCACGGCTGCCTGTCTGAGCCCACGCTGGGCTGCGTTGGGCAGCTGGATGGGCAGCGAACTGTTGGACAACCAGGGGTTTCTGATGGATTAGCACCTTTGATTGGCTCCCCATGGGCACAGGAAAGCTCTAGAGCTGGAAGGAGCATGTGGCTGGTGTGTGTGTGGAGAAGCAAAGCAGCATCTCCCCCTCTTGGATGGCAGCTCGCCGTGGGGCTGACCTCGCCAGAGCATGACGCTGCCATCCTCAACATTCAGATCAGATCTTGTACGTGTGAGGTGCTTCACACTTTAGTACTATGTTTTATTATCATAATAATCAGGATGATGATCTAAGAAGATGGTGGTGAAGGACAGCGGTGTTTCCGAGGCTGCCCTTTTCCCCTTGCCACTTTTGGTGATCCCAAGTCATTCTCTGTGATTCCCTTCCCAGATAAAGTTAGAAATGGGTATACATTCAGAATTGTGTTTTTATTGGCAGCACTTGAGAACAATCGTTCATCTACCAATATCCCCAAACCCATTTCCGCAGGGCTGCTCTCAATCCCTTCATCCCTCAGCCTGTATTGATACCAGGGGTTGCCCCGACTCAGATGCAGGACCTCGCACTTGGCCTTGAGGTTTCATGAGGTTCACATGGGCCCAATTCTCAAGCCTGTGAAGGTCCCTCTTTATGGTCTCCGCTCAAGTGTATCAACTGCACCACTCAGTTTGGTATCATCCACAGACTTGCTGAGGGTGCACTCAATCCCGCTATATCAATAATAAAGATATTGAGCAGTATCAGTCCCAATATGGTCCCCTGTTGGTCACCACTTGGTACTGATCTCCATTTGGACGCTGAGCCATTCACTGCAACTCTTTGGATGTGGCCGTCCAGCCAATTCCTTATCCATTGAATAGTCCATCGATCAAATCTGCCTCTGTCCAATGTAGAGAGACAGGGACTGTGTCAAAGACGTTACAGAAGTCAAGATAGATGACATCAGTTTCTCTTCCCTTACCCACCAATATAGTCGCTGTAGAATAATATATAGAATAAACCCGTCATGTTTTGATGGTTAACTTCATTTGGTCCCTTCAAGTTCAGTGACACACACACAGGATGTGAATAGACCACTAAGACTACTATTATTTTTCATCACCATATTCTAAAAATACTTTTAAAGAATTTTAGTAAAGACTAGATCTCAAAAGTATTTTTTAATTAGTATTTTGGAATAGGAATGTACACTTTCCTCAACTTACAGTTACTCAACTGTAAACGAACTAGTTATTTAACAGACCCAAACTGAGTACGATGAAATGAAGAACCCTCAGATCCTTTTGCTGCAGCTGTAGAAGAGCCCATTGCTATCAAATATTAGTTTCTTATTTCAACAAAACCTGGTTCCAGGTGCGCAGGCAAGAGCTTTCCTTAGTTTCTTGGTTTGATTTGCTTCAACACTTTGGCATAAACCCTGTAATTTACTCTTAACTATGCTATCAAGCATAACCAGTTTAGACTATATAATAGGTAGTGATAATTTGAAATTTAACTTCAAGTATACTTATTTCCAAAACTAAAAATGTTGTTTTCCATGTTAAATATCTAAAATAAGCACGACTCCCATCACCACCATCCATTGTTACTTGTCTTAGATTTCTTTAGGGGCGTTTGCATACAAAGGGAAGTATCAGATTCCTACTTCCAAATAGAGAAAAATCATTATGTAGTCTCAGAAGCCTCTATTTCTATAGTATTTTAATTTTGCTTTTCAATTATAATCAATATTACCTGTTTTGCCAATGCTAGCACTGGGAGAAAAGCCCTAAGAGATTGATGTGCAGGCAGAATGAGAATAGCATGACTATTTTTATGTTTCTGACATCAGTGTCCTGGTTTATATAATGTTGTATGACACGGTGACTAAATGCTCCATGCTATTCCATCCTCAGTGAGCCACAACACGTCTTTTCCGATATTGCCCCTTGTTTCAAAAGTTTTAGAAGCTTCTAAAAAGTTTCTAAATTCGCTAATTTAGGGTGTACTCTTTCTGTCTATTTGGAAAGCTTATAGCCTCTTTACTTTTCATAAACAATATTCCTACACCACATTAATCCAATATTCCTAATTGGATACTTATGGGTCAATAAGACCAATCGATCATCTTCCTACTTCAAATACGGCATTTTAAAAGCTATCATGAAGCTTTGTTACAACATCTCTGCACTCGTTTATACTTACTTAGATGGATACATTTAGTTGCCATCATGATTCCTGTTCTGTCCTTTACCTGTTTTCATTATTTTTTCTCTATATTGAAAAGCAATACTTTTTTATTTCTGGGAACGGTAAAAGCTGCTCCTACCAGACGCTCATTTTTCCACATCTCCTTTAACCCTATGGACACCACCTTCACTGCCCATCTGCCACATTCCCACATCTGTACCTATTCCGTACAAGGGTTTGCTGGGCTCCTTTATGTTTCAAGAAAGCAGGCTTTTGAAAAGTCTGTTGGCTTCCAGAAGTCGTTGCACAAACCAGCCTTGTGCTAGGTCTCCTGTATCAGAACTGACAGAACCGACAGCTGGTTGTATAAAAAAAAAAAAAGAAGAAGAAGAAAAGTGAACTATGCTACAAATTTCACTTTCAAAATGGAGTAAAATGCCTGTTTTATGTGAACAAAGGGTTTTGACTATTCCTTGTCTTTTGATGATGGAGAGATTTGGATTGCATCCCCTTAATGAGTATTGACCGAGCCTGTGGTGTTCTTTTCCTGGGGGGGTGTGTGTGTGAAAGTAACGTTAGCTGTAATGTTGTAATAAGATGCTAGAGAAAGGGAGCCCCAGGACTCTTCCAAAACACCTGGCCACTGTGATTAACCCTTTCTGTGTTTCAACAGGCAAACGGGATGTGGGAAATTAGCTTTCCAAGCACAGGTGGACATTGTGGGAACAGCCTGGTGCGTCCCAAACATTTCAGCAGTTACTGCTTTACAGCTGCTGTTCAGACACAGAAATAAGAGAGTGTATGGCAGAGCTTTCTTCTTCCCAATCAATTATAAACTGACCTTTTGAGAATGATGAATGTAGCCCTAAAAGTCAGTCAGTCTCACAGTATTTCTGTAGAGAGCTTCAGATCCATGTCTCCCTCCTATGTTTACTCTGATTAATGGTTGATATGGACACCTCTATGGCTTTAACTAAATGCACAGAGACAGCCAGCTCCCTCCAGCCCCTGCCTCGTGCGAGGAGGAAGAGAGCAGAGCTTTAACCCTGCTTTCCACACAGCCTCCCCACCCCTCCTGTCCTTTCAGTGGCCTGTGGCCGCTGGTGTGACTCAGAGCAGATGCACCCGCCGGAGGAGTTGCCAAAGAGCTGTCCTGGCAGCCTGCAACTTGGCAGCCACCTCCTGCTGCTCCTCCCTTGGTGCCGGGGACACCACGGGCACGGCGTCTCCAGGGACAGCTCTTCCTTGGCCGGGATTTCCTTTCAGGTGGGGGGGATCTCCCATTTGGGATTTGGACACCGTTCCGTTTGCCTCACCTGTCACACTAGAGATGGTGCCCAGGGTATGTGTTAGCATCCCTGCCTCGTGGCTTTTGCAGCTTTGAAGGTGCAGCAGTGCTCCAGGGATGTCCCTGCCACAGCCATGCAATGGTGTGGTGATGGGGTCGTACCCAATACAGCCTCTGCGGAGAGGGGCTGGGGCGGAAGGGAGGGGAGAATGTCCCTTCCACGGATGTCAACGTGAAAGAAGAGGCAAGTGCTCTCCGCTTGCATGGTGGCATAAAGGCTGTGAGTTGTGAAACTGTCTGATCCATCACTGACTAACGTTACAAGAATTTCAGAACGTGTGGCAAAACGTAATATATGGTTTATAAGCTGTTTAAATACTCCTGACGAGTTGGGGGGCGGATTATAATACCCACTTGTGAGGGGCTTTGTGTGTTTCGCGTGGAGCATTGCAGGCTGTATTTTCCCATGGAATTTGCAAACTTACTGAAAATATATTTAGGTACTTCGCAGGTTCTTGGTGACGTGCTATCTTGCACATTTACACCTCTCCTATTTGTCATGACACTTGTGTTATTGTAAGAGCTCCTACAATTGCGAGCACTAGGGGATTTGAATGTTTTGACTCCCACATCTTCTGTAGGAAGGGAATTGTTTTATTCCAGGACGTTGCGTTGAGTGGGCACCTGCCAAAGTCCTGGGAATGACAGGAGGAAAAAAAGAGAGACCGGTACTAGGTGTCTGCAGAAAATTGGTTAGGATATAATCAGCTAGAGGGCACCAATGAATATTTCTTCTTAGGACTGTTAATTTAGGCCATGTGGACTCCAGCATGTAGAGATGCATGAGAGAAACGTGAGGGCTTTGCGAAACAGTTGCACTAAAAATATTTTTTGCTGTTATTTTTAATAATGTTATCACAGATGAAGAAAGTGAGGTAGAAGTTTGTGGCCTGGGACGTTTCTTTCTCCTGCTTTACAGGGTAAACACTATAAATCCTTGAGCGTTTGTTTGGGTAGGTAATGCTTTCCAGAAGTATGTCAATGAAGTAGGCATTGGAGTCACAAAATACTTTCCTATATTTAGATTTTAAATATGCAATAGAAAGCCATTAACTTTTAGACTCCTAAGCACCAAAATCTCTTCTAAAAAGGGGACTTGGATGCTAAAAATCAGTTAGTTAAAAAATTAAAGGTTTTAATAGTGCCAGAAATGCAAAGTCAGTGTTTCCCCATCAGCAGTGATGGCAGGCTCTGTTACATCCTAGTAAGTTTGATTACTGTGAGGGCACGGGAAGTATCCTGAACCTGTCAAAGAGGGCAGGAGTTATTGTGGGATTACTAGTTGATTGGTTAATTTAGCGGATTATGTTTTTAATTTGATATTAATGCCCCCCCAAAATCCAGAGTCATAGAGTACTACCAGTTAGAAGGGATCTCTGGGGGTTATCTTTCTGGACCCTGCTCAAAGCAGGTGCATGGTGCAGGGTTTTGCAGGTCATCAATAACTTATCTTTGGTTTTGATTGGTGCAAGAAACATTAACTATTCAGGTGGAGTTTTTTGCGTAGGAGAGAGGCAGATGCCAAAGAGGGGTAAAAATTAAGCCAAAACTATTTTACAAAGAAGTCGATCCAGGTAGCACTGAAGCATCACCAAAAAATCCCACCCCGCTTCACATGTACGGATACTTTTATTTAGAACAAACGTCGCTCCTGGGTAGCACAAGGGACTTAGTTTGAGCATTTGTGAATTAATTTTAAATTGTTCTTTTCATTGCTGGCTAATACGCCGAATGAATTGGTAAATAGTGAGAGCAAAGGCCATGCAGCATTTTATAGCCCGTGGTTCTGTTTAGACTTAATCCCTATAATGCAGTGTTAAAATTTACAAAACAGCTTGTAATTGCAGTAGCTTATTTAAACCAGCTATTTGTGGTTATGTCTGCTGAGGAAACTTAAACTTCACCGTTCCTCAGCCATCTAATAGCAGCAAATTGACTGCGGGTCTCTTGTAAGAATATCTAAATGTAGGCTGTTGAATAATCCCTTTGGGGGCCCTGTAACTATTTTTGTGCCTGGATATGCGTCATCAGTGGGTATTTTCTCTGGTGACTAGCTTACATCAGTAGGTCTCCTACCATACACTCTATCAGTGAGTGACTTATGATTGATGGGAGTCACGGCTGCTGTTTAGCTTTTATCTGTGACCTCAAATAATGGACAACAGGAATTTCCAGGCTGTTAAATTCCTTGAATGACTGAAGACACGGGATGGCTCTGCTGATAAACGCAGGTAGTACCCAGAGACTGGGTGTTCACCAGGGGCCGAGGCGGGGAGGAAGGAGAAGGGGGGGTTCCTCGGCTGCAAGGCGGTGAATCCGGCTCCGCCGCGCAGCCAAAAGGTAGGGCTGCCCCGGACGACGCCGGGGAAGCGGCCGTGCCGGAGGACCGCCGGGCGAGCGTGATGCTCTGACTAACTCCCGAGCTCTCCAGCCCTAGGTGCCCCGCCGGTGGCAGTGGCGTTTCCATGTGTTTAACGGGCTGATCTTGAGAGCGGTTGGTTGGTCGGTCCCTTTTATCCCAGGGAAAGGAGCAGTTTGCAGCTCTGTGGAGGGAAGTGCTGTGGAATTTTCAGCTGCAGCCTGGCTGTTTGCTTAACCCTTTTTGTTACTGCCCACGAGCAGCGAGCGGATTTACTGGAGGTGCTTAACCCAGGTGCTCTCCGGGCTAAATCTGAAGGTGCAGTAGGCTACGTGCTTTTAAGGTTAAGTTGCACCTGCCACAGTGACCCACTGAGCGTGCGGTCGTGGGTCATTTCCTGGTGTTCGCTACCTCATATGGGGAAAATAAGGACCGCAGACACTGAGTTATCCCCTCTCTCTCCTTCTACCCTGCCTTTCTGCCAGGAGCTGGCACGAGAAATGGGGCTACAAGACAGCTACGAGATTTTTGTGAGTGTTACCTGGGATGGATTTAAGCAGCTTGAGTCAGCCCTATGGGGAGGCACTTTGTCATCTCTTCTCTCCCCCTCTCTGTTCCTCCCGTCTCTCCCGGGCTCAGTCCCTCTGATACAGCTGTGATGGGAAACAGGAGATCAGCTCTCGGTGAACTCAAGCTCAGGAGTCTCTCAAAGCCTTTCTCCTGGCAACCAGGGAGTAAAAATGTGGATGCTCTCGGTGTGATTGACGATTAAAAAAAGGTCCTTAACGCTGTTTATCGCGCGGCATTGTTTGGCTGAGGGAGGATAGCAGCTGGATCCAAATTCCTCCTCGGCACTTCTTCCTGTTGGCAGGTGGCCTCTCTGCTGGGCTTGCGAACTCTCACGCCGACTTATTTGAGTGCCTACTGTTGTTTTTTTTCACTCAGGTGACGGCAGAAGGGGGGTTTTCGTGCGGGATTCGGGAGACTGGAAAACGCGGAGAGGGAAACGAGGAGGGGCGTTTTAACTCGCCCGTGTGTCTCCTCCTCCGCATGTACTAGCCCAGAGGTCGTAGTTAATGAATGAAACCAGGCTTCCTGCCGGAGCCGGTTAACCCACGTTCTGCGCGTTTGTTGACACAGCTCTGGCACACAGCTGCCTTGAGTGGCAAGGCATGTGCTGCCGTGGCCTGGATGCCCTCGCTGGGGAGGGATACAGGTTATGGGTACCTTTCCCTTCCTCGCAGACGGGTGCCCGATACAACACCCCGCGCTGGGTCTGAAGCAAGTTTTCCTCATCTCCTCCCTGGCTAGTTGAGTGCTGGTTAAGAATTGCATTCGGCAAAAGTAGTAGGAAGAGCAGCGGCAATTAAAAAGAGGCTTGGAAAATCAAGGGAGAGGAGGGAATGAAAAGGTTTTCATTGAACTGTGATTTACGAGTATACTCTTCCTTTGTTTCTATATCTTTTTTTTTTTTGCAGTCACTTCAATAAGATTTTGTGATTCATGACAAACTGGTTATATAATTGAAAATCTGTAAAAGGTTAACAACAAAAAGCTTGATGAATCTTGAGTCATTTGCATTAAAATTCAGTGAATTTTCCTGGGGTACTGTGCTTAGAAAATGTAAAGCTTGCTGTCTGGTTGATGTTGCTATAGCTATCATTTGCCACAGCTTTCTAGGAATCATTATGTCCGGCCACACGTTTATATCATTGGACTAATATTGACCTCCTTTCCCCTCATTTTTAGGGGGATTGTGTTTTAGGGTAGTGATAGTATGTTAGGGTGGCTTTCGTTTCCAGTGTTCGTGCGGAAGCTCAGCATCACCAGCGTTCCAGAAAGACTCCACAGGCCTTCAAAACATTTCAGAAAGGGTCATCGTTTGCTAGGAAGAAGGATTATTGAGTTGCCTGCCGTTTCCTGATGCTTGGCACTGGGGCTGTCTGCGAGGCGGAGGGATGAAGTCCAAACTGGCATGGGGCAGTGTGTGTAGGTACCTCCCTGGGTGCCGTGACAGAGGTGTCGCGTTGGGGACAAACTAGTTTAGGTGCTGGCCTGGCCGTGAAGTCACGCCAGGTGGATGCCTGGGTCCGTGTGCCTATGCCCGGTTGACTTTGGTGACTAAGTGCAGCCACCAAATTCTGCTTGCACAGCTCGAATTGAGGAACGATGACCGTGGTGGCTAAAGCCTTGTTTTTCCGGAAGAGCCTTCACCTATTCAATGGCCACCTTTAAAATCTCATCAGTCGCCCTGGACAATGGCTAACCAGATATTTCATCTTGGTAGTTAAAATAATTAGGTGTTGTGAGCAAGGGACCCTGCACATTCACTGGAAGTCAAAGCATCTGCTGCTGCATCTTGCAATAACTCCATCGGCAAACCTCTCCCTCCTCCAGCAAAGCGTGTTGGTGTTTCAGCGTGGAACTAGTTCCCAGTGGGCACAGGACTGTAATTACCATCCTTGGGAGGCGAAAACGGAGACTGAATCTGACACGGGAATATCAGGGGCTTAATTTTGAAATTTTTTCAAGATTAAATACAATTCATTTCTCTCCTACCTGTTAAATCTATGACTGCGGGCTCTGTACAGCTGCTGTAGTGTCGGATATTCGTTGAGGGTCATAACAATGAATTGGTATTTAATAGTTTTGTATTATTTTGACAAAGTACTCCCAGTGCTTAAACATTCTTGAGAATGAAGAGGTGCCCTGGGATGGGAAGGACAGTAAAGGTAATACAAAGCTCACCTTGCCCATGGCCCTCCCTTCTGACAGCCCTATTTTGTTTGAAGAGTGATTGTATGGAGCAGGCGGTGCTGCTCAGTCATTAACAAAATCATTAACGAAAGTAGAGATATGCTGCTACTGTGAGCCGGCTATACATTGGAAAAATATTCTGAAATATGAGGCAAAGTAGTGATTTCACTAATTCAGGGCACATGGTATCTTTTGATTATGTTAGTTCAAAATCATCTTATTATAGTTATAAATATTTGATCTCTCAAGGTGGTCTTTGTTTTTCCATCAAGTCCCCTTGAAATTGTTGAACCAGTTCTTAGATACTAGGAAAGAGCACCTAGATACTGGGAGAGCACCTCTGAGGAGAAGGACCTAGGAGTCCTGGTGGACAATAGGATGACCATGAGCCAACAATGTGACCTTGTGGCCAAGAAGGCCAATGGCATCCTGGGGTGCATCAAGAAGAGTGTGGCCAGCAGGTCCAGGGAGGTCATCCTCCTCCTCTACTCGGCTCTGGTGAGGCCCCATCTGGAGTACTGTGTCCAGTTCTGGGCTCCCCAGTTCAAGAAGGACAGGGAACTGCTGGAGAGGGTACAGCAGAGGGCTACAAAGATGTTGAGGGGCCTGGAGCATCTCCCTTATGAGGAAAGGCTGAGGGACCTGGGTCTTTTTAGTCTAGAGAAGACTGAGGGGAGATCTGATCAATGCTTATAAATATTTAAAGGGTGGGTGTCAAGAGGATGGGGCCAGTCTTTTTTCAGTGGTGCCCAGTGACAGGACAAGGGGAAATAGGCACAAACTTGAATATAGGAAGTTCCACCTAAACATGAGGAGGAACTTTACTTTGCAGGTGGCAGAGCACTGGAATAGGCTGCCCAGAGAGGTGGTGGAGTCTCCATCTCTGGAGACATTCAAAACCCTCCTGGACACACTCCTGTGCAACCTGCTCTAGGTGGGCCTGTTTTGGCAGGGGGGTTGGACTAGATGATCTCCAGAGGTCCCTTCCAGCCCCATGTGATTCTGCGATTCTGTGAAACTCCCAGTTTTGGTCAGCTTGTGTGAGGAAGGGCTTGGACAGTTTCATTGGTTTGTTTTGTTCCTTCAGGTGTCGTAGAGGAAATATGGGTTAGCCATCGTCTCATTTAGATATTATTTTGCTGCAGGGAAAAACATGGAGTTACTCATAAACATTGTTGATGTTTGTAGTGAGTGGAGTAATAAAGAGTGAAGAGGAAGAAATAGTATAAAGAAAACACAGCGTAAAGAAAAGTTGGAAAAGTGAAAAAGTATTGGTATTTCATTTTTTTAATCCAATTGATAAGATAAACGAAGAGCCTTCCATCTTTTTGATGTTATTGTGTACAGTGACGTGAAAGAATGGAGTCGGATAACCCTTCAGCTCTTCCCGCACGCTTTGTGCCTGGTGGCCTTGGTCCTGAGGCCGTTTCTCGTCAGCTCAGTCCTTCCTGCAAGTGGCCGGAGACTTCCATAAGACTGTTGGAGATGCAGGACCAGGCTGTCAGTAAGTTAATAGATTGTAAATGTTATCCTGGTGTCGAGTTAGTTTGAGAGGAGACCACCCATTTCTTCGCACATGGGGAAGAAGAGAGAAGGAAATCATAGAATCATAGGATGGTTCAGGTTAGAAGGGACCTTAAAGATCATCGAGTTCCAACCCCTTGCCATGGGCAGGGACACCTCCCACTAGACCAGGTTGCTCAAAGCCCCGTCCAACCTGGATTTGAATGCTTCCAGGGAAGGGGCATCCACAGCTTCTCTGGGCAACCTGTTCCAGTGTCTCACCACCCTCACAGTAAAGAATTTCTTCCTGAGATCTAATCTAAATCTCCCCTCTTTCAATTTAAAACCATTATCCCTCGTCTTATTGCTCCACTCCCTGATCAAGAGTCCCTCCCCATCTCTCCTGTAGCCCCCTTTAGGTGCTGGAATGGGTTATAAGGTCTCCCTAGAGCCTTCTCCAGGCTGAACAACCCCAGCTCTCTCAGCCTGTCCTCGTAGCAGAGGTGTTTCAGCCCTCTGATCATCTTCGTGGCACTCCGCTAGACCCGTTCCAACAGGTCCATGTCCTTCCTGTGTTGAAAGATGTCGCAGGTGAAGCCTGTGTACTCTGGTGGACTGGAAGGTACCTCCTTTATGTCAGCAGCCCGGCACCAACTCCTGTAAACCGTGGCGAGGTCTTTTCTTTGTCTCCGGCTTTGTTTCCTGTATATACACAGCGCAGTGATTCCTGCAGGGATTTTTGCTCTTGGCAGTGTTTTCTCTTTAGTGCCACAAAGTGAGCATTTTTCCTGCGGGACCTCAAACAGCCCAACGAGTGGTGCGCTGCCAGTGACTCAGCGCAGCCTCCCTGTCCATCTGCTCGAAGCCACCAGCGCTCCCTACCAGCCTCCTATTTTCAGATGCAAAGCCGCACGTGAATCCTGAGAGGGGAGCGGGTAAGGGATGGGGTTATCCTGGGTAAAGAGATCCCGTACTCTAAGGAGACAGCGAGGGAAGAAGCTCCCTTCCAACCCAGCTTAAAATCTTCCCGAGGCAGATCCTGGCCCTCCGCAGGGTGTTCAGATTGGCTTGGAAACTTGGTGTAAAGGAGGTGAGAAAGAAACGTCGCACACTGACATCCCCAGGAGCCTTGATAATGTCAGGACACCAGACAGTACAGCGGTACTTCAAAAATATCACTGTCGTGAAGGATTTACATGATACTGCAATAGCTAATAACATGAGTGCAGTACAAGGCACTAATTCAAGATTGCTGAGGAGTTTGCCAAGTGTCTGTAGTTTCATGTCATGACTTTGTCCCTTTGCAGACAGGCCTTTAGCTTTGGGGAGTTTTCCAGAAACTCATCCAGCCGTTCTTTTTCTCCAGAACAATTGCCAATTGCTACCCTGCTAGTTAGAAATAACAGCAACTAAGTTTAAAAATTAAATTCTTTATCAAGCAGTCATTTTGTTTTCACAAACTTACTCCAGCGTACTCAAGGATGGACTCTCTGTGTCTTTCCTTCTTGTACACTCATTTATACTCAGAGGCAGTGAAGTGAATGTACGTTTGAGGATTGCTCTGCATGCTGCTTGTGACCATCTTTGTTCAGGGATAGAAGAGACACAAAGTCAGTCCGTGAGGTCCTGACGTCTGCTGACCCTTGCTTGGGAGGTAGGATATCAATCTATCTGCAGCGTGAAACTTCCTCCTCTTCAGGAAATTCCAATACAAAAGCCAGCCAGAAATCCTAATCTGGCAGTCTCTAATTTGGGAATGAGAAAGAAATGGGGTTATGGCAAGTAGGAGACACCAAACTCTTTAAACCCTTTCACTAATGTGCAGGGAGAAGTAACAGTAACCAGATATTTTATTAGTGGGACCAAATCATGGAGTATCACATTGAGTAAAGAGAATAGGAACCTTTGAGGCTGCTTTGCTAGTAGATCTCCATCCTCTGTAAAGCTCAGGGCCATGTGCTGATGAAATACAGCCTGTCTTTAAATGTGAATGGCGGTGATTTTTTACCCTCTTGACTATTGACCAGGAGCTCAGGTCTCATTCCACCAGAAACTTGCCGCTGGTTACAGAGGGAGCAAGGTTGCAAGTCAGAAGATCAGTTGCTCTTTTTAGATTAGCATTTTCTACCTTGATTGCTATGAAATTAGATATCACAGTGGTAAAAGCATCAAAGCCAAGATCACCTAGAAGGGAATAATAGTCTGAAAGATGTATAAAGGAGTAAAATGGTGCAAATGAGCAAAAGGAGTATTAAGTTAACTATCAGGAAAAAAATCATTATGGTGAAGGCCTGTTCCCCTGATGGAAACCAGAAAAGCTGATGAGTTTGAGTAACTCAAAAGTGACCTGGACAAAACTCTGTAAAATATAGTACATAGATTTTTCTTATTTGGGTACAAGATCTAATAGACTTTGGCCATTTCCTTTTTGATCTAATTTCTAGGATTATACGATCACTTCTAAAAAAGGTCATTTTCTTGCCTGTCTCAGTGCAAACTTTCCTTGAAGTTTTTGACACTTTTTACCACAAAGGTAGGCATTTGCAGAAACCCAACATGGTGATATTTTGAAGACTCCAAACAGATTTTTCATGGCCATATCTTGCCATTGCTCCATTGCAAATTTTCCGGAATACCTGATGAGAGTTTTGCATTAAAAGTGTATGGTATTTATATCTAGCTACTCTTTAGAGTCCCAAGTCATATCCATGTTCTATTCCCAGAGTAGCCTTCTTCCAGTTCTTTAAAGCTACAGTTTGGCTTTACAGGAAATAATAAACATGCCTACCATACTGTAACTAAAATATTCAGACACATGAATCTTTTTCTTGACTTCCTATAAAAATGTCATTTCTAGCTTTATTTTGCTTGCTCTGGTTTGACTATAATATAAACAAGAGTTTATTAAAGCATTAGCTCTAAGTTGCAGTTCTTTCTTGAGACTGTAAGGTCTTACAAAAAATATTATTGAAACGGCAGGGCAAAAACATGTATTAACAGAAAAATGAATAATGAGTCTGTTTTCATATGGATTTTGTAAAAAGTACAGCTTGTAGTTGAACTAAATGTACTATTCCTTCCACTGCAGCCAGGAAGCCCTCATAGACTTTTGACAGCGCCGCCAAAAAATTAATGCTTCAGCTGTTTAAAAGATATCAAAAGCTTGTTTGACAATTGTAATCTCTTCCAGGAATTTCCTTTCCCATTTTTCCCTCCCTATAAAAACTGATAACGAGATGCTTGTATAGTAGAAATGGAAAGTCTGAGGTACGTTTCAAAGCGCTGTGCATTCCTTCCAGCCTCACGGGATGGGGCACGACATCTCCACGGTGGGGTAGGAAACGCGGGTACTCCATTGTGTAAGTAGCATTTGCTTCAAGGATTAACTGCTTGCCAAGACGGTGCAGATTTAAATGGTTTCTAAGCCATTTTTGAGGTTTTACTTGAGGTGGCGGCCAACAGGAGAGTTCTGGGCGATGGCTGGGTAAGAACTCAAAGCAGTGACCAAGGAAAGACAAAACCAAAGGAAGCAGAGAAATAGGCTGCACGTGCCAGCATCAGTTGGCACAGCAGAACCGAAGGCAAGGGAAAGCAGCCCCAGCCCGGCTTCTCTCCAATCTCTGTCCTCGCTTTTACACCCAGCAAGATGTGAGAAACAGAAAAGAGATGCAGCTTGAACTTTTGTTCTGAAGCGTATCGAAAAGGCACTGAAACGTGGACTCAAAGGTCAGAATTTTTCCCTTTTCTGTAACAAATTCTCAGGACAGCTGTTAATACTACTCCGTCTTTTAAGGCTAATCTTTAATAGTATTCACTGATACGTAATATGAAATATATAGCATTACTGTAGCTGTGGCGAGGAGTGGTTTGTTCTTCTCTAACGATAGAAAGGAGATTCTGTGTTAGGAAGAGTGAGGTAATTAAAGAGGTTGCCAATAAAAAAGCCACTGTGTTTGCAGAGGGTGCCCTTGCGTTCAGCAAATGCCAATTAGAGAAATGTCACTTTATGTGTATGATGGGTTATTACTGCACAAACACTTGTACAATTACGCACCAGGTCAGAAGGGCAAGTTACCTTCGCCTCACAGCCCTTATTTTAAAGCAAACACAACTATCAGGCACACAAATATCAGGCGTTGCCGAAGGGGAACAGTAAAGTAATCAGTGTCTGAAAATGCAGGCTAAAGAGAAAAAGAGTCAGTGTAACAAGCCTTGGCGTTGTGGGAGGTAATTTTTACCACGTCTGCACCACATGGATTAGAAACATCATCTTTATGTAACGGAGAAGCGAATGCTTCATTCCACCACATATTGTTCTGATGTTCGGAAATGGGAAGAGAATGTACGTTTCTTTCAGTTACCTTCTTTGATACTGAAATGTTTGTAGTCCACGTGCCTTTGTAGATGAGTTTGTGTACTTCCTTCTGTTGAGCTACCAATGGTCTGGTACCACCACCATCTTCCTGATAGACCCTCTCGTGTGCCTCTGACTGACTTCAGTAAATGGAATAAAGGGCAGTTCTGCAAGTGACCTGGTGCAGGACATGGTCTTGGGTGTTTACGACTCGCACCTGTTCGTAGGTGTTCTACTTGGTATTATTTTATTTTGCCTGAAGCCTGGATGCAGTCCTGAGTAATGTGCTCCAGGCAATCCTGCTTTAGCAGGGGAGTTGGACTAGATGATCTCTAGAGGTCCCTTCTAACTCTGACAATTCCGTGATTCCGTGAAGCTTCATTAGAATCAAGTCTAAAGAGGCAGAAGGCTCTGTGGATGCTGTGGCCACCTCGGTTGTGTACGGGATAGCTGCGCTATATGTGGATTCGTGAGTTTTGCTCTAAGGCTATCAGTCAGGTTTGTCTTCCTTTCTAACGTGGTTGCCATCTGTGCTTGTGCTGGCTTCTCTGCGGGTCGTAGGAAAGAGCACGCCTCAGCAGGGATTGCGTTATCATCGGTGGCCTGAACCTTTGTGCTCGCTTGACCTCATAGCTCTAGGAAGCTCCGCTGGCAAAAGTAGCGCAGACCTTTGTGGCAGCACCCTCTGGGGTGCCTGGGCTGCCGGTGACGTTGTCCCGCTTCCATATATGCCGAGGTATTTTCATTGACATGCTCTTTTCACAGGTTTGACATTGCTGCGGCTTTAAATTCCCAGCTTTCCCTAAAGAGGAAGCACTGTTCTCGCCCGAGGACCTGCTCGAACCCAGCATCTGCTGGGGCAGGACGGGGTGGCAGAAGTTAAATGGAGAGCATTAGTTTGAAAAATTTTATGAGGTCACCATCCTTTTAAATTGGTTTACACAGATGGCTGTCTGGTTTGTTGCTTTGTCCTTGCTTAATAGTAACTGTTTATGGAAAAACGAATTGCTTTGCAGAAGGAGGTCCAAAAGCTCATGCTGTTGTTTCCCTCACTGGAGATCTTCATGTTATTACGGGCATACAAAGATTTGGCCTGAAACGGAGATTAATTATGAAGCGCACAGTGAATAATTAACTGTTTGACTTGTTCCTAAGCTCTGTAGTCACCGGGTTAGAAATGATTTCCCAAACTGCAGGAGATAAGAGAAGGTTATTCCTGGTTTCACAATGTCCGTATTGTTAGGGCTTTGTGCTGTGTCTACTCTGACATCAGCTGATACCTACGCAAGTCGGGTCCAGCTTCTCATCCAAACCACTTCCTGGGGTTTTCTCGGGTAATGGCAGTGATTCAGAAGACACCGCAGTGCCTCAAAAAGCCCTTTCCTACATATCGCACCCAGAGCGTGTGACCGGGAAGAAATGAAGTTCTTAGGAAAGAGTACTCAAAAAACCCACTTTTTTTTTGTTTGTTTGTTCTGCATTCAGATTTAGATGTGTATTGCTCGGCTTGTGTCCTACTGGCCTGTTCGTAGGCTCGTGGTATGTATTGTGGAAGATGTAGCAATGTGATGTACACCTATGTGTGAGGCAGAAGCCTGAGACTAGCCTCCAGGCAAAGACGCCAAATTTTTATCCACAATTGTTCCTGGCAAAAAAACCCCCAAGAAATAGGGAGGATTAAATTTTTATAAAAGAAATCAAATCTAAATAACGGTACTCTGCACTTTTGCAGGACTGTCTACTTAAGAAGCTGAGAGTGAGTTAGAAACATTGATGAAGCCTCTATTCTGTGAGGTGGGTATGAGTTTTGATTACTATTTTGAAAAAGCATAGAAAATTCAAACCGTTTGCCTGAGTCCAGACACAGAGCTATTTAAGAGCCGTGAATACAGTCCAGAAGTTTTCTGCCACAGCACGTGTTCTGATCAATACTTGCAGATAAGGTCTTTTGACCTTCTCTGGAAGGAAGTGATGAGTTTTTGCATTCTCTCAGCGTTTGAAGTGGCTCTTTTAATTTTCGGTTTCTGACTAATGGAATAAGTGACTCTCACAGATACTTTTGCTCCGCTGTCCTCCTGCTCTTCTTGTGCGGTGGCCTTAGATCACAGTCTGGGGAGATGACATGCTGTGATAGGGGTGTCGGTGGAAATCAAACGTGTCCACTGGATCCAGGCCAAACATGATCAGGGGTTCAGAAATGTTCAGTGTGTTTCATTACTTTTTTATTTTAGCATTTTTGTCACGGTCGGATGCACCAGCAGTCGTTTTAATAAATCCCCTTCCGCGTTGAGACTCGCAGCTCTGGTTCTCAGACCCGGGAGGGCTGGGTCATTTGAATAAGCCTGAGAAGTGAAACCCAGCATTTGTAGGTGCAGCAGCTACGGGCAGCAAAACTAGTGAATCCTTGTCATTTTGATAGCCTTCGTCATTACGAGATACCGTATGCAAAACCATCAGCTCTGCTTGCCCTCTGCGTGAGCAGCTCGGACATGAACCCTCGGCACTTCTGTGCCCCAGGCTGGTTGCCCACACCTGCTCGAGCGGCCCCGTTCCCGAGGGATTTGTTTTGGGCAGTGGCCTGGAGAAACTCTCTCTTGGGTTCTTGGTTATTTCCACTGGTTTCCCTTTTTGGCTTTGGGAGATAGACCCAACGAGTGGGCTTCCGTCTCCTGCTTCATGACATTGGGATCCTGGACTTCCTGTGGCAAGGAATAAGTCAGGATTGGAATGCGTCTCTGTAAGGATTTGGGTTTTTCTTTAAGCCAGTGTTTGCCTTTAAAAGCCTTTTTCGAATAAATTACTCTGACAGTAAGTACCAGAATAGATATCGATAAAATATGAATTTATGCATGCCAGCATTTATCTCTTTTGTGTCTATTCACAAATACATCCCGAAAATTGACTGTAGCTCCATATGGCTCCCAATCTCTTCCCTCCCCCGGCTGTCAGCTTCTCCTTACCTGGGGGAACAAAAGGGAGCAGAGTGCTGGGCCACGAGCTGCAGGTGGGTGTAGCAGAAAAGTTAGATTCAAAGGGGTTTTCTCTGGGACATCACTGTGGCTCCCCAAGCGCCTCTCAGTTCTGATGGAAAACGCGCTAAAAATACGCCGCAGTTTGATGCCAATCTTAGCTTCACCCTCTGAAAAAGGAACAAAATCACTCAGAGGGCGAGTTACTTGTGTGCAGATTTGCTTTCTGGGCGATAGAGCCCGTGCAAAAGCTTTTATTGCTTTAGAAGCTTTTCAGTACACATTATGGCTATTAATTAAAAGCACTTACTTTTTAAACTGAAATTTTACACTTGGTTGAATTGGAGATGACAGGCCTGCTTGTAATCTGTTCAATTGGGCTGTAAGAAAGCTGAGATACCTCCACCCCAAGACCTTCAGTTCTGAAGCACTTCCGTTCAAAATCTATGGTGAGATTTGTAGTACTCCATTTGATTGAAATTATGCAAATCCATTGCTGTAGCATCAAATGCTGTAAGATCTTCAGGAGGGAAATGGTCCTTTTCTTCTGCCTCAATGCGCCGGGGGGATGGCACATCTTGCTGCCTCGCCGCTCGCACCGCGCTGCCCCAAAACCCATCGCTTCACCGCTTTGATGCCCATCGACTCCTCAAAACCTCCAAAATGGGAAAGTTCTGAGCCAGCGTTAGGTGGTGTTGCCATTAGTCAATGATTCTGTTGGTACGGCGTTACCTCAGCATCTGGGGCCGTGTGGGTGGGCAGCTTAGTGGTCTTCTCCTGTTGCTGATGCTCTGTTTAGCTGGTATGGGAGCGGAAACGGTCACAGCTGATTGGGAGGTTTCTACGGAGGTTCCTTTCTGTCGCTGCCTTTAGAAACCAAACACAAGGCCACAGCTTTCTGTCCTGCCAGACCATTAAGTTATACTGTCAAATTCGGAGCAGTTAGATCACGTTTTAAAGATATCCAGGGAAATAAACAGAGAGAGAAGCAGCTAAGGAGGAACAGAAGACAAAACTGGTTGGAAGAACACCTAAGCAGCAGAAGGTTCTGAAATACTTTACCTCTGCTCTAAACTGGAACAAACCCTTGACAACGCTGATGCAGTAAGATATCCTCTTTCGGAACATTTTAAATGTTGCTTCACTTTTGTTTTGCATAAAGATATTTTGATGGCGTGAAGGTATTCCAACTCATATCTCTTGTTAAATTACAATTTTCTGCTTAGCACAACAACACTGTTAAACTGTTAGTATTGAAGCCTCTTCTTATATCACGAGGCCTATTACTTTTATTAATCTTCATTTAAACCAGGGGCAAATTTTCTATATTTTTATGGAACTTTTCATTTCTATCAAATCAGTATGTCTTTCTTTCAGGAAACCCTTTCAGTATGAAAAGTTTGGATGAGTTACACAGTTTTACAAATTTTTTTAATTCTTACTGTGCAGTTTCAATTTTTAAAATGAGTGAAACGTGCCTTCTCTCATTGTCTATAAACCCCATATATCCCTAGAATTACATATTTATGACTGCATAGGATTTCAGCACAGCTAGGGCTGACTTTTCATTTCTGTGAGAATGTTTACAGTTGAACGGTCTCAGGAATAAAACTGCAGCTTTTTTATGCATATGCTTTGCGAATATAGAACTTGCACACACTCTGAGCCGCGAACCAAACGCTTCAGATTTAGCCGGCAGAGAGGAAGGAATTTGTCTGCTCTACAGTGAAAGGAAGTATTTGCTGTGTTATTGTAGTACATGGCCTTTTGCCATCTTTGATAAAGTATTTAAGGGTTGTGCACCCAAAGTCTGCTGCCCTCTTGACCCATCATCCATCACCGGCTGTAGAGGAGGTAGATGAGATGCAGCTCCATAGGAGAGCCATTGTTTCAGCCCCGCGCAGCTCCTCCGAGAACGGAAGCTGCAGACAAAGCGAATCCCTGTGATTCACCACGTTGCTCAGCCTCATGGTGTTTTCTCTTTTCCCTTTACCTTTCCTGGCCCTCTCCGTGCCGGTCGAGGTGGACAGACACACGAGGAAGCGGTGGGACTGATCTGCTTCCCACTCAGCTTCACTGGGCGTGAATGAGACGAGCGTCTGGCACTATTTTTTTTTTTTTTTCTGTATTAAAAAGGAAAACCAGAAGACAATTATCACAGCACTGCGCCTTGGTGATATATTTAAATTTATTTCCCTTTTGACTATTCAACACTGTTGATAAATGATGCTTAAAACACTGAATTGCCCATCATTTTTCTAGTGCACTGTGAATTGCCCAGTCTTTTTTTTTTTCCCTCTCTGAAAGCAGTTCTGGTTACAGAGATGCCAGCATCCCCAGTAAGTATGCCAAGAATGTACAGTTATACTTTATACTGCTAAATTAACAGACAGGAATAGTCACACCAAACCAGATTCAGCTCCCAGATGGGAAAGTGTCTCCTCTAGCCCAAATTTTAATGACTTTTTTACATGAGAAAGTTTCACCAATATAGCATACAGTGTGATTTAAAACAAATGCTGTCGTCTCTCTAAGTTGGTGACAGGTAACTTGTAGAAAATAGTGATGATTTCTCTGTTTTCAGTGACCAGCCAGGGGCTGGAAATGTCTGGACATTTAGGTAGGTTAACTCTTTTCTTAGTATCTTAAACTATTTAAATTTAAAAAGGTTATTTTTAGTTTCTCAATTGTACTTTTCTGAGCACTGGTTTGAAGTGAAAAACAGGGTCTGATTTTTATTCAGTTTGTTATATATGCAACTGTCTTAGTTTTATTGAAATTAGTTATCATTTACATTCCTGTAAGTGACAGGGAACGAGTCCTGGATGGCATAACAACAATATCAGAAGAGCTAACTTTGATTGTTGCAGTATGTGGTGCTGATGGTGTGAAATATTCTCAGAGAGACATTTCAGTCTCCCGAGTAGGAAGAGTCTGTTCATGAGATGATGAAATCCGTGGTCTTTGATGGTTTGCCTGTGCCAGCTGGAATACCCTGGGAGATTTTGGCCCTCCCACAAATTTTAACAATGACTGTGCTATGATGAAACGAGGCAGAAGTTTTACCATTTGTTTAAAAGAAGAAAAAGGGTCTTCCACTTTTTATGAACACTTTATCTAAGAGATGCTGAAGTCCATAGCCTCACTTCTTCTTGGGACCACTTTAGGATCCTGCCGTGAAGCCGCATGAGATACGTGAGTGCTAGAAGAAAAGTTAAAAGGGGCATACATGGATATTTGGATAGAAATACACAATTCTCTGTGGTTGTACCAGCCACTGTAAATACCATATCCCCCAGTCACTGCAGGTGCTCAGACACTGGAGAGATGCTTTAGATGGGGTTACTTCGTGCTGTTCTCCAGTTCATGGTATTTCTAGTTTTCAGGGTACTGTACTACTCTATTCCTGTTTATAAATCTTTTAAGTGTGCACATTAAAAAAGTAATTAAATTGTCATTATAATTTATAGTACGCCTGAAGTCAATCATCTAATTAAACGGAAAGAGCAGAGAGGTAGTAGGTTCATAAGCGTTTATTAAGTACTACAGTATTAATTATGCAGGACTTTTGAACCAAGCAAAAGAGGAAAGAATGGAAACACCAATCTAAAAAGGTTTTCCATTGCTGCCCTTTCTCAATTTAATAATATGAGACACCCCCCACCCCCAGTTGGCAGGACAACACTAATGCTTTCTATTTGTTAATTTTTAATGAAATTATGATGGAGGTTTTTTTATGACAATCACTTGCAGCATTTTCCTGTAATATTTTTGAAAGAATTACATGTCCCCATGCAGGGGGCTATAAATACGTGAGTAGAATTGGAAGATACATTTAGAGTTATGGTTTGGGCTTAGGTTGTACAGGAACAGACTCTCAGTCATCACTCCTCAGCGTGTCAGGCAGGGACTGGAGCTTGTGCTGGTCCCAGAAAAAAGACTCAGGGGGGACGGTGGAGGTGGGGGCTGAGCCCAAAAGAGGAGGCTCTGGAAGAGTGGCGGGGATGGGTAGGGACACCATGGCCATGAGAAGGTTTGTTCTTTCTTTGCAGCCTTTCTCCTGCGTCTGGCTGCAAACCCGTGTGGCTTGGTGGGAAGCAGCAGGGGCCAGGGTCGGGAGGAGGCTCTGCAGGCGACGGGCTGTGGGTCAGAGCCTGAGAAATGGAAGTGTGTGGTATTAGTGAGCTTGGGAAGCAGGGCTGTTTTCGGGTGTCTGGTTTGTAGGTGATGAGGATGCAGGAGAAGCCTTAAATTTAGGTTTTCTTCTTCTTTCCTAGTCTGCTAGAAAAGAAAAACTGCTGATAATGCGCTGACATCGACTTACCTGCCTTCTGTCCTGTTTCTCGAGGTCTCGTTTCAGCCTCGGCGGGCTGTTGATGTTAGACATCAAAATGTCTCTTTTAGATAGCAGAGAGGTCTGATCCTGCAGCCCGGGCCTCGAGCCCTGCCTGTGCCGAAGTAGCCCCTGGGTTTTAGATGAGAGAGCGAGCAAGCGGGCACACGGGCAGCTGCCGGCAGCATTTCGGAGGTCTGTGATCTTGTAGTGATCCATCAGCCTGCGGCGAGCAGAGCCTTACTGGTGCTTGGGGATGCAAATGCAGCCAGGAGGCAAACAACTGCAAGAAACCAGGATGAGACCATGTAAGGGCTTTGAACAGAACTCAGTGTACGCTTTACAACTCAATCGGATGCTGACGGTAAGGGCTAAACTGAAATCCTGGGAAAGGAACACCTTTGTTTTTTTCCTATGAGAACTTGTAGCAGCAAAAGTCTGTCTCCCAGTTCGCCAGAGGCGAGGCCTTTAAAAGACCTTTAGCTCAGGGGTCTTTAAAAAAAGATGGCCAAAACCCCTTCCATTTAAATGGACAAGAAGGCATCAGAGACTTACTTACTTGTACTGTCATCATCAAATTGATGTAATATATTTGGAACCTAATTGCACAGATACCAGTTTACCTTGGAATATGTTAAATAGGAATTCATTGGCAATACATAATTACAACATAAGGGCAGCATCTAAAAGTTGGACCTGGCGTATCTGAAAGCTGGAGAACCAATTCAACAGCTCTTTTTTTCTGGAAGAAACTGAGATTGTGTGATTGGAATAAAAATCCCCACTGAAGGCCATTTCTTCAACAGGCTGCACTGAGCTGACAGCAGAAAACAACAACAACAACAACAAAAGAAAAGCGAGACTGGATAATGAAAAAAATTTAGTGTGTATAGGTTTTGCATTTAAACTGAAAATACTGAATCTCTTTGGCAGTGAGGACTGCAGTGTTCTGTACCATCTTCTTTGGCTCAAGGATGCAGAGGATGGTACGCTGAGGCCTGATCCAGCAACGCAGCACCCTGTCCCGCTGGAGGGAGACCTGTGATTACCACTCTTAATCCGAGGAAATCGATAAGAGCTTTGCTACAGTTTCAAAAAGATAGAATTGGGATTCCCTTTGCGACAAAGGCGATGTTTTACCTTATATGGGACAAATCAAATTATTGACAGCTCTTCCTCCCAGAACTCATAATAACCCTATGATGAGCACAGTCGTTATGCTTCAGGTTAGCGCCGCGGCAGCATTATAGAAGGAATGCAACTTGACGGTTGCCTAGGGAAAAAAATAACACATACATATGTCTATATAGGAAAAAGGTAGTGGCCTAAGCAAGGGCTGAGATGAGGTAATACAGGTTGGGTTATATAATGCATTTTATGGTCAATAAGCTGGTCTTCTGAGCCGCGTACTGGAAAACGTGACGCTTGTCTGTTTGTATCAGACTTTACAGCTATCTCTTTAATACATAAATTGTTCGTGCCGTGCTATTGTTAAGTGTGTTTGCAGCTTCTCACGCTGGCAATAGGCAGAGGCAGTCCCGGCAGCGGCGTCCTCTCTTTGTTGATCCAGTGAAAAACTAGAAAACCCAAACCTTCCTCGTATTGATTCTGAAAACAAGTCGGATGAGTATTACATTGCAGCTATTTGAAGCAACTGTGGAGCGAGCCGTTTGGATACCCTTTGCCAATTTTTTTGTCAAAACAGAGGGAAAAAAGGTCTCCTCTTTATGTGTGAGAGCCCCTTCTTTACCACTTTCTTTAGGCATACATTTTCACTGGGAAAATGGACTTGTTTCATGTTATAGGTAAATAACTGATTTTGAAGTCCCAAATTCTACTTCAGTGCATGTGCATTATGATACAATGATACACTGAATGACTATTGTATTTTAAATCCACCACTGGGGAGATATTGGCAAATCATAGAATCATAGAATGGTTTGGTTTGGAAGGGACCTTAAAGATTATCCAGTTCCAACCCCCTGCCATGGGCAGGGACACCTCCCACTAGACCAGGTTGCTCAAAGCCCCATCCAGCCTGGCCTTGAACACCTCCAGGGATGGGGCATCCACAGCTTCTCTGGGCAACCTGTTCCAGTGTCTCACCACCCTCACAGGAAAGAATTTCTTCCTGGTATTTAATCTAAATCTCCCTTCTTTCAGTTTAAAACCGTTACCCCTTGTCCTATCACTAGACTCCCTGATAAAGAGTCCCTCCCCAGGTGTTCAAACTGTCGCAGGTGTTCTGTCACAGATGGAGAACTTGACCACCCAGTCTGTCTTTATGAGTTGCTCAGAAATCATGCAGAGGGGTCTGTGTTAGGCACTGGCAGAGTTGGGATGGATGGGTGTTTGGTGGCGCATGCCTTGCACACACACTGTGACTCCAGGCAGCTCAGCCAAAGGCTCTCTCTGGAAGCGTGAGTGGGCCACCAGCTTCTCCTGTGCTCCTGGACCTCCTCTGTGTTGGGAGCGCAGGGGTGTCACAGTCATTAACATATACCAGGTGAAGGGTGTTATTTAAAAATCAAAGTATATGGTGCCCTTGCCATGACTGCAGTCTGACCAGGCATATCAGAAGCAGCTTTTAAGTTTCTGTTACTGGAACTTAGGGTGGCCTCAACAGCCTTCAGATGCTCTGTTGTAAATGCTCAGGTAATCTTGGTGCTGATGTGGCTTCGCTGCTAGCAGTGCCTAATGGCCTCATAAAATAAATTCCTAACTAGACTCGGTGCAAACATTTCAAATCCTCTTCAGCCCACAAAATCAAGGGCCAAAAGGTAACCTCAACCCACAGGACTCTCCAGGAAGGTGGAAAAACCCAAAGTCAAGATGAAAGAGTATTTGAGACAAAAAATCTAGGTACATTGAGTCTGGAGAAAGTGTAAGTCAGAGCTTTAACTACAAGTATACATGCAAAAGGGCTGGAAAGAACAGGGCAAGGGTATTTTCGCACGTTATTCAAGAGAAAAGGGGGAAAACTCCCCATGGTTAAGCTGCAGCAGGGAATACTTCGCTAGACCGTTCAATATTGGAAAGGGGTTACTACTGCGCAACATTTAGGTCAGTGGAGCAAACTGCCATGGGAGGGTGTCGAGTCAGTCATCAGTCAATAGACTAGATAAGTGTCTATTACAGATGATCTAGGATGACCCATTTAGAGGTGGCTTTCAACCCCAATGTTTCTGTGATTTTTGTTCTCTTCAGGTACAACTCTTGTCAGATTGACTTGTTCTTCCAGTTAGTATGGGAATTACTACAGCCCTATTGAAAAAAAAGCCCTCCGTGCTAAGAACAGCCTGTAAGCTAGAAATATTACCAGTACTACTTTGCATGTTATAGCAGATGTAAAATGCTAAATAATTATAACATAAACTCAATAGTGTGTGTTTATGAATAATCTCTTGAAACCGGGGTTAAAATTAAAATGTCTTACAAATATTTAGACTATTCTTAAAACATTTTGTTTTCTTCCTTAGAGTAAAACCTTTTTTTCTATTGAAATGTCTCCATATTTTAAAGGTGGGAAAGGTATAAAATTTTAGAGAATAATATTACACAGGAGGTGAGATACACTCTGTGGCCCCATGACCACATGAACTATGTATCTTCTCCTACAAATGTTCACCATACTGCTAGTTCCCAGGGGAGGGTTTAGAGGACCTACAGATCAGAAGCCGATCCACGTGTGTGTACGTATGTATGTGCGTTACCTTTAGGTAATTGTGTGATAGTCTTACTCAATAGTTACTGTAGTTAGTGGAATTTTTCATTGATCCCAGGGCACAGAAGACATGTTTTCTCCATTCCAGGTTATGATTTCTTTCATGACACTATGTGGTTCAAAAGCAGGCTCTATTGTTAAGTAATTAAAATTAGTGCATGGGGAAAGATTCATTTTTATCAACAGAAGCAGCATAATGTATAGCTAACAGCCCATAGCAAGGAAAAATCATTTCTCTTTGGGCTCAATCCAAGTTCCATTGACTTTTACGATACTTGGATCAAACTTCCCAATCATGTTGCTGTGATGATCTGCAAACCCACTGGGGACTTTGCTCATTGCCAGGACTAATCGTAATGAAATGATACGAAAAACACCGGAACGTAGGCGCCGAAACCTAGATCCGTCGTTCAAGTTAAGGATTTCTTTGACTTGTCAGAATGAAAGAAAAGGAGTAGCCCCAGCAAAGGTGATCCTGTCTCTGTTTACTTATCCCCTTTAAATCCCATTTGAAACTACTGTAAGATTGGCATATTAGTAAGCAATCATTAGAGAAGTGGTGAGAAGTGTTTTACTGTATCCTAAGGGCACGCTGGGTAGATCGGGCATAGTGAGCCTGCCTGGAACCTTTTCCTGGGGTCTCCTAATTCTGCTTGTCTCCTGTGAAGTAATCCTGATGATAGAAAAATACCTTGTTTTCTTTGAGTGCTTGCTTTTTTATCACTTCAGCAGTTTCTGCTGTTCACAAAGGTTCTGGAACAGCACGATAACGGTCTGGGATATAATTGACTGAATTTTAATATATCTGTTGTAACTTCCTGCATCAGAATCGGTGGTATTCATCTCTGGAAATACTCAAGTGGGAATTTGAATAACTTTTTGGAGATGTAGAATTCAGTAATGGTCTTTTTTTTTTTTTTGTGTCCTTTTTTCTCTAACTTATCACCTTTCTTAGTCTTTAATTGTGTCTGAGTTTCTGAGTGATCACTGTTGTTTGTTGTGCCTTTTATTCCTCATGAGAAGCCTTTAACTTGATTTCTTACGTTTCTTAGCAGTGGCATTATGCTTTCCTGGCAGCAACATTTTTGCTGTCTAGCATGTTGACTGTGTTATCTGAAAGCGTTTCTAGGTCCCATGCACTTTCTTGGCTCCTTTCCTAGGGCAATTTTTCCTCAGTTGGACTTTCTACACTCAGTGTGGCCTCTCACCGTTTTCCTGTTTTTTATTAATTTTTGAGCAGAATCCATAACGTAGAATCAAATCCTAGAGGTTTTAAGGGGACAAATCTTGGTGAAATTGCCACCTTGCAGTCTGCAGCTGCACTAAAGCTCCTCTGAACGCAGCAGAGAGAGCAAAGGCGGCTTAAAACCAATTTTTCCATTTGTCTGGTTCCTGGGGCAACCAACCAGACCTTGAAGATACTCCACGTTAATAGGAAGCTGCCTCAGGAACCAGGTTTAGCTAATCCCTGCCAGTCTCTTTTAAGTCAGCCGTAAGGCCTCTTTCTGTCATTTAGTGGTAGGGTATCCATGTGAGCTGGCACCTGACTTTTGGACAGAAACAAGAATAAATTCAGTGGAGGCTCTGCTCACCTGCATTGCCGTTTGCATTTGGAAGGTCAACAATTTTCTTCTTTAAAATATAATGCTTTTTAGTTACCCTTCTGGAGGTAGTAAATAAAGGTACTTTAGAGAGGGATTGGTTTAGTACCCTGTTTTGGAGCCTTTATTTTGTTCTGACCCTGTTGTGCCAGGCCCTGCACTTGGGCCACAACAACCCCATGCATCGGTACAGGCTTGGGGAAGTGTGGCTGGAGCTGCCTGGCGGAAAAGGACTTGCGGGTTCTAATTGACAAGCGGCTGAATATGAGCCGGCAGTGTGCCCAGGTGGCCAAGAAAGCCAACGGCATCCTGGCTTGTATTAGAAATAGTGTGACCAGCAGAAGTAGGGAGGTGATTGTCCCCCTGTACTCAGCACTGGTGAGGCCACACCTGGAGTATTGTGTCCAGTTTTGGGCACCTCAATACAAGAGAGATATCGAGGTGCTGGAGCAGGTACAGAGGAGGGCAACGAAGCTGGTGAAGGGCCTGGAGAATAAGTCGTACGAAAAACGATTGAGGGAGCTGGGACTGTTTAGTTTGAGGAAGGGGAGACTGAGGGGAGACCTCATCACTCTCTATAACTACTTGAAAGGACATTGTAGAGAGGTTGGTGCTGGTCTCTTCTCACAAGCAAACAGCGATAGAACAAGAGGGAATGGCTTCAAGCTGCAACAGGGTAGGTTTAGACTAGACATTAGGAAGAAATTCTTCACAGTAAGAGTGATCAGACACTGGAACAGGCTGCCCAGGGAGGTGGTTGAGTCATCATCCTCAGATGAGTTTAAGAGTCGCTTAGATGTGGTGTTGGGGGATATGGTGTAGGGAGGAGCTTTGTAGAGTAGGGTAGATGGTTGGACTCAATGATCCCAAGGGTCTTTTTGCAACCTAGATGATTCTATGATTCTGTTGTCTTGGCTATCACAAAAGGATATCAGGGTGGTACTTTGTCCACAACAACATTCACAAGTCCTGAAAATTCAGGATAAAACCTATGTGTCTGCCCTAAAGTAATGAGTCTTCTGTCAAGTACCACATCATGGATAATTGTTCCTTAGGCCTTTTAAGTTCAGTGGGGTTGCTGGTAAGCTTATTTCTTTAGCTAGTACTGTAGTGATACAGAAATTGAAACTTCCCATCTTGCCTTTTTTATAACTCTTCACCTATGCTGCAAATCTCAGACAGTGGACAGGTGTTGCCTTTGCAAGGGGCCACAAAGGTTGAAGATGACACTCTGCCCATGGATCATGATTGCTTACTAGTTCGAAATTACTATACCACCACTTGTTGAAAGAGCTGTGGAAGTGCTCTGTTTCTTACCCCAGGCAAAGCCATCTGGGTTGCCTTTGGTTGAAGGTCAGTGGAAGGCTCAGACTGACTGAGGTAGGAAACGTGAGCCTCCAGCTAGCCAGGAGCAAGTGGGGACAGGAGAACCTTCAGCTTCCACAGCTAGAGGAAGAGGGCTTCTGTCATAGGTCTTCGCCAGCAGCAGTTTTCCTTTCAATGAGACATGCTGGAGTAGATCAGATAGCTACAAGCTTTTATCGTGTGTGTTTTCCTACATAATGCTGTGGAGAACCCACTGAAATTCATATGCAAAAGCATACCAGAACCTGTCTGGTAACTGTACTTTACTTGCAGGAGCTTTCCACTGTCCTCCAAAAGGCAGCCTTTTATCTGAGATTATTCTCCAGGCTGTTGATTACATTTTTTCAGAGCTGCAGTGTTCTTGGTGATGATTGCGTCAGGACCATCAGTTGTTATTTCCAGGTCCTCAATTTTCTTTTCAGCCTCCTGCCGTTTTAATTCCAAACCTTCAAGCTTCCTGTCCATGGAAACCATAGTAGCCTGGATTAGGTCCAACCTTCCAGAAATATGTACTGCAGGCCTTGTAAAGAAATGAGATAATACTGGGTGGCCAAGGACCACAGCTCTAGACATTGCCAAAACAAAGGCAGGTAAACAGGTAAGCCCTTTTAACAGGCTGAAAGCCGTGTATGAATATGCTGCCAGATCCCTCGCTGATCTTCGTTTCCTCAAGGGCATGTTAAAGTCGCTGCCCGTTCTCCTATGAAAATCATAGGCGGCGGTGTTAAAATCATAAACCACTCGGGTGATTGCGACCAGTAGGTCATACCATACAGCACAACTGGAAAATGTCTTTTCACGCAGCTCCTGAAAGCAGATCCACAAATTCCTTTAAAATGCACCTTAAATCAGCTGCGTTTTTCATCATCTTAGTGAATTTGGTTGTTTCCTTAAAGCCGCACACCTGATCCCAGGCACTTGGCTTGGTATAATTTTTCCCATGTCGCTGTACATCGTGGTCCTCCCTTCCCCACCCAGGGAGAAGGCTGTGCCTGCAGAAGACAGTGGCACCAAGCCCATGCCTGCTTCTTCCTTCCCGTGGCTCCAGGGAAGGGCACAGCAGGGAGGGTGAGCCTTCTCCTCGGGAACGGTGGTGGAGCAGCAGCTGGGGTCAGCTGTAGCCGTGGAGGAGACCTCTTTTGCTTGTGGAAATGCTGTAAGTATTCTGATCAGGGCATGTGTGGTGAGATATTTTATTTCTGGATTTCTGCAAAAGCAAATGAGAATGTCAGGTTCGCGTTAGTGGCAGAGGCCAGTATTGAAGCCTTTACAAAGGACTTCCCACTCCAATTCAAAGGAAGAACAAGCCTCTTCTACAGCTCTTTGCTGTAATAGCTGTCTTGGCCAAAGGCGTGAAGAGGCTTGATCCTTGACTTGATCCCTGAGTGACACAAAAGCTCTCACTGTGGATACACTTAGGACAAACCTTTATTTTTACTGAAACGCTTTTCGCTTGCTGGATGAGGGAAGAGGGACCTCAGGAAAAAGCTGTGCCAGCAAATAACGTGATTTTGCTGGTACGAATGAGGGGTGTGCTGGGAACACACTGTCAGTACAGTTTGCTAGGACAGCTGCACCAGCAGAGCTATCCTATTCTGGATACAGCCTTGTCTTCTGTTCCAGTTTGTCACGCATGATTTATCTTCCTGTCACCTCTGCAGGTCCCCAGGCACCTCTCAGCATAAAAAGAAATTAAAACACAATACAGATGAGTCTGCTCTGTATTGGAGTCTTGACCTTTAATATATCAGGTTTTCATATTGCAACTTTCCCAGCAAATAGGCTGTCCTACAGGAACTGAGGTTGCTTTAGGTGATCTGCAGAGGTCCCACCTCACCCTGCTTCAGTTTTATTTGCTTCCACCTGCAAACTCTCAGGCTGCCTGAAATGCCTTTGAGAGGAGATAAGGTTTTCAGATCATAACCATGAACTCCCTCGGTCCAATGAGGAAAAAAAATTATCATCAAAAAATCAGAGAAAACAGCCCGGCAACCCAAGTGTCAGTAAGATTGCTTAATATTTTCTCCTGATACACAAGTTTAATTTTTATCAGACTTTCGGGTTTGGTTTTTTTTTCCGCTTGGTGCTCTCATTACATTTTCCTTCCTTTATTAAAGAAAGCGTTTTCATCCTGCTCTGTGCTTTTATGGCAGCATTCCTCCTGAGCACACCCGTACGTCGCTCCGATGGCAGGTTCGCAGTCAGGCTCCTTAGATCAATAAACCATCTTAGTTAGTTGTTGAGTATACAAGATTTGAATTTTAAAAATCCACAGTCGCGCTTACAATACCACAGAGGCCAAAACCTGATGTAAATTTTAAGAGGCATCTGAAGAATTGCTCTATATTTCAGTCGTAACGCTTTGCCAGCGTTACCTTTTGACCGGATCACTGTTTGATTGGGTTTTGGTCTCATGTTTTTCTCTGCAACTATTGGAGGTGGTGTGGGGTGTTTTTTTCACCCCCTCCAAGAGACAGACAACTGTGCCTTTAAAGAAACAAAACAACTGTGTCAACAGATGGGAGAGAAAATGCTGTGTCTGAAATAGTGCTAGGAATAAACCGTGTTAAAAATAGGTAGTCTTGCCACAACTGTTTCTTCGGCCAATGTGGAAATCCTTCCTTCCTATACTAGCGCGTTATTAAAACTATACTAAAAACCCTGCTAGAAAACCTGGTAAATTAGTCTATAGAATGTTGCTAGAACAGGAGCTACCCTTTTCCTGCCTGATTGTAACAGCCGTGCTAGTAAAGGAGCAAGGCTAAGGGAGCTGTGCTGCCGCAGGAGAGCTCTGAACGATTCCTGTGACTGACCCCTGGCCGGCAGCACCTCAAACACCGCTCTTGTGGATACAGATTTTAACGATGTGACCCCCTCTCCACCCCCAGCCAGGACACCGGAGGGTGTCAGAATTTTCCCCCTTTCTTAGAAGCATCATTTCCCTCTTAGGGATGGAGAGAAATAATTTGTCTGTCCCACAAACCATCTGGGGAGAACCCGCAGCAGTTTTGCTAGCAAGTTGGTTTTTTTTTTTTTTAAAAAAAAGAAAAATCCTGCCTTTCCCAAAACAGGAACGTGAACCGAACTACACTTAAATGTGCTTGTTACTAGCAGAATTACAGCTGCAGTTTTAGACATTGCATTTCTGCTTCCCATCTGTTGTCTCGCTTATTTTTGCCGTCTGTCTCCTTGCTTTCAATTGTCTCTTCTGTGTCTCGGTTTATCCAATTTCCAGGGCTGGCCAGCCATTTCGGCATTATCGCTGTCCTAATGGCTGTAAGGAGAGCAGAGAAACTCTTCGCTAAATGATATATATATATATATATTTATTTTTTTTTTCCACAATGCCTCTGCGCTTTGTTTTGGTCGGGTTTTTGTTTGTGCTTGGTGCTCCCTGTTGTGTCATCTGGCGAAGAGAAGGGGATGTTTGCATAACGTGGATTTTGCTGGAGCTGTTGGGTTTCTGCAAACGGGTTCTACTCCACAGCTCCCAGCGCCTTTGGGGCAGGGAGAGATTGTCATCTCAAACAGGGCACGGGTGAGAGGGTTGACCCCACGCTGGCTGTCCCCGGCAGCCTGGAGGAGCTGGAGAACAGGTAGAGCCTGGCCGGCAGCGCTCCTCTCCCCGTGTCCCATCCCCTGCCTTTGGGAGGGGGGAAGCAGCCTGGGGTAGCCAAGCATAATTCAGGGCAGCCCCGTGGCGTTTGTAATAGATTCCTGATCTCCGAGACGAAATGCGAAGGTAGATAAGGCCCCTTCCTCTGGGGAAGAAGCGGGCGAGCGGTTGGAACCTGCTGTCGAGCGTAAATTCCCCGTGACCGGTTCCAGCCCCGCTGTTTGCAACAGGCTCTTCCTTTCCCACTTGTCTGCAGTCGAGGAATGCTCCCGGGGATCCGTGCTTGCCTGGAAGTTGTCTCTGTTAGATTGATGTTGTTTGCTAAGACTGAAGGAGATTTAAAGGAAAGGAAAAGGTTTCAGATGAGTTTAGAGGCTGCCCAGTTACTTCAGTGCATCAAGGAGAGAGCCATATCCCTAATCGGAGCGGTGTGTTTGTTATCCCTACTCTTCCCTCATTCCCACGGGAGGGAAATGGAAACAGGGGAGATGAAACGCCCATTATTTTCCACTCTTCTTCCAGTGGATAAGAAAGCTCCCAGTTCACTCTGTGAAAAGGCTCAAAGAGGCTCGTCAGCAATTCTGGACATACGGGATTTCCTATGGTAGCTTCTAACCTCATCCTCTCTGTTACCTCCTTTCGCCTCTCTGCTCCCCTGCAATCCACGGGTAGTATGTCTGTATGTCTGTGCCCACCCCAAGGACACATGCCATGGCTTTTTTTTTTTAATTTGTTTTTGCTTAAGCAGTCTATGGATGAGTCAAAAATGCTCGTAGTTTACATGCATACGTTGCAGTTGGATTAACGGCTGAATTCCACCTTCTTCCAGCGTGATGAGCTCTAAGGGAAATGAAGGGAAGTTTTGTGCAGCATCCTCAGTCTGTGAAAAACCCCTGTTCAGACAGATGCACGCTACCTATTCACTTTGGACTTGAGCACATGCTTTGCTTTGCTGAATTGGCTTTACTGATTAGAGATGGAATTAAGCATATGCTTAAATGACTTGCTTAGCTGGGACTGAGCTTGCATAATTTGTCTGCTGGAGCTTTGCCGCTGAGTTCGGTGAGAGTAGACTCAGGCCGTAGTGAGAGAGAGAGGTGAGGCCGTTGTAATTGGCAGGATATGCCAATTAAATCTTATTCCTTTTGTAGTGTAAAATGAGGTTTTGCTTTCTCATTACTGCCAGTTTCAAATTATGGTTGTGAGTTGTGGTCAAATCAATATGGTTTCATGGGACAAGCATAGCAAAATGGCTTTGCTTCAGCTATAGGAATATATAGCTAAAGGCTCTCCTGTAGCTGTATCCCAGCTAACTGCTTGCTGTTGCACTGCCTCATTTTTCAGACTGTTTCGTTCTTGTCCTGGACACCAAAATCATTAGAAAACATTCACTGGCAGCATTTAATAGCATATATTTAGAACATAAAATAAAGAAACTAGACATTGGTGATGCACCACTAATCTCTTAGTAATGTGTTTAACTCCACTCCTTCACACATGGAAGACAATAAAATAGAAGTTATTAAAATAAAAGTGATTTTTAAAAAGCCTTCGCATTTATGACCGGTTGGATTCTTTTTCTTTAACGTACCAGCTCGTTTTCTTTTTCTGAGAGTCAATGGTGACTGCGGAAGGTGAAAAATTGCAAACAAAACTAAGGAGAAGTTCGAGTTAGCTGTGGAGCCAAAAGTGTGATTCAGGAGCTGAAAATATCTCTGCGCTTCATGCATCAAACTCAAACACTGCGCTTTGGCAACGCCCCCTGGATTAGAAGCAAGAGTTTGAGGTCATTCCTCCTCCAGCCTGCCATGTATGGGTAGGGCCCACGCTCATGACAAATTACCGACTTACTGAGCACACACACCAAGAGCAGAGTGACATCAGCGCAGAGGGATCGTGCCTTACCGAGGAGGACCAAAGACTCCACTGCTGCCTTCCTCTTGTCTGTCTTCAGACCTGGAGGACCAGCGTGGAGGTACTGGGAAGGAGGGCACTTCAAGCGGTCCCTTTCCAGATGTGGCGATAACAAGGGATCGTGAGGTAGAACACTCGTCTTCTTGTAAAGAGGCCACACAGCGTTCAGCAGAAGTGCTAACAAAGTGCGTGGTCAGAAGTTTTTTGGTGACCCATTCGGATTTTTAAGACAAACGATCAGCTGCCAGTGATGGTCCTTCATTGTGGCTGCCAACCTGAAACGATGGTAGGGTATCCTGTGCTGTACAAGCTGTCTTTGCAACCAGGTGCAACGGATCTCAGCTCACCTGGTGTAAATCCAGCGTGCCTTGAATGGAGTCTGTGCTTTGACTTAGCACCAGTCTCACTGAGGGATTAGCTTTGTTTTATAGGGAACATTGGCTTAGATTTTGCAGCTACCAACCACCAAAACTCTCTGAACAGACCCCAAATCCTTAGATTACTTTCTCTGCTGACAAATTTCTATTGTTCCCAGGCATCACACTTCTCTCCTGGTGACCTACACCTCTGACTGGTTGCCAGCTTCTTGGAGGCAAGTTAGCTTTCATCTTCCACTGAGGTTGTCCGGTGCTGCTGCCATCACTCTGCCATGGGCTTGAACTTGCCATGGTCTTTCCATGGAGATGGAGATAATTTTGATAGCTCAAGTCATTGTCATGGGCTTGTAGGACACCTGCCGCATTACAGCCTGCCTGCTTGGTGGCTACGAGTGGCTCTGCCTCCATTTCTTCATTGTGGGCCTGCCTGTATTGGTTTTTCCCAATGCAAGGGTGTCACAGGAGGGTTGTCATTCAAAGAAGAGAGGAAAGCCATGACACTCGGTGCAGGAGATTCCTCGTGGTGATTTTGCTGAAGCCTGTTTGGATCACGTAGAGCGTGAGCTTTACCTGGAATCCTATCTCGGGCTTGGCTGAGACCTGATGTTTTTGCCTTCTCTGCCCACCCTCGGAAGATCTCCAGATGTGCTCGCATCTTGCTGTCAGCCGCCTGCACAAACAGCCCTCTCCTCCTGGCAGCAGCGGGCCAGGAAAATGGGTTGAGCAACGTGTGTATATGGCCACTGTGTCAACTGTCAGCCTGACCATTGTCTAAAAGCATCAGGCCTGGTTAGTGAGGGCACTGATCTCAGCTGGCAGCATCTAAACTGTTATTTGCAGTGAGGTTATGGACCTATACTTAGGGGGATGTGCTCTTGCTAATTTAGCTCCTGGCTGAAGTGAAAAAAAAAGTAACCCAAAATCATAGTTCCAGCAGTGGCAGCAAAATAAGATCCTGCGCAGAGTGGGCTCTGGGGATAGAGGAGGTAATGTAGGGAGGATCTAAAGGAGAAATTACGCGCTTGATTTTAATGAAGTGAATCAACTATGTGTAAAGTAAACAAACAAAGTTCATAGGTGATGTTCCAAAAGTCGTCTGGCATGATACATCTTTTAGGTAAATTTTGTTTTGATTGCTAACTTTCTGCAGACCCTGAGAGACAATAAAACCAGCTCTGCTAACACACACGTTAGTAAATATGACTATTTTTATTTATATAATATGTATATGTATGCATATGCATATATACATACATATTTTTATGTACACACACATGTGTATGTATGCATATACATTAATGCATGTATAAGTTTCAACAAATTAAAATTTTACAAAGATTTCTTGGTGCTCTTTGCATCCAGGTCTGCAAAATAGTGCTAGCATGCAGGACACCAAAATTAAGAAAAGCTGTCAATAAGCAAAATTTAAATGGACTATCGCACTCGGTTTAAGAAAAATGTGTGGGGAAAAAAGAGCATAAATACTGAAAAATAAATTAGGCTTCAAGTGTCTTTCTGCTTTAGTAATGAAGATGAAAATGTTTACCGCATAGAGACATTTGATTCAAAAAATAAATTATATCCCTTTAACTTTGGAGGTAGTTCAAGATTTGATTCATTAATTTAATCTAACTGCTTGTAGGAAAGCATATTTCTGCAGTATTGAGAGCTGCCAGAATGACCTGGAATTAAGAGGGCAAAGGTAGAGACACTGTAAGTATTTTTATTCATCTATTCACAGATGATTTGTGTGAACACATTAAGAACACCAGTAAAGTAATGGGAATAATTTTCTTCCACTTTTTCCAAATTCAATTGCATATGGTATGATTGCATTTGATCAGGACATGAACGTCATTTCTCAGATGATTGTGTTCTGCCATTGATCATATGAAGTCAATTTAAAGTATGACATTGCTTTTACCTTCCTTAAGTAGAAAGACATTTTTGCTTCTACTCTTAGCTGCTGTAGCTATCAAATTGTGTGTATAATAAATTGTGTTTTGTTTAGAGAGTGATAACTGTAAAATATTGCCCATTGAGAGAAAAGTACTGAGATTGAGATTGATGCCTGGAGCTTAATGCATCATAGCTGCAATCGAGCAAATTTTAGACTTCTTACTTCTCCCATTACAGACCATAATTCACAGAGTTCTCTGGACTTTCTGTGTTTGAAAAGGAGAAAGGGGGCAAAGAGAGCATTAGAAAATCCACACGGACTAGGTTCACAGTCTCTACATACTACAGTACAGAAGCTTGCATGGGCAATTCATTGTATTTAGTAAGGAAATGTCTATAAAGGGGGATTTGAACCCATGGAGAAGTGGTGGGACATTTGCATCTGGCCTCGCTGCTTTGTGTGATCAGCCACGAATTGAAGCCCTTGGGTGGTACACTACAGAAATACACACATTTGTCTACCTGCGTTGCCTGGCTCTTCTTTGGTACCAATTATCCTATGCGATCCTGGAACCTGGCTGCAATTTCAGTGGCACCTGGCTTTCTTATAGACCTGGTCAAACTGAGGCTTTAGGTAAATTCCCAAACCATGGTAAGGTCCGTGCTGGAACACGATCTGCTGTGAGCCAGTTAAGGAGTAACACGGGCATGCCTTCATGCCTTTGTACTCTTGAGGTGGTTTTTTCCATTTATTGTGCTACTTCAGAACCTTACAAATAATTGGCAGTAAAATAAAATACTTCTTTTCCATTTACTTTCCTTAAACTTCAGTTTCTGATTAAAATACACATGAGATTTCTGATTTTTTTTACCTCGCACAGTTCACAGGAATCTCCCTGTCACCCCCCTGCCCCCAGCTGACCTTACAGTGTCCTAAGGTACGACATCTATCTGTCGTAACAGATACATAAAGCAAAACAAAGTCCTTCTTCTTGTCGATCCATGAAATGAATTAATCTTTATGGCCAGACGATGCCGATGCCTACTGCTCCATTTTTATTTCGCCACCGATGGTGTAGTTTTACAATCCCCAAAATGATTGCGGGAGTTGCCAAGGGGGGAGCTCGCAGTCTTTCAAAAGCAGATGGCGTAAGAGTCGTTATCAGGGCTCTTCTGCCTCTGTGTTTCCAGGTCCCGCGTAAAAGGCTAATCCCCGAGTGTCCGAGATACAAAGTTCGAATCGAAAAAAAAAAAACCAAAACCAAACCCTCTTCCGAGCAGTAAGACATGCCGTGCTTCTCACACTCCCGTTTCCCTTCTCGTGTGCTTGTTTAATCTTAGTCTCCATGGCTGGCAAACAACGGCGGCAGATGAGGAGAGTCATGACCAGACATGACCAAATACCAGCAAAGGCTCAGCACCGGTGGTTGCTTCGCTCTCTGTCTTTGGTGGGCAGCCGTGGAAGGCGGTCGTGGAAGGCACGCTCCTTTTCTTTTGCTGCCAAAGAACCAAGGATTGCACAAATTTTATTAATGGGGAGATAAAAACAAATTAAAAGTTCCTGGGCTTAGTATCTCAACGATGCCTCTGGGAGCTTTAATTGGGCAGTAAAATCCTGTTTGATGACACAGGCATTATCTGGGGTTGTTAGAGACTCGGCAGGGTGGCCGTTCCCTCAGACCACGTCCTGTTTGATAGTCCCAGAGCTGCTGGAAGGTGGTGGGTCAGTAAGAGATGCAGTAGCACTGCCCAGACAAAATCTTACTGTTCTTAACCAGATCTTGCTCTGGATAAGATTTTGCCTAATTGTAAATAACAATTAAGCTTCTTAAAGACTTAGAAACTGATCCAGCCTTCACGGAAATCAGGGGGAGCCTTTCACACTTGGATCAAAAGTATCCTTTGAGGAACACTGCTGAAGACAGTGAGGTTACCACAGTGTGAGGGAAGACGCTGGCCCCCATTAGTTAAGAGCTAAAAAAGAAATTAGGGAAAATGGAATATAGTGTTCCTCATGGATTTCAGTTTAAATACTCTTTATGAAGCCGGAGCAGCAGCAGTGTGATTTTGCTTCATAAATGACATCTTTCACTTACGGCTTCATTCTCTTTTCATGGAAGTCCCCTCTGCTCCTGCCAGGGCACTATACAGAGGATCTAGTGTAAATGAGAATAAAGACCTTTGGTTTTGGGTTGCCGATTAGATAAACCGATTCACAATGCACATTAATTAAAAATAACTGTGCAAGTGTAGCCAGTATCACTAAAGCCAGTTAGGCCTGTGGGAGCAGAAGGCGACCTGCTTTGGGGCTGGAAGGTATCCATGCCACACCAGCGAGATGATGCTACAATCCAGAACCACCCCTAGGTCCTACTGAAGGATGGGAGAATAAAGACTTATGACTTCTTTATTGCTTTACTTTGGTTTTTGACTGGAACTTTTCTCAGGCCAGTTGTAAAAATAGTGAGTGAAATACTGGCCCTGCTAAAAACAGAGTTTTGCCCTTGAGTCCAGCCGTGCCAAGGTTTCACCCACAGATTAAAACCGTATTGGGCCCTGTCTGTTCAAAGGTTCAAAAGTGGTTCCTGGCTCCACATCCAGATCATTTCCTAGAAAGTTGTATATTGATGTGATAAAGCGTCAGGGTCTGGAGCCAGAGCATATGTTATTTTATATACTTGGATGCCTGTATAGACCACTGTTGACATTGCCGGTCAGTAGCGCATTATCATTTGCTATTTGTTTCTGTTGCTGATAGCAAACGTCACCAGGGAAAAAAGCAGAAGCATATGCCTTTTATTGCTAACCGGTTCCAGGCCTGCTTTACCCTTCAGCTTTTGGCACCCCGTTTCCACCAACTCGCATCCCCACTCTGCTGGTGGTGGAGGTGCCACACATTGCGCACCCCACGCCGGACAGGCTTTGCCCTGTGTGGGGGGCAATGTGGGCAGCCGCCCTGCTTGCTGGAAGCAGAGGGAGGTTTGCTGTTGGCTTCAGTGCCAGTATGGTCAGGCCACGGGGACAGATCTGAAGGTCCAGTGTGCTACGTTCGAGATTTTCCTGTCCAAGTCCTCTGGCATGTTCCTCTGCCATGACATTTGTAAGCTTTTGAGGAGGAGGTACCTCCTCCTGCTGCAGTGACCCAACTACTCCAAGATAGTGGCCAGCCGGAGCTCAGCATCACAGCCAGGACAGACAGCAGGAGAAGGGGCAAGATAAGCAGCACTTCTTGCTGGGACCCTGTGCTCCCCTTGGGGTGCTGCCCTGTCGAGCAGCACATCCACCCTGGGATGACCACACTCATCCCTGTCGCGTCACCTGGGGTGGCATCTCATGGGTGGGCATTCAAGGACACAGGGAAGCCTAAAAGAAAGTGTCCTGGGCAAAATGTGTGCTGTAGTTGTCTGTGTGTTCACACTGGTGTTCAACAAAATCAGAGTAGCCAGGCTGGGTGGAGTATGTGGTTACTAGAAGATCACTGAAGGTTTGTTGTCTCAGTGTCAACGAGGTGGGCATTTCTATCAGCTCTATTATGTGCAAATTAGATATGAGTCTCCAGTTCCCGGTGCGTTGTCTGTATGCCCTGGTTAAGGGTAGCCTCCATGTATTCAATAACCCTCTCCCTGCAGGTGTAAATAGAGCAGCCTGTAGCTGCCTAACGCGTCTGACATGTTAACGAACACGTCTCCCGGTGCTCCGTGCCTCGGACACACAGACATACATACACTCCTGCATATATGCCTACAGCAGGGCTTTTGTATACGGAAAGTGCCTTTTCGTGGTCTTTCTCAGAGTACCATCCCATGTAAAGAGAGATACAAGGTTAATGAGTGATTTTCACAGTGTACACTAATAACTTATTTTCTAAAACAGTCTAGCATCATATGGAAAGGGAATTTTTAGAGGTGATCTCACTTTCAAAGCACAGTGCTAGACTGGAAAGAAGCAGAATGAAAGACAATTGCACTGCTCTGATTTAATAACAGGAAAGTACTTGCATTTAATTTAAAAAAATGTGCTCTTAAATCCTGATTTGGGCATGATTTTTTTCAAAATTTGGCAGAAATCGGGCAGAAAACCTGGACCTGCAAGCCTTAAAGGTAAATAGACTACAAAGGCACTTCTGTGTTTTGTGTATTTACACTGCTTGTTGTATACATCATGTTTGAAAATACATCACTGTGTGCACCTTTTGGTCTTGTCTGTCTGTTGTTTTTACCTTGGAATATATTAGTTGACATGTATTCTAGCCCACAGCAAGTTGGAAACCACAGGACAGCTACTGATTGCTGGTACCACATTGCTCTGAGGGAAAAAGACCCGAGTAGCAAGAAGGACTGTGACTGAATCTCTGAAGTTCTTACACGCATTGATGTAGCCGATGCCGTAATGTCATGTAGGTTATAAAATCAAACAGCAGGTTGAATCGACCATAATCCTTAAAAATCTTTCATACTTGTTTTGCAAACAGGTGGAGGAGAGAGTCAACAGCCATATTTGCTGGAGTGGTGAACTGAATTGCCTTGACTGGAACCATTACTCACTTGCACCTCTGATGGCAGCAGCCAGGTAGGAGAGCAAAGAAAGGATGGGTTTGAGTGACCTGAGGGTCGGGGCTGGAGTGAATAGTTTTTCGTTCTCAGAAGGCTTCACGTGGAAGTCACATTTAAATACTGATTTCATGTCCTTTCGTTACAACTGAAGTCAGCTCTTGCTGAAATCAGAGGCATTTCTCTTTTGGGGCAGGTTACTTTTTTGTTCATTTGGAAGTGCTGTCTTTGCTTTGTCCACATATTTGGTTTGCCACTTGCCCTTCTCTATGCAGTTCTTGCACCAAGCATCCAGGGAGCACCCTTTTTGAACCACATTAACAGAAAAAATGTATTGTAAAAATACAAGAAGAAACGATGGGTGGGGTTTTGATATCTGAAACGGTTCTTTTTTCATTTTTAAATTGTCCTAAAGTATAAGTTGGTGATTTCTGCTTGATAATCTTGCTGTTTCACGTGCACCATGCTGTTCAAGGTTTATTTTTTTCCTATGGGTCTTAAACACTTTGGGCACATAGAAACTGCAGTTATGACAGTGCTGACACTGTAGTATAATGATACCCAAACTAGCTTAAAGATAGTGGATCCCCAACAGCAGTCTTAGGATGGCATCAGAGAGTTCAGAAGCCAGTTTATCTTGTCAAGAAAAGGTCCATTTTCAGCTACTCATTGCAGCTCCATATTTATTTGGGTTGGTAGTCACAGGTAGGGTAGTTTTCACGTTGACTTAGTCTCAAAAACAGTTACCTTTGTTGCTGTAGGAGACCAGAGGCACTGAGAAGCTCCTCTTCTCTAATCTTCTCTGTATGGGCACATCCTTGATGGTCAGAGAATTGTTAGCTCTCAGAATTTAATGAGACTGGTTTGAAATAGTGAGAAGTTAAGACAAAGTTTGATCCTTCTCATTGGCCTTCTATTTTTCTTTTAATTATTCAATATTTATCTGCAACCATAAGAGCTAGGCATATAAAGAAGACACTGGAGATTCTCATGTGGAATCATGACCACAGGAGAGGGTGTTCAAAGAAAACGCAGAACATATTTTGAGATAAAACCCCCAGTTTTTTCAGAACTATGTAAATGGTGTTGGACCCATGTTTCATTCTATATATGAACTGATGGAAAGAATGGAGGGGGTTAAATTGAGACGGGCTATCCCTTGAACCTTTGCTCAAACCTGGAACTGATCCCACATATTCTGCAATCCAGGGCGGTGCTATATGGGATGTCTCTTCTGATGGATCCCTCTCCGCGTCCCTGCAATGGAGGTTGCGTGTCTCTGCGTCGTGCTCTTTCCCTTCTGCAGTCTCCAAGAGCTGACCGAGACCTTTCCGTGGAGCCTGGGATCGGGGCTGGGTGGGTGAGAGGGGTGCAAGCTGATGGCAGGGGTGTTACCAACGAGCATGTGGGCAAAAAAGAAGGCATCCTCCCTGCCAGAGGTCCGGTGGAACTTATGTTGAAAGTTCAGCAGGAAAACAAACTGTCCTCACGCACCCCTGAGCTCTGTTGCCAGTTTGGGAAGCATTAACAGCGTGTGAAATTTATAAGCTGGAGTAATGGAATACTCCTGCAGTACAGAAACCTAGACACGTCCTGACTCACCGGGAAGGATTTAGGTGGAAAACCGAGAACTTTGGTACACAAGAGCGTGGCGGCCATCCTCTGAAATGGAGTTCTAGCATAAATTTTTCAGGTTTCATTAGCATGTAACATAATGGTACTTCCGTGCGTTGGGCCCTTATTGCTGTGGCTCTCTTGTACACGGAGAACTCTCCGTGATAATGTGTCAGCCGAGTAATGGCACGCTTTACTTCTTTGTTTGGAACAATGGAATTTTAGAATTGATGCTCTCAATTAACGTAGTTCAGACCAATGTTATTGTAACTATGATAATAGGTAGCGCTGCTTGGCGTGCTAAGGATATTAAGGCAAGCACTTAGTACTGGTAGGGTAGTAAATACGCCGTGTGAGCTAATAAAAGGCTCCCATTAAGAAACTGAACCCTATTACTGTCTGCTTTACAGGTGAAAGCTTGCAGTCTGATTCCACCGCCAGATACGGGGCGGTAGGAAGGCACGTTTTCCCTGAAGCCGGGAGCGTGCGATGCTGCCAAACCAGCAGTCCCAGGCGCCCTGCAGGGAATGATTCTCGCCGTAGAGCGAGGTTGCACAAGCTGTGGTGTGGAGGACTAGCTGCTCTGTGTTAGCCGAGAATCCTTTGAAGATACTGGTCCCGATTCTCTACCGCCTGAAACCTTTTGCTATTTATTCCTGGGTGAAGTGAATGCCGGGCGAGCATAAAATGCCACTACCCTAGTGCTAAAGGAGCTGTTATCCACTTTGCCCAAATAGAAATGACTACGCAAAGGGTGAAGCAAGTTCAAGGTCTCTCTTTTTGTTATGACATTGCCCCTAGATCCTGCTGCCCCGTGCTGACGCTGCGAACAGGAGGCGGCTGTGTCTTCGCAGTGGGTTGAGCTCAAGATGTGCAAACCCGGGGTGATGGGCGGGAGTAGGGGGGGACGACAAGGAAGAGCTCTCATTTCTTGTCCCGTTATTAGTCAGAGAAGGGGAAAAAACATGTTTCTTCTTCCACGTCCAGGAGGTGGCCAAACAACTAATTCATTTGGTAATTCTCCGCCAGCCTGGGGAGGGGGGCAGGCGGGAAGAAAGAGACCCGAAAACGTCCAGAGGAGGCAGAAATGGGCCCTGCAACTTCCAGGTTTCCCAATCCCCAGGCACGAAACGCTGCCGATACCCGCAGCGCCCGGGGACCGGGGGGGCTGCCGGCTGCGCGGGGGAGCACCTGCAGGGCAACGGCGGCAGGAACGGCAGCGGTGGCCGTGGGCCGGTGCCGGTTGAGATGGATGTGGAACTAAAAAAGCCTCCCTCTGCCGCAGCTGCCGCCCGCCAGCCCGGTGTCGCCTCGGGAAGCGGCGACAGCCTTCTGCTGGCGAGGAGGTACGCTCCGGGTGCAATGTTTCTCTTCTGATTCTATTTATTTCAGAGCTTCCCCCAAGACCCCCCCACCCCAAAAATAAAAATCGGGACATGTTTAGTGAAATCTAACAACTTAGCTTCATGTTTTCCCCATACACATGTTGTGCTCGGCGCATCTCCCGTGCAGCCACAGAGGGCTATGTGATAGCCGGCAGCGCCTTAACATGCCAGATATTGGAAGGACATGGTCCTTGAAATCCTCTGGCACCACAAGCTACTGCTTTCAAATGAGAACAGAGACAGATAAGGGTATCGTGAAGGAGAAATTCGCCATTGCATATTATAAAATTGAGTCCTTAAAAAAACTGGATTCTTTTTTGGCAGTATTTCATATCGTGTAACTAGAACCTGTATATATTCATGCATATTTCAAGTAGAATATAGTGTACTGCAATTTCTGCTATCTAAGCAAATATCTTGGTAGAGTAATTTAAAAACAGATCTTTTTTTTTCCTTTTTTTTTTTTTTTTTTTTTGTAGCCAGCACTGCACCAATTAAAAGGCAATGCTGGCCTCCGTTAGGCATTCAGGGCCAGGATCTGCCAGCTGTTCGTGTACCTGCTGGAGGCAATGAAGATGCTCAGGAGCTGACCTAGCGCAGGGTGAGGCCATCAGTGGTCGACTCCTTCTGAGCAGAGCTGCGCATGGATTCTGTGCTGCAGCGCACGCTGCGGTGGAAGGGACCCATTTAAAAAGTGAGAAATGCAAATAATTTTGAATTATAGGCAGCAGGGAGGATTCTTTCTCTGTAATACCTAGATAAACCTCTATTTGTGTGGCTGTGTCATTTCTGCAAGTAACCTACCTTTCGTTAGGGGTAGGATGTGATAACAGTATCAACACCAAAGTCATTTGGGATTCATTTTACGTAACTTCCAATTCATGTATATAACTATTTGCATCTGTATTTCCCTCTGTCTAAAAATATCCCAAGGTTACACATTCAAGGCTTACAGCTTCAATGAAGATATAGACAAAATGTCAATTTTAAATCTGCCAGTGATATATATGCAGAATTATTGTAACCTGCCATGCTATAGCAGTGCTAAATTAAATATTTCAAAATAGAAACAAGAAACTGTAGCATTTAGAATCATAGAATTGTCTAAGTTGGAAAGGACCTTTCAGGAGGTAGCACCACCAACCTAACACTGACAAAAACCACCACTAAACCATGTCCCTCAGCACCACATGTACCCATCTTGTAAATACGTCCAGGGATGGCAACTCCACCACTTCCCTGGGCAGCCTGTTCCAATGCTTGACAACCCTTTCGGTGTGGAATTTTTTCCTAATATCCAAACTAAACCTCCCCTGGCACAACTTGAGGTGGTTTCCTCTTGCCCTATTGCTTGTTACTTGGGAGAAGAGACCGACCCCCACCTTTCCACAACCTCATTTGTCGGTCTTTAAAAGTAATCCTGTGAACGTTGCTTTTTTTGTTGTTGTGTTCTTATCAGAAATGTGAAGAATTTACATTTTTGGAAAATTACATAACAGTGCCCTTTGCAAATCCGTGTGAGCGGAGTCTCTTGCTCCCTGACGCTTCGCTAAAAAGTTCTGAGAGTGCAAAGTTTCAGCCAGCTGGGAATCTCAGCTCCATGCTAGCAGTTATCTCCAGATGGCTGAACTCTTACTTTGTACCAAGTCTTCTAGCATCTCGGTGGTTGCATGTTTGGAATGATGATGTATACTGTTCCACTTGTTTTTGCCAGAAAATGTACAGGGCATTGTATGATAAGCTTTGAGACATGGTATAGCTCAAAGAAGAGGTGAGAGAGAGAGGGTGGGGAGAGAAAAGGGGAAAGGAAAAGAGTAGGACGGGAGAGGAAAGAAGTAAGGAAATGCAGCAAGAAGAGTTTATGTCAGTGTAATGAATTCAGTCTGACTGGCAAATACAGTTTGACTGCAAGTTGTGAATTTCATTGAATTTGATCCAAGAAAGACACAGCTGAGCAATCTGCAGGAAGCAATCTTTTCCTAGAAGTATGCAGCTCCAAACTGTACAAATTCTTCCACTGGTCATAAAATGTCTGTGCGCCACTGAACCTGTGTAATGGGATACTTTTGAAGAGAAAGTAGTGTATTGAGACAGTCAGTTAAAGAATAACAAAAAAAAAATCATTGAATGCAGAGGTTTGAAAGAAGAAAACCTATATAATTTGAAGTTGGCCAATGAAGCCCTAGTGATAAGGACAGTTAATCATTTCTGGTGCAGCTGTTTCCTGACATTTCTGCAAAATGTTGTGGAAAAATTAATGAAGGTTCGTTCAGTAATGGTTTCAAGCTTGGCTAGTGGAAAATATGACAGTATTTCCATCGTCAATTAAGAACAAGCAAGGCTTTTTTTTTTTTTTTTTCTTTTTTTTTCTGTAGGGGAAGTGGTATGCAGTTTGTACTGCACAGGAAACTGTAGACTTGAGAGCAGCTGTGTGATACTAACAGGTATGCAGAGAATATGGAGAAGAGCCTGGGCCCTCTTCTCTTATCACACGCGTTTCAGTGTAGCAGAGCTATCTCTGTTATATACTGGAAAAGACACCTTAACACTATCTAGCACATGGGGTTATTCCTTCCAGTGTCCAACTCTGAAAATAAATGCCCTTCTTGTCACTTCAATGACAAAGCTCGTATCAATGAGATTTTCATCGCGGTTGTATTTTATTACCGTGATGCCCCAAAAGAATAATTCCTTTGGGTGGAAAGAGGCAGGATTTTTTTTTTTTTTTTTTTTTTTTTTTTTTTTTTTAAATTCTTGTTGCTTGCAATTCGACCTCGGCGCGTGTGATTTTCACAGGCAGGCAGCGCGGCGTGGTAAGCACGTGTGGTTGCTGCGCTGCCTGGGTGCCGAGCAGCAGGAACCCTGCTGTGACTGCCTGGGTGCTTTGTGGTTAGGGGTCAGGGGGATCTCGTCGGCATCCTGTGCCGTAAGGGCACGGGCCAAACCTGTGTTTGAACTCACTATCGTACATGCATACGTACTGTTGCAGATAGCCAAGAGAGGTTTAGAAACGCGAGCGTGGCCAGGGGGTGCGTTCCTGCGGTGGGTCAGCATAGCTGAAGGTCACCGCAGCAGCTGAGCGGTGGCCTTTGTCCACTCCTTCACCTCGTAGCCCGCAGTGCCTTGCCGGCGGCCAGCTGCTGACAGCCTCCTCAATGGCACCTTGGGGCTCCCGCTCCTGCCACGGCTCCACTGGGCTCCAGCCCCTCTAGTTCAGCTCCATCCGGGGGATGCTGAGTCTGCTCTACGGCTGGGTAGGCTACATGGAACAGAAGGTGGTCAGGAAAGGTCTACTCTTGAAAGTAACTTCTGAAGACCAGTCCCGTGCTGTCAGTAGAATTAACTTTTTTACTTGCAGAGGTCTACATTTTATTTTGTGTTAAAAACGCATTAATATGAAAATACAGGGCTGGTACCGAAATACCGTAGATCACTGCAAATGTTTAGGGGAACGATTTAGGTGCTTGGTACCTTTCTGGACTGGGAGGGGTTGTACAAGCCTGCCTATTCTTAGAGCTTTTTTTCTTCCTCTGACTTCCTGAGATACTTTGAGCCCTGCCTTAAATATGATTTCTAGCCTCCTTACACAGTAAGATGATTTATGGTAAAGCGGTTGATTGAAAGAAGATGCGTTATAATGAATGATTTGCCCTTTTCTAATATCACTCTGTAAAGGAGACACACACTTGGTGTTCCTCCTGCAAATTTAGAAGACCCTTAGCAAGCTCACTAAAAATGTTTGTTTACTCTCTGTAGTGTTAACTGGGGAGTGTGTAGTTCTTGTTCATGGGTTTAAGCCAGTGTAAAACAATTAATAACAAGGGATTTACATCGGGGATTTGTGACCATTCACATCATCACACAAAAGTCAGCCCTGAGTTCTGGTGCAGTTTACTATGAGGAGCTTCATTGAAGACTCTCCCAAGCAATCCCTGGTGCAGGTGAACCTGTTGGTGAAGTCAACGACAGCTTTACTAGTATCAGAGCATTAGGGACAGCTTATATATAAGAGCCTGTCATTAATCTTGATGCGGGACGTTGAAAGATTAATCCTTCAAGCATCCTGCCGGTGAGCACGCGCGCACTGCCGCTGCCGTCAATATATTGTCGTGCCCGCGGTGGGACCGGTTGTGTGCTGCAGGGAGTGCATGGGAGCAAGGGAGAGATGAGGGCTCTGCTCTTGCAGTTTATCTGATGTGGGAAATCTGAGGGCACTGGGTCCGACGTGAGCTGCTTTTAAACTTCTCAGCATGAGGGCTGTGCCTACAGCTGCTGAGGAATTTCCCATAAAAACAATTTGTCAGTTGAAAGCAGAATTTCCCCAAGAACAAGTTTTCCACTGGAAAATCTCCATATTGCTATTTTTATTTTTTTTTGTTGTTTTTGTTTTCCCATGGAAATCTCTGAATGAAATATTTCCCTTGAAGTCACCTTACTCCATGAAGATCTTTGATTAGCTGAACTGAGCTGAAACAGTTTCCGTTGCCATTAAGTTGCATCTGCCTATTATTCCCTCTCGTCTCATGGCGAATGGCAGTACAAAAACTTTATGCTTGAGAAGTTTCTGTGGGCAGGTCACCTTGACAGTCCTCCACGTCCCACGCTGTATTGTAGTCACCCTTGTGAAAAAGCCTACTAACTACTGAAAAAACAATGTCATAGTGAAACAGATTCTAAAATAGAGGCACCAGACCCTGGGAAACCAGAGGAGCCTTGGCCATTTGTGAGCTTATATTTTTGCTGTTCAAACACAGTTTCCCAAATTTTTTGTATCTTTTTTACCGATTATTTAAAACATCTATGGGGCTTGTAAAACTCTGGGATTCCATTTGAGATTAACGGGGAATAAAAAGTTAAGTACATTTAAGTGATTGTAAAATCGGCTAAGGTCACACGATCAAAGTGAAGGACTCCCACACATGTCTTGCTTTATTGCCTGCCCTAACTGTCCCTAGGAAAGGCAGCTGGGTAATGGCCGGGACGTTACTGTAGGTGACTGGACACCTGGTGCTGAGCATATGGGAAGGGAGAGGAATGCTGCTGACATCAAGGTGTTCATTGTATCACACAGTGACCTCTTATGGATGAACGTTAAAAAAGGATGAATGCACGTACCACTTTTTAAAGTAGCAGTTTGAATAGTTCCCCGAGATTTGTAGTAGATGCTGTGTTCTCCTGACGGTACTGTGTCTCCAGACTTTCATGAACCCTTGTCTTGCTGGCCCTCATCAGTTCTTCATCCTGTTCTCATTTAGATACGCAGCCAGTTCTACTTAAAGCACCAAACCTTTGGCTTTATTGCATGGTGACCAGCTGGCAGATTTGATGATCGTGGCTGGTGGAATGCACAGAGCTCTAGCCCATGCTGTCCCCGAGGGAAACAGGTCCCCCAGAAGGAAATGGGCTGTGCCAGAAAGCGCTCTGCATGACAGCCACTGCACTGGAGGAAGCTCGCTGTCTACATGAGGCTGAAGGCTGGCGCAGCTTTCTTCACCTCGTGCACACAGGAAGCAGCATGGCAGATGTCTGGCTTTCCTTAGGCGGCCTCAGAAAGGCTTCTCAGAAAGGCACGGGAGTTGTGGTTAAATATTACAGTCTAACCTTTTGCCTGCTCAGAGACCGAACAGGAGCTAAGTAACTTTAAACCATTAGCTCCATTTTAAGTATCTCTTCCACAGGACGAAGGGCAGTTGACTCTCAATCATGTTATATCTTCCAAATGAATGACTCACAGTGAAAAAAAAAAATGGGCTGCTCTTACCTACAGCAAAGCACGGTGCCAGCGCGTCGAAGGAAACAGATAATTTCAAAAGCCCTCCTCTGTCCCTTATTCTGCCCCTCTCACAGGACTCTCTTGATCTCCCTCTCCCTCTTACTGTCATTGGTTTGTTTTGGCCATCGTAATTTTCTCTGGGTAGCCCGAATCAGATTTCTGAACGCTGACTGCTGGATCTGAACCTTCTCGCTTGTGGGAGGACAGGAGTGACAGCTTATGAAGAACTCGCTTGGCTGTGAAATCAGGAGGGCTTTTTGAGAGCTGCCTTAGCCATTAGCCTGGCCAGCATCCCCATTCTCTCCAGAAGGTGCTGGGATCCCTCCCAGCCCCAGACCCTTCTGCTTCCCCACTGCTCAGCTGCCCCATTTGTGCTGAGGACAAAGGTGACAGATCCGAATCGAAAGAAGAGGTGACACATAAGGACTGGTCATTTATTCTTCATTTAAATATGTTAAAAATTGCCTTTAGGAGATACCAGCATAACTCACTGGCATTTAAGGGAACACCAAATAGACTTTCCATGTTAACGGTGAAGACTTAATCGTACCTGAAAAGCTGAACACGGTTTCAAAGATAACACAATGTGACACTACCATTTCCACCTGTATACTGTCCTTTGGGAAAAAAAAATAATAAAGTCCACCTCACTTTTAATCCCCTGTACTAAAAAAGAAGGTGTCCTTCAGTTATAATTGAAACTGGAGTTTTCATTCACCTGTCAGAATTCACCTGTCAGAAGACTAAGTGAAGGAGGGATCATAGCAATTATTCAGACCCTTTGGCAAGAAAAAAGGAATAGCAAAACCTACATTAGTGACAATCGGTTGTATTTCACAGTTACATTGCAAAAGCTACCAACGGCCTCGGTTCTAAATTTAAGATAGGCAGAAATTGTTCTGTTTAGTGTGTCCTAAAATTATCCAGCACAGAAATACTTTGGGGAAGTGTAAAAATTAATTCTCAATTTTTCAAAAGGCAGCTTAAAGGGGAAGGAATGCTGATGTGGAAGTATTGAATAAATGCCATCTCGGTAACAATTTTACCAAATGTAGGGAAGAGTCATACACTTCATGTCCTTGTTATAAGATTCTTGGAGAAAATACTCCCACTCAGATAGAAATTCACTGTAAACAGCTCTCTTGCTGCTAGAGCTGATGTACTTTTGAGGATGCAGTGGCTCTTAGAAGGAGCGGAGCGCGTTGTGCAATAACGTGACCTTATGTTGCATAGACACTTCCAGTTTTGGAATGTGAAATGTCTGAAACTGGGAGTGGGCGGACGAGAGGTGGAGCCAGCCAGGAGCCTGGGTGGCTGCGTTTCTGAGAAACTCTCTTCTGCTGGTGAGTACTGCTAATTTGCCAAGCGCATGGCTAAAGCCCTGAATAATACGAGTCAAACCACTAAACAACATCGAGTCGCAAGTGGACGTGGAGCTATAGGGTGATATTTTGGAAGTTAAACTTGTAAAACTTAGCTGAAAACAAGGCTGAATTCTTTCAGACCTGAAACCACAGCCTCCCAAAATGCGTCAGAGGCTCTTGATGCTGCAGCGAGGTCAGCTTCCCTCCCCCCCCCGCTACCTGTGAGTCAGGACAACTCTATTAAAGGAAGCTTTTATTGGAAGCTGTCAATAGAGAGAGAGGTAGACAACATGCAGATGGTGAGGACACAGTGGGAAAGAGTTTGGATCCTGGGTCTGCATAAATGGTCACCAACAGGGAGAAGACCATTTTTCTGGAGAACAGAGGGCTACTGAGGAAAGAATAGTATTTGAGCAAGAGGTAGGTTTGCCTGATTTCACCTTCTCACTAAATAAAACTAGGATTCAGAGTCCACTCAAGCTGGCATCATATCCATTTCTCAAGGGGGACAAAGGCTAAGTCTCTTGTGGGCTCGATGCCCTCAGTGCTTGTCCACAGTTCCTTCTGTATCTACTTTTGCTGAAAATTACAGAAAAATAATCTTAGAGCAGCTCAGTTCACTGTAGAGAGAAAAAGAAAACCGAGGAGGAAACAGAAAGTACTGAATGGGTGAGAATTTCAGTGGCGTGGTCTTGATTTTCAGGCAATGCAGACCCTTTTCGAAACAGAAACTTTCTGTGGGGTAGTCATGCACTTAGTCTTTCCTTTGCTATAAATCCAGACCTGTTTGTGAGTGGATCAACACTACTGGGGCATAAAAGCGTCAGTGAACAATGCTGTCCCATTTACATTAGTCTCCTGTAGCTTTTTCCTTATTGTTTGTTATTGCTGTTACTACCTGGACTGCTCCAGCGGAGCGTTAGCATAGATGAAATTCCTGTAACAAGCAGCATTTTAACAGCTGGGACCTGTGGTTTTAGATGTGCTCTTCTTTTAATGCTGGCAGGGGCTCTGTGCCTCTTGAACTCAGTGTTTACTGCTACCGGAGAAGAAATATCTTACAGCAGGTTTGTGATTAAAAAGATACCTCTAGAACTCATTTACAGTGTCAGTACTTTTATTGTTTCTGTGTGAGATTGCTAGCAGAAGGGAAGAGATCCTGGAAACCAGCTGTAGTTATTTAATTCATGACCTGTCAGAGAAGGTGGTTTTGGTTTCCAATCCTGACGAGCACCTTGGGTGAAAAGCAGAGCGTGGTCCTGGCTACGCAGAGAGCTGACCTTCCCTAGCCCTCAGCACACTGGGTGGCACTGCATCTGAGTGATTTTCCTGAGAGCATCCCATGTGGAGTTTTCCACTCTCTGGAAGGCTTACGATGTACTGGTTTGATCCACTTTCCATTTCACTGGTGGAATATTTCTAATAACTTTCCCACAAGCTGGTTCAAACTGCATAAAAAGAGGAGGAAAAAAAGTTTCTCTTCTTTGCGTCTTTAATTTTCATGTCAGTGTTAAGATTTGGATTTGAATCCATGGGTGGTGCGTTTTACAAGCAACCTCAGAAACGCTTTGTTCTAAGAGGTGTAAGTAACCTTTTCTTTAAAAAATGAAAAACAACTGGATGCACTTGTGGTGTTCGTGTGACTGCCAAGCATTCATTAGCAAACGGACCTCAGGCAAATGGACCTCTTCGTGCAGATATGTCTGAGCTCGTATGGGGACGTATTCACCTGTGAAGTTTGCGTTGGAGAAAACAAGCTGCCCTTGATAGACTTGCTGAGGCAGGTATTTGCCTGAAATTAGATTCATGTTTTCCATTCAGAATGTGTTCTGTCTAAAGATGGTTGCGAAGGAAAAAGAAACAGAAATACACGTTCTTAAAAGTGTAAAGCAATACGATGGTTTATCCGAACTGTCTGGTGAGGGAAGGAGGTGGGGACACAGCGCTGCGCCTGGGGCTGCTGCAACAGGCAAAGAAGCTCCTGGCCGTCTCGGCGGGACTAGCTGCCACGTTCCCCTTTAGATGATTCAGCAAATTGTTTCCCCGTTGGGCAAGGTGGAAGGATGCTTCCTCTGCCATCTGCCCAGTCGCCGGCCGTCCAAACCTGCTGTGAGCAGCCAGCAGGAAGCATGGCTGCCTTTGACCTCCGCTGGCCTTTCTCTGGCCTTCCGCTGCCCTTTGCACTTTCTGGTGAGGTCCTGGTGCAATCAGGCTGCAGGACAGCGATGTAACTGCCAGCATCTTCCACCTGGTCTAGTGGGAGGTGTCCCTGCCTACAGCAGAGGGATTGGAACTGGATGGTCTTTAAGGTCCCTTCCAACCCAAACCATTCTATGATTCTGTGTCATGTGAAACTGGAATTTGGTTCATATCAGTTCTATTCTTGCTAATTTTATTTTGTTAAGCACATTCATATAGAATATAAAAGTCCAAATCCCATTTTAAGATTAGATTTGACATCCTTGAACAGATCAAGGAGAAAAATAAATTGTTACCCTGAAGAAAGCTATGAAGAGAAATACCGGAGTGATAGCTTCTTTGCTTTTAAGTTGTGCTGATCAGAAATCAGAGGCTGAGTTTTGGATCAAACATCCGTAGCGGTTCCGCAATCAAACACTCTCAGCTTGTGAAGATGCAAGCGGCAGCTCCTCCAGCTTGCTCTAATGAACCGGCAGCTCTTTGTTGGTGCTGGCAGAGCAATTAGGCTCCCCGCTAGAAGAGCGGTGTTTGTTACGCAGTTGCATCCAAGTGATTGGGTTGTTTTACTCAAGCAGACCTTACTGATCCACAATTAAAATGGCATTTTCATCTCATGCTTAGCGGTTGAGAAAAAGCTTTTGAAGATCTTAGTTGCTCTGATGATGAGCTTGCTAGAGGAACGAAATCAAACAAGGGTCTTTTGTTGCAGCAGTTGGGTCGTGACTGAGACAGTTGGCTCTTTCATTATAGCAAACATGTAGGTGGCCTTTCTCATGTTTGGAGATCCAAGAGAGGAGCTGTGACTTTGCCAACACCTTTGAGGGGAGAGGAGTCGATCCTTCGCAGGAGCGGGGTCGCGGCAGCTGCGCTGTACACGCAGCACGCACCGACGGCAAGCCCTGTCCTCTCCCCTGCTTTGAAGTCACAGGCTCCGTCTTTCCGGCAGGATCAGATCCGAGCGGTGAGATCGCCCTTGGTTCGGGCAACTTAAAATCTATCTGTAATTTTTTTGCACCTGTTTGATGGTGGTATTTATAGCTCGTTTTAACACCTGCTTTCTCTTTGGGGTAATAGTTACCAGCAGCCTTCCTTTCTGGTCCCGGTTCAGCTCTGGGGGAATCGCTGGGTGTAATTTGGAGGATGAATGGGGTGAGATCAGGTCTTGAAACCTGAGTCAAGTTAATGATGAAACTTGAGTTTTGTTAATAATACATTGTAATTATTACTGCCAGGGGGGCAGATATCTCGTATTTCCCATCTTTTAGCTTGAGGATCCTAGTTACAGTGGTCTGCTCGCCTTCTCGGCCCTTCTGCCCCTTGCTCGGGGCTGTGAAAGGAAGATGTCCCGTCTTCTCCACCAGATTTCCCCTCGAGCTTTCCCGGGTAGAGCAGATGTCGGTGCGTTGCGCAAGCCGGGGCGCGGAGGGGCCGGGAGGAGGATACGCGATCAACAGATGAAGGAGCGGAGCGTTAATAATACAAGACACCTAATTGGACCTGCCCTTTCACCCAGCAGCGAGGACATATGTCAGCCCGCAGCGGGCGCCGGCCGGTGGCAACCTGCTCCCACCTCCTACGGGTCTTCGCGAGGGAAAAAAACTGCGTGACGAGCTGAGGTGCTTGCCTGCGGTAATTGCCAATAAAGCCTTAATCCTGACCTTCTGTAGACTGACTGCATCTATCGCTCACACCGCGGCGATGCCGGGCCAGGCTGGAGAGGTGACATAAATCATGGCGTGCGTTAGAGGTTGGTGAGTGGGAGGGAGGGAGGGAGGGAGGGAAGGAGGGGAGAAGACGCTGGTGAAAGTGACACCGCGCTGGGGCGGGAGGGGGAAAGGCTGCGGCAGGAAAAGCCACCTGCGGCAGGATGTAGGAAGATGTGAGATAGCACAGCCCTTCGTCACTTATCGCCCCATCTCTTCTTACCGCCTCCCGTGGCTCCCCTTGCAGCCTCCCGCCCCTGCTGTCCTCGGCTGTCCTGGCGCCCCCCACCTCCCTGGGCCCACCGTGGGGTGACCCAAGCCAGGGGGTGAAAGCGGTGGTGCCGTCACCGAGTGTCGACTGTCGTTTTGTGGGAATCGCCATTGTGGAAGTGCTGTACCCCCTGAATCACAGAATCACAGATTGGTAGGGGTTGGAAGGGACCTCTGGAGATCATCTAGTCCAACCCCCCCCTGCCAAAGCAGGGTCACCCAGAGCAGGTTGGACAGGAACACATCCAGGTAGATTTTGAATATCTCCAGAGAAGGAGACTCCACCACCTCTCTGGGCAGCCTGTTCCAGTGCTCTGGCACCCTCAAAGTAAAGAAGTTTTTCCTCATGTTGAGATGGACTTTCCTGTGTTCCAGTTTGTGTCCGTTGCCCCTTGTGCTGTCACTGGGCACCACTGAGAAGAGTCTGACCCCATCCTCTCAACACCCACCCTTTAGATATTGATAAGCATTGATGAGGTCCCATCTCAGTCTTCTCTTTTCCAGCTAAACAGACCCAGGTCTCTCAGCCTTCCTTCATCAGAGAGAAGGCTGATCCTTCATCCATTCCCTTGAGGTGCAGGCACCATCGAGTCCTGACTCCCACCCTACACATGCTTGTGGTGGCACAAGCTAGGGGGTGATTTACACTCAGGAAAATAACTTTGCAGCACTCACAGTTTAATTATTGGCCAATGGAGAAAGCCCATAGCAGGAACTTACCAAAAAGAAGAGCTACCGCCTCGTTTTGTTTTACTTCTGCTCATTATCTTGCCTGTGCCGTGACTGCGTGTGGTGTGTGACACCGAAAACAGAAAGTTTTCATACCCTTGAACCCCTCATGGGCTTTGCACTGGTCCAGCAGATGCTCATCACGGTTTGGGCAGCAGAGAAGGAGAAAGCGCGCGGGCAGCCCTGGAGCCCTCGGGGAAGGAGGGAGGTGGCATTGAACAGGGCTGGGTTGGATGTGGTGACGCAGCCCCGTGCCCTGCTCCAAGATGATCTGTGGCTGCCCCTTCCCACCCCATCTGCTGGTGGTGCCACTGCACACCCCCACAGCAACACCCCCCACCAGGGGATGGATCTGACTGAGAAGTTGCCATTTCTTTCCTCACATTATTTTCCAGTCAGCCCCTTTCTTTGTTCCAAACTGAATTTGTGCACCGTTAAAGCTGTGTCTTGTGGGGGCATTGAAAGCCCAAGGCCCATCTGGGTGCAGAGGGGCTGCGGTGCCACCTTGCCATAGCAGCCCCCCTGGGCCAGCGCAGCGGCGCTGCCGGTGCCCCCAGCCCCGTCGAGCTGGGGGGCAACTGCCAGGTTCTGCTGCCCAACCCAAGGAACAAAGCTTTGGGGAAAAGGCATCAGTCTATTCTACACGATTTTGGAAAATACCATGCAATAACAAATACTTTCTTAAATGTACAGTGAAGATATATTTTCATTTTTCTAATAAGCTTTCCAGCTGTTTTTTAAATTTCATCTTCTCCTTTGTACATTTTTCTTTAAATAGGAGAAGTCTTAAAAAGATAGGTAATATATAACTGTTACTTAAAATTTCTGCTCCAAATCTGAGTGGGGAGAAAGGCTGCAGTTCTGATCACTATGCTTTTAGCTTTGTAACTTAAGAGTGGTTTGGGGTATGTGGTCCTGTCTCCTATTAACTTTATGTAAATGTAATGCCAGAGTATGGCCTTCAGTATTTAAACCTACTAATAATTATTTTTATGTTCATATTTCCTCTAATGTAATAACATTTACTCTTCATTTCAGATGAAAATTAAATTGTCTGAAGAGTAATATCATCAGCTGATTTGTCTTGCATCACAATGTTTATCTATTCTAGTAAAGAAATCAGTGACAATTAAATTTACTGCTAAGGCATTGGATGAAAAGCCAAAACTATGATGCTGAACAAAGAATAGTTGTATCAATGGGAATTAATCACAGCATATCAAGAGCACACTCTCAATTTACAAGTGGATATAATGTTAAAAATACAATCTTATTAACTTAATAACTTTCTTTTTTTAAATTTTAAAATAAGAACAAAATAAAAATTTTAGTGTCAGAATAATCATTTTGATTGAATCTTGAGCCTGAAGTTGGCAATGTCTTACAGTGGGCTTTTTTTCCTTTTGTAAATGAGAGAAAAGGTCTGGTATAAACCTGTGCGTTTTTGTTTAACCCTGGCCCCAGAACAACTGATGTGAGGTATTTGGAGCCACACAGGAAGGCTGCATAATAATGAAACAAAACCCTCATGCAAGCATCAGCCAAAGGAGTCACAATATTAAATAGAAAAACCATAATTGCAGAAAAGACCATTTCCTTGCACAGCTGTCACGGAGCACAAGAAAGTTGGCATGCGTATTAGTAGTAATATTGTAGTAACATACTTTAAACAGTCGCAGACACTCTTAAGAGACTTCTTGGAACTGGGCTTGCCTTCCCTTTGCGTCACAGAATCACAGGATGATATGGGGTTGGAAGGAACCTCTGGAGATCATCTAGTCCAACCCCCCCGGCCAAAGCAGGTCCACCCAGAGCAGGTTGCACAGGAACGTGTCCAGGCGGGTTTTGAACATCTCCAGTGATGGAGACTCCACCACCTCTCTGGGCAGTCTATTCCAGTGCTCTGCCACCCTTAAAGTAAAGAAGTTCCTCCTCATGTTTGGATGGAAATTCCTATGTTCAAATTTGTGCCCATTACCTCTTGTCCTGTCACTGGGCACCACTGAAAAAAGACTGGCCCCATCCTCTTGCAACACTCAGGCCATGCAGAAGCACAAAGTCTCTCTGGAAAGTGAGGTTGATGAACATCTCTGAGCATCTTTGATGAGCGTAGCTGTGGCTCATCCCATTGCAATTAAACCTGTAAAAGTCTCAGGACTCCTGGCACAGTGAGATGGGGTGAGCAGTGGCCTCAGTGTGTGGCCAGCCTGGCACTGTGAGCATGGCTAGCAAGTGCTGGTGGTGCGAGCCCTCCTGTTCCTGGGTGTGAGGCAACCCCTGGGCTGCAGCTGAGGGGAGCAGGTAGATGGATGGTGTGTGGTGTTGGAGTGGGGACCTCTGCTCACTGCGGCGTGTGTGCCAGCCGACATACACAGGTACCACGCCAGCACTTTAAGGGCACGTTCATTTGCACAGCACAGGAAGGATATGGACCTGTTGGAATGGGTCCAGAAGAAGGCCACAAAGATGATCAGAGGGCTGGAGCACCTCTCCTGTAAAGACAGGCTGAGAGAGTTGGGGTTGTTCAGCCTGGAGAAGAGAAGGCTCCGGGGAGACCTCATAGCCCCTTCCAGTACCTAAAGGGGCTACAGGAGAGATGGGGAGGGACTCTTGGTCAGGGAGAGGAGCGATAGTATGAGGGGTAACAGTTGTAAACTGAAAGAGGGGAGATTTAGATTAGATTTCAGGAAGAAATTCTTTCCTGTGAGCGTGGTGAGACACTGGAACTGGTTGCCCAGAGAAGCTGTGGATGCCCCATCCCTGGAGGTGTTCAAGGCCAGGCTGGATGGGGCTTTGAGCAACCTGCTCTAGTGGGAGGTGTTGGAACTCGATGATCTTTGAGGTCCCTTCCAACCCAAACCATTCTGTGATTCTGTGATATGATTCTATGATTCATTAATTCCTTTAAGCACAGGTATTTGGGAATCAGAGGTTCAAATGTGCGGTTGGAAGCACTTCTCGATATTGCTCATATTAAGCACATGGTCGTTTATACTGGTGCCACTTTATTAGGCAGCATAGGAGTACCTTCAATGGGAGTATGTTATATTTACACCCTTCCTAAAAGCTCCTTTCTGCTGTTAAGCTGATGTAAACTACCCTCAGAGTAGACGGGACTTGCAGAACAGGCTGTAAAAGTGCAACTGCGTCTGGTCAGTCTTTTGGGCTCTGTGTCTGCTTCTGGTAGGGCACAGCCTTCTCTCGAGGGCAGAGCTGGCTCAGGCGGCAGAGCTGGCATAGGACGTGTCCCCTTTCCTTCAGCTCTCACAGTTCTCAGAGGAGTTTGCTGGTAAAGCTCTGATTTTGCTTCTGAATCTATTTCCTAGTCCAATCCGTATTAGGATGCCTTAATTGCAAACTCTCGTCTATTCGTTACGGGATGTCAGGGTGCAAAAGCCATGTGGAAGATCTACGTGGAAGATCTACCTGATCTTTTCACATTTAATCTTTCGCTAATCTCAGTGAAAAAAGGGACAATTTCCAAATCTGAATTTTCCCCCTTTGTGTTCTCAAGTTTCTCAAGTTATGTTTAGAAACAGGAAACTCTTTAAAGGTAAGATTGTGTTTTTAACAAGAAAAGTTGGTGTTACACCAGCTAAATATACCCACACAGTCATACTCAGTGGGTAGTCCTGGCTATTTTTAGGCTTTATTTTTGCCTCTCTTTATTTTTATTTTTTTTTTTTGGTGACACCTCCACTGTACCTTCAGCTGGTAGTGAGGCACGGCTTCCTGCGCCAGTATGAAACTTGCAATTACAGGAGGAGTCAACCTTGTCAGGTGTCATTTATCACCCGTTGCAGAGGGCTGGTTTCAGTGAAGGAAGAACAAAGCTTAATAAAAAGAGAGAGAGAGAGAGAGAGGGAGAGAAGAGAGGGAGAAGCGTTCTCTTAATAATTTGCCCTTTGCAACAACAGACCCTTATCTGATCACCCACGCTCATCTGGCTGCTGACGCTGTACTTGCTTCATTAGTATGAGCTATTTTTACACCTTTTGTGTCTTTTGAGGAACCGAGTGAGCCTGCTGGCTTGGAGTGATTCACCATCTCCAGGCGAACAGGGTGTCCTCAAAATCCTGCGAGGGGGGTAGGAAGAGAGAAGTAGGGGGGAAAGTTCAGTTGAATAAGCAAGTCGTTTAATTGTCATAGGGGGTCTCGGTGCTAAAACGTGGCGCTTTAGTCTTAAGGAAAATAGCCTGTCTGCTTTTGGTTTATGAGGCAGTTTTTCAGATTGTTAGGGGCTATCCCAAGGAACCTTTAGTAATTAATTAGTTTAAGTGTAGCTTAGCAAACATGAAGCCCTATGTGCTTGTGTGTTCACTCTATGTGTTCATTTTCCTGTCTGCAGAGGGGATGTTGGGAATTGGACTAAGGAATGTTTGGGAGTTGAAGTAGATGATCTTTGTGTAGTTTGGTCCCTTCCAACCCAAAACTACAGTTTTGAGTAGTTTGGTCCCTTCCAACCCAAACCATTCTGTGATGGTATGTTGGTGGTATTTCCTTTCATTTGTGGTTTACAAGAGCCACTGGTATATCACAAGCACCCGAGAGACTTTTGGACCAGATCTTTAGCTGATTTCACTTCCACTTTTGCCAATGGAAAAAAAAGCTAAATTTGGTGGAACAGGCCAAGCATGGTGCAGGAGAAGGAGAACCCTGGAGGTTTCTAGAGCTGAGCAGTGGTTGCTTTCTCTTTTGATAGACCATCAGCCCTGAAAATGTCCTCTTAGAGTCTGCTGGCAGAGCTCTCGCCTGGTGGCTGAAATTAAGATTTTTCCTGGCCCTATTTAGACTTTTCCTGAGTAGGAGCAATTTGTTGTCCCATTGTGTCACTTATTAAGTTCAGAATAATGGCTTGACATTGCAGGTTTCCTTGGAGTAGTTTCAAAAGTTGATGTGGTGTGGGATACATACATGAAACTTTAAGATGTTATTTGTACTAGGAGTGCCCTGCACCCTGCTCTGACCTTGTCTGATAGATAGTCATCATGAAACATGAGCACCATTTCCCAAGAAATGTTTTGGGTTTTATTGTTTTGTGCTTGTTGATTATCTGTAACTGCGCTGTCAGCTTGGCCTGTCCCTCAAATATCAACACAGCCCTGTGGAAGAACAGAGTTTTTATAAGCGGATTCAGGCATCTTGGTAGAATCATAGAATCATAGAATGGTTAGAGTTGGAAGGGACCTTAAAGATCATTAAGTTCCAACTCTCCTGCCATGGGCAGGGACACCTCCCACTAGACCAGGTTGCTCAAAGCCCCATCCAGCCTGGCCTTGAACACTTCAGGGATGGGGCAGAAGAAAGAATTTCTTTCTGGAATTCTTTACTGTGACGGTGGTGAGGCACCGGAACAGGTTGCCCAGAGAAGTTGTGGATGTCCTTGGTAGACCTTCATCTTTTTAGAGGTTTTTGCTCAAAAGAGTGATGTTCGTGTTAGTAAACACAGTTGGTTTGTGTTTTGTGGAAAGGAACCTGATTGCAAAGAGTGAAATTTCATGTATGCCTACAAAACACAGCAGAAAGCACGTGCATATTTTACTGAAATTTTTAAGAGCTGTTCTAATGCAATTGGGCATTATACATACTGACTTCCAATGCTTCATGCAATAAAAAGAAGGAAGTACTGTAAAATATGGCCAGAGTAATTTTAAAGAGGTTTTTTTTTCTTTTTTTTTTTTTTTTCTCCTGCTAGGCATCCTGAGGGTTGTCAAGAAAGCAGCATCCTTAAATGTGCAGTCTAATTAATGTATCTTACATTACTGCTGTAGTGGTCAGTCTTCAGGCAATGCTAAGTGACTGGATTTGCTACAGCAAAATGCCTGTATTGAGTCACTAGTCAAAACGAAACATTCTGGCTGCAGATGACTGTCTGTCGTGACATCTGTGTGATACATAGGATTTGGGGTTTAATAGCTGATTTCAGCTGAACTTTAGAAAATTATTCGTAATGGATCCAAATAAAACTGCCCAAAAGGCCCATTCTACTTTGGGTGCAAAAAATGAAGGAAAAAAAAAAAAAGGTAAAAACATGCTACTGATGTTTAGCAGGGGTCTGTTTTTGTTTTGACATGTGGTGACCACAGGGCTTAGTAAACAATGACAGGTTTTAAAAATAATCTTGTATAATAATTGGTGTGAGTGAAAAACAAACGCAAGCTCAGATACTATAAATGTCTTCCTATGTAATTCTTCCCGGGGTGCGGGCGTCTGTCAGAGGCAGTGCATTTGCTCATTCAAGAAAGCGTTTGAAAAGACGCTGATATTTTCATGTGAAATGCAAGTGGCTCCTTCTGACACGGTGTGAAAGGAGGCATATCTGTTCACAAAAGCTGCCGCCGTTGCATAATTAGGATTGCGTAACTTTTAAACTAAAAGCTCCTCACTTCCCAGAAAATTCAGCGATATTTTCGCTCCAAGATGAAAATGCTCGGCAAAGGCCTGATGTTTGACAAGTATTTCCATTTGGCAACAGAATAATAATTACTTTGTCTCTAAAAAGGATGCAATATTTACACAAATTTTCATTATTTTTTTTTTACCTGGGGAAAAAAAGCTGTATGGTATCTCAGCAGGGACTTACCAGCACAGCTCTGTTCTCCCCAGCTGCTGCCCAAGGCTGCAGTTCTTGTGTGAAAACGAAGAGGCATTTCAGACTTTGCGTGTCGTTTCAGTTAGGAAAATCGTTCTGTCCGACAGCGTTAGCAGTTTGAACTCTCCAGTGACGCTGTTCTTAACCTTCTTACTGTAGATGTTGTTTTATAAATCTAGAAATGGCTACTAACCACATCCACACGGGAATCTTGCTCTTTGTATGCACTTTATCTTTCACAAGTGCTGCTGAATTCATAGTTTAATTAATCTGTCCTTTATAAGGTGCGAAATTTCCCTTTCTGATTAACACTTTTTCTTTGTGTTGAATTGAGAAAAAGTCTTTAATCTCACTAATTTTCACCAGTTCTGGCAAACGCAAAACTTTCGTTGCAATCCCAATGGCATCATGTAGCATCCTTGATTAGCGTCTGAGCCTTTGTATTTCATTCATTTTAGGTATTTAGCCATTTGGGGGCTACATAATGCCTATTTGTTTACATGATAATTGTTTGGGCCAAGAGCAGGGCCAAAGCTGCATGTCTTTTCTACACTGCAGGCATGAAAAAATAGTGATCACATCTACAAATAGTGACCAGAAACTATTTCGTACTATCGGTTTGGCATGGTATCCTTATGTGCAATTGCTGTGGCTCAGAAGAAAGTGAGATAGAGTTGAATTTCTGCCAATGAAGAGAGCAGCCCAAGAATTAAGAGTTCATTTGTATTGGAGCACTGCTTTGGATACTACTTTTTTAGTTTGGAGAAGACTGAGGGGGGATCTGATCAATGCCTATAAATACTTAAAGGGTGGGTGGCAAGAGGATGGGGCCAGTCTTTTTTCAGTGGTGCCCAGTGACAGGACAAGAGGTAACAAGCACAACTGAACATAGGAAGTTCCACCTAAACATGAGGAGGAACTTCTTTCCTGTGAGTGTGGCAGAGCCCTGGAACAGGCTGCCCAGAGAGGTGGTGGAGTGTCCGTCTCTGAAGACATTCAAAACCCGCCTGGACACGATCCTGTGCAACCTGCTCAAGGTGGACCTGCTTTGGCATGGGGGTTGGACTAGATGATCTCCAGAGGTCCCTTCCAACCCCCTATCTTTCTGTGATTCTGTGATACTGTACATTGTTAATGTGTATTTCATAAATACTGTTTACCTACTACTTGAGAGAACCTCATTCTTCTTCAAGTTAGGACCAATGGGATTAGAATCATAGAATCATAGAATGTGTTGGGTTGGAAGGGATGTTTAAAGGTCATCAACTTCAGCCATCAAAATAGTATTTAAAGAGGACCTTAGTGGTGGGCATCTCTGACTGTTCTCTACATGGGAACTGCTCTCACTCTCCTAGGTCTCTGTGTACTATGACTCAAAAGAAAATGGTGGGGGGGAGCAAAACGACTGTGAAATTTTTGTTGCCTTCTGAAATTTAATAACACTGGAATTGCTGTCTGTCAGATCTGCCATTGCTCTGCCATCACATTTTAAGGTCCACGTGGGAAATGAATAGTACTTTACTCATCCGTTTTCGTATTTTAACTTGTTCCCCTAGGAAATAAGTAACAGCGTGAGAAGATTAGCGTTTTATATAGTTCTCTTGTTTACTTTCATATCTGAATGATCCCTATAGAGATAGATTCAGGATGTTCGCATCAGAAGATGGTCAGTCAGAACAGGTAGATTTTGTATTACCTGACATGCTTAAGCACCTCTGACAGACTCTTATGTGCACAGCAAGAGTTGGCAACCAGAAACAAAATATTTACCTGATCCGTTAAAAGCTGTAGGATCAGAGAGATCAATGAGCTGCTAATTGACTGACAAGATTGTTTGTCCTGTCGGCTGTTTTGGCATCTCTTTGATAGGAAGTTTTTATTCAATTCAAGGAGAAGAACTGTGATTTGTTTGCAAACTTTTACCTATAAAGGAAGTATTTAAGATTAATTTGGCTCCTGTGTAGCTTTTTCTCCCCCCCTTTTTTTTATAGTCATCCTGTGGAAATAAGTTTGTGTTCAGTTGGACTTTGGCAACGTGAAAGCTTTTTTTATACATTTTTTCCATCCGGTAGTAATGTGTACATTGTGTATGATGCTGAAACAGGAAATAGTGATGTACTTTAAGTGAGCAATCCTTCTATGGCTTCTTAAAATACACTCAACTTGAATTTAAGTTTTTTGGGGGGTGCTATTTTTCTATAGAAAGTGGCAATTTAAAATTATATTTGAGATACTTAAACCGAGCAAAACCTGAGTGTTTTGCTGCAGCTGTGCTCTAAGCTTTTCTGGTGCAACCCGGCATCTCTTAAAGAAAATCACCCATGTTTTCTTACTACCATGTAATTGAAAATTTATTATGGAGATTTATATATTACTAATTTATCTGTAGACATCTTAGAGGTGTTAGATTAGTTTATTTTCACCTTGTAAAAAATAACCTCAGATATTTAGGATGTAGGATGTAAGAGCCTAAACCTAAGTGATGTGTGATTCTGTTTGTTTTTATGAGGAATAAATCTGGAATTATGTCCTCGGATTTGCGGCTCATTGCCTCAGATTCATACCCATTGACATTTACATGAAATGTCTGAGACAGGTATAAGTTCTACAGTTAAGGTTAATGGTGTTAGAGTACAAGAGATTTGTTTGTTTATTTTTTTTCTTAGTTGGCTTCAGCATTCTTTTAAGCAGCCAGGTTCCAGTTATCTTCTTCAACATACTCAGATAATGGTCTCAGATAATAGTTTGAATTACCTGAATTAACAATATAAGGGTGAGTTTGGTAAAGCCTTAAAACGAATGAAATAATCAATACTTCTACAATTAACTAAAATGTGTGGTTATATACCTTCTCTCAACAGCTGACATCCTAGAGTAGTTCTCAAAATATGAGCCAGATTTAGTGCAAGCGCTGAAATAATAATCTCACAAATCAGGATGCCAGGATTTATACCACTTCTAGTTTTACACGCAAAGATTTTGTTCCTTGAAAACAGCAACTACCAGGGGCACAAACCCGCTGTCGTAAAAACCTGAGAGTGAAAGCCTGAGGTTGGTGTTTGGTCACAGTGAGCTTGGAGTCCACCCTTGATGCGTCTGTAATGGGATCCTCTCGGTCAGTCACCTCGGTTCCTGGCTTCTTGGGGAATCCATGGCAGCACAAGTGTTTACCCAGGATAGCAATGGAAAACAGATCCTGCCCTGTAGCTTCTCCTCGAGTAAGCTCAGTACAGTTTGATCATTTAATAGTAAATTCAATCATTTAACAGTCGATTCACAGCATACGATGTGTACTTCCTGAGCAGTATTTGGTTTGTTTTTTTTTTTGTATTGGCTAGTACTTTTAAATGACATTTAAAAAAACCCAAACCTTGTAATGATTAGTTTGGCAGCCCAAATTTAAAAAACATGTGTGTTATTCTAAATGTTTTGGGGTATTTTCAAAACTGTGATTCTCTGTCTGGTTCTGGAGAATGGCAATACGTTCAATAAAGCACTGAAATCCAGAGGCCAGGGAGAACATCTGCGGTGGAATTGAATGAAAAAAAATTAGAGTAGTATCTTCAAATGTGAAGAGGTAACAACAGCAATTACAACGTAGAAAGTGGTAGATTAAAATAAATACACCTAACCTGCTTTAAAAGGACTGCATTCTTGGAATCGTGTGTGTAAAAGGATGTCTTAAACTCCTGCCAAACTGCAGCAAAAGCACAGGCATCCTCGCATTCCCCAGTAATTCAAGACTTTTGCCAAGTGCCAGTGGTTGACATAGGAATTTACAGTCATTCCTAGAGGTGTTCAAATAGACAGGTAGAAGGCCAGCTTCAAAACCACAGTCAGATGAGACCCCCTAACCAGGGGCTGCTGGAAATGCCAGGAGAATCTCTCACATCGAGAACGGGAAGACTTTTTAAAAAACTGGGAAATTTAAGAAGTGTTTCTTCATGCTTATCTTTTCAGTAAGTACAGTTCAAAGACCTCAAGTGTGGTGTCAAGTAGTATAAATAAGCTTGCAGTTGGTTATCTTTTTTTTTTTTTTAATTTGTGTAAAATGTCAAAACTGTATACCCCAAGGACTGCATTCCTTTTGTTATGTTGGTACATAACATCTGCCGCCTGTGAATGAATAGCTAACCCCGCTCAGAAGGATGAACAAGTGCTTGTCTGTCTTCAGTTAAAATCCCCCAGTTGAGAGACGCACGCTGACTGCTGGTTGAGAGCTCTTCTTCAGACTTAGACGACCTATGGCTTTGCCTAGGTAAAAGAAGTGGTAAATCCATGTTTTATTAGGGTTCCCAGACTTATTTTTCACTGGGATGTCAACACCAAACAGCTTTTTGGGGAATATTGTTAGTGGGGCAGAGGGAGACGTGGAGTAATAGGACAGCAAGCCAAAGGTGTGCTTTCTTCCCGAAAGGCCAAGGCAATTTTCTTCTTGGTTGCAGGTGGGGAAGAGCTCAGAGGTGGCCTCTCTTTCTTGTAAAGCTGCTTGGCTGAGGGGCTTATCCCAGACATAAACTAGACTTGCCTAATAAGGGTCTTGGCAGAGGTCTGGGCGCGAGTGTAAGGACTTCATAGGAGCCACCGCAGCTTGTCTGTGCTAACGCTTGCCCTATAGAATATGAATTCTTCAGGGGCCAGTTTCTGTGGTTTTAGGTCGGCTTTGTGCTGGCAGAACTGGACAGAAAAGATTTAAAACAGGGCTGGATCTGACCCTTAGTCCTTACGCTAGAGTCAATATTTATTCTGTACGGTGCACTCAGGATTTAGCCTGGAAGACATAAGCTTCCAATTTGTTCACTTGCAAGAGCCGTAATATGAGCTACAAATTGAGAAGCAGTAAAAGTTGCATTTTGCCAAATTTTATTTTAAAGCTGTTGAGTGTAACCATTTTAACGGTCTGAAAAAAAAAAAAAAGAGGGAAAAAAAAAAAAAAAGGAAAGGAAGGAACGATCATGGAGCTCTGCAGTCAACCAGATATACATCCCCTGCATGCAGCTCACAAAGGCACCTTAGGAACAGGAGAGACAGGATAATGCTCCTTTCTAGAAAGTTTTAAAAGTCTTGATTTAGTAGGTGCATCTGACAGAAATACAGCTCCCAGTTTCCCCGTAATCTTCTCGTATTCAAAGTTTTCACAGAAGTAAAAAAGCCGGGGTTTGAAATGGGCAGATAGTGCAGCTAGTGTGGCTGGGGGAGCTGGCTGCTGGGCCACATTCCTACTGGGAAACCTGGCTTGGCCCCCGGCCAGGCAGGACTTTGCAGCTCCTGTCAAACGATGTGCTCAGCGCAACTCCCGTACGGCTTCTGATCCGCGTAGGTGGGCTCCTCTTAGTCACTCCGGCGGAGCCGAACCGTGCCAGAGGTATTAAAGAAAACGAGCGTTTTTATCATCCTCGGTTCCTTGGTTCGAAATGTGCTGTACTTGAAATAGGGGGAGTTTCTCTCTATTGAGTGGTGTATCTTTGATGAAGAGCAATGTTGAAAAGTATATTTACAGTGTTTTCTAAAGGGGAAACAATCAGACAGAAAAATGGAAGTCTGTTGTGGGTTTGAGCAAGGCTAGGGATGCGGGCAGGTGAGATAAAGGCTTGACTGGAAAAAAACCAGGCAGAACGCAAACTAGCTTTGCAGTGTCTTGGATTTCTCCAGTTAGGCCAGTCTCCCATTAGAGAGGAAAAAGAAAAAAAAAAAAAGAAACCAAAAGAAATAATATTAAAGCCATCTTTGACACAGGATGGATGGCAGCTCAAACCAAACCAGAAAAGATTGTGTTGCTTCTGGAAAAGGATTTATTTTCCCCAGGAGAGTGACTCTGACCAAACTTGAGCCATCAATAATCCCTGTAATTAGTCTATACCTGTTTCATAGTGTAGGTTGAAAAATTATATAGAACGGTCTGAAAATAGCAGGACCGCAGAATGGCTTGAACTCTGTAATGGAGGGCTCAGTCCAGAACAGACAATTGTTGGAAGTATATTAGCATCATCTCTTGCTCAAATAAAACCATTACTGTCACATGTCTGGGACTGGCAGATTTCTTCTCTGAAGGTGCTCTCACTAGAGGGAGTATGGGACAGAAAGGGTACTCCCATCTTCTAGAAACTTCTTTCCCACCATTTGCAAAATGGCCTAACGAGGAGAAAAGTATTTTTCTTTGAAGATGGCTAATAACTTAATGCTCTGTCAGTGAGGAACATTCCCTCTCATCCCTGTTTCTGCATCTCAAACCACACATTTTCCTTTACATCCATGCTCATATGCCGGCATCATTACTGACCTGAGATTCAGTTGAGCTCAGCTGCCGAAAATGGTTTGCCACTTACCTGGCATTTCCTCATAAGGCACCGCAGAACTGCTCCGTAGTAACCACTTCTGATATATTGTAAATTGCGCAGGAGGATTTCTTTTTCCATTTGTAACAACGCTTTTTATTTGAGGAAGCGGTTTAGGAAAATTAAAAAAAAAAGTTTTACTTGGATTACATTTTCTTTTTCTTTTAGAGAATCAGACGAAAATATTAAAATATTATATCCTTGTTTGACTATATTAAAAATATTAAACTATTTTTAAATAAATATAATAAATAATATTTTAAATATAAAATATTTTATTTAAATATAAAATATATATTTAAATAAATATAATAAATAATGTTTTAAAAATATTATATCCTTGTTTAACTAAAGCAACAGTCCATTTGCTATTGATGTCCTAACTACTGATGTGTTATTTGTACTATTAAGTAAATAATTGATAACAGGTGGCACAGCAGAGATCCTGCTTAGGTTCAGTCATGGCGCTTTGCTAGCATCCATTTGTTCTTTAAAAGTGTTATTAATTACCAAGAATTAAAAATTAGTTTCCATTTTTTGATGTTTCTGTTCTTTTATAGACCTTGCTATTTTATCATCTGTTGGTTTTATTCAATGGAGAGAGCATGAGTGCTCTAGCTGTTTTTCTGACAGTTTCTAATTGAGGGTCATTATAGTAGCTTATATCCCATACTCTGAAGCTAATACTCCAGCTTTTCCAAAGATCTGTTCTTTAGAGATGCTCCGAATGTTGTCCTAAATAAAAACCATACAGAAAAGCCGTAATTGTTGCTTTTGTTATCACAATTGAACAAACATCCTTTTTAATGAAACAAAAGCCAGAATCTGTTTTCAAGATAAGATTTGCTGAAAACTGGAAGGGAGGGCCCTCCTTTAACGGGAGAAATGCCCTTTAGGACAGGGAGATGATGTTCAGGCTCCCTTTTTTAGGGATGTTTCTCTGTGCTGGTCTTTTCTGCAATACAAAAGAGTAGCCTGCAGTCTGGTGATGGTCAGGCAGGTAGCAAATCAGGGCAGTCACAGAAGTCTTTTAACCCTGTATTTGGTCTATAGGTTTCTTCTTTGAGAAGGCAGCCATCTCTTCATGAGCGGTGTCCCACTGGTGTTAGCTGATTGGGAAACCTACTTGCGTTTCACTACATTTTCTTGTACCTGAGTGGTGACACCCTGACCAGGATTTCGTTCTGGTCCCTGAAATGTTTAATGAGAGGCTGGGAGCCTAAAAGTATTAGCTGGAGTGAGGCATTGAAAGGAGATTTGCCAATGGGATTCAGGGATAATCCAGGCTTAGCAAAGGCGTAGGAATGAAGAGGGACATTGGCAGCTCTCTTTTTACTGATTCAGGAAGGTGAGACTGCATTAGTTTAGACTTGCAGTTATTCAACTGCACACTAGAACATAAATACTTTAAAAAGAGTTTCGGGCGTTATTCTTCAAATGTGGTTGGTCAGACCTCTAAGACACAAAATGAAATTTTCCCAGTGGATGGATAAATGAAATTTTCAGTCCTTTAATGTAAAGAAAAGAAAACTCTCTTCAGTATCTACGCTTAATATCAAGAATCTTCATGACTGTATCTTTTTTTCCTACAGGAAATTTGAAGATAGTCATGCCTATTAGATGCCTAGAAGTTGCAGGTAATTGTTTTATATTCCCATTCCCTGTGTATTTTCCTGCACTTTGCTAATGTTTCTTCAAGCCAAATTCAGTTTTTCCATTGTAATAATGAAACGTATTCCAGTATCTCTAATATTTCTTTTATTTTTTTTAACCTTTTTCTTGCTATTGTAAAATTGTGACTACCTTTATAATTCTCACTATTTCATCCAGAAAATATCCTGTGTTTGGATAATATGGAAGCAGAAAGCCTACATTGTTCTTCAAATTGAAATGCTCTGCTTGTCTATAAAAGTCGTACCTCTGAGCTTTTCTTCTTTATTATAGAGCTGTGGAAACCTATTGCATTTAAGCATAAAAAGTGCATGCAGAGCTGGATGGAAGTGTTTCGACATTGAAATCTAAAATGCTAAAGTCACATAAACACAGTCATAGCACATTTCTCTAATACATGTTTTCCCTCTAGCAAGACACTCTCACTAAAATTTAATATAGTGATTGGAAGATGTGGAAAGGTACCAATAGCATTGTGTTCAGAAGGCTTATTTGATGTCTGTCTTTTGACTATTTAAAAGTAGTGTAAAAGGGTGATCAACACCTCCTTGTCAGATGATCTAAGGTAAGAGGTACCTCACTTTAGCCATCTTAAACTTTGGTATATACTCCAAGTGGTCATCTAGGATTTCCGCCTAGCCAACAGTGAGAAACGGGCATCTCCAGAGTGTAGAGCCATGTGCATAGACATCCTCTATGTCTGAAGCATCCATCATGGTATGGAAAGATTTCTCCTCAGGAAGTACTGATCACCCTCCTCTGCCTTTAGAGGAAGACCAGGTGACAAAAGTGCATGTCTGAACTGTAGGTGAGTAATACCGGATAAGGTAATTCCCACCCACGGTGTTAGGACTCTATTTTCGGCAGAGATTTGCTGAAAGAGCTTTGAAAGTGGGTATTGGACTTCCTGAGAATTGAGCCTTTAAACTGTCCCCAGAAAGCCTTCCAAAGCTACTATTCAATTTGGAAAGTGTAGATCCCTGTTTTCTCTTCCTAGGGCTTTTCTTGAGTAGCGATTATGCTTGTGTGCAATCTCTGAGCCAGTCTTTACTGTGTCTCCTGACAAAAGGAGATTTGTGAAATGCAGTTACCTTTACTCAAGTCCCTCAATATTTTTCATGAAAGGCTCAATGGAAGTGCATCAATGTTATTTCACATGACTTTATTAATTGTTGTGTGTGGTTTCTTTGTTTTTGCTTTTTCCTTACAGATACCTGTGTCACCATGGAAGAGATGAAGAGAACTTTGCTCTAGTAGATCACAAATATCCCTGGGTCATTCTGCATCTCAGTATTTAATAACAATGGAAAATGTCCAAATGCTATAAGAAGTCTTTGCAAATGTATAATAAACTGTTTAGGAAAGTTCCTGCCATGAACAGAACTGTATAATACTCACATTAGTGTACAGACACAAATCTAATGCCTATAGACTACTGCGTGGAAAGTTCCAAAGAGAAAGAAAAGTCTGTGAACTTGCAACATCCCTGGAAAAATGGGAGCAACAAAACTTTAAAAAGCACAGCTTTGGACACACTCCATGTGTCTGCACAGCTTTCAAGTGAACTAGCACTTAAGACCTTGTGTAACAAAATGGACTCTGGGGACACAGCTATAGGGCAAAAAGCTACCTCAAGGTCTGGAGAAACTGCTAAAGTACCAAGTAGATGGAGGCAAGAACATTCAGCTGTTATTAAGATGAGCACTTTTGGCAATCAAGAAGTACAGAGGCAACCACAAATAGATCACGAGCAAATTGGAAACACAGCATCAGCACAACTTTTTAGTTCTGGGAAACTGGTATCATCGAATGAAGCTGCACAGCAAGTCACGGAGAAGCAATATCCACAGCATCGTCCAAGTCCTTACTCATGTCAACATTCACTTTCTTTCCCACAGCATTCATTGCCACAAGGCTTCTTGCACAACATAAAGCCACATCAGAGCTTGGAAGGCCCTCCGTGGCAGTTTCCTAGCCACTTGCAATCAGTTGCCTCAGAGGACTTGTTTCCTTTCCATATGCATAGCCATAGTGCAGGTTTCTCCAGGAAGAAGATTTCAAGTTTGAACCCTGCATACAGCCAATATTCACAGAAGTCTTTAGAACAATCAGAAGATGCTCACAAAAAGGAGCACAAACCCAAAAAGCCTGGCAAGTACATTTGTCCTTACTGTAATCGGGCTTGTGCCAAACCTAGTGTACTTAAAAAGCATATTAGGTCTCATACTGGGGAGCGACCATACCCTTGTGTTCCTTGTGGTTTCTCCTTCAAGACAAAGAGCAACCTTTACAAGCACAGGAAGTCACATGCCCATGCAATTAAAGCAGGATTGGTACCTTTCACAGAGTCAGCGGTCTCTAAGTTGGACCTAGATGCCAGTTACATCGATGTGGAAGCTGAAATACATTCAGATGGCGAGCAGAGCACGGACACTGATGAGGAGACCCCGCTCCTAATGGAAGGGTCTGACAAACTGAGCCCCGTCCCACAGCTCCCCCTGGACATCGCAAGCAGGAGCAGTTTTCACTCCTCCATGGAAGAGTCCTTGGTGGGGCCAATGAAAGTGCCCATTTTGATTATCCCTAAAAGTGGAATTCAGTTACCCAGTGAGAGTTCACCATATATTGGCTCTGATATGTTGCAAACCCCATCCTTAAGTACCAAGTCTGATGACTCTCATACAGTTAAACAGCGACTTGCACTAAGACTGTCAGAGAAAAAAGGGCAAGATTCTGAGCAGTCGTTAAACCTCCTGAGCCCACACAGTAAAGGAAGCACTGACTCTGGTTATTTTTCCCGCTCAGAAAGTGCTGAGCAGCAAATTAGCCCACCAAATACTAACGCAAAGTCTTACGAAGAGATCATCTTTGGGAAGTTCTATAGGATTAATCAAAGGACAGCACTAACAGTAGCCACAGCAAATCAGGAACACAGTTTAATGGGTAGAAAGGGCAAAGCAGAGCCATTACCTCTTTTAAATAACAGATTAGATGTCAAGATGCTTGAGGAGCATATTTCTCAGCTAACTCCAAATACAGAAGAACTCATTGACTCCAGTAATTTGAGCACTATTAAATCTACACAAATTTATCCAGGCAGCAATACAGAATCTAGACAATCCCAGACAACCACTTCATCCATCAAAAGTGAATCCAACCTCTACCAAGTCAGTCAGCAGGGTGACGTGCCCATCCTTCTAGAGCCCCCAGTAGATTCCTCTCCTCTTATTAGAAGTAACTCCATGCCAACCTCTTCTGCAAACAGCCTAAGTATTCCCCCGTCTCTGAGAGGAAGCCATTCATTTGATGAGAAGATGACTGGCTCAGATGATGTATTTTATCCTGGGACAGTGGGAATATCCCACCAAAGGATGTTGAGAAGACAGGCTGCCTTTGAACTGCCCTCTGTGCAGGAGGGGCACTCAGATTCAGACTATCATGGAAGACCAGGGAAAAATATCATTATTGCTTCCAGCAGACAGACAGCAGGTGACAAAGGACCATCCTTAAAAGAGAAGAAAGGAGACAAGACCTTTTATGACTATGATGCCAGTGGAAAGCACTACAGAAAGTGGGAAGAATTTGAGGCTCAGAAGCAGAACTACAGGGACTCACCATCCTTATGTGGGATGAACAAGGGGGGAGAGTACTTTGTGGATCCACTCGGACAATCTCAGGCGGTGCCATCCATGCTTGGAACAACTTTTGAAAACAGAAAGCGCAGGAAAGAGGAGAGCGTTGGAGATGAGGAAGACAGTCCCATGCTTTGCAGCAGTACGACTGGCACCACTGGGGGAATTCAGCCTTTGGACTTTGATCCCAAAACCCAAATTCAGGAAGTGCCAAGGAGTGGATTTGCCCTTCAAGGCCTGGACAACGCTGCCCATTGCCATGCGGAGCGTTTTGAAATCTGCAGGCCTTACTTGCAGTCTGGAAGCCCGGCGGCTTCTCTGGAAGACTCCTCCTTAGCTGCAGAGCAAGAAAAGGCTGCAGAATCGCTGGCTAGAAAGCCTCCTGGAAATGTCATCTCTGTCATTCAGCACACAAATTCGTTGAGCAGGCCAAACTCATTTGAAAGGTCTGAATCTACAGAACATATTGCATGCCAGCAGGAAAAGATCTATTCACCATCTGAAACATGTGAGAGTGAGATTTGTGAGTCCCCAATGAGCCCAGACCGAGCTCCACAAACGGAAAATGCTGACACCAGTAAGCCGTCTCCATCCCAGCAGCCTCAGCCGTATCATATGCAGCCCAGGCTGGTTCGCCAGCACAACATACAGGTACCTGAAATTCGTGTCACGGAGGAGCCAGATAAGCCTGAGAAAGATAAAGAAGTGCAGAGTAAAGAGCAGGAGAGACCCACCGAAGAATTCCAGTGGCCCCAGAGAAGTGAAACCCTTTCTCAACTTCCAGCCGAAAAGCTACCACCGAAAAAGAAGCGTTTGAGACTGGCTGACATGGAGCACTCCTCTGGAGAATCCAGCTTTGAGTCCACAGGTACAAGCCTCTCCCGCAGCCCTAGCCAAGAAAGTAATTTGTCCCACAGTTCAAGTTTTTCAATGTCCTTTGAAAGAGAAGAGAATATGAAGTTCATCACACCTCCCAAACAAGATGAGTTTGGAAAACAGTCTGAGTTTTTAACAGTTCCGGCTGGTGCTTACTCACTTTCCGTCCCTGGGCATCACCATCAGAGGGAAATGAGACGCTGCTCATCTGAACAGATGCCCTGTCCTCATGCTGCTGAAATCCCAGAGATCCGAAGTAAGTCCTTTGATTATGGGAACCTGTCTCATGCCTCTTCAGCTGGGACACCTACCACGGCACTGTCTCCATCCCGAGAAAGGAAGAAATGCTTCTTGGTTCGCCAGGCTTCCTTCAGTGGTTTTCCAGAGATTTCTCAGACTGATCAGAGCTCAGAACAAAGCATAAAGCAGGAGCAGATGGAACATGCACAGGCTGGTCTTCGCTCCTCCCAGCTTGCTTGGCATCACTCCCCTTCCTCTGTACTTCAGCCTATTCAGGTAGATGACTCTGGAAAACAGGCTACTGGCTCTTGTGCTCAGCTTAGTAATAGCTCATCCCACCTTACCCAGCAACAGGCTCTTCTTGCAGACAGCCCGGAAATGTTACGGACTCCCTTGATCCAACAAGCACCTTATATTCCTAACAAACATCCATCGGAGCAGCAGCAGCTATTTGCACATCAGGAAAAAGTCCCATTTCCCCCCATTCATAGCACCTTGTTTCAGTTCCCACATCCAGCTGTCTGCATGGTTCACTTACCACCATCTCAGCAGCCTGTCTTGTGGCAGTCATGCACAGAGCCTCTGCACTTCCAGCATCATTTTGTACAACAGCTGCAGAAATCTTACGTCAAACAGCCTTTCCAAACAGACGTTCCTCCAAGTTATCACCTGGAACATGCGCCAGAGCTTATTGGAAAGAAACCAGCTGATTATGTGCACGCTAAAGAGCAAGCATACCAGCATTACTCAGGAACATCTGGGCAGTATTCAAAAACTACTCTTGCTAAGTACCAGTCAGACCAGAGCATTAAACCAACAGATACCTCCTCTGAGCAGCATCTTCAGACAGATTTTGACTCCCCAAGTGATGGATCTGTACAGTCTTTGCCAGGAACTGTCGTTCCTGTCAGGATTCAAACTCATGTGCCATCTTATGGTAGTGTCATGTACACAAGCATTTCCCAGATCCTCGGACAGAGCAACAGTCCTGCGATTGTAATTTGTAAAGTTGATGAAACTGTTTCTCAAAGAACATTGGCAACTAACGCAACCATGCAAGGAATTGGATTTAACATAGCTCAGATGTTGGGTCAGCATGGAGGGCTGGAAAAATATCCTCTGTGGAAGGTGCCGCAGACGCTACCACTCGGACTGGAGCCACCAATTCCCCTGTGCTTGCCTTCCAGTTCTGATATGGTTTCTACCTTGGGAGGAAGCAAACGAATGCTGTCACCTGCCAGCAGCTTGGAGCTCTTCATGGAGACCAAGCAGCAGAAACGAGTCAAAGAAGAAAAAATGTATGGGCAGATAGTTGAGGAGCTAAGTGCAGTTGAGTTAACTAACTCAGATATAAAGAAAGATTTTCCAAGAATGCAGAAGCCTCAACTAGTAAGGCAGAGCTGTGCTACTGAGCCAAAAGAAAGTCTGCCATCCGTGTCATCCTCTTCACCACTGTCGTCCTCATCATCTCAAGATTTCCCTCCTGTCAGTATGGCAACAGCTGATGCTTTCCCACAGAGCAGGGAGAAACTTTCCAGTTTTGATTCCACGTCACCAGGGCAGAAGTCCAGTGGCCCTTCTGAAGGAAGAGACTCGCCAGAGGAACTGGATGTGGATGAAACAGCCTCAGATATGAGCATGAGTCCACAGAGGTCTTCATTGCCACCAGGAGAAATTCAGCCAGAAGACCAACTGAAACATCAAAAATTGCCGCTTGGGATGTTAGTCCAGATGTCGTCCAACACCAGCGGGAAATTCACAGGCTCAACCATTCTCCTAACAGACGTCACAGATTTTCAGCAGATCCTTCAGTTCCCAAGTCTGCGCACTACTACTACTGTGAGCTGGTGTTTCTTAAACTATACAAAACCCAATTACATTCAGCAACCAACCCTCAAATCTTCTGTTTATGCTTCATGGTGTATAAGTTCATGTAATCCAAACCCATCTGGGCTTAGTACAAAGACCACTTTAGCACTTTTAAGGTCCAAGCAAAAAAACACCACGGAAATCTACACTCTGGCTGCTATGCATAGACCTGGAGCTGGTAAACTGACATCATCAAGTGCATGGAAGCAGTTTGCTCAGGTAAACAAGAGGTTTTAATACAATTAAAGTAGTATATCTTTATTTGAGAAAATATTAGTAAACTATGAAATGTAAGTTAGTAATTTTTAAAAAAACCAAAACATTCCCCTTTGGGAAATCAGACATTGAGATCTTCCCATGACAACTTTGAGTCTCAGTTTACCCTTCTGCAAGCTCTGCTACTTCTGCTGTCTCTGTCTCCATTTTCAAAATCAGATGTAAAAAGTGAGGCTTTTAAAGCCCCCCCGTCCTGTGTGCCACAGCCTGATACATTATCTCCTTTGATTTTGTCCTTTGTTTTTGCCATGTCCTGATGCAAAGAGTATCAGACACAAACATCCATGCACGTTAGTAAGTAAAGATTAAGTTAAAATTGAGTAAGGATCTTCAGATCCATTTAATGTCTTTTACATACTGACTCTTCCTCATGGACTAAGCATTAGATAATGGTGCCAGGGAAAATTCTGTAATGGCAATAAATTACCTTCTAAGGCTTTTCCATCTCTATTTGCCACGATTTTTTTCTGAGAAGAGATATGGTGATGTCTTTTCTGTTGAGACTCTTGTAAAAATTTGTCCATGGTGCCCCCTCTCTTATTCTTTTTCAAATTAAATGGGACAAATTAATTCATCATATAGAGTTGCACCAAAATGAGAGTTTGACTTTGACCTGGAATGTTAAAAGTACTTGAAATGAAGTGTGTGTTTATTGTGTTCTCCAGCAGTAACACCCTTCCTTGACTTTGTTCTACAGATGAAACACGAGCCATTCTTCTTGTTTGGCAGCAAGCTTGAAAAGAAAGTAGTGGGGAATATTATAAAAGAAAGAGTAAAAGGAGACATTCATGGAGATAAAGACATTACATCCAAACAAACTGAGCCGATACGAATTAAAATCTTTGAAGGAGGGTAAGAAAATGCAACTGGAAATTTCAAGCTCAGCCTATCATTTTAAAGAGATTTGAAAATGAATATGAATGAACTAGGTTGTGAACAGTCTCCTGTATTCCTGCTATGTCTCGTAGCTCCCAACCCCTTTCTTTTTTGTGTGTATGTCAGTCTTAAAACAAACTGCAGGGTATACCTGTATGCTTACTCTTGACACTACTTTGCTATTAGGACAATTATATTTTCTGTCTGTGTGAGAGCACTCACTCAAAATTGTTACTTTCATTCCTTAGGTCATAAAGAAATGGATAAACAGTTAACATTTTGATATTTTGGATACGATTTCTTAGTATTTAATGGCTCCCACGAGGATATCTTTCCATTTTTAGACTCTGTGTACCTCCACTCACTTGAACATGTTAGCTAGGCATGCTTACTCTTATTCTTGTAATTTTTTATTATTTACTGGAGTTGGATTTTGGGGATGGAATCTATGGTATCTAAGCCTAATCCATAGATCTGTCATGTGTAGTTGATAAAATAATGTTTAATTTTACCGTGGCCATGTATCACTCAAGTGGTAAGAGAAACAAGTAACAGAGGGGAAAAAGGAGACCTGAAAGCCCGTTAGCATTGGTTTGAGGTTTATAAGGCTTGTTATAAAAAGCAAATGAAATGGACACCTTTGCCCCTGCAGTACACTCTGAAATGGAAGGTATTGTTTTATTTCTTTTCCAGAATTCTGACACGATGCAATTAATTTGCCAGTTGTTAGTTGTGAATAGTCAGGTGGCTGAACAAGCTGTGTTTTTCAGTTTTACCAAACTCAAGTGGTCTCACAGCAACTGCTTCATTGGGGGAACTAAATAGGTCAGGATGGGAGATGTCAGAAATTGGTACATCCATTTCCTTCTCCTGTCAGTTCATACCCTTAAAAATCTCTGTTGTCCTCCATTAACATTACGTGTTTTGACTCCACTTGGATAGTCTCCATGAAATGAACATTGGCATTTCTCTGCAGTCTGCAACACTGAGGGAGTATAGCCTACATTTTGCCTGAAAGACTGGAAATATTATTTTGGAGATTGTCCTTAGTATCCTGGCCCAGACACCTTGATCCTGGCTATTCCCTGTAGTTGTACATTGTCCTAGTACCCAAGCCAGGAGGCTGGCTACACAAGAGTGACCCAAATTCAGGGGTGAGCCTAAGCTTACAAGAAATTTAAAGAGTTGCTGCTTCAACTCACACCCACTTTGAAGTATAAAATTTGCCTGCTTCCCACTATGTATCATTTCTGAATTTGGATCACCCAGCTGAAGACAGTCTGCACTGATGTAAGATATGTGATGAGAGGTCAGAAGAGTAAAAGTGTGTTAAAAAAAACAACTTAAAGGAGGATTCAGATCAGCGTGAACTGCAACAGATCACTCTATAAAATGCCTCTACCATCTAACACCTTGTTTAAGAAACTTTTTATACTACTTACACCATCTTAAGTTTCCCTGTACTCCAATAAGGTCTATGAAACTCTTTGTTTAAAGGCATATAATTCACATTTCACCTAGAAATGTCTCTTAGTAATACTTGGCTATGTTTAGATATTCTTTGAGTAGAGCAAAAAGTAAGAAACCTTAATATGCACATTAATTTCTGGAGGAGGGGGGACAAATAATCTTTGCAGTACTGGGAGTGGGACTTTCTCAACAGGAGCATATAACCTGCAAAGCTACAGGGAATGAGATGATGTAGTGTTAATGGGTCCATTCTTTCCATATAAATCATAGTTTTATTGTCCATTTTAAAGGAGTTATTTGTGGAAGGGTAGATTCATTGTTGTCATAAGCTTGGGTATTTTTAAAATGGATCTAGTATTATTTACAGATTGTAACCGTGTCTTTCATTGTTTTCTGTCCTGACTATGGAATTTGTCCTCTTTGGTTTTTTGTTTATGGCTTCTGAAAGCTAGTTTTTAACATGGGTGGGTTTCCGTCTTTCTCGCTCTTTGTAGAGCTGTTGTGTTGTACTCTGTTCTGCTCTGCTCTCACCAAGCTCGTCTTTGTATCGTCTCAGCACATGCAAGCTCAGGCTTCTTGATTGCTTTTCTTCCGTAAGTGCGAAGGCGGCAATTCAGCATCCATAGCTGAGGAAGATCTGTGGTTGTCGGAGCGTTCGGTTTGCAGGAGAGCCCTTCTGCTGGGTCGGGAAGTGCAGTTGCGCAGTTGCTTTGTGCCGGGGGAGTGGAGGGCTCGTATGGAAGGTGGGCAAAAAGCAAATAGCCTGGGCCAGGGATGAGTGAGAAGCTGAAGGAACAGAATGAACGGAGTTGAGGTGAAGGAACGGAATGAGGTGAAAAGTAGATGTCACAGCACATCACCACCTCGCTGCACCAAGGCCCGTCAAGAACAGTTTGTAAGCATCACAGCAGAGGGGGGTTTTGAAGGAAGAAGCTAACAACCATGTTATTACCTCTGGCAGGTGGCTTGATTTCAATGAAATTATCTGAATCATAAAATCTGCTTTCCATCATCTGTGACTGCAAAACCCTGGTGGGATATGAGGCAGTGTTCCTCAAAGAAAAGCAGCAATTTGAAGTCCAGTACTTGCTGCACTCGAGTTAGTTACTAATGGCATGAAGTGAGAAGAAAGGAGGGATGGGGCAAACATGCCTGCTCATCTGACATCTGGCTTAATGACATTATCAGCTGACAGTAAAAGTTCACCGTTTACTTATGTTTGCTCTTTTACATCTATCAGTAATAGATTCTAATTGAAAATCCTCAGTAAAATAACATTTTCGATAGAAATTGCAGGACTCTGAGGCTTGTTAATGCTTTTTAACTCTAGAGTTCCATTCAAATGAAGCTCAGAGCAGCAGTGACCGTAGTCCTTATATGAAAGTTATGTAGTGGGAAGGGGGAAATTACTGAAAGCTTTGAGAAAGGCGTGAGTTAATAGCAAGATCTAAAATTCCTGGAGGCTAGAAAGACAATCACCATAGACTCAGTCTTCTCGTGTTTCAGTTTTTGGACCAGGCCTTCCTTAAATGTCAAATTTTTCTGTACCATTTCTGTTACAGTCATTGTTATGGTGAAGCATACTTAGAGAGTCAAGGTCAGTTATGGCCAAGAACCATCCATATGAATGATGAAGAGACAAATCTTGTGCCCAGTGGGATCTGACAGGTGACAAAAATGGTTGGAATGAGGTCAGGCAGAGGAACAGTAGACAAAGGGCAACAGAAAGGCACGTTATAACACAGCATTTATCTTACAAGTATCAATCAGGGGTGATGTGGTAGACTCCATCCCAGCAAAATCAGACTGTGAGCAGAGATGAAAAAGGTGATAAAATGGCAGTCTTTCAAACAATACTGGACATTTTTTCTGTCTATGGAAGAAAGCCTGGAGGTAGTTGATGAAATAGCGGATAGAGATGACTGGGAGTCATTGGCATGTGTGTATGAAGGAGAACCTGGGAAGTGGGGCAGACAGAAGAGCAGAATCCCAGAAACGTTATGCAAAAAAACCTGCTAGAGAGGTGGCTAAATATTAAATGACATTAGACTATGCCAGTTTTGCCCATGGGACAATGAAGGAAAAGGGAGAGGGCCAACTTTATTGGAAAGGAGATGAAAAAAACAAAATTTAGGCATCCACGTTTGAAAGAGGAGCTGATGTGTTTAATAGATAATGAGATGGACATGAGAACAGGACAGTGGTTTGTGTGTTTCTAAGATATTAGTTTCAGTATTTGTATTGCCAGTGATATAGCTGAACATATGGAAGAAGTGTTCATCTAAGAAAAGCACACTTGAAACATGTTTCAGCTCTGCAACCCAAAAATTGCCACTTGCTTCTTGTAGAGTTATCATCACATTAACAGAATCTTTCACACAGTCCCTTATTTATTTGAAGCACTGACTGTCAGTACCAACGCTGTTTTGTGGGCTGTGCATCCGCAGGGTGACTGAAAGTTCTTTGTGCCATTTTAGGGAGCGGGCAATGGAGGACAGAGGGCAGAAAAAAATATTACTTCTCAGTTCTTGCAATTTCTGTATTTTACTTTGGGTGAATGAGGATGAAATTCTCCCTCTAGGGAATGCCCAGTACTCTTCAAACCTCAGAACAGCCTGAGCAGATCCCCTGGCCTTTTTTAGATTTCAGTATTAACAATTTATCATGATATTTAAGGTAATGTACAGCTTTACATAGATTTGCGTATCTTATTTATTATCTAAATACGCACAGTGGAATCAGCAAAAATAGCATGGAACGCTTATGCCTGTGCTAAGAAAAATTCCTTTACCAGCTTTCTGCTAAGTATGCAGATTGGAGGTTTCCCATTTTATTTCTAAAGCAGCATGTACCTGAGCGAACTCAACTTGGTGTCCCTTAGGGAGGGATCCATCTTCGGGAACTTCAGGCATCTGTGATGTAAATGAATACATCCTTGCTAGTCATCTGCATTCCCTTTATGCTTAATGGGGAGAAACAAGCATTTCCAGGATGTGATTTATCTGATCCCGAGGGATAAATACACTAAAATAGTTAAATGAACCATGCCGTGAAACGATGCTCTTTTCAGTGGTGGTAGATGCCTGCGTTGTACAAGACTACAGTTAGCTGAAGTAAATCCAACCTACAGACTTGTATTTGGAGTTGTGCTGTGTCTATAGGGTAAGGCGTTTATACTGTTCTCATACTGCAACCCTTCGTTCTCATATTGTTAAAACACATCAGGACCAGAGCATTCCCTCAAATGCAAATACTTGGCGAGTTCCAGATGGAAAATTCAGTACTTCCTATGGACTTCTGTGGCTTTGTTGTGCTGAGATGCATACAGGATCAGATGCATAGAGGTGATGTCTGTGCATGCATGTGACCTAGAGTCTGTATGGTTTAAACGCTTGCTCTCTTCCAACAGGTATAAATCAAATGAGGATTATGTCTATGTCAGAGGTCGTGGCCGAGGAAAGTACATTTGTGAAGAATGTGGAATTCGCTGCAAAAAGCCAAGCATGCTCAAAAAACATATCCGCACTCATACTGATGTCCGGCCTTATGTATGCAAGTTGTGCAATTTTGCCTTCAAAACTAAAGGTACTTGACCCTTTTTGCTGAACTCTTGCCACTTCCCAAACAAATCTTGAGCTATTTTGCTGTCTGGGGTCCAAGCACCCTTTGCAATCAAGGAGAGAATTTTGATGAGAATAAAATTATTGCGTTCATGTATAGAGGACTTCATGAGAGGGGTTTTTATCTTCTGTTTAATTGATCTAGGGATTTTGTGAGACTCTGAGACTCTTTGGATAGCTTCATTAAGAGCTATAGGCTCTTGGCTGGTCCATCTGTCTGCAGAGAAAATGTAGTAGCATAAGAATCACCCTTACAAATAATACTTTCTGCCAAAATTGTTACATGGTGCAAATTTTAATTGCAGCAACACTTAAATGCTACCAGGAGAGTACACTTGTTATGACATAATGTAGAAGCAGAGCATCAGCTGCTGAGGAAAACATGCCTTCACAGGCTTTACAGTGGGTCAGTTTCAAGTTTATAAATAATGTATGTCTCCCAGATGGGCCACTCCATCCACTGTGGCATTAATTATGAATAGAGATCTGATAGCTTGTGTTCACATGTATTTATCAGCACAGAAAAAAGCTTCCATTTGTCACCCTGAGGCCACAGATAATGATATTCTTTGGAATTCGGATTTGCATTGCAACTATCTCCTTAAAAGAAAAAACAAATCCTTTTCTTTGGTAGCATTTCTTTGTAGCACAGCCCAAATGAGCCTTACATTCTCAGTTTCTTAGCTCCCCTTTGGCAGACAAGGGAAATGGATTCTGGTCCCAGTGCGCTGAACTTACTTGAAGGGGGAGAGAGGAAGCTGAAGGCAATTTCTCCCAAGATCCCAGTGCAGCTTCATGGCTGTTTTGAGGATTGAGAATTGTAATAGTTTCCATGACTCCAGCACTTCTTCCTCTGCCAAAGATGGGAATAGCTGATGGATGGTAGTAGACCCATCAACCTAATTTAAGATGAGAACTTTCATGGGGGTGTAGAGACAAAGACAAGGAGCTGCTCGTTTGTAGTCCCAGTAGACAATCTGGTGAGCTGTTCTTGGATCATTGTTTACATTTGACATTGCTGGAGGAATGGGTCTTGAGGAGGGACTTGAAGGAGGATTGTGGTTTTGCAGCTGTGTTCAGAGAGGACATTCCAGGCAGAAGAGATGGCATGGAAAGAGATGTGAAATTGCTTGCTAAGGCTGGCATTTCTGGCAGAGAAGAAGGAACAGGGAGGAGGTGGTATGCTATTGCACAAGAAGGGCATGAGTCGGAAGAGTCTAAGTTAGCCTTCGAAGTATAAGAAGTGTTCAACTGGTGCATTACTGCTTATGAGCAGTTGTCAGCCTCATATCTGTTGTTGCTGTTTTGCTGAGTACAGTAGGGGACAGACCTTCAGAGGTACTTAGGTTTTCAGTGTACACCCCTAGCATTTAGCCATCCAGAGGCATCAGTGACCAGGTTAGGCTTGTCATGCAGTGCACAGGCACAATAAGAAAATTCCCTTTCTGAGAAGGGAATTATTTGAACTAGGTGGCCCCGAAAGTCAGAGGAGGAGCCTGGCTTGTGAGCTTCTAAGCACAGCTCCGCTATCCAACAGAGTGGTACAGTGTTCCTGCCTCCAGGTTGCATATACCACAGGCACCATCTGGAGATGCTGGTTGGACTCCCAAAAGCAGCGTAGGTACATTCACAGAGTGCTTTCCTTGAACTAAGAAGCACTGTGTCTTGGTAGTGGGTTGGGTTTGCTTGTGCCATGCTTTCCCTGTTGGGTGTTGCAAATGTGATTGAAGTGGTTAATGGATTAGAGTGATATTCTCATTTCTCCAGCTTGTGCTTTGTGCTCAAGATTCTTTGCCGTAAAATGTCTCTTGGGGCCAGCCTCAACCCAGTTTTCTTATCTGTGAAAAAAACAGACCAAGACAGGCACTCCAGAAAGTCAATAGTCTAGTGTTAGCTTGCTCCCTTGAGGGAATGGGAGATCTGATTTCAAATCCCTGCTGTGTCTGGTTCAGATCCGTACTCCAAAGCAGGGAGCTGAACTTGGATTTCCCACATCCCAGGTGAACGCTGCCAGTACATCTCCTTCCAGTTCAGAGATTGCAGCTAGATGGTAAACTTGCCTAGAGAAGTCTGCCATAAATGTCTTTTTTTGTGGGGTACTTTTGCTTCAGAATACTTGAAACACAATGAGCATTTGGAACCTACATGAGAAGTTCATGGGAGAGCCTTTAGCTTGAAAGTACCACTGGGAAAAGAGGAGTGTGAGCCCTGAACGGCTGGTGTGCACTGGACTTACTTTGATGTCCGAGCAGTCTGTACATGTCATGAACATCGAGCCCAGGGATAGATAACATCCAAAAGTGAGTTTTTTAGCTCACTGGGGTGCCTAAATGTCATGTGGAAAATTGGAGAGATGCCTATATACCTCTCAGGCCCTGAGTTTAATTTTTTTTGAAAAATTTTTTTTTTTTATTTGGAAGATATGAAAACCCACTCTCATTAAAACAGGCTCTGAGGGCAATGGGCTGGATGAGTCAGCCCTGTCTGTTGTGGTTTTTTTAAAACTAAAACCCCCATCTGCAGGATAATGGATTTAAGATACACCAAAACCTGACTTGCAGAGTGATCTTTGCTGTTGTCCGTTAATTAGATTAATCTCTGATCCATAGGAAATCTGACAAAACATATGAAGTCTAAAGCACACATGAAAAAATGCCTGGAGCTCGGAGTATCAATGACATCCGTAGATGATGCTGAAACTGAAGAAGCAGGTATGCCAGAATGATTTAATTTAGTTGGAATGGCCTCTGGAGTATGCAAATGACTCATTGCACTTTAGCACAGTGGCTGGCATGGGAAAATATATTAAGATATTTGGGGCATTTTTTAATTAAGAGGCATCTTTTTAATAAACAGGAAGTATAAAAAATAAATCCCTGCTTCAGCAGGGGAGTTGGACTAGATGATCTTTATGGTCCCTTCCAACTCTAAAAATTCAGTGAAATTCAGTGAAATTCAGTGAAATCCGATCCATTTGTCTGAGTTACATTTTTTATTAAGATACATGAGGAGGAGCTAGAAATAAAAGGGTGACCTGATGTCCTCTGTCTCATACAAAGTTCCCGATCTTTTCAATTTAGATGTGAGAGATGGCAACATTTAGCGAAACTGCAAGCTGGGGTGGGGTGAATTTGCTCTTACACTTCCTTTCAAGGATAGAACTTTAAGATATTACTATGAAAAATTGCGGTTTGAGGCTATGAAGAATGGCTTTATGCAGCCACCCCCCAGCTGAAGAGCATCCAGCGACGGGCAATGGGTGTGCTGGGTGGGGAACGAACGTGGCGGAAGGCGTAAGAGGTGGGATTTTGGCTCACTATTTTGACTTGCTGTGGCTGTTTCAGAAAACATGGAGGACATGCAGCAGGAGGCAGAGAAGAGCAGCAACATGGCAGGCCTGTCAGCAGAGCACCAGTTTTCTGACGCGGAGGAGTCGGACGGCGAGGATGGTGACGATAACGACGACGACGATGACGATGAGGATGATTTTGATGATACTCAGGGAGACTCGACACCAAAAACCAGATCAAGAAGCACCAGCCCGCAGCCCCCTCGGTTCTCCTCCCTGTCGGTGAACTCGGCTGGGGCATCGCAGGGGGCTTCCCCCGAGGGCTCCCTTTCCGTGGGACACTCCTCCCTCATCAGTTACTTGGTCACCTTACCTAGCATTCAGGTTACTCAGCTTATAACACCAAGCGACTCCTGTGAAGACTCACAGATGACAGAATATCAGAGGTTTTTCCAGAGTAAGAGTACCGATTCAGAGCCCGATAAAGACCGGTTGGACATACCTAGTTGCATGGATGAGGATTACGCGCTTTCGTTAGACCCCAGTTCGTCTCCAAGGGACCTCTCACCTTCCAGTCGACAGTCGTCACCCAGCTACGATTCTTCACCCTATAGAGATAACTCACCAAAGAGGTATTTAATGCCAAAAGGGGATTTGTCACCCAGAAGGCATCTGTCACCCCGAAGAGATATTTCACCCATGAGGCACCTTTCCCCACGGAAGGAGGCTGTGCTGAGGAGAGAGTTATCGCCAAGACGGGACGTGTCACCAAGACGTCACCTATCACCCAGGAGACCAATGTCACCAGGGAAGGACGCGTCTGTTCGAAGAGATTTGTCTCCCAGGCGAGAGAGGAGATATATGGCCTCCGTTAGAGCGGCGTCTCCCCGGAGGGGCTTATACCATAATCCAGCGTTGTCCATGGGTCAATATTTACAGTCTGAATCTATTCCAGTGGGGCATTCAGTAAGTATGAAAGAATATTTTCACTCCTGTTGTCAAAAAATAGTGTTCTTACCTAGTCTGTGCATAGGATTTTAAAAAACTTTACAGATTTGTAGAAGAAGGCGGCGTAAGCTTTGAGCCTTGGTGGGAAGTCCTGGAACGAGTACAAGACATTTGGAATAGACAGGGACCAAGATGGGATGTTGATTCAGTTAGATGCAGGAGAGTCACCCTAAGGGTCAAATCTTCACTTGGTACAAACCCGAGTAGCTCCATTAACTTCAATGAAATTAGACTGCCTTACATTAACTGCCCCCGTCTTTATTATATTTATTTTATATATATATTATATTATTTTAAAATGTCCCAGGAAGCTTACGTGGTGTGGGGGGCTTGTTTCTGCACTGTAAAACCTTTTACATTCCAGACTGTCAGATGGGATCGAGCCCAGATTAGGGCTTAAGGCCCTTATACTGCAGTACGATGCCCATCACTGAAGTATGGTTTAATGGAATAAAAACGCTAAAATAAATGGAACCTCTCAGAAAAGCAGGGTGCCCATCGAAATCAGGACCTGTGGCTGGAGTTTAAAGGATGTTATCGTGTGACAGGAGCAGGCAGCTGTCTCCCCCGCGGAAAGCGCCATCGCGACTGGCTGTTTCAGCAGGGATGCAACCATTTGGGGGAAATGGAAATATGCAAAACGTGCACAGCTGCTGGCTGTGCTGTTCCCTTTCAGTAAATGAGCTCTCAGAAACTGCCGACTTGGCACTTTTGACAGGCTCTAGCATTCACAAAGCACTCCCTTCACAAATAAATTTGCTCTTTAGAGTTAAGGAACTTTTTTATTTTATTTATTACTTTTATTAATTTATTTTGTGTGCTTCCCTTGCCATGTTTGATGTTGCTGCTGCCCTCTCACTGCCTGCCTTGTCAGCCCATATGTATGGGTTCAACTGGGAGTCAACAGGCTCCCACTGCCTCAGGGCTCCCGCATCCCTGCCCTCCTCCCGGCAGGCCTCTCCTCCCCACTTCCTCATCGCCATTCTTCTCGGCTCTTTGTGTAGTCTTTGGGATGCTTCTCTGTAGAGGGGAAGAATTGAACCCTGAGCTCATAAAATCAGCATTTCCAGAGCTCTGGGGTGACTTTCTCTGTGGAGCCAGGCTGATGTGCTACCTGCGCCTGGGAATGGAGTGAGGGATGCAGCTGGGCAAAGGCGGCTGAAGCAGGGATGCACTGAACACAGCCGAGATGCCGCCAGCCTGGCAGATCCAAAAGTGGCTTCCCAGCTTTTCAGGGGGATAAGGGAAAGCTGCAATGTGAGTGGCCATGCATGCAGGAGGGAGCAACGCAGGTAATTCTCCCACGTCTTAGACATGGCCCCATGCCCTGGTGAGTTGTTGGGGGGAGCAGCGGAGAGGGGTGGCTGACTAAGTTGGCCTTTGAGGAAGGGCATGGTGAAACTCTGCTGCACTCTGATAGGGGCCATTGCTGTGTAGCTGAGAGAGGATCCAAATCTGGCCAACAGTTCTACTGACAAAGTAAGGAAGCACAAGGAGAGCAACCAGTTTAACAGTCGTGGTATCTTAGTATCAAATGGAAGGCATTATATGAGACCCTAACAGCTGACATTGTGCAAGGACCCCCAGTCCCTAATGTCCCGCATGAGACACTTCCACTGGCATCCTGTAGTAGAGATTTTGGATGCGTGATGATGCTGGCAAAAGGGTATGTAACAGTCACCCTTGGCCATCTGACAGTTCTTGCTGTAATGCTTGCCTTGTGTGTTATGCACACCTTCGAGCAAGGCGTTTAGCACATTATGAGGGCTCTTTTAGCACCCTTAGCTCCTTCTTCTGGAAAGTCCACCGTGCCAGATGGGCTTTTAGCACTTACCTTATTTTTGAGGTAGGATCAGGCATGTGGCAGTGAAAAACCCAGGCAAATTTAAATGAGGAAATGACAAGTGAGGATGATTGCACATCTCAAAAAATGACTGCAAGGAAGGAAAGATGGATTCCCCACCTCTTGATGCCTTTCAGGAAGACATACTTTAGCCAAACAGTAGCTGGGTTTAGGTGAAACACAAGTTATTTTACTCAGTGTGTGGGAAGACAAATAACACCTGAACTTGCTATAAATGAAAGCTGTCAGAGAAGAAAAAGGAATAAAGGCTGTTTTTCACTTTCAGAGAAGTGAAATCCAGCAAATCAGAACATGATTAGCAACTGCATCAGTGATGCAGATGCCAGTTTACAATCCTGCTTCCTCTTTCCGAGCTGCATTGCGTTCCCAGTCCTTGCAGGAATAAGTGTGGTTTTGTGCTTCTGCTGCCTGCATTTCCCAGAAGAGGCCAGTTTTCTTTCTCCTCCACTGAAATTGGTGTATTGGCTCTAGTCTCTTTGGCCAGTGCTGGTCTAGTTCCCCTTCCTGTTGTGCTTCCCCTTGAATGTTCATGCACTTTGGTGGTCCTGTGCAAAGAGCTTGTAAAGTGCTCTGGCATTGGAAGCACCACACAGAAAGCAATTGAAACTATTTCTTTAGGAAGTGGAAAAGAGCATGGGGAAAGTAACTGTTTTTGTAGATTGCACAAAAATACAGAAAAACATACCTTTTTTTTCTTTGGAAGTTAATAACAGGATGCACCTTTGCCAAAGGATACTCTCTCCAAAGTAGCCTAAGGTTTTGGTTGATGCTGGTGCACATTTGGCTTTGGCAAGTTAAATGACCATCTTTAAAGGCAGATGCACATTGCTCTCTAAATGCATTTGGGATCTTCTCTCCAGTGAATACCAGAGGTCTCTGTCCTTTCTGAGGAGGCTGGTGCCGTTATTGAAGGGCTCTGATTCTTCTCCCCAGTTGTTTTATACCAGTCCTGAGAGAAGAGGAGAGGTGGGAAGGCTGCTTTTGTGCCCCCTCAGTGCATCTCTGTTAGCGTTTTAGTTTGGATCAGGCATATGTCTCTGTTGTCACATTTATTGTGCTTTGACTCAAATTGCAGAGCGGTCTTGGAGTATGTGACCTGGATTGTTTTCAGATGAAATTAAGCCAGAAAATGTGCACTGGGAGTGCAGCAGGTGCACTTAAACTGTGAGTGGGCATCCGAGTGAGCAAGAAGAGACCACATAGTCCAAAGCAACCTTCCCCTACAACCCCACAACCTCACTTACATTGTGAACGTGGGATCCAGGACCAACATTTTCACTCTGTTCCTGGCTGTCCCCACTTCTACTGCACCCTGCTACCTCCTAGGGTGGCCCAAAGCTTTTCCCTCTTCTTCCAGTCCCAGGGCTAGTGAGACCGTGAATATGTCTTGCTGTGTGCAGTACAAACTTGACCCTAACAACTGTTTTAGCTTGTAGGAGGTAGTGGATTTTGCTTGTGTTGCTGTTTTGTTGCACCTCTCATTCATTTTGAAGTCTAAGCCTGTCTTGATATATCCAGAAGGGCCGAAGGGAGTTAGGCACCTCTATACTCACTTGAAAGTCGATAGGACTTAAGTTCCTTTGATCGTCCCAGATGTATGATATTAAAACCCTTCCCAAGTGCTCAGTACTTTATCATCCTGAGTGAAATGCATTCCTGTACAGAAAGCCAGCATAAAACTTCCGAAGTCCAGGTAAACTGTAAATCGGTCTACTGGTGTATGTGGGCTGCTGTGGTGCATTCTCAGCGGGACTCCAAGTCGAAACTGAAGTCCACACGGATTTATTTTATTACTTTATTAAGCATCATGTCTTTTAGAAAGCACATCAGTAATAAGCTCTGTTATTGAATTTCACGATAGAGCTCAACATTTTCTGTTTTTTAACTTTAAAAAGCCTCAAGTACATTATGATACAGTAATCAAAGAGCTTGTTTCCCACCCGCCATCTTTTTGCAATCTGCGGTCTGAGGCTGGCAGGATGTCTGTGAAGGGTGCTTGGCTTTGAAATGCGATCTTCCTTTTAATCCCCCCCAGCCCATTTTGGGTGATGTTCCAGACCCAGGGTAAACCCTATCTCATCCCTGAGACATTCTGGGGGACCTGTGAAGCTGAATATGGCTTTGCTCAGGGGTGCGGTGTGGCAGTCTAGCTTTATGACCAGGTCATAGAGTTTTGTGAGAAACTCCTTCAGAATATTATTGCTTGGGAAATATCACCTGGAGCTGGAGAGAAATATGCTAAACTGCAACAAATGAGAATTAATAGGAAATTAACTGGATTCCCAGCACCTGAAAAGGAGAGGAGCTCATCTCACTGCACTGGCAGGAACCCATTCTGACTGCACTGCAAAGATATACTGTGACTTTTCTGCACAGTGCTCAGTGATGCGATACAATACTTGCCCTGTCAACAGAGTAAAGTATTTGGGTTTTCGTGATGTTTGTTAAAAGAACACAGCTCCTCTAATATTCAGTCTTTCCCCGTGAGTATGCATACGTGTGTCTGCCTGTAGGTATGAAACTGCTAGATATTGGTAAAGGGAATAAAAGCAGGGAAAGAGGTATGAGCAGTTTTTAATGCCTGGAACCACTTATGTTGGCTGTTTCCAAACTTATCTGCCAGAGCTAGAGGAAGATAATCCGATATGCGCTCACCCAGGCTTGGAAGGCATCCAGTGGACATGCAAACACTGTCACTGTCTATGTAAAAATGATGCACATGAGACATATATTGGATGATAGTACTGATCTGGAAGCGTGTAGCAGTTTCTATCATGTTAGCCACCTCTATCCGACAAGGACAGACTGCTGCTCTATTCCCTTTGGAAAGGGAATATACCCCTGTGGCAGGGTACAACATGAAACCCATGTCTTTTCAATTAGAGATTTGTGTGTGACTAGGTTTGTTCTTCGATGAGTTTTACTCGTTTGTTTTTTTTTGGTTGCTTTTGCTCTATTTCCCTTAGCCCAAGTTCACATCAGATGCAACAGTGATAAATGTCATGGCTTAGGAAACAGCCAAGAGGACAGTATGACTGAGAAACGGGTTGACAGACCAAAGATGGAAAAAAAAAGGGGGCAAGCAGCTGTGCAGAGGTGAGGTTAGCGATAGGAAGGACTGACAGGATAGGTGAACTGTGTCTTGTGGCTTGGCAACTGCAATTTATTCTGTAATTTTTTCCCCATTCAGTGGTATAACGTGCTGTCACTGTGCTTTCGTATGACAGTTTCTCTTTTATGAGACTCGTGTCTCACTTTCTGAATAGGAAAATTCCCAACATAGATAAGTCGCTGAATAATAACATCTCTTAAGTTTGAGTCTGATTATTATGGGTCACCCTTCCTGTCTTGATGTTGATTTATATCGAACAGGACAAAGCATCTGAGCACAGTGAGATTGAGCCCCCTGGGTAGCACAGAAACTGAATCTTTAATTGCCCCCTAAACCGGTTCTCTGGGATGGGATCAAGAGGTTGCTTAATGCCTTGAGAGCTAGGATTTCCCAGCAGTGAAGTGCTGCCGCTTTAATGCATTGGCATTTCGCAGCGCAGTCCTCGGGCTGCCACACCAAGGCTGTGGTAGCACTACAGCTCTGGGGCAATTGATAGGTGTTTGGTCAATTTGCAGAGCCGAGATGAGCGTTTTCGTTCATTTAATTTCCTGTGGGAGTCCCCGAGAGTTGTGTGGCCAGATCCCACACACAATTATGAAAACGTCATCCTGTGCTTCTGTCGTCGTTATTCCTCTGGTCAGCAATAAATGATACTTAATCATCAGATGGAAAACAAATTTTGAAAGTTAAGAATGAAAAAAAGAGAAACCCAAAAGCCCAGGGCATATTTAATACTGAGTGGAGATGGAGCTATTCATTCTTCCAAGGCAGGAACTAATGGGAAGGCACTGAAAATGTCAATATTGTGAGATTGGTTTTTATTAGCCGTTACAAAATCCCTCATTCTTCTCAATCCCATTATGAGTGGGTGAGTCTCCCTATGACAGAATCATCACTTTCACTCACAGCTAATGCCTGTGCTTTTGTTATTATTTATTGTTTACACTTCAGATAGGCCAAAGTGGTGCTCCATTGTCTTAGTGACTATAAAAACTTGGGTCTTCATTGCACAGAGGCACTTGAACTTCCATGGAAATACCCATCCCCTTTCATCAAGGGTTGGGTAAAGCTCATGGTGGAGGGTAGGAGGAGCAAGTGCCTTCTCTGGGGCTCCAGAGCAGGAGCTTTCAGGAAAGTCTTGATACCCAGCGTGGACTGCCAATACCAGCACAGTTGGCACAATTTGCCAGAAGAGAGGGCAAGATGGATCTCCTGGCCAAATTTCTCCTGGGGAATGAAACTCTACCCCAAATTCTCTCCGCAGTTTCAGTTGAATATAATACTCTTCACTTCCTGACCTAAATTGCTGCATTGTGTTGCTGAACACTCTCAGCTGGCTGCTGCCTTTCACCTCAGAGGCATGAGCCCTGTAGGGCTGAGCTAAGCAAAACCTCCAATGTTGTTTGGATAAGCAATTAGTGGAGTTTTCCAAATGCTTTGGGATCCATCTGCATGAAAGGTGCTGCGCGGAACGGGAGGTTGTGTTAGACAGGAAAGCAGATAGGTGGCTTGGCAGACGGTCAAGAATTTTGCTAGTAGCAGCGCTGACATTTCTTTTGTGTTTTTTTCTGGTTACAGAGAAGGGGGTTGTCTCAGGGGCCTTACTTCAACGTATATGGAGAAAAAGGAGGTATGGAGCACCGTGGGTCTAGCCCGTTCCCCGAAGGTCCGAGCGACTACGTCTTCAGTCATCTTCCACTACACTCCCAGCAGCAGATCCGAGCGCCCATCCCCATGATGCCTATCGGGGGTATCCAGATGGTCCATTCAGTACCGGTGGCCCTTTCAGGTTTACATCCTCCGTCCACTCTGGCCCTGCAGAGGGAGGGCTCTGAGGAGAAGCAAAGAGGGACTGCGGAAATCCTTACGAAAGAATCGTATAGTATTTCTAAGCACCACGAGAAACGTACCTCTCCGCACAGCTTGCACCCCGCCGCTCCCCCCAGCGCCCCCTCCTCTCCGCTGCTGCTGCTGGCGCAGAGCACGTCGGAGGAGAGCGTCGTAGCTACCGAGAGGGAGCAGGAGGAGAACATACAGACTTGTACAAAAGCCATAGCCTCTCTGCGAATCGCCACAGAAGAAGCCGTTCTGCATGGGGCGGAGCAGCTGCAGAGGCCATCTGAGCCTCACCAGAAACCCTTAGAAAGTGCACATTTTAGCATTAAACACTTTAGTGGATCTGAGCCGGGCCAGACCTGTGCCTCAGCCACCCATCCTGACTTGCACGGTGGTGAACAGGACAGTTTTGGTACATCACAGACTGCGTTAGCCCATCCCACCTTTTACAGCAAGAGCTTTGTGGACGTCCGGCAGTTGGGCTTCCACAGCAGGAGCGAGCCCCCATCAAGCACACAGGAAAGAAAAGATCCGTCATCCGAGAAGAGCAAGCCACATTGATCTGAGATGCATGGAGACTTTCACCCATACATTTACCCCACCTTTTTTTTTTTTTTTTTTTTTTTTTCTAGAGATAGAAGTATTCAACTTTACAGCATGCCTGTTCTAAGTTACAGTAGTTTGCTATTATATATACTTTTGTTATATCAAAAGAATTAGATAAAATAACAAGTCATCTTGAGCCTGACCAAAACTAAATTTGAAATTCTTATTGGGTCTGGTACTTTTAAATTGTACAGATGTTTGTGCCTTTTCTTTACTTTGCTTATATTCTTATAAGCATTTTTTTAGCAGTAATTTGTACATATTTTAGAATTTGTGTATCTGCTTTGTAATAAATGTAATTTCTTTCCTTTTTTGGACACTTGGATCTAAATGATGTAAAGCAAAACAGCATCAATATATGTGAGGTTGCACTAAAACATATTTTTATATGATTAAAACTGAACAGCTTTTATGTACAGCTCTGATTCTGTAATACTAATATTTATTTACTTTGTTTCATAAATTGTAAATTTTTTTCTTAATGTTGTGGATTGCTTTTCTATGTGAAGCATGGGATTTACTGTTGCGTAATTAGAACAAAATGTATATTGTAAAACAAGATATTTAAACTAGAGTATCTTATCTTATTCTGCACTTATGCATTAGTTAAAAAGAAAAGATAAAGGATGTATCAGTCAGTTCTTAACTCTTGTAATTTTTTTTTTGTCTCTTGTTTGCCGGATTGACTATAACTTAAGTGCTGATTGTGATTTTAAACTGATAGTACCGTAAAGCATTAAAGTAAAACAATGTGCTATTGTGAGTTTTTTCAAAGCTTTATAAAACAGTTATAAATATATTAAAAGTATTTGGTCTTATGTGAACATGTTGATCTATAAACTCCTTTAAAAAGATGGGAAAACATTCCACCCCATGTAAATATGCGCAGGTGCATCACTGGTGCCGTCTGTGTCACTCAGTGGGACAGGCCAGGTTTGCTGTGCCGCTGGGCACGGAGCCAGGGCACCGCTGGCCACCAGCAGGCAGAGTCCGGCCACCAGCAGCAGGGTGGCCAGGCCCCTACGGCCGCACGGGGCTGGGCGAGGAGCCGGCCCGCTGGCTCGCCCCACCGAGCCCCGGCAGTCCCCTGCTGGTGAGGGTTGACCATGGGGCATAGGTGTCATGCAGGGGTGCCCTGGAGTGTCAGAGAGGTGTTTGGAGCAGGTTAAAAAAGGTGTTTCCTCGCACTTGAACACCACGACTGGTCACTCCCTGCTGCGGTACCCTGGTCAGCTTCAGGGGAGGATGATGGAGGAACTTCAGGGTCAGCTTCAGGGGAGGACCGTGGCCATGTGGGGAGGCAGAGAGCACCACCACCTCAGCCTCTTCAAGGAGCAGGATTCATGGGTGAGAAAGTCACAGTCCTCCAGAGCAGGGTCTCCATCTGGATGAGGCTTGCTCCAGAGGAAAGTCAGGAGGAGCCCGGGCTTGTGTTTGAACACGTGTGGTGGGTTGCCACTGCCACCAGCAGCATGCGTGTGTGCACGCATGTGCTCACACACACACACAGACGAAAGAAACCAACGACCTGGATTATATTTTGTGCTATTTAGTGGATTATAAATCTGTGAAACCAAGTTTGTATATTGACTTACAATACATTTAAGGAGTGTTCTTTAAAAAGAAATAAATATACAGTTACATGCACGAGGTGTCTACTTTTCATGTGTTCTTTGAATTTTCCAAGTTTACTGGCGTTCCAGTATATTGTCAGAAACTTTTATTCCCAAGCGCTGCTTTCCCGCACAAGGAGTGCCCTTAAGAATGTGAGTGGCAGTGAAAAATGGGGATTTTATTTTGACCCCCTCAGATATTATCAAACCAAACCAGTTTATTCCTCCAGTATCACCATGTGGGGGCAGAACCACAGCTGGTATGTTGTCGTTGCCGTTTCAACACGATGGCGTGTGACTCGGGTAATACCATAATGGACGGTGACCGCTTCTAACCATTAAAGGTTGGTTTCTCGTATCCATTGCAGCGTTCCTGCAGTTTATTCCAGATCATTTTGGTAACCTTGCCAAGATAAGCGCCTGCCAGAAAACTGGCTCATCTCAGACTGGCGAGAGGAGAAGCAGTATGTGTAGTTGGAGGTGAGCAGCTTGTTGGATCATGCTTCCATAAAAAAAGGAGAAGTCAATTATACATTTTAAATAAACAAGCCTTGTCTGATAAAAGCCTCGCTTTTCTCCTCCTTGGCTGCATGGCTGTATTGAGAACAAAATGCTCTGCACAATGATCAGCTAATTAGGTAATCACAGATATTTTATTAAAAGGGAACCAGGCAACCCCCAATGGTAAATGCTCCATTAACATTGTCTTTATAAGCAACCACCTTACTGTGGGAGTTACCTCTGGCTTGTTTGATTATTTTAATTAATTTGCAGCTGCAATTTACCATCCACCTTTTCAGCCTTGGGGCATTTTTTTTTATTTTTATAATCATTGAGCAAGTATCACTGAAATTACATGTGATATTTTTGGGTTACAATGGAGCAACTCTAAAGAGGTTTCAGCTACTTATAATCTTAATTGTATTTTCTTAATGAGTTAATGTTTATACAGTACTTTGGAAAAAACACCTTCGAACAAGGCCTAGGCTTCAATGATGACCACTTTTCATGCTTTGGAAGGGGCCTGGAGGAGGAAGGCAAACACGACCGACAAAGTCTGAGCGATTTTTGGAACCAACATAGCGGGTAGAGCAAATCAGGACCAGGGGACGGATAATTTCGTGAGCATTTTGCCTGCTCTCTCCCCAGTGCAGCCCGCTCCGAGCCCTCAGTGGTGAGGAAGGTGTGGGGCTTGCCTTTGTGCCCCCCCCACCCCGGGCTCGGGCTCGGGGCTGCGGGGAAAGCAGCTACACGGCTCCCGGCCGGGGCTGTCGGTCTCTGGGCAAGGCTTGGTGGCACCTGTACGTGCTGACAGCCCCTCTGAAGGTGGTGGGGAGGGAGTTCCTCCAAAATAACCTGGTGCAGTGGGGGCATGTAGACCTAATGGGACTATGAAGAGTAACTCGGCGGTCTCTGAGGTAAAAGTTACGTGCTTTTAAAAGGGATGAAAAGGAGAGATTTTACAGGGCACTCGAGAAAACTGCAGAACCGAGTGAGGATTTTTATATGCAGTATGCCATAGAATTTCTAAGTCAGGAATATAATTACCTATTATATTGTTCAAGGAGGTTATAATTTTCTATGAAGATCCATATGTCTTTTCTGTAAAGCACAAGGGAAATACAGATGCTCTGGCAAGCTCTCTTTATTCCCCTCTCGCAGAGTACTGTCACCAGAGTCACTTCAGGATTCATTTGCGTCAGCAAAACAGAGAGCATATTGGTCTCATATATCTGCCTGCACAATCCTCTTACGAAGCTTTAGATTCCGACTCAGGGTAGTTACTCCATCGCATGTTAAATACCTCGATGTGGACTTCCCCGCTGCAGCACACATTGCCAGCAGTGGGTAAGAATTAGCACCAATAAAGGACATCATTAGCTATAACAGGCCCAAATGGAGTCAAGCGACTCAAGTACAAAAATTTCCATCCAGGAATACTGCAGCCAGCTCCCACTTAACCCCAGCGGCACCTAGACTTACAAGGTGCCTCCTTGTTTGGGGCTGTTTCCTGCTTTTGGGCATGAGCTCAACTTCTCTCCACAAAACTGCTTCGTGCCTCTTCCTCTCCCAAACTGACCTGGACACCAGAAACTACATATTTCTCAGCCTAAATCCTCCAATGGACCTGCCCTACCAAGCAGGTCTTTGAAAACACCTGACATATGATGAAATGGGGCTCCCTGTTGAATTATACTTCTGGCAAGCGCTTTCACCACCTCTACAGATTAGCCTAATGACTTGGTCCCCCTCCCTGGGTATCTAAAAAGAACCCCAAATCTGTGTTGAAACTGGCTAAATCAACATCTCCAGTCTCCTAGGAGAATGCCATAAGTACCCCACGAGGAGCAGAAGAGCCTTTTCTTTCCTGCTGAAGTTCTGCTACTATGAAGCAAATAATTCATGACTCATTGGATCACCAAGCTTGTAGCCTATTGTCCCCAAGAAGAAAAACTGTTTGGATGTGGCCTGCTCAGCAGGGAGAGAGCTAGTTGGAAGACCAGTGGGTAGAGTGGTGTGACAAAGACTTTGAAGGACAGGGACTGAGCTCAAGCAGTTCTCGGCCTGCAGCTTTCTGGACAGCTTGGAGAGCATGGTTTCAAACATGCTCCCTACGTAGCATCCAGCTCCTTTCTGAGGTGATTGACTTGTCCATGTCCAATGGAGGTGGGGGGCAGGTGACAGATGTACAGTTCTGGGCTTCAGAGTGAGGATCAACCCCCAAAAGTTAGGTGCTGCAATGCCTGAATCTTTTATTGGGTTTTGCCCTAAATAGATCAGGGAGAACAAGCCTTATTGATTTATTCCATTGCACAGTGGAACAAGTCAATGAGAGTTATCCTTTTAAGTCATTTAGCCACCCCTGAAAATCCCAATCAATATTTGCTAAAGAATGTCCTTAAAGTAAATCCAGGATATTCAATGCAAAACCTGCACAGCACATCATGTATTTTAGTCTAGCCACTATTTTGGAGGGTTTTTTTTCCATTAAATTGCCTGCATGAAAAAATCAGCAGTCTGTGTACTAATTGAGTTTATTACAGTGGCGATGTCCCTGTGCCCTTTTCTCATACACAGATTACGTACATTACACACAGCCCCTGAACATATGCTTACTGTAGGCTCAATTTAAGACGAAAGTGCTGGATGGTTTGACTCGTTCTGCAAATATTCTTGGGGGCTTTGCATATGCTACATCCGTCACGTGTGTTTGCGCTATCTTTAATACGCCTGCTTTCAACTGGATTCCAAACCACGGATGGCACCGGCAACACAGGAAACAGCTTTCGCTGTGAAACACTTGGCTTTTGCCCCATGTGATGCCTACATGAGGCATAATAAGCTGATTTGTTTTGTGTACTTAAGTCTTTTCCAAATGATTGTGCTTGGTGAGGAGAACTCTTTTTAAGAGTTTCTTTAATTTGTGCATATAGAGGTGCCCTGTGCATATGGTTCATATGCATAGGGGTTTATTAAGCATGTGGTTGAATTTAAGCAAAAGAAAAATTGCCTCTATCTTTTTTATACAAGATAATCTTGAGCTGGACCACTGTGGAGGCAGAGCTGGACTTAACCTTGGGAGCAGACCCCTGCAAGGACCATGAGCCACTGGAATCCCCATAAAGGATGAACTGGCGTTCAGGGGCTGCTGTCTCTCCATGCTAGCAAATGGCTGCACGTGGTGCCTCGGTGTCACTTTTCCTGCAGCTTTAAGAAGTGGGGATGGCCTCCTATGGTGCTGTGCCTTGCTGGATGTTGTAAAATCATCTCCTACAGGCAAGCTCCTCAGCCAACGCACGTCAAACCAGCTCCAGTGGTACCAGTGCACCTCTACTGTAGAGCAGCCGAGGGACTCGGGGAGCCTGACACCTCCGAGGTCCGTTCAAGCATACAAATAGCCTGCAAGATCTCGGCTGCTTGCAGGCTGGGCTGCAGGCTGGTAGGAGCAGTGGTAGAAGAAAACAACAGGTTTTTTTTGAAAACCAGTAAAAATTTCTGCTCTAGTGAGTTTCCCTGCTTCTCTGGATTGTATGAATATTCATTCTGTAGCTGACACGACAAGGGGAGCTTGATCAGCAGCAGGCTTAATCAAAAACAAAAACAATATTACCACATAAACTGCCTTTTCACATTCTTTCCTGATGAGTGACACCTCCTAACTGACAGGGGTATTGCTAAGCAAAGCAGCCAGGATGAATATGCATGGCGACACGGTCCCATGAACACCCAGCAAGGTGGAGAAAGCCAGTGGAGGCAGATCCGGCTCTGTACTGGAGAACAGCATTTCCTTTCTCTCTCCCCTGCCAGAATATAAGAAGAGGCTGACACCATGCCATAGAAACTAATGGAGTTTCCACATTCATTTTAACAGCAGGAGATGCAGTCTCTGAAGGCTTGTTTCCACGAGGTGATGAGAAATCTTGCTGCTAAAGTTGCAGGGATGTCAGAGTACTTGGCATTTTGCCGTTTTAACTTCTTGCCTTCCCATCTGCTCCTAGAGAAGTGAAGGTCTTTGCCTGGTTCAGCCACACTCTGCCAGGGCAGGGGGAACGTGGGGGTGCAGCTCCAGGCCATGGAAGGAGCAGCTCCCTGAATGTCCTCGGTGCTGGTGTAAATTCCTGGAATCCTCTGGGCATATTAGTGTTGGCCCTCTGTAAACAGTGCTATTGTGCAATCTGCAAGGCAAATGGTTTTGGGGAAGGACCATTGTGCTTAGTCTTCCTAAGTAGATCTATATTCATCATCTCCAAAGGGTTATTGCAAAAGGGTGACTATATCAAAAGCCAGGTTTTCTGAAGAGCTGGACTCTTTGACTGAGGCACTTAGATGAAGTGGTCAGTTTTCAAAAGTGCTGAGCACTTGCTCTCAGCAGAAACTGCTGGATTCTGGGCACATATGAAAATCTGGCCCTTAAAAACTTCTTAATGACTAACTTAATGACGTCTGGCACTTCACTTCCATTTGTTATTTCTCACAATCTTTCTTCCCTCCACAACATCCATATTTAGCCAGAAAGATAGAAGGAAAAAAACCCAAATGAATGAAACAACGAGCAAACATTCATGGCTGAAATAGCCTGTTCCTTTTTACTGCCAGGAAAAATGCAAATGATAAAGCAGAGGCTTTGACCAGTTTTGTGACAAAGTTTTTCCTCTCCTTTTCATATTTCTAAATGACATTTTAACTCATGGGACTGGTACACAGAGAGACATCTTGGACTCATCTTAAATCTTTCAGAAGTTTTCTTTGGACACTCAGTAGAGAGGGGGGGCTTTAACTTTGAAAAAAACAAAAGAAAGAAGGCAAAGGCATGGTGTGCTGCAGGGAGCAGCCTTTCTCTGGCAGAAGATGAGCTAAATAGTCTAATAGTTTTTTCCATCTGTATTTCCTCTGGTCCTACTGCGAGCAGAAGGGATTCAGATCCAGCTGATCTCTCAGGGTGGGGGGTGAAAGGGGCTGGGTGATAGTGTAAGCTCAGCCCTGCTGCCTGCTCCATCAATTAATACAGGCAGCGGGAAGAAGCCGAGGGCAATAACACCCCTGTGGTGCTGCCCCTGCTCTGCGGGATCCCGTGAAACGTTTTTGCTGGCTCTCTGCAGAGCTGGATCCCTGCCAGGCTGCAAGAGCAAAGGATCAGCCACCGTCTAGAGCATTGCCCTGTGCTAACCCGCTGGATTTCCATGCAGAAATCCAAGTGAGAGTTAACGCTGCTTTTAAGCAGCCTAAACTTTGGCTGGGCTCGCTCTCCAGATGCCACTGCCAGTGCCAGGAAAGCCACTGGTGGGGCAGCGCTGGCCAAGGGGCTCAGCCCGGCAGGGGGGCTGGTGGGGGGCTCCGGGGTGGCCGTTCCTTGGGGACACGTCGCTCCAGGCTGCTCTGGATGGTCAGTGCCCCGTGAGCTCCCGGAAAGTACTTGGAAATTCTGTATGCTGGAGCTCACAAAGTTTCCTGGCTCCTGCAGTCTGATTTTCCAGGAAAGGGGACAAGCTAAATGCTCCAACGGTTTGGTTTGCTGTTTTTCTTAAAATTAAGGTATTCAAGATAACGCCAACAGTGTCAAACGTTACCCCTCCCCGCGGGAGTATGAGACAGGAGCCAAAAACCTATTGTCACAATGTGCATTACCTGAGAACTTCATTAAATGAAAAAAAAGGGCAGTGAAGAAAAGAAAAGAATAGAAAAAGAAAGTTGGAGAAAGTCTCTGACTGTTCTAAATAGGTAAGATAGATTCTCCCCCTCTCCCCCCACCGTCTCCCCCCTTGGCCTGTTAGTTTTAGAAACATCAGCAGTGACGACGATTTAGTCATCTGTATTCTGCAGGCTTTAATGAGATGCCAGCTCCTGATTTTATACACAAGTTTCTTGATAGACTGCCTGTTTCAGCAGAAATTACTGTTGTCAGCTCGGTGTTCGGGGTGTTAAAATCATCAATGTCACAATGTTCTAAATAGGTGATGCAAAATGTGACATCCAAAGAGAAGAACTCTGAGGGTGTAACATTTTTCAAAAAATTTACCATCATTCAAATGCTACAGGATCTGCAGTGAAATGAAGGCTGGGGTTGGGGGGGGAAGAGGAAACCTTTCTGTATTATAACGAATAAAATGCTACAATGGAGTTTGAAGGTGCAAATCAGGCTATAACAAAACATGAGTGTGCATGCTTTCAACACCAAAATGACTTACTGGCTGCTAATTAAATCTCTACTGCAAATGGGATTTCATTTTTATTTTTTGATGGAAAAAGTGGTTTTATTACATTCACTTGGCTGACAGCCAGGAATACAGCTCAATGCGAATCAAGCAAAGTTAAAGGCCTTCTGCAGCAACATATGGCTTGTTTGGGAAGTATGAGTCATAAATGGAACCAGATGCAAAAGAAAAAAAAAAAGTTATAAGAAGGTAGCAACTGTCCTCAGGCAGATGCCGATATTGTTATTTCTGATGTTTCCACCTCGTTGTGAAAAATTTACACGTGCATATTAGTGAGCAGGTTTTTTTCCAGCAAGAACTGTGTGTTTCAAAGCCCTTTGGAGGCCTAGGTCCCTTCAGTCTGCTCATACAGCTAGTTCACACCTTACACAAGCTATTTTCTTCTTGTGACTTATTAAAACATGATTCCTAGGGCTGCTTGTTTCTCTCCTGGTTTCAGGGTGTTTCTTAACACACACACACACACACACACGCAGAGGGTTGGCCATTAGTTTGTTCTCCATGTCCTGTGTAAATACAGGCTGGTAGAAGAATGTCCTTGCCTAGGAAGAAACCCTATGGATGCTTTATAACCGCACCCTGCGCATATCTGCGAGGAGGGAGTGCATGTGCCTGTGCGCACACAAACCAAGTGCCAAGAAAATGACAACTGACACGGGGAAGGGAACCATCAGGGACCATCTTCTGCCAAGAGATTCAACTGCCTGTAGCGAGGCAAAGGGTAAACAGGGGAGGACCGGAGCTGGTGAACCTCAGGGAGGTGGGGGCAGACTGGGGGGCATTTCGGCACCATTAGCGGGGGCTGCCAGCTCTTTGCCTGCATGCTGCTGGTGGTGTTGCGTGTCAAGGGCTCTCTGCAACCCCATGAAGAGCTACGTGCCTGTGCACCCATTGCTGTGTTGTGTACCCACAGCACAGGCACGCTTTTAGCAGAGGCCCATAAGTTTTTAAAGTTTGGCTCTTAAGCCCTAGGTATCCTTTTCTATTTGCCAGAGCCTTGTGTCCGTGCTTCACCTTGTTTTTCCTATTGTTTCTCTCTCCTAACTCCTCCAGCCCTTCACTCTCTGTTTACCATGTAGGATGTCAAGAACTTGTCAGAGTTCAGGTCAGCAAAATCCTCTTCTTACCCACATAAAATCCCCTCTTACTAAGGTGAGACAGATCCTCTGGGGCTCTCTGCTGGCCAAAGCCTAGCTAGCCCTGGTCTTAAATGAAATGGTAAGTCTGAAGCACTCAAGTCCTGTAGAGGAAAATGGTCCCGTATCCTTGAACAGTGTCACAATCCAGCCAGTGCAAGCAGTGCAGGCACAAGCAGCAGTTGATAGGGTAGGATATACATCAATCTCCTTCTCCCAGTGGTGTACACCAGATGATAAGCAAACAGTGAACACCCCACTGGAACATGGTGGCCTGCTGTACAGGTCCTCCCAGCCCTGGCTATCCCTGCAGACCACCGCCAAGGCTCCCTCGGTGTGGGGCTGTTTGCACTGTCCAGGGCTGTCATGTGCCTCAGCCTTGCCATATCTCCTTGGAGGTGGGGCAAGCTCCTTGGAGAACTTGTGAGGCATCTGCTTTGTGCTGTGCCCTCTTCCAGCAGGAGGTATAAGAGCTGCCCAGAGCCTTGTTCTTGTCCTCCATCTGGAAAACTCTGTGCCTAAACCACAGCTTGAACCACCGCCCTTTTCTTGGCAGGCTTCTTTTATGCTTAGAAAAAAGGCTATTGTGTCAACCGCGTGGTTATCTGATCCCACCCCGTCTCACCTTGTTTGATCCGCAAAGCTGAGCAAGTCACCTGCTTCTCTCACTGGAAGTGCATTTGAAGTCAGTGTAGGTGGCTACAGCCGGCCCAAAACGCCCAGCCATGGTCCCATCAGCTCCAGTGTCTCTCACTGGAGTTTAAGCCCCTTCCCAGCTTCAAGCTACTCCGACATACGAGCAAGCTGGCTCAGCCAAGGAGGGGGAACCGGCTCAGCTCGTAACTCAGAAGCAATGCTTACTCCCTCCTTATCTTAGTGAAAAGTCAAACTCCAGGCAAACATTACCTCCCAGGGTTTGCATTACAGCATATGTGCAATCCTTTGCACTTTAGGAATTCAGATTGCATATCTTGAGTTGGAAATGTTTATTTCCTTCTTTTGCACCTGGTTTCTGCTGGCGTCTGGGATCCTAATGATAGAGGAGAGTTGACTGTCAGTAATTTTGAAAGTGATACCAGGGACAGAAGCTAAGGAGAGAGTTGCTATTAAGGCTGTTGATTTCTATCCACAGAAATCCTCTGGGAAGTCAGAGGGAAGCTCAGGAGACCTGTCACTTGGTAGGGAACCCAGAGCTCAACTAGATAACGAGACAGGTTGTGTTAGCTGAATGGATAAAAATCTATACCTGCGCTAAAAACAACCCTATAACACAAAAAGCTACTTAAAAGCAGCTAGGTTTTGCAATTCTTGCTCATGCTGATGACATCAATGGGATTACTTAAGTGAGCGGGTGTTTATTAACATGAATAAGGGCTGTGCTATGTAGCATTAAATGCACCCCAGTTGGGCTGGGGGTTGGGGAGTTCATGTTCATGACTAATGCTTGGTGCTTGCTAAGAAGAGCTGGGAGTGCCAGAAGAGGAGCTTCCAGCTCCTGGAGGGGGAAAGGCTTTAATTTCTGTGCATTAATTGTACTTGCCTTGCTCCTTGGGAAGGAAAAACTGAGCTCCCTCCAAAGGCTTCCTACCTCAGGAAGAGCTGTGGGAGGTTTTGTGTGCAAATGCTCTGTAAGAAGAAAAGACCGAGAGGATGGAAAAACTGTATGTCTGTACCAAACCCCCACAGAGAGAAATTTCGGGGTGTGTGGGGGGGTTGGTCCTACAAAGCTGGAGGTATGTTCTTAACTTTACACACCCGGAGAGGCCCCATTGACTAAACATATTTAAAATCATTGTATGGTCTGTGCCTTGACTTGTAAGCTCTTGCAGTCACAGCTTTTGTCTGCCTCTTTGGCCAAGATTTTGTTTCAGACAGTGCATCCTTCCAAGCACAACACTTGTGGCAGTGTAATGGGTAACCCTATTTCTATAGCACAGGAAACCCAGCAGTTCTTTCCACGCTCCCGGGTTAGATAACCCTCTGCGGTATGCTGGAGGCCAAATTTCCCCGCAGAGCGATCTTCCTGACCCCTGGGGAGACCTGAGCCTCTCCCTGTCACACGGGGAGGGCTTGTGCAGCCCTCCAGAGCACCTCATCTTTGCTGGTGTAGGCCCTACAACAAAGTTAACGTGATATAATTCAACAGAGGATTTGGCTTTTAATTTTGCATGATTTTGACTAGCAGCTGGATGAAAAAAGCTGCCCGGAGCTGAATTTTGCTTTCACTTTCTGAGGTTTCCAGGTGGGTACTAAAGGTATTAATGGCAACCAAAACCAGCTCTGTACTTTTGTGGCCCAAATATATCTGTCCTTAGATTATACATAGCTTCAACAAACCATACACAGCTGCATTTAAAACTCTATTTGTTTCCACCTCACCAAATAGAACATTGCGATGACGGTTGCTATCATAACCCTCAGTGCTGCAAACTCACAGTCTCACAACAAGCTTAAGTTTTTTTAGCATTTTCCTGTTGTCTCCGTGCTACAGTTTTTCATGGTTGTCCTTCATCACCAGCCTACTGACAGTTTACTGACAGGTGACAATAAGCTACAAGGGGAAAATGCAAGCTTTGAGGTGTTTGTTCCCATCAGCACAGAAATCTGGTGGCTGTTCAGGGAGGCCTGGGGGAGACAGAGCTCCAGGCTACAAACGCCTAAGCCAAAGGAAGGCTCTGAAAAAGGGCAAAGCTCAGTTTCCCAAGAGTCGGGGATGGGATACTGGTCTTTTTAAAGTGCAAGCTGATAACCAAAACAGAGGGAGATAATAATAAAAAAATCAGCAAAAAAAAGAACAAACCTAAACCAACCCCCAAAAACTAGGAAGGATCTCTTCTTGTACCAGGTTCTGTTTTTTCTAATAATACATTATTCTGTTTTCTATTCTATCTTATGATTTCCCATTCCGATATTAGTCCCTCACAAGAACAATGAAATCACAGAAGGTCTATGTGGAGACCAAATTCAAAAATTCAAACTTTCAAAGATATGTTCTAACAAAGGGCTATACGTGAGAGGCTGGCTGCTACTGAGAGTGGGGGCAGGTAAAATACTTGACACCAACTTCTAATTTGGAGTAATTGCCTTTTGGAAGCTTTGGGTTTATTGATCATTCTTGATAGTCAGAGATGTCAACAAGTAAACATCCAAGTCTTTGTTTAGAATATTTCATTTAAGATTCTAACTCACAAGGGGAAGAATTCAGATTTCAAGTACAAAATGAGACACATGGAATAGGAGTAAACTAAAAAATGCTGTCTTTATTTTCCTGTATTCTGAGTGAGAAGATGCATTAATTTAGAACCAGTGTCATGGGTAAAAAGTATAAGTCATTGGTCTCTTATTAAGTGCTTCTTGATACCATGGGAGGATAGGTTGCTTCCACGGTACTGAACATTTATTTTCCTAGATCCGTCTCTGCATTGTACTTGTGGCATATTAATATCCAGTGCACTCGAGTGAGCCAAGTGAGGTATATTAGACAGGACATACAAGAGAATAAGTACTGTAATATTTTGTTATGCTGGAGGCAGCTGCTGTCTATGGCAGACGTGATGATTTGGGGCATTTGTCTAAGCACAGTTTATGGGCTATGGATCTTGTACAGTTGTCTGATATGGAAAAATCCATTTTATCAAAAGGCTGATCTTTGTGTTGCTTCTACCTTTCGCCCTCTGACTCGGACTAACGTTCCTGGGAGGACCTGGCACAGGGCTCACAATGATAATTAGCAATTGCAATGCACTCATTCTGAGCAATAAGCTCTCTCCTGTCAAGTCAAACTGGTTCAACACTGCATAACTTAGTTTGGCAATGCAGTCACCTGGCAAAAGGTACTGTCGTCATCAGAGAGGGTGAATCAGAAACTGATCTGACAGAGGACGGAGAATGTACCCTCTTGAATCATTTTAAACCTCAATCAACTCATACAGCTGAGGAACAGCCTGCAGCAGGAAATCCTTAGGACAGGGAAATCCCAGCACTGTTGAATGCACATGAATTACCAAGGATGCCCAAGGGAATGGATGAGCCAAGGGGCTAGGGTAAAAAGCTGTTCAGTGCAGATATTTGTCCTTGGAATTCAATTAAAGCTAAAAAAACAAACAAAACAAAAAAAAAAAAGACAAACAAAACCCCAGAAAAATTATGTGCATGTACCTACTCATTTTTGCACATTTGGTTACATACTGCATTTGTGTTCTTGAAGAGTTAATACATAAACTAGGTTTATTTGTCTCCTAAAACTCTGGGAAAGTGAAACTCTGGGAACGCTGTCTGGACCTCAGGACCAGGTAGTTTTCCTGTAGGTCTCACTCCTCAGGAAACAGTACTAAGTGGAGGATCTACTCCTTAAGAATTTGTTTACTGACCCCCAAGACACGTCTGGACTCTTGCTCACCCCAAAGGGCTCAAGACACCCAAGACGTGGTGTTGCAGCTGACTCTGTTGTGTGGCTGACAAAGCGGCTTAACCAGATATTGGAACAGCAGCTCCAGACGAGGTGAGACTGATGCGCACGCTAGATATACTCAGCTTAAAACCAATCTCCTCTGGGGAGTGAGACCCTTGCCATCCCAGGAAACCCTCTTCCAAGGGGCTAGGTCTCATCTAACCCTTGCAGCCTTCAGAGAGAGCGAGGGCATGCACGCACGAGCGCAGGAGAGAGAGCACACTTTCATTTTAGCATGGATTTGCAGGATAAACAGACTCTGGAAGACTGTTAGGTATTGAACTAGATTTTGCCTTTCAGAGCAAAGGCAGTGAGAAGAGAGTGAGAGGAGGTGACAGGGGTACGTGCAATGCACCGACGAGTCCCTACTGGAGCCCAGCAGAAGCAGAAGGAGCCCTTGGTCGGACGGCAGCCTGTCATTGCAAGCTTGGCAAGGGCAGCTTTCTGCTGAATAAACACAAGGGAAAGGAGGATGTAAAACTGGGCTGTGATATTTTTGAAGACTTTTGAAAAGCGCTACATTTGCTTGGTAAACCCGTGAAAATTGGCCATGATACAGAAAGCTGAGGTGAGTGGATCGATACGGTGCAGTGAGATTAAAAAAAAAAAGGTCATGAAAGGACTTCCATAGGGTTGAGGCTGCTTGCAACAGAGCATCCCAAAAGCTTAGTGAAGGCCTGTCAGGCACATGAGGGAACTATACCCCAAAACAATGGGCAAAGAAAGAAGATGTGAGACACTCTAAAATGAGAATGAGAATCTGAGGAGTGAAATGCACTAACAGCTGGAAATTGCACAGGAATATGGGTGCTGGCTCACGCATGACAAGACTGTAGTGAGAAGGGTCATGCAGAGCAATGCTGGAGAATAAGGGACCCAAAATAAGCTTTGCATTAGCCTCAGGTGCAGAATGTGGCGTGGATCTGTGCAATTGTTCAGATCCGGGGAAATAATGGAAATTTGGAAAAATAGACTTCTGAAGTTTGAACAATAATCTCTGGATAGCTCGGACAGTGGATTTCTTTTCTGTTGAGTCATGTCATAAAAGCCAGAAGAGAGGACTTTTACGTGAAGAGATCAAGCAAATAGTTAGTAGGCAAATGGTTTGCTGTGGTAAAGTGGCCCTGCCTCAGAAAGCAGAAGACATAATAAATTTTATATTGTGGAAAAAGAAAAAAGTGGAAAAGGAAAAAAGCAGCCATTGGCTGAGTCTAGTTTTGAAGTCCAGGTTTACAGATTAATTCTATATTTTACCTATCAGGGGTCTCACAGGTTACGGATTCTTACCTGATCGACACAAACATTTTACGTAGTTTATAAAAGGGAACTATGACAACCCCAAAAGAAAAAGTGATCCAGCAGATTTCATAAATAACCATTTATAAGAAAGCTACAAAGAGTTGAAAATGTCTCCCTTCAAAATAGGAAGTGGCCTAACATCACCCTGTCCTTCCCTTCCTCTTCCCTCAGCATCCTGATTAAAATACCCCCAACAACAGCAAACTTGATGCAGTCACTTAGTGATTTCCCTTCACATAAAGAACTGCATAACACGCAGGCAGGGTAAAGAGCGTTGGCACAGGAGAGGTGATGTTTGAGTTACAGAAAAGGATCAGTGTAAGACAAGAGCAGCCCTTGTATAGCCATATCTCATGGGATTATCCATGGATCATGGTTTTGCTTTGTTTTGTTTTGGTTTTGATGTGTGTAAGTATTTGCTTGAGGCAGAAGTAGGCAATCAATATTTGCTGTCAGCAGCCAACTACTTTACAAAATGGTTGGAAGTTTCTCCGGGAAGGAGCCAAGAGACTCTGAGAGCAATAAAATTCTTGACCAGATCTGATAAAGCCATCTACAGAGATGGTTTTGAACCTACAGTTATTCAGTGAGTTTATGAGGGATTGGGACTCCACCCAGCCCAGCATCCTACAGGATGGGGGGAAGAGTTCATTGGGGCTTGGCTGTCTTCACAGTGAAAACATACCCCAGTTCTTCTCCTGGGCTACAGGGCTCATCTGATTGTTTCCTCCCCATTAAGGGAAACAGATCTTTGCACCTTCTTTGTAAATAGAACAGTCAATACCCAAGAAACACTTGACTTGTGCCAGCCAGCTATCTGAATGGAAGCACTATGCATGGCCCAAACTACCGACCGCTGAGGCCAATGCAGGGCCTTGGGAGGGCAGCAGGCAGGTTGACTTGCTGAAGCCTGCTTAATGATTGTGCTACTCAAAGTGAGGCATTTCCTTGAGTGCACTCCCCTGAGGTCCCTTCCCTAGGAGGAAAAGATTTTCCCCAGCCACATAAATACCCCCTGAAATTAAAGTACGTGGTGTTCCCAGATCAACAGTGCAGCCTACTGGCCATTTCACTCTTAAGAGCTTGTTGGGTCTACAGAAAAATTCAGTCTTCAGCAGGAACCAGCTCAGATCCTCGCAGACATGCTTGGATTATATGCGTGTCTTTACCAGCAGAGTCATAATACCCACCAAGGGTGGCTTAAATACATCTGACTTGTTGTGGCAGATCCCATATATCTTCATGGAGAATTTGCAGTTACTATAGCAAAATAAGTCATTTAAGCTGCCTTAGTTATATCTTGGAATTTCCTTTGATTTATTCATGGTTGGAGGATTTGCAATTCAGAGTTTTGGCAGCTTGTCAACAGTTGCGTTGTTGAAGGGAGAGATGCATTCCACAACCTTTAAATAGGCTGGGATAGTCTTGTCGGATGTGTTTCTAACATCTGACCAAATTCCTTATGCCTATAGTTAACTTAACAAAAATTGCCTGCAATTATTTCCACTTTCTAGTCTCTACTCTTCCTTCAATATTTTTCTTACAGCTTGGATTTAAAAAAAACATTATTCATCTTGTAATTGATATGAATACAGGAGTATATGTGACAGATTGTAGAAAAAATAATTCTTATTATACATCCAATAAAACTAATTGCTCTCTGAAATAATAAATTGTTTTCCCTTGTTGCATCTTAGGCTCAGCACACCTTCTTTAGCTAAAATATTGTCTTTCTCGTAGTCCATTGATAGCGCATTTATCAAACACTTGCATAACCTTAAAAATTAATGTAAAACACAATGTAATTTTCAATGGAAATTATTGCATTCCTGAAATTTGGCTCAGGTTAAATATAACTGTTTATACTGACCAGAAAACATACATCAAAAATGTTTCAGCAGTGCTTATATTCATAACTCTCGCCCCCTCCATTAATCTAGGATTTCATTATGTTGCTTATCATTAATTGTTATGTAAATCAGAAAATAAATATTCTTTGGTTCCTTTGCTTGCTTCTTGAAATATAATTTAAGCTTGATATATATTTAGAAGAAAAAAAAAGAACCTAACAACAGTATTTTGAGAGATTCTAGCTTTGTGTTAGGGAATTATGAAGAAACTTGGTTAAGGCAGCATCCTAAATCTCTTAAAACACCCCTTGCAAAAGCATGTTTTTCCAAACTAGGAGGGCCCTGACCCAGCCAAACACTTAACTCCATATTTAACTTTAAGCACCTGCTTAAGCGTCTTGCTGAGCCAACTTCTCGCTCAGCTGAAAGGCGCAGGATGGAGCCAAGGGAGCAGCAGGCATCATTTTTTGAGTCAAGAAGGTTTAACGCACCGTGGTGGTGGCGGAGGAGGAGGAGAAACGTGGGAGGAATCTGAACTGATTTCAACTTCTCAGCCTCACAGAAATGAGGAACGAAGTCTGAAGTTGAGCCGCTCCTTTCCCCTCCTAATGAAGCGAAGGAGAGAGCAGCCGGTTGCTCAAGCGTTCACCTCGCTCTGCCTGCCGAGAGCTCTACTCCCCCCTTGGCCACCCCCATCTTCTCTCCTCCTGCATCAGGCACAGACGTAGGCGGTCCAGTTTATTTATTCATAATATATTTTCTTTCCAATACTTTATCCGTTTATTAAAGGATATTTGTTTTTTTTTTTTTTCCCCCGTGCAGACACACAGGAATTGAAATAGGGAGGCAACCTTTGGCCTTGAAAATGTATGGAGGCAAAATAGGCAGTTGCTATCATTGGAAATCACCCTGTAATTACAACCTGAGACACTTGTTATGATTGGGCTCTGGCTTGCAGGAGCTAGCATAACCCCCCAGGCTGAAAGATAAAGGTCTGCTGACGTTAAATGGGGGTTGCAAATTAATGTAATGAATGACTTTTAATAATAACCTTTTGGAGGTGGCTCAGTGTTGTTAGAAGTAAGTCCTGATGAAGATGTGCTGTACGGGCCTGAAGAACCGGGGCAGGCACCGTCAGGGAAAGTAAGTGGGAGTGGGGGTGCCCTCGGTTTTTCAGAAAATCCCCATATTCTGTGTGTGGCTGTTGCCAGTCCCTTCACTACTCATAACTTCAAGAAAGTCAGAACTTCCCAACTTTATCTCCAGAGATCTGAACAGAACAACTTTAACCTGTGTGGTGTTGTTAGGTCAGGCCTTATTAAGACATATTTCTGAATCCAGAGTGTGATCCTATCTCATCTCTTCAACAATCAGGGGTAAAGCCATGATGGTCATCAGCTGTGACTCTGTTTCAGGGCCAGATGTAGGAGCCATATCTCCTTTAAGGCTCTTCTTTAGAAGGGGTGTCTTCCTTGAACCCCAAAAGGCCGCAAAGGTAAAACGATGACAGAAGCCAAAGCAAACAGTAACAGAAAGCAGTAAAGAGGGAAGACCGTGGAAAGGCAGAAAATAGTCTCTTCTGGGTGTGCTCAGGGCCAATTTTAATTATTTGGCACTTGGCTTAAATTTAAATATACCCGAGGCAGTCCGCACAAGAAGTGGCTGGATGCCTTCCTCTGTGTTTGTGGCTGCAGTAATGGGGGAAGGAAAAGTATAGCCCAGACTGAAGTAGTGGATGGAAAAACCCTCAGACATCCTCGTTGCACTGATTAGTATCTTGAGTCATTGCCTTTGAGGGAGGTGAGAGTTTCCTCAGTACAGTGGAGTTAGATGAGCAACTTTAGTGAGGTTAGACACCAGAGGCGTTGCGCAGTACCATGGAGTTCCCGGGGGGGACGCAGGGGAAAAGAAAAGATATCTTCTCACTGCTGAGAGACGAAGTCTAACTGAGGATCATCAGCGTTAAAACAGTAGGATTTGAGAGCTACTGAAGCTACTCTACCTAGGGCAGCTGGAAGTGGCAGCTAGTGATGGGAAGAGCTGCTCCCCAGCAGATCTGCCTCTAGACCCTTTCCCTCCCCTCGGCCTCGGGGTCTGTCACTGCAGAGAGGTTCCTGTCCTGCCTGTCGGAGGCTCGTCCCCACACCAGCTGCCAGGCGGCCGGTGGCGGTGGCATGGTGGCGGCGAAGCCTCTGCGAGGGCTGGCCAAGGCACGGGCAGTAACGCTAATGCGATGTGAAACCTCCCCCAGACAGCCAGGCGGGCGGAGGGGAGCGAGGACAGGGGCAAACGAAAAAGGGAAAGAAATCGGGCTGCCTCTTCATCTCCTTTCAACATACATTTGTTACACAACGTGTGTGTTTCTGCTGCTTTATATAGCACGCGTTAAGTTTTCCTGCCTCCTGCCTGCACCCGTGGGGACACGGCATTGAGGCGAAGCGTGCATCTGCTGTGCTTCAGGAGTCAAACTCGGCCGAGGAAAGGGGAAGGTCTGACCTTCATGAACCTCATGACTGCTGATCACTTTCCTGCGGCTAGTGTAAAAACCCCCAAATCTGGCTGTTCCAGTTTGGAAGCAGCTTGTGCCGGGGTTGGGTCTCAGGGGGCTTTGTGAGTTTCGACACCAGAGACGTGGCGGGGTGCTCTGAGTAACTCAATCAGAGCTAAGAAAGCAAAGCTGTCACCTTTGTAGTTAAACCTGCTGAGCACCTTCAGCTAGCAACTGGGCAAACAGGTTGTCACCACCTTCACGTGGCCAAGATGGAGGGCTGACCTCTAACTTAAAGCGTCATTCGTAAGGCTGCCTCACTGGAAATCTGTTATCTTTTTAAAATATTCAACAAAAGCAATGGTGAAGGAATGAATCGGAGAACTCACTTTGCACCCAGTGCCCTGGCAGTACTGAGGTTGGGTTTTGCTTTTTCATCTTTTTTTTTTTAATTCTGTCCCAAGAATTTATAGCTCTCAATATTTTTTTTTTTTTCTAATAGTTTGGAGTGAGTTCAGGAGCTTGAGTCTCTTCATTACCACCTTTTCCTTCTTGAATGTGCCAGACTGGTTTTTGCACAAAAGCCATGTTAATAGACTGAGAGCTGTTGTAGTGATAATAAAACAAAATGAGTTGCAGCTAGCGCCCTGCTGCAGAGGAGCAGGGAATTTCACTGAACTTCACTGAATTTTTAGAGTTGGAAGGGACCATAAAGATCATCTAGTCCAACTCCCCTGCCGAAGCAGGATTGCCCAGAGCATGTCAGAGCATGTTACTCAGGACTGCATCCAGGCGGGTCTTGAAAATCTCCAAAGAAGGGGACTCCACAACCTCCCTGGGCAGCCTGTTCCAGGGCTCTGTCACCCTCACTGTGAAGAAGTGATCCAGTCACCAATTCTGTCTAACCCAAACCAAAAGAACCCTCGAGAGTCCTGCTCCTGCCAGCGACAGAGCTCGAGTCACAGAATCACAGAATCATATGGGGTTGGAAGGGGCCTCTGGAGATCATCTAGTCTAACCCCCAGAACTGGCAGCAGATGTCCTGGTGGTAACAGGTCTGGATGAAGCTCGTTTTTGTCAGTGTTAGGTTGATGGTTGGACCAGATGATCTGAAGGTCTCCTCCAACCTAGGCAATTCTGTGATTCTATGAAGCTGCAAAGCAGCTTAGTCAAAGGGCCCTAGCCAAAGAGCTGAGATCCAATTTTAGTTTTGGATCTTTTGGGAGCACAGTGAAGTGTTTGAATTCAGGGTTCTTGGTGGCTATAAAGTACAAAGCAGCAATAAATTTTTTGACAACAAGAGGGGAAGTTGATCCTGGGATAGCAAGCATGGAGTCACCTCAAACTTCCAGTAAAAACACCTCTAAGCTGTTTTAGCTTTTCTTTGGTGAAGTGAACATTTCTCTGGCCCCTTTAATGCATTTATCGCCCCTACTACCTTTCAAGATAATAGCTATGAATGCCTCCTTTGTTACAAGACGCACACTGCCCTGTGTGCGTGGGAGGTGGGTGTTACGATAGGCATCATACGGCAGTATTCTGGTATTTTAATAAATGAGCTTCTGCTGGAGGTGACATTACTTGAGTGTAAAACCAGGCATATCTGTCTCCTTCGTAAGATACAGGGTATTTTGTGGGGGTGTGAAGTAATTTTCTTTGAATAATTGAATTAAGTAATTACGAGTTATATAAATGTATAAGGCTCCAATTGCCCATAGTATCTGTGTACCATTCACAGAATTGAATGCAATATTTTCTTCTGATTACATGAACACTCTATTCTGGATATGCCAAACAACCTTCCTTTCTCCTTTTTTACAGTTCCCTGAGAACTACTTCTGTAACACCCATGAGATGTGAAGAACAACCAGAGACCTCCTACAGGGAACAATCTGCCACCAAAAGAGCTGTGCATTTAACTGATTTTTTTTTTGGCTCAGATGCCAACTCACGCCCTCATTCTGAGACAAAAAAAAACTTCAAAAAAAATGTTAAAAATTTGGTTTCTTGGTGAGGCAAAATCTCAGAACGTCTAATGTGTTGAAAAGATTTGATTTGGGTCCTTGAAGACCAAAGAAATAAATGCTAGATTCACAAAAGCTGCTGTGGGAGGATATATCACCCAGCAGCCTGGAGCATGCATCAAGCCTTAGGAGAACTAGTTCAGTTTCCATCTCTGAAGAAATTTGAGAGCATGTGCCACGTAGGACGATGTCCTTACTAACCACCTGCAAGCTGGTTGTGCCTATGCTAGGCTTAGAGCATTGATCCTTGGTCTCTCCTGATGAGACTTCCACGCCATCACAACGTTCACTGCAACATGCTCTAGCAGCCAAACATCCACTTCCCAGACGTGTGAATCATTTGCACATTTTTCTTCTGCTTCAGAGCCTGTTAAAAGTATTTTATTCTGAGTAGACTGGTTTCAAATGGAGCATCTGAGGAGATCCAGCAAAGTTTGGAGTTACCGAACAGGGATCTGTAGGGCATTCATCTTCAGCGTGGAAGAGCTCGATTCATATCTGTCTCTAAAGGATGCACCAGAGCTTTGAGTGGGCACAAAGTGCTCTGCAGCACAGTCTCTGAGGCTCTGGGCGCCCGTGTGCTCCTTGCAAACCCTCCTCTCGCAAGTGCTGAGACCAAGAGTGCCAACGATAACCGGGTGGCTGGAGCACTCACCTGGGAAGCGCAGGGACACAATGGTGTGTGCAGGGCTTAAGCATGACCTTCAGCACAGGAAGGACATGGACATGTTGGAATGGGGCCAGAGGAGGTCCACAAAAATGATCTGAGGGCTGGAGCACCTCTCCTATGAGGACAGGCTGAGAGAGCTGGGGTTGTTCAGCCTGGAGAAGAGAAGGCTCCGGGGAGACCTTATAGCCCCTTCCAGTACCTAAAGGGGCTACAGGAGAGATGGGGAGGGAGTCTTTATCAGGGCATGTAGTGATAAGACGAGGGGTAATGGTTTTAAACTGAAAGAGGGGATATTTAAGTTAGATATTAGGAAAAAATTCTTTACTGTGAGTGTGGTGAGACACTGGAACAGGTTGTCCAGAGAAGAACACTCATCCCTGGAGGTGTTCCATTCCTGTGGCTTTGAGCAACCTGGTCTAGTGGGAGGTGTCCAGGGGGGTTGGAACTCGATGATCTCTAAGGTCCTTTCCAACCTGAACCGTTCTATGATTCTATGACATTCTTGTACTATCCAAGGTTTCAATCACCAGCATAACTTTGAGGTATAAATTTGACAAGACAGAGAAGCTGGACAGAACAGTCCATGGTGATGGACATTATGTGTCTGAGGTGGGAGCTGGGGGTGCCACTACACCTTTTTCATTCCTGTTGTTTCTTCCACAGGCTTACTACAGGATCGTATCTGGATTAAGCAAAGCTGGCTGCTTTTGTTTGAGGGTTCTTCAGATGAACTCTGGGAAACAAAAAAAAACCAGTCTTCAGATTTTTTGAGAAAGATGAAAAATTACTTGGCATTAGCGCATTGATGGTGTCTCTTCCTGTCTCCTGCTCCTCAGATGTGTGGAACAAACAGTAAGCTTGAAATACAAGTTTACAATACCAAGCTATATATCAATTAATATTTACTGCTCTGACTGTAGATATAGTAAAGATTTAGCTTTAACTACTCCATTTTGTTTCATCCTCAGGTTCTCTTTTTGACATTCTTTTCATTTTGCTGTTCTTTGTCTATAAGCAATGAATTTTTCCAAGATCCTCTGGCAACTTCCAAGATGTAAAGTTTTGCTTTGGGCTTCAGTGATCCCACTTGTGACAAGGTTTAGATTTTTATTTCAGTTGCACCTCTGAGTCACAAACTGTGTTTCTTCCTTCTTTTCTTCCCCTTTTTTTTAAAAAAAAAAAAAAGTTAATGGAGCTGTTTCAGGCTCTCCTAGGAAGCTTATATTCATTGGTTTTGTTTATGATTTTGAAGTAAGAACGTTCTGATTTGCAATGCTGTTTGCTCGTGGCTTTGTCTTTTGGCAAGATATTTTAAAATCATAACGTCCCTGGTGCTGACTGTCCAAGAACAGTGCAATTTCATCCCTTCAGGTGGCTCTGCTGAAACCAAATGTCACTCAGCTGCCTTATAAAGTTGGTGAAATGTGGAATAAACCAGTCAGTAGCCTGGGGAAGTACCCCTTTCTGGGTGGCTTTGTGTTCCTTGGCAATTTTATATGCCTGTATACATTATCCTTGTAAGTGTGATCTGATGTGTAGGTGGTCCCTATTTCTGACACATTGCATTTATCTGCATCTCTGGAGCAGCTTAAAAAGTCAAGCCTTTTTTACAGTCAGAATATTACCATGAATATGATGTATTCTGGGGACTGCATTCTGCATCTCGAGCATGCAGTTAATCAGAGCTGCAACTCCAGCTGGCCGTATTTTGCCAGTGAAATAAAACTGAGCTATATAGGGAGAACACGTGAAGGCGTGCAGTAAATTTTTATGAACCCGAGGATGGAATGACCACATTGCTCAAGCCTCACCAGCAGAGAGCTATGAAGGGCTTAACCAAAGAAGCGGCAATTAAAACTTTATAGTGTTTCACATTGTCATGTGTTTGCTTGTGCCCTATGTGTAATTTTTAGCTCTTGTTTACACCTGCGCTGGTGTAACTAACTGAGGGCAGCACATGTTGCCCAAGAGGCACAATTTCATTTAAGTTTGTTCCCAGGTCTTCCTTGAAGTTTCTCGGAATTTTTTCACACTGTTTTGAAACACGGGGCGGTAACGCAGCCTGGGGGGAGCTGTGTGGTAGCACTGCTTGCTTCCTTTCGTGTTGCACAGTGGGCTCCCTTGTGCCAAGTGGTGACAGTGCCATGGTCTATAGCATCTCACAGGGACTCTTTTCCTCCAGAAAGCATAATTCTGTAGATACCATGGAATCTGAAATGTACTAGTGGTGTTTATCACTGTATAACAAGCAATGAAATACAGGCATTTATAATGGCCACAGAGTATATTCACTAGACATCTCCTTGAACCAGAATTAGGGTGAAACATACTCCTGAGCTTTGTGCCTGACTCTAGCCTTGGCTTCAGGCCACTTCCTGGTGTTTCTTATGTTTTCTTTTTCTGCTTCTGGTAGAAGTGACCTCTCTGGTTCTCTTTGTGCCCTGGCAAGGGCCTTGGAGGATTGCGCCAGGTAGAAGGGAGAAGGTGACAGCTCAGTACAGCAGGAAGGAAGAGGGAAGGAAAATCATCTCAGTAAGGACAAGAGATAAGAAAGTAGGGCAAGACAGAGTTAAATAGCTGGAACTGCAGGATCAGATTAAAAAAATCCAGTAGAGGGTCCTGGGACATCTTTTTTCTTGAACCTCCAGCTGACAAAACCTGAATGACTCAGTCCCTTTCACATGATGAGAAAAACTTCCACTTTGAAAAGTCAGACCTCTGCCATTAATTCTAAATACCCTCTTCCCTGTTTCTGGCCTTAACATGTTCACCAATGTAACCCTGGAGTCCTGCAAGATGTTACCTCAGAGATAAGCCTGTCCCCAGGGAATCATAGAAAACAGGGATGGAAAGCACCTCAAGAGATAACCTAACCCCTGTTGTTCCTCCAGGCAGAGGAAGGCAGATTACATACATGGGCTTGTGGGGGGTGTGTATGGGCAGGGCTTATTTGCTGGAAAGCTGTTAAGTAGCATGTTGGGAGAACGGTGAGGTAATGGGAATAGTGTTGCATGCATATGGTATTGGAAACTGCCAGGGAGAAACCAGGTGCTTTGTGGTGACAATGGAGAGGCAATAATACAAGGCAATGACTGTGCTCTAAGTTTGCTCATCCAAATGATTCAGGGCCAGATGGATGTCCTCGCTTGACTGAGATGACCTTCGTTACACATCTGTATCTGCCGTGGGGTAGGAGTAAGGACTAGGAGGGCTGCAGCAGGGCTGTAGCAGTGCACATGCTGTCCTGTTAGTGCAATCACAGCATTGAGCAATGCTGCCCTCCCCAATGACAGCACTGATGGATCCAGCCTAGTTGCTTTATAGGGTCATTAATTTGATGTAATCAGTTTTGTAGTTGAGCAAGGTAAGAAGAAAATTGACCTCTTCAAGAAGTCTGACTATTTCAGACATCTAAAGTGTTGTGATACTGAGGAGTTGGAAGTATTTTCAGACAGAGGCTTCCAAGTTCCTGCTCTGTGAATTGTAAAAATTCAAAGATGTCCAAGTACTGTTTCTTGGCATATGTAAATGGAGAGTAACGGGGGAATGAGGAGGACTAATGGGAAATCTGAGACTTAACTTGGTAAGGTATAGGGTTAGAGTGTATAATATCTGGCTGCTGAAAGTCAATGTTGGAAAGTCAAGAAGGAAAGTCACCAAGGATGTTGAAGAGCTCACCACTTGGTTGGAATGGAAAAGTTACAAGGGAACCCCTCAAAGAAGAGCTTCAACATTTATCCTGTTAAAAATCTGTCAGGTGATTAAATTAAAAACCAAACATTTCTGCAAAACACGGGCAAAAGAGATTGTAAGACACAGAACAGCAGCATTGTTTGCCATCGGACGGTGGTGGGGGTGGTGAAACTTAGTCCTTCCATGCCACCTAGTGTAGGAAGCTATGCAGCTCTCTGGCTCCTGAGAGCAAAACTGGGACCTGAGCATCCTGAGAGACTGGACTCTGCAAGCAAGGGTGATTGAGCAGGAAATTAAGTGGAGTCTGAAGCCTGCCATTGAATGAACTTTCTCACCAGTGCAGATAAAAATCTGCTGCTGGCACCATGGCAGTAGGTGATGCTTGTTTCTGGCTGTGCTTGCAATGCTGCACACTGAGAAATTTTTAAAGAAAACTATGTGGTCTATGTTTTTATATATTTTAACTGAAAAAGAATAAAGTTACCCAATCTGCAGCTGTCAACACACTGAGTAAAAAAAAAGATAACATGGGATGTTTGTGTTATAACACTTGGTAACACGGCTTGAAAGACTTCTTTTCTGGGAATTAAAACTGGACCTTAGCTAAATGGATATAGTGTTTGTTTGGTTGTTTTTTTTTGACAGGATAGGAGAAATTTCTGTTTTGTGGCTGATTTGAGTGAGGAGAAAAAATAAGCTATGGTTCCATTAGTAATTGCTCCAAAACACCAATGGATTAAAAGGGCCCAAAGTTGTGGTGTGTTGTTTAATTGCTAAACATACCTATGCTTCAGCTGAGTGGTTAGGAATAATTTTCTCGAGGGACAGTTAGTGCTGTAACTGGCTAAATCAAGGACTCTTAACCTTACTTTGAACATTTAGTGCTAGTTTCTCTGACGCAGAAGAGCAGGTTAGGTGGGAGAGAATTCTGATAGCCCTTTGTACTCTGGGAAAATCTATACCATCTCATCAGACTTACTCAAAACTGCTTCTTAACAAATTGCAATATCAGTCCAGGATATTACCAGTCCCAGAATAACAAGATAGCTATATATATTTCACCCAGAACAACCACGGACAAGGGCACCTGCACTCTGTCAGATTGTCCTATGCATAAGACATAAACTGTGTTTATAAGCAACTTTTGAGACTAGCACCACACAAGTCATAATTGCTAACCTTGGTATATAAAGAATAAATGATCTCGGCAAAATTTTAAAAAAAAAGACAGTTAACTACAATAATATGCTGGAGAACCTGCATCAAACATAGGAAGAGGTAATTCATGTTTAGTTTCTGACTTAATAAATATATCTTTTTTTTTTCCCCTCTGCTTTCTAAATTTTCTTCTGCCACTTTGTTTATTCCCTCTAGAAATGTGCTGTTGAGTTGCCCAGCCACTGTCCTGCTGGGGCTGATAAACAGCGTTGCCTCCGAACAGAAACACTCCGTGCTTGGCTTAAAAGCAGATCTGTGCCCTTCCTTCTCCCTGCCTGCTGATAGATGCCCTCACCTGTACACAGGCTTCCGTGCTCCCACACGCCTTTATCGTGGTACAAGTAAGGTTTTACGTGATGTGTAAACAAGGAAATCCCTAGAAGCAAAAGAGCACTTCAAAAGTTTGGCTTGCAGGATGGCAAAATGATGACATGTAACTACAGCACTAATAAAGGCCGCATGTCTGCGTTGTGTGTTGAGAAATGGGTGAAGCATAGCACAGGGGAGGAAGAGATGGAATGTCATCATATGCTTTCCATTTGTACCCATATGAAAAAAAAAAAAGAAAAGTGTTTCTACTCTTTCCAAGGCAATGTGATGTATGTGTCTGGTTCCATTATTAAAAAGAGATTAAAATGATTTAAAATATGTTTCAGTATTTAAAAAAAAAAAAAAAGAAAGTGGATGTTGGCCATTTTTTAGTCATCAGCCAAACTCTTGGCCCTCCGGTTTTTTCCTTCTCTTGGAACTCCCATGTATCTCTAGTTTACAGAACCCCCAAAGATGACTGATGTTTAAATATTTAAATTCCTTCTTTTTTGACATTTTTCTAGTCTAATTATTGATCCCACAATGTTTAGTATCCAGGAAGCAATCCCAAGTTCCTGAAATGAACACCACCTTCCAAACGCCAGGCTTTTAAAAGATGAGTCATTGACTGGCACTGGAGCATTTTTTGGCACTTAGCTTAAAAGTAAGAGGTTTTGAGGAGAATTTCTGCTTGTGAGAAAGTAAAAAAAAAATTAGAAAAAAATTAAAAAGTGCTTGGCATGCAGCCTCTCAACTTTCATAGAAGAGTGTAATAAAATCACCATGTCCTGGGTGAAAGCAGGAGCACTCTTGTATTTGGTGTTTAACTCCTTCTTGTACAGTCTGTAATTTCCCAAAGTTCATCTTGTATTTCTGTAAGACCAGAAAAACACGATTGGAACAAAATACCCCAAAGGGCAGTAGTTCTCCCTCTTTGGGAAGGTGTCTTTTCCCTGCTGGAGCTGTTGGGTTCTGCCAGGACTTTGGTTTGCCCAGTGGCCTGTGGGGTCCAGGGTCTCTGTGTCCTGCTCCTTTTTCCTCACTCCTTCAGGATTGTTGTTCCTGAAACAAATACCAGATTGCTGGAAGATATTTCATAACTGATTCACTTGGGACTTGCCCTGCCTCTTTGTCCCCTTAGGCAAGACCTGGAGCAAGGAAAGAGAGGGTAGGCATCTGACCGTGTCAGCTAAAGTGCTTTTAACATCTGTCTCTAGATCAAAATCTTTTCCTTATTGTTTTCACCATCTTCCTCCTGAAAACTCTAGTCCAGTTTCAGGAAGCTCTGCTGGTTCAATTCAGCAAATATTAATATGAAATAGAGAGGGAGCAGAAGAGGCAGGAGTTGGCATTGCGTACCTTCCTGAACTGAACAATCCCAACAAAAATGAGTGCGCTACCAGCGCGGTGCATGCTATCTATTGACCCTTGGAGAGGGAAGACCTACTGGTCATATGGGTAGAGTACCCAGAGCAGAGAGGGCAGCGCTGCAAATTCCCGGGTGTCTCGCCAGGCTCCGTAGTGCCTGCCAAGAGAAGGTTCACGCTGCCCGACTCTCATTTCCACCTCACTACGCAGGAGTAAATTGGGAGTAATTCTGGTGAATCAAGAGAACTGAGGTTGATAATCCCGGTGGTTTTTAACATTCTTACACTTTTCATCATGCTACTCTAAACTTGCAATTCCCATCTTCAGCTCATCATCCTTTGTCTCTCCACAGTTGTCTGCAGTGGCTGAGCATTATTTGGGTTGTTTCAGCCTTTGTAATTGAATCTATAAAGCCTGTGTTGCAGTGTTTGTGGAAGATGATGGCGATCATCTTACAATTTCTGTTCTAGGTGTCTCCTTGACAAACTGCAAGCAGATGAGGACTGGGACTGTGTATGTGCTTGGACACTTGGACACGTGAAACCATGTAGCAGCAGGCAGGTTGGTAGAGTCCCCCTAGACTCAGGCAACATTTTTGAAGCAGAAAGTATAACCAGCCAAACTGGAATGGCCAGGGGTTATCAGTAGCATCTCTCATCGTATCAACATGACTCTCCCGTCAGTAGCTCCGAAACTGTCACAGTAACACCTGGGATGAAGTTTTCCATGCCACGTGCTGTCCTGTGAATCTGAAGGAATTTTTTTATCAAATAAGTTGAGAGATTCCTGCAATATGAGAAATAAAACCTATTTTGCCTATGTTAAAAAATAATCGTCTCCTTTGAATTGCTTTGGTGCTTTTTTTTTTTTTTCTCTGAAACAGCAAGCTGAGATTTGGTAGAAGGTTGGGATGTCTCCTTTCCCAATGCCAAGTTAAACCCCCAGGAAAATCAGTGAAGTTACAAGATTTGGAAGGAAAAAAAAAAAATATCTGTCTGCCTGCTCATTACAGACTACTGAAATTCCAGCAAGAGCTTTGAAAACTGCAGCCGCAGTGAGCAGGTCTGAGCCTCTCGGTGCCTGTGGCTGATGATACCACAGCTGCAGAGAGAAGCCGGGAAGGGTCTCGCCTGCAGTCGAGCAAAGGAGCTGGGATTTCCTCGCGAAGGCAGCTTCCCACTGTGCTGCGCCAAGGAGGGTGGGATGCCAAACCCCGAGCATTTGCCCTTTGCCCCTCCATTCCCCTGCGGCGATCAACCCGGGCGGCAGGACAGGAGGGAGCTGTGTGATATAAGTAGAGAGGAAAGGAGCAGATAAGGACACGGAAAGTAATGAAATGAGTAGTTTGGAGGCAGGGGAAGTGGGAAGCTGACCTAAGGAGAGAGGAATGTCATTGGGGACCTTGGGGTGGGGACACATGAGCTTGGCAAAGAAACTGGGAAGGGAAGCCAGGAAGGGAGGGTGTGGAAAGGCTGAGATTAGGAGGGGACCAGAGGGATAGTCTTATTCTGGGGCTGGGCTTGTCTCAGGTTTGGGAAGAAGGTCCGGAAATCTGGTGAGTGGACCATGGTATTGGTCAGGGAAGGGGTCAGGAAGCAGAGTGAAGGAGGAACAAGTTGAAGGGCATTGGGTTGAAGGGATTGTGCTGGGACAGAGAGGAAACAGAAGAACATGCACCCACCCAAGTGTGCTCCAGTCTCCAGAGCTTGAATAGTACCCAAGAGGACTGTGTGCTGACCCTAGCATTGTCTGCAACTACCTTTCAAACCTGTTCTTCAAGACCATGGTGCAAGACCATGTTTTCACCTTCTTTCATGTTTGAGAGTTTGGCTGAATTGGAGTAGAATAACTTTTTTAAGTAGGGTGAAAAGTGAAGTCAGGAAGGTGAGCCATGATATATAAGACTGAACAAATCCTTGTGGGTTTTTTTTCTGCTTTATCATGATGTATTTTCAAGTAAGAATCACATTTTATGGCTAAAGAATTTGTCATCAATTCCTTACTTCGTAATGTAAGGAATGTTTGTAATCCATTAGGTCATAAATTTCAGCAAATACTGTAGTAGACTAATTTTAGAATGGTATCATAAAAAAAGAACACATTATGAATGAAATATGAGTATGTTCTTGTGTTTTATCTTCTCAATTTTTACCATTCTTAAAGAATTTTAAAATTGTAGCAGAGATTTTCCTACTAATGTAATTTCTAATTCTAGCTGGCACAGATGAAAACAGTTGATCAAGACATGCTTCAATGTTTCTGTGCATTTCAGGCTGACAAAATGTGATAGCACCTGTGATTCTTAAATCGTTTTGTCAGGGAAAGTCATGAAAGGTGATGAAAGATTGTCTTATCACTAGTTCATTTAGCTGTATAATGTAGTATATGAACTTAGTAGTCAGGTAGAAGCAAGTATGTCTCCTCATTTTCTAGTTAATTTGTATAAAGAAGAGAGTGTAGGTAGAAGAATGGTCTGCCACAATTAACATTGCTAGTAAGAAGTTTATATCTATTGACAAAATTAAACCCATTTTGCTACAGAACACTTTTTACACTTTTTCAAATACTCCTGATGCAGTTTCAATGTAGTCAAAAAATAATCATGTGACAATTAATTATTTCCCTTCAGTTTTATTTCAGAAGTGTAATAAAGAGCAGACTTTGGGTCAGATAAGAAGGATAGCCCTTCTTAATTTGATTTGTTGTTAGATTATTTTTTTTTCAGCTTGGCATTTGTGTAAATTCTACACTGGAATTTGACCATTTTTTCTCATTCTCTTCAGCCTTCCTTGCATTTATGTGACAAATAAATTAAAAAGGTGTCTCAGAATGGGATGGATGAGCTGCTTCTGTCATGGTGAGACCTTGCACAGTCACCCCCTGCGCAGCTCCATTCCCTGCACTGTGGGAAGAGCAAGGTATATCTGTCCCATGCAGTGCAGCACTTAGCAGAGAAATCTGTGATATTTTAGCTCTCTTCAAAGCTACAAGCAATGTAGATGTGCCTGCACTGTGCTAGAACAACTGTATTGGCTGGTAGGACTCCAGTGAGACCTTCGGTACTCCACTTTGCTATGTACTTCTACTGACTTACCTGGAAGTTGCTTCAGTATTTGTAACACTGCCCAGTGCAGAGAAATGGAAAGTATGGAGGAATCTGTTAATTCAATCAACGTTGAAATGCAAGCACACGAGGAGACTCAGCAGGGTCAGCACCTGGTGAGAGAGCACGGGACACTGATATGCTTGTTCCTTTCTGATAGCCCATTACCGATAGCCCTTGGAATATAGCCTTGATTCGTTTGTTGTTTTTTTTTTTTTTTTTTTTTAAATACAATGTAAAGTTGCTAAAAGCTATTTCATGAAAATAAAATCTTTTCCAGAACAGGTACTGCATGAACAGTCCAGCTTTCCTTTCTGCTCTTCATATTTTTACCACATGTATTAGCAGTGCAGTTTTTAAGGTTCTCATCCAGCAAAGTACTTGAGCAGGTGCTTAATTTTAAGCATATGCTTAAATGTTTTTCTCTCTTAAACCCTTATTCTTGGCTTCCACTAAGATTGCTGAAAAGGGTGATAAATGTATGGAAGTTTCTGTGATGTAGAAAGCTGTCTATTAGTAACTCCAGAGAAACCACCAAGTGATTCCACATGGACCACCAAACCATCTTTAGAGTCTAATGATTTTCATTTGCACTGTCAGTCCGGGGTAGACGCAAGATGAAAAGTTATGTAATATTTTTCCAGCTCCTCGAGCTATTCAATCCTCCCTCCATCATTTGTTTAATACATTCCTCATATGTTGCTCTGGTCTCCTGACACCCAGGCTGTTCCTGGGAACAGCTGAATTCCCATATGGGGGGAAACACATTTCCATATGTTTTTTAGTATTTCAAAAGTGTTATTTTATTTAATAGATTTAAAATATTTAAGCCCCCACCCTTCCACCCCCCTCTTTGGCATGCTTTTAGTGAGTGTCCCAAAGACTGTAGAGTAGAAAAAAACACACAATAGTACAGAAAAGCGTTCTTTTCATAGAAGTTCAAGGTGACATACAGTCAAGAAATACATGAGAAATAAACTGAACTTAGTCTCCTCTCAGTTTTAGTCAGACGTCCTCACCTCTCTGTCTCTTTTCAAAACTACTTTTACTGTTTTAGTTTTAAGAGCTAATAAAATATACAGAACCTGACTCTCCTCTTGCATCAGTTTTAGATTGTTAATGTCAGGGTTATATTACTCCATTAGCTACAGGACTCGATTAAAATGTTGGCACTACATCAAGAAGGAGAACCACATCCATGTTATCTGAAAAATTCTGTCCTACCAGTACTTCGGGGACTCTTCCAACTTGCAGATTAGAGGTATCTATTTAACACAGAAGTGTTAGTCCTATGTGAAACTGAAGTGGGAACAGAAGACAATGGGCTAAGTTCTTTAATTACGTGGAGAAAATATGAAAAGAACAGAAGGTAAACTGGTGAAGGCAGTTTGTGTTCTTAGTCATGCCCATCTACCTTGCTGAAGGCTCTGAAATTGCAGAGGACAAAGACTTCGGTTACCCTATGGAGGTCTAAAAAAATGTACAGAGTGAAAGACCAGCACAGATAAAGGCAGTGGGAGTTTCCCTCTTGCCTTTTATGTGAAAGGATTTTACACAAAGTATAGATGCTGTGAGGTCCAATGGTCATGTCTTATTGGAAGAGTAACATTCTCGCCCATCCCGGTCAGGTGAAATCACTACAGACTAGTAACTAGCTGCTCCATCTCTGGAAGAGCAGTGCTGCTCAGCAGCCTCAGCGTTCCGTAGCTACGAAGCTTCACGGTATAGGAGACAGCAAAGTAATCCAGCATGCATAATGGAGAACAAAAGCAACACAGACTATTGAAATAAATGCTTTTTCTAATAGAAACAACATGAAATAACGTGGTGTTCATTAACTTATGCTTTTTGGGATTTCAGCATTCTGCATATGCAGGGAATGCAGTGTGGTGACCCCCAGCACCTACAGTTTCCAAAATCAGTAGAAAACTTCACAAATTGGAGAAAACATGACAGAGCCAGAACTCTGCTTTGCATCTTTCCTCCCCTTCTCCTCCTATCTCTGTCACCAAGCGTTTTCTATTAATGCTTCTCCCTTATCCTACATGGTGCCAGAACCTGAATGAGTCACTGCTAGAGGAGGGCTTCTTGGATAGCAGAGGCAAAGAAGCAGCGTTACTAACGGTTTCAAAACAATAGGGAATACTTGAATGTCCAAAAAAGGAAGCACTAAACTTGCTGCACTAGACTGTCACTGGCTTACTGTCAACTCATTAGGCAGCATCCCGAGCAATGATGAAGGAATGTATTTGAAAATACATTTGGGACTGGTTTGCAAGCATCAGAATGTTTACACTCGTCGTGAGATTCCCCCTTCTTTTGTATTGGGTTATTGTGTTAAGAGTATTTGTAGTTAGGATTGTTGATTACCCCTGGCCAGAAAACAGCAGTTTCTTTTGGTGAGTATTTCTGAGGTTTTGAAATTTGGGTTTGGTCCATATGTGGTGGAATGAAAATGGGAATTTCAGAGTCTTTTAGCAATAACAAACAGAGAAGAACCAGGAGGGAGAAAACAGTCAGAAGATGAACCTGGAATTAACCTGGCATATGGGAAACAACAGCTGCTCCTGGTAAGGTGAAGGCCTTATAAATAACAATTTTGGCTATTCTGCATTCTTTTGTGATAGGCTATAGGAAAACTTTCTGATTAACAAAACATTCTGGGTTTGGCAGAATGGCAAATCTGGAAATAAAAAATATCACTGAAAATATTTGGATTAGCTTTATTGAGAACCCAATAGCCAACTTTACCTTAAGAGATTAGACCCGGAGGTATGGAAAATCAAGAAATCTGCAAATCCTAATCTTGCATTCCCTTTAGAGGAAGCTGCCTTTAAATTACATTGATTTAACAATATACAGTTCCATGAGAAAGTGCTAGAGGCACCTATGTTTTACTCTTGGAAACATGAACACTATCCAAACACTGTGCCTGGATTGGCAAATGCGAGGCTGGTGTCTACATAAGGTCTTTCATTACAAATTTCTACTTTTCCCTCTGAACAGTCATGTGGCTTTAAAAAAAAGAAAGCTATAGGCTCATCATAGCCAATAGCTATCACAAAAAGTTTCATATGTTGGAGAACAAAAGCAAGCAGGTCAAACTGAAAAACATACTTTGAGGGTTTGATATCAGATCCTGCTTTAGTTTTCCAGGTGAGACTTCCACTATTGTGGCCGCACCTAAAATTTATAAAATGCTCCATAAAGTTGATAATGTTAAAATTCAAAAATTTCAGTTGACATTTGGAATAAATTGCGAAGAAAGGAAATTGAAGCAAGGAGCATAAATAAGCTTAAGAGTCATCTATGTTTATTTCTGGACAAAAGATGAGGTGAGGGATAATGTAAAATAGACATTGAAGTGAAAGAAGGATAGACGTAGCAAGATAGCTGGCCTTTTTCCTGTTCTTAAACTGATTTGTGCTTTAATCACAGCCTAGAAACAACTTAGGCCTCCCTCAAGATCATAAATGCATTCCCTACATGGCTTAATTCTATAAAGCCTGTAGTTTTGCACCATATCCTCTAATTGCAAGCAGACGCAGTATCAATAACATGTCAGCAAGATATCATATCTGGAGAAAAAACAATCTATTCAGGAATTTTAAGAAACATTGCAGGCATGGTGATCCAAAAGTGGCCCAAACAGTGGGCTTCATCTGGAATCCTTTGCATCCTTTCCACCCTGATGCTGGCCCAAAGTGGTGGGGCTGGTGCTAGGTTGGGTCTGGAAGCTGCTGTGGGAGTGCTGTCAGCGGGGGATCGGCGCTGGCTGCCACAAGTACCCCGTTCCGCTTCTCTTGTGGACTCAGTTGGCATCAGTTCAGGGCTCCATATACTGTGTGTTATTGCACTGAGCAGGCTTGATTAGTCCTATGGGACTTTGTCTGCTGGTTTAACGTAAAGTGAAACTTGGACTGTCAGTGCATCCCAGAGGGGCAACCCTTAGTGTCTTCTGGCATTCACTTCTGGTCCTGGAAGACAGAAATATTTCTGGCCCCAGCTATAGAGAAGAGTATTAAAAATTGGCTTTGCTGCATACAAGAAGACTTAGATGTTGAAACAGGCTTTTGGAAAAGCCTCTTTGTGCTTGTGTGTAAGTGTAGGGTTTCTAGGGCAGGAAAAAGCCAGAAGGGTGATCCTGTGGCTCTCATCTTCAGGCTTCTCGTGTCTGAGGCATGTAAGGAGGTCGTGGCTGTCACCATGGTTGGTGCAGATGGGGCTGTACCTCAACTGATGGTGTCTGCTGAGCCCCCTTTCTTTCCCAAGCTGGCTGCACATCTGGAAAGGTCTGAAAATGGTGTAAAGATACTTCCTCCTCCTTCCTTCTCCTAGGCTCTGAGTGACACTCAGAGAAGTGTATCACATCATCTCTAGTCCAGATCATTTTATAACCTTATATCATTTATTAATTGTATGTTTTATCAGAGCTTCAAAGGTCATAATAACAGTCAGAGGGTTATTTGCTGTTACAACCGGTGTGTTGCTAACATCACAAATCATTTCTACACTCAAACTCCTTAATTCATCAGGGTGGCATTTAAAACTCAAATTAGCAGGCTTACAAGGGAACATTAGCTACAGTTTATTAGCTCAGGTCCCCAGCTGCAAATCCAATCTCTCTGCATGGCAAGACAATCGCTGTGTGTGGTGCAGGTGTTATTTCACACTATGCTCTCACTCCAGCCAGGCTAGCCCAAATGGCATTAGCTGCAAGGCAAATGGTTCGATGGCAAATGGTTCAACTCTGCCATGAAGATATGGTCACGGCAACAGAGGCAGCAGAGTCACCAGCAGGTAGTTACAAATGATAGGCTTAAGTTGTTGCCTTCTGTACAAAGAATTCAACCAAAATCATCCTTTCACATACAGAAAATGCTCAGAGGATGGCCTTCTTCAAAGGTTTGAGATACTTTGCTTGAATCAGTTCTGAATAATGAACTTAGGGCTTTATACACCAACCTACCCATGTTTTTGTTGTCACCAAAATCTATGTGCACTCCACGAGCAGTATTCCTGCTGGGGACAGACCCACCTCCTTGCTGGCTCTTCTGCACAGCTAGAGAGCAGACATGGTGTGTTCTTTCTTTAAATAACTCTTTAAGGTCCAACAAAATAAACAAAACTGTTATTAAGATTTTTATTACATTAGTGTATATCCTGGACACTTATTTTAATTAGCAGCACACTGTAGTGGGTTTCCCAATCTTAATAAAATGTCTCATTGTACTCAAGAGCCCGGGCAGACAACTGCAAGCAAATTACTGTAGGTCTGAACTTCTAGCTTATGTCTCTCCCAGCTCCCTGTAATGAAGGACAAACAAAACCAATCTGTGTACATCTAGTTTTGTTAACAAATTTGATAGCAAGATGGAAATCTCACAGTAATGTAGTACATTATGGGGTTTGAGCCCTTTTACTCTGGCACAGACAGATGATGGGAGTGACTGCAGGGGTAACAGAGGTTTCACTAGTCCCAGCTCTCAAAGACTAAGGACCTGTTTGTGTCACAAAATTCAGATGAGCAGGCCGATCTGTGAATTTTCTAGAGTCCAAGTCTTCCCTGTTTACTCCCTTTGAAAGCCAAGCAGGCAACTTCTAGCTTAATGTTACCGAGGTCCACATTCAGATATCCCAAATTCTACCAGTAGACTTGCCTACTGCTTCCTACTGCCTGATCCTGGGCAGCTCCCTTTATGGTGCTTGTGCAGTTTCTTTGACATGTACCTCTGTGGTTCCTGGCCTTTTCCAAAGACTAGAGATATGTAATTAGGTGGTATTTATTTCATCCTGGGATGGGCTTGAGAGTAGTGACACTGGGAAAGAGCACGGAGTCTTTATTGTAGTGTAAATTCCCCTTAGTTCAGTCTCTTATGTTTAGGTATCATTTTCTGCCCTGAAAATTAAATGCACAGTCATGAAAACTCGGGTAAAAATCCCCACTAGAGAGCAAAAAGAAAGACTTGTTCACTGGTGCCTCTATGGAAGCTGAAATAATAGATAACATTTTGGCCTCCCTGACACAGGGCAAGTTTTTGCCTAGGTTGCAGAACCAGGATTTCACCTGTCCTCTACAAGTTGCTTGTGGTCAATGTAAGGGCTCTCAAATCAAGTTCTGTTCTGGAGAAATGAGCAATATAGTGGTTTATGTGTGGAAAATCAAATGGGTTGATGGTCAAAACCTAATGAGTTCCCATATTTTTCATCAAAAATGTTTTTTCCCAGTTGCGTGCTTTAACTAAGCACTGTAAAAATACTTGGAATGGAGCATGGTTTCAATATAGGTAGGTATGTAAAGATTAAGTAGCACTAGTTTTTCATCAGAATATGCAAGGCAGCGCAGAGAAGGGCATTGCTGGGTCAGATGTGAGATGTTAAACTGGACAAGTCCTGTGTCCACCTACCAGGGAATTTTTATTGTCCCTCTTGAGGCAAATTAATCACAAGTTTGTGCTTAGATATATAAGATCCGATGAACAATGCATTGGACAGAGTCTTACCACCATAAGTGGATCTATAAGGAGTCTGAAAAGATGTGTCACCAGCTGATATCTTATATACACTTGGACCAGCACCAATCCTGTGACCACCAGCATCAGGCGCCTGAGCCCAGTGTTGGGTCCATCGCCCAGCCCAGCTCTGCTGCCCAAAGGTGGTCCCTCGGTACTCGAATTCCAGGACTGCTACAAGACAATGCTACAGCTGTTTCTGATCTCAGCACCAAGGGAAACCTCACTCCCCTACATGAAGTCATTCTGGCTCTGGCATTCCTGCTTCCAGCCAGTTTAACCCACTCTGCAGTTGGACCTTCTTGCCCTCCATGCCAGATTATTCCTTGGTCACAAATTACCCCTGCTGAGCAGTTAAAATTTGAATTTCCCCTTCGTCTGGTTTTAATAATACCAGCACAAGAAACCTGGCAGAGGATATTTACATATAACCGTTGTTATAGGGACTTTCTTTCCAAGTCTACCAACAGACGATTCATATCCCGAAGCATGGGAGAACATCAGCTGACATTTTTACATGCAAGTTGTATCTGAAAAAGGAATAAAAGAGAAGTACATGAACACTAAAGAGTTCCAAAGTATTTTGTTTTCCTTCTTAGTAACTATAGAGAAATGCAGGATATGTTATTTTCTTTTGGTTCACATCTTGCCATCAGATTCCTGAATATCTGAGCATATCTCATTGAAGATGAGCTATATTCAGAGTGCTGCCCAGACTGGGTTAAAAGAGGCTCAAGACAAGTACCTCGAAGCTGATTCAAGGAATACAGTCTCAGCCAGATTTTCAGATATGCCAAGATGTTTAACAGATGTATCGTCTTCCAGAGTTAAACTCTTCTGAGCTACAGTCTGAGCTGATGTATCAGAGGCTGACAGCTGGTTTCTGTCACTGCGAACCTCTGGCTCAGATGCATTTCATTGGAAAAAGCCAGTTATGGGCACTAGAAAATCGAACCCTTGGTTACTCTACCTGCTTGACAAAAGCATCTCCTCCATGCTCACTGAAAAGTAGATGCCAGGGTCCATTTTTAGAGGCATCTGGATGCCAGGTGGGTTTTCTAAAAGATCTTTTGATCTGTGAATGCCTAAAAGTAGCCTAAAAGTCTGGTCCCCTGTGACTATATAATTGTATTAAAGAATATAAATTTGGTGTTTGAATGTCCTGAGTTAGATATTTTAAACACATACTTCTCCTCTAGATGAGTTTTCCATGTTGAACTTTATTTCGGATAATTGCAGGTGTAGACAGAAACGTTGGAGTTATTCCTAAGAAGAAGGAGAAGACGCTGAGTATGGGAAAGCATTTCAGACTGTAAGGGCCTGACTATGGGGTTTCAAAGGTCTTTGGAGCAAGTCCTAGATCAGGGTTTTTAATAATCTGGATTGATTTTAAGGGACATATGAATCTTCATGCAAGAGGATTCTGGAACAAACCATTTTAACTAGAGAAGATTTTTGTGGAATTGATCGCTACTTTTTGACTTCATTTTCCAGGTACTGCAGCCATGCTACATAACTGGAAGCAATTACTAGAAAGGTACAGAAGACAAATCTGGCAAGTTTTCTCTACATATGTCAGAACTGTTCTTACGTTAATCGTCTGAATAGAGAGTGGGAGTTCTGTGTCTTTTGGAAGCATTGAGGTTTTTTAACCCCAAGTGGAAAGCAAGGTCAGAAACCAGCAACTGTCTCTTTGCCTTTCCTTGCACTCTTTTCCTGCACTGACTTGGGATTTTGAATACTGTTCCCTGTCTTTATTTGTAAATCTGGCCTAAAGTAAGGCATTTACATTTGAGTTTTTGCCCAATGAATCATTTCACTAGCTCTCCTCAAAATCCTGAACTGAGTGAGAAAAGTTTGTAAGTATTTGCACTGGTAGGAGCAGGGGGAGAAGAAGGGGTGAAAATGTGCTTTATATGCCTGCTGAAAAATGTTAAAGCCAGTCCTTGGTGTAGTAAGTTCAGCTAAGCTCCTTCCTAAAATCTGCTGGATATCAGACAGCAGGACTTAGTCCTTATTCTAGTAAAGCTTCACAGTGGTGGTCTTCAACTGTTTGAACTCAACATAAATACCATTTTCTGCTTTAAGATTTATGTCTTTGTCCATGTAAAGCTGATTTTTGTGGATAAGAACTGAAGAAATATGGGAAATTCTGATCTGGATTTATCAAGGTATGCAGGATCTCTTGTATCTGAAATGAACAATCCTGAGTGAGTTACCTATTTTCCATTGAGTGCTTCATGTTGTCACAGTATAAATCAAATGCTCACAATAAAAAGTAACCGGTTGCTGACAAATAACACTGGGAAAAAAAAGCTTTCCTTTTTTTGCATGAAACATTTTGAAATTTTAAGTGATCCTGTTACTAGCAAGTGTAACAAAATGCTTGGGAAATAAAAACGGTTGATATGACTCATGAGAGTCTGACTGAGATTTTTTCTGCAGACAAGCTTTGACCTTGGAAAGAGGCAGAATACCTTCCTCTCTGATGGCTGCTCACAACCACCGAGATTGTGAAAGTGCTTTTTCTCCCAGGCTCGTTTGCAACTCCATGGGGAGGTTGCGTAAAGCCACTGTCCGAGCTCTGATGCTTGCGTGGGCTTTTGGTGGCAGCACGCTCCCACAGCAAGCCACAGGGTGTAGCAAGTCTCCACCTTGGCAGAGCCTGCAGTTTCAAGGTCTCCTCCACACCTTCTGGTCCCTTCTACCTGTAGTGAAGTGATGGAGAAGAGATTTTGGTGGAAGGACCTGGGCTCCTGACAAGTAAGTGAGGACATCCCTGCTCTGCTCCACCATCCCGAGAAGAACTGCTCTGCTTTCACTGCTAGTGGTGCCCCCTTTGTCCTCAAATTTGCCTGTAAAACTCATTCTTCGGCACTGGCGCAGTTCTGATTCCATGTGTAAAAAGAGCTTTTTTAAGCATTTCTCCAGTCGATGAAGACAGATCGCTCCATAGTGTCTTTGTTTCCGCTCCCTACACATATCTGTAGATATAACATATGCTCATAAAACCAGCTGGAAGTGGGACATGTAAACAGCAGTCACTCAGCAGTGGCTGCTCATGCCAGCATCAGTCGAACAGAGTGTGAGAATTAAATTTATATTCTCCTGCTTCCCTACAGAAAATAACCTTTCGCTCTTGGCACCAGTTCCTTATCTTATGTAAAAAGTCAGAGAAGCCACACCAGTTCGCACTAGCTGAAGGTCTCTATCTACCTCCCAATTTTTAAAAATCCCTCCTTCCTGGGGAGAAGGAGATGGAGGGGAAAGAGAGAGCACTTGGCTATACCGAGCGAGAGCCTGTTCTGGGCTGGTGAGAGTGCCAACACGCAGCGTTAGCAGTTATGTTACTTTTCCTACCGCAGGTGTTAATCTTGGCATTGGCAAGATCTAGCAGAACAGAACGAGTCCCGGGCCCCTGCGATGCAATGACGTTTCTTTACATGGCCTGTTTACTTAGGTTGACAAACGACAAACTGGCAAAACTGGAAACAGGTTTTCCGCTGATCCACAAAACAGCTATAGCAAGGAAGGAAGAAGAGCAGACCTCTCCACTAACCCCCTTTCCCCAGTTCCCTCCAGCCAGCCACAAACCTCTCAAAGGGTCTCTCCTTTGAGTTGTTAAACTGGCTTTTGAGCTGACAATTCCTCTCTTGCTACAATTGCACAGGCTGCGTCCACAATAGTAAATTGAGCTGATTTTAAAGCTCTCCCAAAAGCCACCAAGAACTTGCCTCTTGGTCCATCACTACTTACTTGGCTTGGTTTGAACACTCTGATGTTTTAATGAAAATATTTTTTTCTCCGTCCTCCTGTTTCTTTAGTGAAAGAAATGCCATGGAAATGTCTTACCACAACACAGACACATCAGCTTGTTTCTCCAGTCCAGTTACTCCCAGTCCAGGAACAAGAAATCTTTCCCTCACCATCCTGGACATAACTGCAAACAAACAGAAAAGGCACTTTCTTTTTGGGAACATGGATACTTTAGGAATGGCACAACATGTAATTTGGATCACTTTGTTGTGCAAACTGGCCCCGTGGAGGAGAACACTGCTTTGAATCAGTTTCACAGAGATGTTCAGCAAAAAGAAGTAAAATGAGCTCATTTACATGTTGGTCACCTTTGGGCAGTTTTCTGGAAATTTTCAGAAGTACTGAAGTGAATAGCACACTTTTAACGTAGGTATGTTATTTAAACACTTAGCATCAAGGACCAGGGAGTCATTACCTTTATGTACCTCATACAACATATTGGGGTGCTGAAGAATAAAGAGATCTTTGAATTCCAGCACAGTTATTTTTATAATTTTATTTTTGAGTATCCCAACACAAGTGTGCATATAAGGCTGTGTAGAGTCACTGAGCTCTAGCTTTCAGGTTAGATTAGAGTCCTTGTATCCTGATCTGTCCTTTTATACAGGCCGATGCAAAAATTGCTGAAGTCTGTTGCTTTGGGTTAGACTCACAGATATTAGCTGTGACACTTAGACTCATCTAGTGGCTGCTTATAAGTTCCCGCAAACCTTTTAAGACGTGAAAAGCATTTGAAGAAAATTAAATTTCTGATGGAAACATGAAAGCCCTTTGGATATTCTAACTGTAAAGAAACAGAGAAAATACATTAAGTACTTTTTAAACCAACAGTAATTAATTAACAACAATAATAATAGACTTTAGCTCTGCTTGAAGTATTATTAGTTTCAGTCAACAATTCTGTGCCAATTCAGGTCAGAAACATCAAAATGAAGATGACTTCAGACCTGTAAACTATGATTACTTTAGAGCAAGGGTTTTTTCCTTCCTTTACCTTCAACAAAACCTACTCGTTTCATATATTCTTCCTCTTCAGCTAGCTGATGAACTAATCAAAGAATTAAAGAAATTCTGCATTTTATTTCTTTTTCAAGTCTCCTGCAGACTTGTTATGTCTTCCAAAAAGTTTTCACTCTTAGTGACAAGGGAGATCAAAGATGTTATGCAAATTGTTGGTTGGTTGGTTTTTCTTTCCTTTCTCTTGAAAGTATTGGTAGAAAAGGACAACATGATAGTTTATGTTTGTGTTGACCAAATTCTTTGCCTGCTGTCATAATGAGTTTGCTGACACCAGGAATGAGGTGAGGGCTTTATAGTTGAAAGCATCATTGGTAAAGTGAATATAATTGTCAGTTCTGTAGCAATCATCATGTTTCCATAAGCTGCACAGCTTTTGTGCTTTCAATGGAGCTGAGATTTTCTTGATTTACTTCTTCCTCCCCCTCTTTGGGCTCCTTATTCACTCTGCAAGCTATTCTTGCTTGCAGAAGCACGAATTATTCCCCCTCACCAGCACTGAAGGTACCTCATTGGTTTATTTAACATGTCTTTTCAAAGATGGTTCTGTGAGCTTGGATGTTATCTGGCATATCTGTGAATCTTTCAGCAAATCAGCAATTTAAAAGGTTTTAATCAGTGCGAGGAAGATTTCTTCATCCCTTTGATCAGCCTCCTATGAACAGAATGGATTATTTCTTTTCTTTATTAGAAAATACAAAGTCCAGTCTCAGAAAAAGCTACCCAGGATATTCTACATGTTAAAACAAGAGTGGATTAATCTCTGAGCAGACTCAACAATTGTTTGACTGTCCTGTATCCAATGACAGTGGATGGATTAAAGGGAAGTGAGTGTCAGGATCGTGTGGTTTTCATGTGCCCTTACAGTTCAATGGCAGCTGTGTTTGCTTATCTGGGGACAAAACTGGAACCAAAGCCTTTTAAATGAATAACTGCCCCAATGTGTCATAAAATGGATGCTACATGGATTGTTCACAAATAAATCATCTTGTAGAATTTCAACACAGACAACAAAGGCCAGTTTATCTGCCAGGAACCCCACTCCACGGTACAACTGAACACAGAAAATACTGAAAATATTCTTTATACAGACAGATGATATTTCACGTGAAGGCAAAATTATACCATCAAGTTTTTAGCACACGCTTCTGTGAGAATCAAAGAAGTGTGCTCCCCAGAAAATGGATGGCAAACTATTTCACGGGGATGTGTTCCAGGGACTGGGCTGGCATAAAATCAGGTTTCTCCACAAGCTTGATGAAGAAATTTGTATGGCACCTTCTGCCCCTTCCCCCCGCTTCCACCCACCCTGCGCCTGCAGCCTTTGCCAAAGGATGCAAGTTGCTCTTCTTTAACTGATTCACTCTCCTTTATGATCTGAAAACACTCTTCCAGCCTGAAGATGTGGAGCAGATGTGAAAAGTTAGAACAGCAGATGTGGGATTTTGTGCTTCAAAAGGAATTGGCATTGGTGCAAAGAGTGTTTGTGATACGTGCTTGTCCCTTGTAAATCACCTGGTCTTTTTATCTGAATGAAATCATATGATCCTTGAAAACTGTGAACACCTTGAAGGTGGTTTTCTGTTCAGCATCATATAAGAAAAGGTAAGAGAAGTGAATGGGAGAGAACCAAAATTCAGTGATGGAGGCAGACGCAATCATTCCCAGTGCCAGATGAGCAAACATACATTCAATGGGTTGATCTACCTTGCTAAAATATTTCTTATTCTGAAAAGGTCTAAAACTTTCTGTGACTCACCTGGATATGAGTCTCTACTGCAACTCCAATGTTGGTACTGGTCTGCCTGTTTTTTTGAAATCTGTGTTGCTTTTACCTTACTGTGTAAATTCTTTTAATGGTACCTATGCTTAGATAGCTGTTTCTCTCACCTGGAAAAATGTCTCAGCTAATGCTACACGTACAATCTTTGGTTTAACAGTTGGATTGCAATATTGCCTCTCCCTCTGTTTAGATCTCTCAAGTACAGATCTGGGTGTTTATCTAGCAGCCTGCTAGCTCATCCCACAGCTCCTTAGAAAGGAAAGCACTACACAAAATCTGTTTTTCAACAGGTAAGTAGAAATGTGACAACCTGCCTGCAATCGCACTTCAGGTTGATGTGGAAGGGATGGTAGGCCCCTGCCAGAAGAGAGCAGGGAGCTCACCTCCCACTGAAGGGGGGAAGAGTAACGTTTGCCTCAGTCCTGAGATGAATGGAAATGGAAGCTGGTCATGCCATCACTGTGCAGGGTGGTGGATCAAGCATTTGACGCCTCAACCACTGCAACTAAATTCTGAGTTTTACAGCTAATTCCACTTACTCCTTTGTTTATAATCATGTTTGCCCTTCAAGCTATTTCTTCATCATCTTACACAGGCATCAATTATCATCTTCAGCTCTCTCTTCAAGCTGATCTTTTGAATGAGCGTTGTCAACTTTCCCTTGGTGCCCAGTATATTTATGAAATGTGTTAGAAGACAAGTCCAGCAGAGAAAAGGAATGAGGCACTCCAAGTTAAATGATAAAGGGATGCTGCCAAACTCAGTTTTGAATACAGCCCAAGGCACAATATGCATAAGGATTAGTTTAGGTACCAGGAGCCCAGACTGTGGTGTTTTTTGTGGGTTGGCTTTTGGACTACCTGCTACTATTAGACAAGTATTGTAACAAATTAGGGAACCATTTTCTGCCAGAAAAGTGTGAAGTCTAAAGACATGCATTGACTTCTTCAGAACATAAGGTTTCTTTTTGTTATGTCTTTCCATACTTTTGCGTGTGTGTATGAGTACATGTGCAGGTGCTCTATGAATTTAGTGTTAGGCATTGGGGCCAAAATATATGCTGCTGTTGACACATACAGTGGGACTAGAGAGTCTAAATAAAGGAGGTAGGAGAAAGAAGGCAAGAATTGTAGCGGACTGAAAGTACAAGGTCGGGAACTCAATTAAAATGGTAGAAGAGAGGAGGAATTAAAGGGAATCAGTGAATAATAAAATAATGCATATTATTATTTTTGTTGTTCTTAGTCATAATATGTACATACGAAACACAAGAGCACGCAGGAAGGGTGTTTGAAGCTCCTTGCACCCTTCAAGAAACAAGGTGTAGCACTGAAGGACAGCTGCCTGCAGTGTCCCAGCTGTGGCCATCCTCCTGCAGTTGGGATGCACGTGCTCCCCTTGCTGGGAGAAGCAGCTTGGGGCCAAGGAATGGTGTCCAGGTGCTTACACCCAGTGTCCTTGTATTGACATATGCCTAATGGGACATGAGGCAAAACGCAAAATACTTGTTATCCACTGAGCATAAACTGCTTTATGTGCCTCTTCCCCTGGATTTATCCCTGCTGAGATCCAGAGGCACCCAGGACCGGAGCATGTCGCTGTGGAGTTGCACTGTGGGACAGTGCTCAAGTCACCTCCTGGGAGGTGGAACAGAGCCTGATTGCCATCAGACGGCCTTCAGGAGAGCTGGGGCTTTAAATGAGTTTATTCATAGTTAAACATCTCACATGAGTTACTCAAGAGAACTTGTTTGTTAGAGGCAGGTGGTGACTAATCATCTCTTAGCCCACCTTTACCACATTCAAGGGTTGTCAGAAAGCTGACAAGTAGAAAAACCTCTTAGTAACTCTTCATTATAACAAGCTGACATAGGAGGCTCCGACCCCCGCTGCTGTTGGATCAAAATGGGAAAAATAGGGTTTCCAAGTTCCTTTTTCTTGTCCTTGGAGCTTCATTACTTAGGTAATGGCAAAAATATGTTCCTCACATGGTGAAACTAATACATGTATAATTCTCCTTCCCCACACAGAAATTAATCATAACTTCCAAATTCAGAACTTAAATTTTGTTAACTCTTTTTTACTGTCGCAGCTGAGGTTAGAGATTTAGCGGGTCTTCCTTCACGGTCCCATGAGATGCCTTATGCACTGCCTGTCAGCAGAACAACTAAGCCAAAATCCAGTATTCCAGGTCAAATTGCAAGCAGAGAGGGATGGCTAAGTGTCAGCATATTTTCCAGCCTGGAGCAGACGTTGGGGTGCCCTATACTCCACAGCTGCTAGGCAATGAGTAGAGCAGCTTCGAGCCTGCAGGGATACAGCCTTGGGGATGTGTGTGACACAGCCATTTTCTTCATCCTCAAGCTGAGGAGAGGCCAAAAGGCAGAGTAAAGCTTGGGACTGGGAGTAATGGTAGCTTGGGTGAGCGTAGAGAACCAACTTAAAATGTAGCAGATGCTGCTTTTAAGCATTTAAAAAGAAAAAAAAAAAAAAGAATTAGCAGTGCAATGAGGAAAAATATCCTGCAGCTGGAATGAAGAACGCTGGAGGGATGAAAGGAAGCTAGGTATCCTTTGAGATGGCAGATGTACTACCAAATATTTATTTCTTTTAAATATTTTCTTAAGTCTTTAAAGTAAGGTAGTAGCTTCTATTGTTTCCTTTGGCAGCTTATTCTAGCCATGAGTTTCTCTCTCTAATGAAATTCCACCTACAGTAAATCTTCTGAGTGCCTGGCTGTTCCTGAGGTTTAACTCTTCCAAGTCTGGCTCTCTGCTCATCTGCCTGCCCTGCATGGAGTTAGTTCCAACTCATTACAAGACTGACATCAACAGTTCTGTCCTGCGTGTCCTGGGCTGTCAGTTGGATAAACTAGATGACCCAGCAAGGTCTATTTTCTGTAATTCTCTTTTTTATCCACCTAATATGATCACTGGAAATCTCAGTCTTTGCTATTCCTGTCTAAGAACTTGTTATTTTGATCTTGAGAATCACTCTTTCTGAATTCAGTGTAGTTTTGTTTTTTTTTAGTCACAGCTGGGATCTGTGCAGTTGGAGCCCTGGATGATCCCAGACACACCAGCTGGCCTACTGTCCTGGTCAGTGATCTTCAGGCTGGACTGGGCTGTCCGTGTATCTTCATTTAGTGAGAGACAGCACTGTGGTGCCCATTATGTATGTAAAACATGTATCATGACTGGGAAAAGGCACAAGGGCCTGGAGCAGGCTGCTGTCCTTTCCAGGGTGGCCTTTGGCTTGCCTGCTGTCAGAGGCCAGGTGATGCCTGGTGACTTGTTCTGCAGGTCAACTGCAAGTTCTGAGCAGTTCTGTAGGTTTGGAGCCATGACTGCAATAACCTCAGGCTGTGTTCTAGCTATTCCTCCTTGACTGCACCAAATCAGGCACTGTCAGCAAGAAGCAACTCGACCTGATGTGCCTGCCCGAGCAACACAGAGCAGTCAGAGCCAAACACCAGCAGAGAGAGGATGAATCCAGTAAAAACATGACCAACTGATGGATGCAGGAAGCCAGCAGACCCTCCCTGACTGCCTGGGTCAAATAGCAACTGGGCAGCCACAGCTCAATCCCAGAGAGCTTCCTCTAAAGACTTCTGGCTGCCAGCCTCATGGGAAGCAGGGGACTTTCCAATGCACCTTCAAGTCCTTTCCGCATTGCAGATTCTTCTGACTTCAGAATATTTGTCAGCTATTTGGGAAATTTATATTATTTCTGGAAATACAAAATCCTAATTTATTGAGCAAAGAAGGGCACACAGTCTCCTGAATAAACTCACCAGCCTCAAACTGGTGCCGCTGCAGATGAAGTGCCAGCATTTTCTGTGGAATGCTGGATCCATGTCTGCTCCAGGCAGAAACTGTCCAAACTGTTAAAAACAATGACCCCAAAGTCACCAGCTGTAATCATCTGAATCCCATGTGCCTATATGTGTTGCAGGCATTGTACCTTTGTGAAATCAAACATAATTCCCAGCAGACAAATTCAGTTCAAATAGCTGGCTTGCCTGAATAAAGCCTATGGGAACATACCAAAGAGGCTTCTAATTTTGTACCTAATATGTTACAGTACTTCTGGTTATCCAGTGCTGTTTTTCTTCCTCTTAAAGTGCTGTGTTTTAATGATCAATTTTACACCACATTCTGAATGTGACTTCAATAGCCCAAACAACAGTCTGAGCTCCTTCTGTTTTTCTTTGACTTCAGGAAAAAAAAAAAAGGAAAAAGGTTTTCAGGAGCCATTGTCACATTGCAGGTATCAGGGTAGTTCCCCTCTTTACACACAGAATGGTTTTCTTAATTATTTCTCACTGTTTGTTGGTAAATACTGTCTTGATATTTATTTAGCAGCTTGATACTTCAGCCGACACGAAATTCACGTTAAGTAAACTGAAGGTGGAAGATTAAATTAATGCAGAACTGAAGTGACTCACTCAGTGTCCATGCTGAAGTCAGAAACAGGAAACAAACTGGAGCTCAAGGACAACATTTTATCAACTGGAGAAAACATTTTGGGGAGGGATAGTGTTTCTATCTATTCATTCTTTACTTGATTTTCTCCATCAGGAATTGCTGAGCTTATATTAACCAACATCCTTCTTTGATTCATTCAAACTGCTCTTCAGAATTCCTCCACTCTATTGCCATTGACTAAAACATTAAGAAAAGAAGTACTCTGATGGACCAAAAAGGTGTGTGCGGATTCTGGCACCTGTGGTGCTTTGGTCTGTATCTGTAAGTAGTGGAAGGCACTTATTTCACTGGGAGATAGATGCTTAAATGTCTTTGAGAATTTATTGGGAAGTTATGTAAGCTTACTACATTTTTTTCTCCTTTGCTTTTACGATCCATTTAATTCTGACAATAAACGTGTTGTGGAAGAAAGCAACCTTAGTCTTTAAGCATTCTGACTGCTTAATACATGAACAATTGCCATAAATAAATAATTACTCCAGGTCACTGCTTATAGTACTGCCTTGCTGACTGGCTGAAAAGGGGGATGCTGGAGAGGACAGAGAAGAGGCTGTGTGCGTAATTTTTGTTTCCTACAATAGACTAGGAAATAGGCACCAACTCATTTATATTGACAGAATCTGCATATTGGCTTATTTTATGTGTACAAGAACATTTCCTTCTGTGTGATATCCTCGTCTTTCCTTTAGGAGCTGTGAACATTACGTAACTATCGAACAAGGGTCTATGCACTGTGTTAAATTTCCGAAACTTGCAAGGAGGAATGTGTCACCTGTCAGAGAGATGTCACTTTGGCTGACTGCTGAGTGCTTTGAAATAGGCTCTACTCCCCTTTGCGCATATTCATTGTGAAAGGGTTTAACAGGATGAAGTGATTTATTTCAATTGACAAAGGTTCTCAAATAAATGAAAAAAAAATTATTCTCTCCTATAGATTTATTAAATCACAATTAAATTATGGCTATTCAAATGAGACCTGAACTATATCTACCCACTATATGGCCCCAGGTACCAAATCTGTCATAGCTCTGTGACTTTTTCTATTGTGGTTCTGAATAACTAATGCTCCATAGTGGATCTTACCTTTACAGATCACGATCAGTTGGAAAATTCTTTCTGTATTTTACAGGCAGAATAATGAAGCACATAAGAGGGTGAGTGAGTTCCAGACTCTGGATCTGTGTTTGTGCATCTCGATCCTGTTCTTGACTTCATTCCATCACTGAGTTGAAGACATGGGTGACACCGTATTTCTTTGCATGGGAAGTGAAAAACAAGAATTGTGATGAGAAAGCATTTAGCAGTTTTGGAACCCTATTGATGGAAAACTCACCTGAGTTTGGGAGGTGGATGATTTTCCTTTGGGAATCATTGCCACCATTAACCGCCAGTGACACACAAACATCACCTTCCAAACGAAACATTAAGAGTTGAAAGTATGTAGAGCAAAAGGTTATACTAATATATAAAACTCTATATCTTTCCCCTTATCTAATCTCAATCTTTTCTTGTAAACATTTATAAATGTCTCTCTGTCCCGCTCCTCTTGGGTGCTCTGTCACTTTGTGTCCCTCTGAGATGCCTGGGCAGTAGTCAGGTGCAGGACCCCGCCATGGGTTAGTACTCTCCTCTAGTCTTACAAATAGCCTGAGAGAAGCATCAGCACATGGGGCTGTCTCCCAGGATCAATTCCTGGTCAAATGGTAGGTTATATGGAGATTATTGTATTCGGGTCAAGATGTTCATAATTTTTAAAATGTTGTAGAGATATTGTAGAGAGCTGAAAAATGATACAGTGCTGGAAGACCAATGCTGGACTCCATTAAAGGAACATGCCCAGTTGTACTGCTTACGTAGCTGTTACATCTAAATCTCCAAATGCAAACTCCATAGAGATAACTTTCTGAGTGTTTTCCTCTGGACCAATGAGCGGAGGTGCAAAGACATGGCTAGATTTCTGTGAGTTTGTGCTGTTACCTCCATCAAGCATGCGTGCCATGCAGGTGTCCATAATGGTCATTGGTTAGGGGTCTCTGCACTGTGCCCCTTTGCATGGTGTAAATATTTCTTCAGACTCATCAATGTATTGAAAAGAAGACTGAGAGATGACCTTAATAACACATTATGGTTACTTACATGAAGACTATATATGTCAAAGGGTAGATGCTTTCAGTGTTTTGTTAAACATATGTAGCAGTGTGACATGAAATTATGTAAATGTGTCTTATAATAATCTTTAAAATATTTTTTATTTTTTATTTTACAGAATCACAGGATGGTACGGGTTGGAAGGAACCTTTGGAGATCATCTAGTCCCACTCCCCTGCCAAAGCAGGGTCACCCAGAGCAGGTTGGACAGGAGCACATCTGGGCAGGATTTGAAGATGTCCAGAGAAGGAGACTACATCACCTCTCTGGGCAGCCTGTTCCAGTGCTCTGGCACCCTCAAAGTAAAGAAGTTTTTCCTCATGTTGAGGAAATTATTTTCGCAACACAGTTTAGTCCAGCAGTGGGAAAACCTTTTACAACCTGGATATGCTGGGGTCAGACAATTATCCTAACACGGGCTGTCATTTCTAGTATAAAGAAAGCCCCCCGAAATTAACCTTGTGCAGTTCAATTACATTATTGAAGCCTCTGAAGTCCATAACTCATTAAGTGTATATTGGCAAGTCTTGGTCTGGACATATGGATTGTCAGTAACTGAAACTGAGCAAGCTCAGCATATATAAATGTGTGTGTATATATATGTTTATATCCATACTTGTTTATAGCACATTACAAAAAGGAACTAATCTCATCTATTTATCTTGTATGAAGAAGTACTGAAGTACCAGACACACAAATCTTCATAACTGGTATGTGTCTGGCAAATTTTAAAAGCAGACATGTAAAAGTGAAAAATACATTAATCATCTCTGACAAATCCAAAGAAAGACTACTAAAATTTTTTTAAATACTTTACAAACTCAAAGGTCACGCAAAAATTATGTTAAGCCAGTTAACATAAGTGCTCAAGCATCACGGGAGTCTCGTTCATAAATTAATGAGATCCAGAAAAAGCCTTTGATCAAATAAACATGCTAGCTAAAACAAATACATATATGTTGTTGTTTAATGCAATACAAATTAAAGAACCGTAGAATGATTTGGGTTGGAAGGGACCCCCACAGATCATCTAGTTCCAACCCCCCTGCCATGGACAGGGACACCTCCCACTAGACTAGGTTACTCAGAGCCCCATCCAGCCTGGTCTTGAACACCTCCAGGGATGGGGCAACCACAGCTTCTCTGGGCAACCTGTTCCAGTGTCTCACCATCCTCACAGTAAAGAATTTCTTCCTAATATCTAACCTAAATCTAATCTAAATCTACCATCTTTCAGTTTAAAGACATCACCCCTTGTCCTATCACTACATGCCCCTGTAAAAAGTCTCTTTCCATCTTTCCTGTAGGTCCCTTTTAGGTACTAGAAGGGTGTTATAAGGCCTCCCCAGAGCCTTCTCTTCTCCAGGCTGAACAATCCCAACTCTCTCAGCCTACCTTCATAGGAGAGATGGTCCAGCCCTCTGATCATCTTCCTGGCCCTCCTCTGGATGTGCTCCAACATGTCCATGTCTTTCCTGTGCTGAGGGCTGCAGACTTGGACACAGTACTCCACGTGTAGTTTCCCAAGAGTGCAGTAGAGGGGTAGAATCACCTCCTGTGACCTGCTGGCCACACTTCTTTTGATGCAGCCCAGGATGCGGTTGGCTTTCTGGACTGCCACCACACATTGCCTGCTCATGTTGAGCTTCTCATCAGCCAAGACCCCCAAGTCCTTCTCCTCAAGGCTGCTCTCAATCCATTCTCCGCCCAACCTGTATTTGTGCTTTGGATTGCCCCGACCCAAATGCAGGACCTTGCCCTTGGCCTTGTTGAACTGCATGAGGTTCGCATCCCATAGAAGGCCACCAAATTCATCAGACACAATTTGCACTTAGTGAAGCCATGTTTCCTGTCAACATTCACCTCCTTATTTTTCATGTAGTTTCTGGGATGATCTGCTCCATGATCTTGTTGGGAACAGAGGTGAGACTGAGTGGCCTGTGGTTCCACAGGTCTTCCTTTTTTCCCTTTTTAAAAATAGGGGTTATGTTTCCCCTTTTCCAGTCAGTGAGAACTTCATTGAACTGCCACAGCTTCTCAAATATGATGGACAGTGGCTTAACAACTTCATCTGCCAGTTCCCTGAGGACGCATGGATGCATCTCATCAGGTTCCATGGATCTTGGCACCTTCAGGTTCTGTAGATGACCCCAACTGTGATCTTGGAAGAATTATTTTAGCCAACTATATATTTTCTGACCTAAATAGATGAATCAGTAAACTCTACAAAGCTTGGGAAAAGTAAACCAATTTTTACCTTGTATGAAACGGGTTATGGTTCGATAAACAGCTTCCTTAGTGCTTCCTCCAGCAGCCCTGTTGGATTTATTTTCCATCCACATTCCCTTAGTAATTCTTTTGGTTTATATTTACTGCATTTTGCTCAGTAACAAAGTCCCTGACAGTATTCATACCAGATAATGTGGTTAGTTGTATTACACTGCAGAGGTTTTGAATTTGCAGTGTGTATATATATTTGTTTTTCCTGAGCAGGAGAGATGCAATAATCAGCAAAACAATCAGTATTGACCATTTCCATGCAGACTTTACTCTCATGTGTTATGTGCACAGTCTTTTACTGAATTGACTTCTGTGAATCTTACCTTTGTAGCAGAATTACCAGAAAATTTTGAGATGTACAGAACTGTAAGTGCCTTGAGCCCTCCAGCTTTAAAGCTGACAGTTGTTTGACTTTAATTATGTTTTTTTCCTGTAGAATTGAAGGAATTGCAACTTGAAAAATTCTTTCAAAAAATCAGCAAGATATTTCTGCATTATTGTCTGTGCAGAATTTCCAATCAGGTCATCGCCTAGAATATACTCATTAAAAAAGTGAAAAAATTCAAAGCCCAAGATTGTTCCTTTTGAAAGATGAGGAAAATGCCAGAAGTGCAATAGCTGAAGTTTTAAACCTCTCTCTGGACTATGGCATCCATTTCACTGAATCACACACAGACAGTCCAATGGAAAAAAAAGTCTGTGTTTATGCTGGCAGGAATCCTGGTCACTGTCAAGAGATACACTCTCTTCAAAAAAAGTGATGTTTTAGATGAAAATTCCCAAAAGACTGCCTCTTGGTTTTGACATCACTATGGATTCAGAAATGAAGTCATTAAAAAAACTAACTCGGGTATCACAAAGACTCATATACAGTAATGCCAGATATTTTAGTATTCCATAAGGATTCTTGCCTCGTGCTGAGTTGTACTGTTGCCTTTTTTTCAGAGACAAGAGTGGTATATCCTGCACAAGGAGAGGACATGCAATTTTATGAGAAGATGCAGAACACAGAGGATGAGGTGCAGGCTCTTTCTTCACCCCATCCCTTGTTTCCCATGATTTTGTAGGAACTCTCTGGAGGAATACATGGTTAATGCCCTGTGGGGCATTACAGGGCCACTCAGGAGAAATGTTTCTTACAGACAGACAGCTGAGGATTTTTTTTGTCCCAGTCCCAGACAATAAAAAAGTGTATTATGCAAAGCATAAACAAAAAAAAAAAAGGGGGGGGGGGGGGCTGGAAATAGGTGAGAGAGGGCCTGGACAGGAAGAAAGGAGATCAGTGGGATGCCTGGATGTCAGCATGATGACGTCCAAAGGCCCATCTGGTGTCTATACAGGAGAGAGAAAGGGGAAGCCTGGTAATCAGGGTTTTGAGGCATACTCGGAGAGTAAGAAGGAAGTTCTGAGTATGGATAGGAAACACAGAAGAATAACTTATGGGTGGGAAAAAGTGGTGGCCAGAGACTTGTCTATCAAGAAAAGGTTTAGCAGAAGAGTCTTCATGATGCAGAGTGTCTTTGTTGTCAGAGAAGAGGAAAAAGAAAACAGCAAAAAGGCCCACTTCATTCCTAATATTACTTTTTGTTTTGATATGTAATACATAATACATAAATCAGTGAAGCCATGACCATGTACCCAGAGTAACACTAAAACTCTCCGACACAGGGGTTGTTACACTTTTGTCGCTGCTTTTTCCAAACCCGTCTTCCCCAGGGATGATTGCTGGGTGGTAGACCAGCAAAATCTCCGCACTTCTTTTCTCTCATCACCAGCAAGACTGAGGAATGTCTGATCTCATACATATGGGTCTGATCCTGTAATCATTAGTCATGCCGAAATGCATCTCACTTCACTGGCAGCATCTTCTCATCATCAGGGCATGAAACAACTCAGCAGAGATGCTTGCTCTGTGGGTTAGTGGAGTGCACCACTACCACTGACAGACTCCTGTAGCCAAGTATTGCAGGATTTATTTCCAGAACTTTTAAATGTATATTTTAGTACCAGCTTCTCTAACTCATCATCCAATCTCTCCTGTTGCACATGATGTTAGAAAAAGAGAAGCACACATCTCCAAAATATAGTAATAAAGCAATGTTAGGGATTTCTCATTTAAAATGACCTTGCCTGTTTAAGAAACCGAACTGCAATAGGTTGGCCACTAAACCTTAAACCAAGTGAAAAATGGCTTTCATGACTTGGACTTAATCTGTGATAAAGCTAATTTACTGGTGGCATGCATTGGTACCTTACCATTCAAACGTTTTTAAGGCTTGATGAAGTTCCAGTTTGGAAAGCCAAGGGGAAAAATATGACTTTCATGACTTAATATAATAAGAAACTAAACTTTTCTCGTACGTATTTTGTCTTCTTTATATGAGGAAAGGTGGAAAATATTCCCTGTGGGGAAAATGGAATCCCACAGCAGCTAGGACTTGGGACTTCATCCTTCCCCCCTTTTCCCCTCCTGTAGACTGTTCAGCTGATTTCTTGGGAATACCAGGATGATCCTACATGTATAGCATCCTAGAGCCCTAGCAGAGTTCCAGTACAGGAGCCTATATGCTTCTGCTTCTATTACAAAGAAAAAGCAGCTCTGTTTGAAAACTAAAGAGTTGTTAAAAATCAGATGTCTCTTACTTCTTTTAAAAAGCCCTTTCCTCACTATCTGCAAGTTTCTTCTTGATTTCAATTTGTATCACCTTTTATTTTCCTCCAGCTTTCCATTTAAGAGCAGAACAAGAAGTCGCAGAAAACTCAGAGAAGGGTTGTGTTTGTGAAATTTCCAACAGCTTTTTCTCTTTTTAGAGAAATAAAAGAGGCAAAAAGATTGGATGAACTTTCAGGTGTTTGGATGGTTGCTTGAATCAAATCCAAATCCCAAACCTTCCAAAGTTTCTTTACTGCAAATGCATATTGACAAACAGACACAAAATTACACTGAAATAGGCTTTGGTAACTGAAGTTATTGAATTATGCTCCCAGAAGTGTGCTGAAATGGAGGGCCAAAATAATTCTTATAAACACCCTGAAATTTATAATTTGTTTTGTAATCAAAATTACTCTACAGCAAAGCTTAATCTTTCATTCTGGTGTCAACCCCTATGAGTATTAAACTTCTACTATTCCGTATTTAAGAAAAACAGTACTTTCAACAGTTTAGAGCTCTCTCTTCTTCTTTTGTTTATTAATAACTTCAAAACCCTTTTTCTTGCTTCTTTAGGACCCTCTTCTCTTCTCCACTGACCTATCCATATTTCGTTCTCCTCTTCAGGCTCTCTCCTGAAAACACACAAAGCAGTGCAATTCTTGGATACCTCCCTCCTGGCATGCTCTACATTCTTCAGCTCCGGAGCAGGCATTGCTCTGTCTGGTCATGGTACCCCTTCATTTTTTCTTGGACACAAACTTTGTAATTTATAGCCAGATTTGTGGACTCAGATTCTGATTTAATCATACAACCACGTCACAAGGTTAGACTTGTCTGGGTAGTTGAGTGATCTGTTTTGGAGATGGAGTAAGCTCGGATGGAAAAAGGAGGAAAGTTTAATGTAAGAGATAGCATTAACCTTCTATTAACAAATCTCACACCACTCAAAACATACCCATAAGGCATGGCAAGGGGACATTTTGTTCATTCTTTTCACCCAGTCTGGTCAAAATATTATTTTAAGGGAGATCAGCAAAGAAAATGTAGAACTTCAAATCCCAGCATGTGCAAGCACATTCATTTTTTGCAGTAGAAGGGTTCCTTAGTGCCTGATTCTTCCCAACCCATCTTCTGCCAAGCCAAGCAGATGAGAAGTGTTGCTTCCTGAGTTCCAACATAAACTATTCTTTACCTTGAGAGAGAAATGTGGAATTTTATCTGAGAATGAGTTTTGTCAAAAGAGAGGGTTATTCTGCCCTTTCCTAGCCAGACCTGTATATTTCTATGAGACTTTGCAAGTAAACTTGCCAGTTAGTGTGTTTTACTGTTTTCAGGACACTGTTCTTACTTTGTGCAATCAAGGTCTGCCTGAAAGAATATGGCAGGAAGTGGAAGAGAATAAAATAGTCTGTTCATCACACACTGAAGAATTCATGTGAAAAAATATAGTGTGTTCACTATTAGACAGAACTTCTTCAGAAATTCAAATTGTTATGGTGATCACAGCAGTAAACTGCTATGTCAAATCTTTTCTATATCTTCTGAAGATGATGAGAGGGCTGGAGCACCTCTCCTATGAAGACAGGCTGAGAGAGTTGGGGCTTTTCAGCCTGGAGAAGAGAAGGCTCCGGGGAGACCTTATAGCAGCCTTCCAATACCTAAAGGAATGATGGGGACGGACTCTTGATCAGGGATTGTAGTGATAGGATAAGGGGCAATGATTTTAAACTGAAAGAGGGGAGATTTAGATTAGATCTCAGGAAGAAATTCTTTCCTGTGAGGGTGGTGAGACACTGGAACAGGTTGCCCAGAGAAGCTGTGGCTGCCCCATCCCTGGAGGTGTTCAAGACCAGGCTGGATGGGGCTTTGAGCAACCTGGTCTAGTGGGAGGTGTCCCTGCCCATGGCAGGGGGGTTGGAACTCAATGATCTTCAAGGTCCCTTCCAACCCAAACTGTTCTGTGATTCTATGAACAAGTCGCTTTCTGAAGTTTTCTGGAGATATTTTTTGTGAGATTATCCTTCTTATGAGATTTTCAAGGGGAGGGTAAAATCGGAATTAAAGGTGAAATGAACTACTCAAAATTGTACTGAAGTGCACAAGACCAGATTCCTAAAACTTTTCCTGAATATCAACTCATTAAAGGATTCATCCTTTCCAGATACATTTCTACAACATATATGCCCATTTAAAAAATTATATTTTCTAGTATTTATTTAATAATCATCAATGCAACAAAATAAGCTTCCAAAATGTCTTGAGGTTTCTGTGCTGGAGATAAGGCATGATTCTTAAAGTGAAATGAAAAAAACCTCTAAAATTAGACACTGAGAAATCAATATATTTTTTCAGTTTGCTTGAAAAATCATCTTGCAAAAGGGTCTTCATTTTTCAAATTCCATGACCGCAGCTGAAACACAATCTGAAAAGAAGTGTTATGAGGACATAAATCTTCTTTAAAATCATAGGTTTGCCATGCTGTTATTGCTGCTCTTTGGCAAACCATGCAGTCATTTTCCATTCATTTAGAATTCAGTCAAGTAAGATCAATTCAGGCTTTGCTTGTCTGTATCCTGTGATGTAATGCCATCTAATGAAGCTGCGATGTATAAAATCTGACTTCAGCCAGCAAGACCATTATAACGCTCTTCCTTCTGTTTTGACCTTTAAGTGGGGGTGTAAGGCAATGAGTGCTGCCTGTAACTAGCACATGTTGAGTACAAATATGGATGATGGGTCTGTTGCTATGAATCATCTAGATAATGTTACCTAAGCAAATAATTTATATCAAATGAGAACACTTCATTAAAAAAACAGTGGGACTGCAAAGTCAAGCATTCAAAATTTAGGAAATGGTAGAACTGAGATAGACCATTCAGCTTCAGTTCAACTCCCCTAATAACTGCCCTGTTACATTTAGGTTAGAATGTAATAATACGTGCAGATATAATTTTTCCATAGATGTGCTCAGCAACGGTGACTTAGTGAGTAGCTACGTTTGTTCAGCCTCTGTTGTAGTGTGTGTGCAGCTCATGAAGACACAATCTGAATGCAGAACTAAACATTTCCTGGTAGATCTTCTTCTGCTAGGCTTTAGAAAATTAGTGCTTCAGAAAGACTGATCCATCCTCTCTCTTACCATATGTGCACAGTCACACATGCACCAAGGAAGTGTATTTAGAAGAATCTTATAAAGCGTGTTGTGATCATCACACCTTTATAAGGTCTATGCAAGATAGAGGCACCAATCTCCTTGTGCAGCTCCCATGACATTCTCCCAGCCACAGAAGTTGGGAGACCCTGGGAGAAGGGGTCCCTTCACTCTCTGCAGCCTTGGAGTGCAGCACGCCCAGTCCTCTCCAGGCTCCCTCCCACACAGTGCAGATAGTGCATGAGTCCTAGCAGTGTAACCAAATCGTGACTAAATTTGGGCAGGTTTCCAGAGGACTGTCTGATATCTTCTTTACATATTTGGTGCTATGGCAGGAAGGTGCTCAAAAATTCTAGACTGTGCAGTGTGGCTGAGCATAAGCTTCATTAAAAAAAAAGAAAAGTATGAATAAAACAAGTGGGTACGTCTTCAAAGCGTGATACAAACATCAAATGTTCCTTGTGACAACGGGGGGAATAGAATAGGTGGAAGCTGTTACCTCTGGATTGCAAGTGGAGATATCAAGACCCAGACAGAAGAAATCTGCCAAAAGCTATACAAAAGATCCAAGACCAAATGGGAATTAGTAGTTTTCATTTCCCATCTATATGCTTATTCTTCTTAACCTTGCTGCTCTTCATTATCCACATATTGCATTGTATTTTTCAGCACCGGTATTTAGCCTTGACGGAGAGCTCAAGAGAGGCACTTTGCAGTCAGCTGGAATCAGCCAGGCACAAATAATTGCCTTGTGGGCACATGCCATTTTCTTTTCCCATTCACTGTAAATCAGAGCATCTGCACAGTGACCCGCTGTGTATATCGTGCGCCAGGTCACAATGCCGCATTGCCATTGATTGTGGTTTTCTGCAGCTCTGTTTACCAGTGCACATTAACTTCATCAACTGGATATGCAAGGAAATTAAGAAATATTTTAGCAAGCAATAACGCAGGATGCACTTTTAATAAAAGTGAAATAATCTCATTATGTAAATATTTCCTCTTGACACAGAAAAGAAGTGAGAACGACCTAGAGCAACACAAGAATACAAGCATCAGCAGTACAAACATCACTTCCAGAGGAAAATCCCAATTACTTTGAAGTAAAGGGCATAAATTTCACTGCATTTGATAGACAGAATTCTACCACTAGCATCTACATTTACACAAAGAATCTGTTGGAAAGCTTGCCTGTAGTAGGGAAAAGGGAATGGGAATTGCGGCAGGTGAACAAGATAAATTGCTTGAGAATAGTTTGTTTTGTTCCAGCTTAAAACTCATTACTCGCCGCAGTGACTGTTCAAGATCCAGTTTAACTGCCATTGCATAAATTCTGATCATGTTGAGTTGACTGACGATCTAGGATGCCAATCTAACTTATGACAGATGAGGCAATAGAAAATACATTTCTATTTTCCTTTCTTTGATTCAACACCACACTTTTACCTCTCCAGCAAGACTGAAGAATCACCTGTTACTTACATTTCACTTGGCTTTGACAGATGTATAATCCAGAGGTATTTTCTAAGCATCCCTGGGTCTGCATAATGTTTTCTCAGAGCAATTTCCAGTTCCTTTTGATTTTTACGATGCTAAGCGAGAGATATCCATCAATAATCTCATGGAAATAATTCAGGAGATTAGATTGCTGAACAATTTTACATACATATCCCCCTCCTGGAATAAATATCTTAAAACACAGAATTATCTTTCTGAAGCACTGTGCCAGTAGACTGAGATGGCTTCTCTTAGCATTTACATTTTTTACAGTTTGCAGTAACTCCAATGAAATCGGAAGAGATACTTTGCAGTGAGCGTAGAAAGAATCAGATTCAATGAATGCCAGATTTAGACCATCATTGCAATCCAATTACAAGATAGAATCTCTTTTTTCTTCTCTTTTTTTTTTTTTTTTTTTTTTTTCTGCAGAAATTCCATCTGAAAATCTACTGCTAACGGGGGGAGGGTTTAGATTATATGGGCTGTTGTTTATTGAGAAGAGCCTTTCCAGAAGTATATGCTTTGTATCAAACACAAAGAAGATCCCTCTGCTCTCCTTAAAAGGCTCACTGTTAGCAGGTTTTGCCTTGAAAAAGCAAGCTGGCGGTTTCTTAGCTGGGAATTTACACTCTGAAGTTACACAAGGAGTCCTGGTAGCCAGAGCTACTCTTTGATAAAGTACACCCAGAGAGGTTCAGCAAGGGGAACCTTTCCACAGCCAGGTTTCCATTGGCAATGGCAGGCTTTTTTGGGAAACCCGTGCCCCGTTCTTTTTGCATTCTTTTTCAATGAACCAGCTCAATCAGAAAGTTGTTTGGAGGGAAATTGCAGTGGCACTTGGTTGTTAAACATTATTTATATCACCTTTATATGTCACATATGGCTTCTGCAGCTAGGTCATTTGATACTGTTGTTGCTGGCTAATCAATAATGTTGGTATCACTCCTTACAAGTTTCTTCCTTTCTATGAAGACAAGAGAGAGATGGGGATTCATTATCTTGGAAGAGTTAGAATTTTCCTAACAAAAATTTGAATCGGTTCCTCCAAATAATTGCTGCTATCTTTCCAACGGCAATCACGGCAAAAAACCCCAACCCACTGAATCACGTGCCGTTACTTACCAAAACCAATTTCCTCAAATCACACATCAGAAATCATATCCCAGATTATGGTGTACCAAACCAAGTGTGTGGACAGGTAAAGATCTACTGTCATATTTTCTAAGTTTGGAGGAATTGATCAAGTGTGTTTTTCTGGGTCTTTCTTTAGGCCTGGTCCTTTTCATTGTTTCTGCTAACCCTTCATTCCTCTAGAGAGAAACTTAGAGAGCTTACTCTTGTGGCCAGCCATTATTTTAAATAGTTGGCCAAAATGAGAGGGTTGGGTTTTTTTTCCAAACGTGGATGTTCCCAGCTAGCAGGAAAGCCTGTGGTACTGTAGCAGGGTGCCTGGGGAACCCTGGCATTGCTGGCTCTCCTGGTGCCACAGACCCTAGAAGTTCGCTTTGTTTCCCATCAGGTCCAGTTGTAGAACACCTGCATAACACAGGTGACTTTCATTAGTGTCTTGTTAGGAGGATATCTTTGAAAGTGAGGCCAAATAAGTGTTCTATGCACAAATAAAAAAGTGTCATTTGGTATTGGTAAATTGATCCATGCAGTACAGTGACTGTGAAAAGCGATAATAACTAGAATTGTTCCAAACAGATAAAAATCAATTTACATTTTGTGTAAGCTTGCCAAGCAGAAAAGGTCCAAGGCTTTATTATTTAGCAACTTTCTATCCTATTTTTCAATCTATGTACAGCTTTTTTAGCAGAGAGTGCATTTTCCTCTTTTTTAACATACTTATGTAACCATAAAACTGAAACTGTTCAAAACTGTAATGTTGACGTCCAAGATGTGTTAGGCATCAGTTCAAGAACTTGGAAAAAAATTAGTTACCAAGTCTTTCTCCCCATTTTTGCAATCAATTTGCAAATCAGATATTTGGCTCCAACTCAGACGATGAGATTCTGGTTTGTTTATTCTATTAACTTTGATTAATGTTTTTCAAGCAGTTGGAAATTTTCAAGTGAAAAGAATTACAGGAAAGTGATACGATGTAAAAGTATGATACAAAAGTAAGTATTTATTAATAGTATTTTCCTTTTTAAATAATTAGAAAATCCTTATAGAATCAAATTATTGTAGGCTTCTAATTTCTCAGTCTGTTATTTTTCAGTTGAATGAAAATTTAGCTCTGATGACCCCTGCGCCACTCTGAAAAGCTGGCCCAAACTCCTCTGCAGTCAGTGGAAGGACATCAAATGCTTTCACCAACTCTGGATCAATCCCTGAAAGCTTTTACTTGGAAAAATATTGAATGTTAAATTTCTTCTCTTGTACCTTGGACCGTTTTTGTCAGTAGGACATTTTCAGAATAAAACTTTTATTACTTTTCAACAGGGTCTGAAATCCATCATGGCATCTACTGTAAAGCAGCAGCTGTGGTAGTACTGAACTAAGTGGAAGCTCAAATGATTAACCAGAAAGTTTCTGTATCTTCCTTTACATTAGTTTAAGGGTTAGTTCAGTGTAGATTTCTGAGATTTTTGTCTAAGTACTAGACCTATTGAATCAGCCATATTCTGTGGCAAACACAATTTCTAGAAACAGCCCCCTCTTGTTTTTGTTATCCAATTAATGTTAATTAATCAGTAGAATATGAAGTACATGAGCGGTGCAGACAAAACAACATTGATTGCCAGATAAAATTTCATCCATAAATCACTGGAAGATTTTTATGTTTAGTGATGGTGCATATGATAACTAATATTTTAAATAGCTAGTATTCTTAAAATGGAAGAATATCTTATTCAAAAGGGCAAGGAGTCCTATGTTTATTGATTCATTAGACATTCATGTTGGAGAGAAAATATGGACATAAACCAAGCCAAATTATGTCATGATATTTTGTGCCATTGTGATACCTCACAATCAGTTAAGATTGTGACTCAGAAACTAGTGTTTCTGTGAAACTCAAAGTCTGGCATCCAGGAATTTCAGAGTTGTGTGAAGTAATCGTACATGGAAATTTAGTATATAAATGGACAGACAAATTCCTTTGGTTTAAAATTACTTTTTAATGTAATGCCCAGGACTGAAGAGCCCCGTCTAGATCAGAGACATTTCCAACCCACACACATTTTACAACAGAAGTTCTAGGATAGTATATTGAAAAGAAAGGTCCTGTAATTTCATTATTTAAAACATGAAAGCATGCCACTGTATAAAAGCATCATCAAATAAAATAAACTTCAAGTTGTTCTTCTCATAAATAATTCTGGTTTCTCATTAGGCACTGCTTAGCACGTAACTTATAGCTCTTGAAAATGTCCCAGATTCTCCAGGACTAAATAGCATCCAAACAGCATTTAAATCTCAATCCCAGGGGAAAGGATGCAGAACAAAACCTCTTTTCTTGCAGGGCCCTTTATGCTGCAATCCAAGCTGGGCTTCCTGAGCTGTGCGGAAGGCGAAGGGCAGCAGAGGGACACTGACATTTCCATATTAGACTGTGTCTAAGGACAGTGCGCCATGGTTCAAGGAAGGTGTTAAAACTATTGGGAAAATCTCAGGCATGGACTCTGTGCTGTCCCTTTCTGGGTACGCATCTCTTGCGGGTATCCCATGTTGCTTTTATGGCCCCCAGATCCCCCTCCCTGTGATGCCAGGTGGCTGCAAGGGCCAGCGCTGGATGGGGCAGGGATTCCCAGCTGTGGGAACAGATCAGGGTACAAGGGGTCCCCTCGGGCTGATCCCCAGATGGTCGCTGCATTACACCCTGAAACATCCAGACTACCAGGTCTTAAAGGCTATCCTGCCTAAGGAATGGCAAGGGCTATTTGTATAAATGTCTGCATCTTATCATTGGAAACCTATGAGAAGTTTTGTTCCCACTCTGCTGGAGCAGGCAAGCTGCAGTCTATGAGCACTCCCGGAAAGATATAAATGTGTCCTTCATCCTTCCACATTTTACACTTCTAACTGGATTGTGCGGGGCCTGCCCCATTCATGTCACCTTTAGTACTCTGGTGAGGCAAAGGGTGATTTCTCTCTGTAGCTAAGATCATAATATTTTCAGCTTTTTTTTCACTGTTATTTTTACATTCATTTCCCTCAAGAAGGAAAAAAATTACTCTTGATTACAAGTGTGCTAAACCTAGCAATAAAAATTATACACCAACGTTTCTATCAAGTACCCATCATTATAATGATTATTAGAGTTGTAGAGTGAAGCATCGCCAGTATGAAGTATTTTTGGCTTTCAGGGACTTTTTCCTCATGCTCTATAGTTTTTCACCATGTGTTTGTGCACTGTGCTTTATGGTGTCTGGAACAATGAAGAATAGTGCAGTATAATAATAAAGCTCAGTCCTCTCACAGAGAAACCTCATATTAATTTTAAAAGAAACTTTAGTCATTTAGGGACTGCAGGGTTAGGCTAACAATATTTAATGAGCTTCATTCCAAAGTCTATCCTGATAACATCAGCAATTCTGGTTCACAGATGAGGATGCAAATAAATAGAAGGGAATTATTTTCCAGAGCCATTAAAAATAGTAGGCGAGGGAGGAAAATTACAGCTGTGGGATAAGTTGATTATTTATCAAAGAATATATTTCAACAGATTTTCTCAGCTTTTAAGCGGCTGCTAACAATGAGCATGAAGTTATACAAATGACTTACAAATGTCTCTTTGAAAGCTGTTTCACTTGACTTCAGTAATACATTATTTACCAAATATTTTCCTCATCTTAAGGTGGTATGTGGGGCTAATTTGCTGCTATTCATTGTGATGATGAACATCCTAGCTAAGTATTAAAAATATACTGTCAGTAATTTCAGTTCATTGAAACACAACGTTACAGAACATGTTCTGGAATAATGTAAGTATTGTTTTAAGTGTATGAAATTGCTATCCAATACATTAGTGGACATTTTGGGGGTTGAGGTGGGGATTTACATTTCCTTTATAGAAGTACAAACAATGTGCAAGGAATTGTCATCGTTTTCTCGTAATGCAAGTGACCCTCACATTTTTGTGTGGGATGCAGAAGGAATTAATCAAATTTTACAACCCAGTCAGGATATGTGAGTGCTGGGTAAATATACGCTGTGGAAGTGGTGGTATAACATCATTGCCAGTGACAGCTTGCATCATGGAAACCAAAATCTGAATAGGAACAGCAATTTCTCTTCTTACTTTCATATGGCAAGAAAAGTCCATGGGAAATTCGTTTTCATTAATGCATTCTTCACTGATGGGAGCAGGAAAAACATTTTTAGTCTGGAAAAAACAAATCAACCTTTTTTTTTGAAGTGGTAAGTATCCATAAATTGTTCTTTGTAATTTAAAATTTCTTCAACATATGCTTTGCATTCTGATGTAGTAGAGACTTCAAAATCATTGCATCAGATTCTTTCATGTTTTTGTTACAGCACTGCCACACAGACCCCCCCTCCCTATTCCTTGAGAAGATATTTCTGGTATCTAACTGCAACTGAGGCTTCAGATCCAGCACCAAGCATGAGGTAGAGCTTTCACTGGGACTTTTATGACCATTGTGGTCTATGAAAGGCTATCACAAGATGTGCATGACATGACTCATGTAAGATAGAATCCCGGAACGGCTGAGGTGGGAACACACCTCTGGAGATCACCTCGTTCAACCTCCCCATGCAGAGCAGGGACAGTTGGAGCAGGGACCTCAGGGCTGTGTCCAGTCAGGTTTTGAGTATCTACAAGGATGGAGGTGCCACAACCTCTCTGGGCAACATTTTCCATTGTTCTGTCAGCTGCACAATAAAACAAGGGTTTTCTTATGTTTTGGTGGAATTTCTTGTATTTCAACTTGTGCCCCAAAAAAGTCATGTGATGACACTATTTGCACTTGTAAGAGGTTTTTCAAGTTGCATGACTGAAACAAACAAAACCACTGCACAACCTAGGAGCTTAGAAGAAGTACTACCTCTTCTACTACTTCTACTTTTAAAGAAATGGAAGCACAAGCAGGTATGCTCAGTGTTAAATTTTGAAGTGAGGGAGACGTGCAGTTAGAAGAGCAAACCTGGCCTAAAGCACAGCCAGAAAGGCAGCCGCTTTTCACTTTTTCCTGATCGTAAGGTCAGAAATCTCAGCTCTGCTGACCTTGACAAGGTCCTATGTTGCATAGGCAGCTCATCAAACCTTTACTCAAGCAGAATTAATGATCAGGGCATGAAACTACATGATGGAACAGTGATACGAGTACTAACCCACTCATACTTTTGCCTTGTCATCTGGCTGGTCAGAGAGCTGTCTGGATGTGCCCCCTGACAGGGATAACGGGTGCGGTGGTTTCCTAGGGAGACAGGCACAGAGTATTCAAACGCCAGAGCAGCTCTGAAACGCAGGCTACAGCTCAGCACCTGCAGGCTTCCTTCAGCTATCTATGATCCCTGTGTCAATCTCCTCTTGGTCAAACCACACGAGAAGTGACAATAATCCCTGTGTAACAAATGCATACAGCCTTGAAAAAAACAAAAATTATAGATGTCTAGTTGTGGATAATACAGTTCAGTTGTGGCTGAAACAATTTTTGTCCGCTGCCGTGGACCTCTCTTCACCAAGACTGGCATCCTTTATCTGGGGAACACCACAGTGTGCGTCCTCAGGTCCCAGAGCAGTGGGGCGGCTCCTTTCTTTGATAGCAAATGAAAAAGGGTACACAATGTTGTCCAAAGACGTGGCCCTAGCAATGATGAGAATTTTTTATCAAGACATACTGAAATGTGGAGGGGAACTTCTCAGTAAGCTTATCAGTGGCCGGAGATTTATTTGTTTTCAACATTTTGACCAGAGAGAAAGTGAACCCCGGCTAGTGCTGGTTGCTCTCACTGTACACAATAAGCAAACCTCACCAAATCCTCTGTACATCAGCCTTTACTAGGTCTGCAGGCAAAAGTTTTAAATATAAAATTTTCATGGGGCACTCAGTTTGTAAGTGAGAGCCTGAATGTTACCTCAGCTTCCTGACAGTCACTCCATTGGGATGGATTTCCAGGGCAAGGCCTGGAGGGGCAGGGGTGGCACTGATAGGGCAGAGAGAGAAGAAACCATGGACCAGCCTGCTGACAGCAGGGAACATCTCTGTCCCTCCTCATCCCCCTCCATCCTCAGCTCTGCGTGCTGAATATAAAGCAATGCGATGAGTGGAGTGTACAATGGAGTAGATTTGAGAAAACAAAAAGGTGGGAGGTAATGGCACGTGAACCACTTTGATGAGTCGGATGAAGAAGGATCAGATATAGAACTCCCAAACTTCCTAACCTGTGGCAACATAGTCCTGGTGAGGATGGCTCACATGGGGCTTGAAGTCAGCTGAAGTGAAATGGTCTTCACTTTGTCCAAGCCAAGAGGACCTTGCAGCACAGCCTCACATTTCCCATGGGCTCTAACTGTCAGACTGAGTAAAAGCTGGAGAGGACCTCTCCACGTTTCCCTGCTGGTGTACCTTGAGTGGGGCATGCTGGGGCCCATGGCCAGGATCACTCATCGGTGGACCCTCGGAGGCCTGGGGATGAGACGAGTGCTGGGAAGCTCAGTACAATCAAGGCTTCGGGATCCTTGCACTGCCCAGGGGCAGACATTTTAGAGGCTCTGGTGGCAAATGGCAAAAGCTAAGAAAATGCAAAACAACCCTTGTCCCTCTATGTCTCTCACTTGTGTTCAGTGCTGCCTGCGAGTACATCCTCCCTTTTCTCAAAAGAGGCAGCTGCAAAAGATTTTTAGTTGACTCTCTAGTGTTTTCCTGAGCAGAGATGGAGGCTTTGTGATGCATTCCTGATTTCTTTTTATCTAAATTTTTTACTTTATATTTTTATTAACCCTAAAAACACCTTGTAGAATGGAATAAGGTTTAGGATCCTATGTCCCATAGAAGGATTTGGTTCTTCAAATCAGCTAGATGCTATTATACATTCTATGCTAAGCCTTCCTTTCCCTTTCACAATTGAGTTTACTTCTCTATCATGGACAGTGAATAACCAGAATGAAATGAATATGTCTCCTTCCTGTGTATGTTCCTAATTTCCTGCAAGTTGGGTCCCTCAGTCTTTGAAAATTCATTTAGAGATGGAGCTTTTTAATGGCATATATTGAACATGTAGTAAGTATATCTATAGCTCTAGTCTGAAGTGTTAGGTAGCAAGATGAAAGACTTATTATCAAGAGGCTTAAAATTATAATTATTGCCACTTTGGAGAAAGAAGAGGGCTTATGCAAGTGTTTAACTTGATCAAGCAATTACTTTTCATGCCAAAGGGTTTTTTTTATTCCTATTCCCCTCTCACAAATATTTGTTGGAAACCGGTAGTTTCATTTCACTTCAATAAGCACCAGAATCCTTTGGGAAAAAGATTGGCTTTAGGCAGATGTTCTGTTTAGCCAACTTCTTTTCTTTGGAGGGAAAAGAAAAAGATGTCAACACAAACACAAGTCTATGATTGATGAGATGTTTTAGGGCAGCAGGGAATATTTCCAATTTAAATTTGTTATGCCCTTAATGATGAAGAAACTAAGGAGATCCTGAAAGCTTATTTAACTTACTTAAACTTACTTATTTGTTGGCCTCCTAAAGGCTAGACTTTTGCCAAGAATGAAATAAAATAAATAAAAAAATTTTTTTCTTCTGTTGAGTTAGCGATTTTTTTAAATTTTAACTTACTTTTTGAAAGACATTATTTGCATTGGTACACAGCTGTGCCAGCCTGGCATTATGAATATGATTAAGTGTGTGGTAATGAGTCCTTGAATACAGTGCACTTTTTTTATTTGACCAGTCAGTTTAGCACAAAACTGACAATTCCTGTGGGCAATGTCAGCTGTGAGACCAAGAACTCAGTGGTGCCAGCGACCAACATCTGGTCTATTTTCTTAGAAAATCAAGATTGATTTTCTAAGAATAACTGAGCACCGTAACCAATGGGTATTGATTATTTCCGCAAATGGCTTTCTCCTATTAGACTTGTTTCCTTGCCATTAATAAGAAAACACTCATTAGGAGAAGGGATTTGAACCCTGAACAACTTCACAGGAAGGGAACTCTCTTTGTCATTCATGTCAATTCAGGTTTGTATAGACAAATTTGTAACATTCAGTCATGTAAGAAACAAACTTTCCTTTGGAACTTCCATGGGTAAACAAGGGAAAAAAGAAAGACTTTTATGTCATCACAATATTATTCTTTCTCATCTAGGCAAGCCAGTGAAGCTTTCCTAAGAAGACCTTCCCAGTTCTGAATAAACTGCCTCCTTTTCCAAGCATCAGACTGATTTACTTGATCCTGCCTTAGGAACATATTATTTTTAGGAGTTTTGCCCATTTGGTTTGCTAAACAAATACAACTGTAAAATTAATGTTTTTTGCCTGCCCTTGTGTGTTTAAGACCTTGTTCAAAATGAATCTTTTGGAAGGATCAAAAAATATTCCTCTACTGTATTTCCTGCCTGGGTTTTTATTTTCTCCAAGTTCTCTATTTAATGTTCTAATAATTCTTATGATACAATGGCTTTCATTTGAAAGAAGGAAAAAAGTGTTTTCTTTGCTCTTCACATCTAGTAGATGCTCTTGATTTTATCTTTCTCATTTTTAACTCATTTATAAACCTGTAAGGTTTCTTTTGTTTCATGGCAGGAGACCGTCATAAGAGGCACATACTGCCTTGGCTCATAGCAGTTACCTGAAGGAGGAGAGGTGAGGAGGGACCAGGCAGCACCTGCAACAGGTAGAGCTCTTCATATGTACTGTAGCTCTTTTGACACTGTGGACAAGGCCAGGCTGGATGGGGCTTTGAGCAACCTGGTCTAGTGGGAGGTGTCCCTGCCTATGGCAGGGGGGTTGGAACTCAATGATCTTTTAGGTCCCTTCTAACCCAAATCGTTCTATGATTCTATGACAAGTGATCTTTCTGCTGCTGAGCCCATGCTCCAAACACCGCTTCTCTGAAAATGAGTGAGGTTCAGTTCGAGGCCAAAGACCCCAAAGAGCATGGATTGTCTAAGTCTGAAAATGCTCAATGTGTGAGACATGACAAGTCATGCTCTACTTCAAGTTGGGCTCCGGATCATCGCATTTGACTTCCAGCTTATTACCCACAGTCTGTCTGACTAAGAGGAGAATAAGTTCCTCATCACCACATGTGGTATCATTGGCAATTTGATTTCCAGTTCCACCAGCACCACCTTGCAATCCCAAAAGAAAAAGGATTTTTTTTATATTTTAGTGTCTCTCGTAATATAGAGTTCCACTTTTCTTTTACGAAGAGATGTTCAGCAAATGTGTCAGCAAATTGCAAGAGCATTGTTTCAGTAAGCCCCCTCGTTAAATATGGAACTCTCCCTAGACACTTCTCTGCAGCCAAAGATTTAAATATTCAAATAAATATTTAATGACTCGATGGTTTTCTTCTTCACTGGTGTGAATTTTCCTTGACACGCCAGAGGGACCTAACAGAAGAGCCAAGTGGCTTGAATCATGATAATCATGTTGCCAGTAAATGGCAAGCTGTATGTTTTGATTGGCAAAGAAGCTAAGGAACATACCAGCTGTGAATTATTTCTTCTCCCTGAGTAAGGGGGTTTGCAGGACAATTAAAAATAAAGCTACATAAAATTGAGCTGGGAATGATAAAGAAGTTGGGGAAAATACCGAAAAGAGCTGAGAAAAGTCCAGAATGAGCTTCTCTATGTTGAAAACTGTGCATGGTTTGCATCTACAGTCAAGCTGCAGACTGCTCTACACACCTTTGAGGAAGAGGAAGTGGACAAACACGAATGAGGACAGAGACTCAGGAAAACCTACATGTATTGTCCAGACACAGCCAGTATTAGGTTTTCTAAAGAAGAGTCTGTGTGTGGGATGAAGTTGAGAATTAACACTCTTAGTAACCTATGGAAAATCTTAGTTAAGAGATGGAAGTTGGGGATGGAAAGACCTTGTTAATCCATATAACTCAGAGCTATCACTGCAGGAGGGCTCCCTCGTGATATTTTCTAGTGACTCATCTAGCCTCACTTAAATTCATATCTATGAGGTTATTACTTTCTCTTGCTTTTTAGGAGTCATGACCATGGAAAGTGGGAATCCAGGCTTAACTGCCAAGAAATTGATTTTTTTTTTGCATCAGAATGCATGGCTCCACTCCAGTAGAACCTTCTCTTATCCTTTCTCATTTAAAAAGGAGGTTTTTTCTCACTTGCTCCACAAACATCATCTTTCTTGATGTCTTGTACCTTAAGTACTCCACAGACCATGCCTAAATTATATTTTTTTCTGATTAGCTGTTATGGAACAAGACTCCTTCAGTACTGAATTAGCTGCAGGATACCTGCAGACCAGTGCCAGGTACAGACCTTGATGGACACAGACTTTATTGAAGTTATGGTTAGCACCGTGGCTGGAGAGGCAGTATGTATAGATTGTATATGGATTTTTAGGTGTGTAATGTTAAATGACTGGCATTGTCCTGTGTACATTGTAGCCCCAAACAAGAAGCAATGACATGAATAGAGAAGGACACGAACCTATTCCCACGAGGTGCCAGGCTCTGAGAGAAGGCTGGTGGGACAGATCGAGGCGCGCAGAGGTGACCTGTCCCTGTGCACCACTCGTGGCCAGCTGCTGGCTGGGCAGTGCCATCTGTGTATCGAGGCACAGCCTGAGGGAAGGGAGGATTACAGAAAAAGACATGATGCATTTTCCTCTTTGCTGGCAAGACAGCGTACTGCCTTGCACATAAAACACAAGAAAGTGTGTAAAACTGGGAAAAACCCACATATTTTTCAGATCAGGCTATCATGTAAAACATAACAGGATTTCTTGCAGGTATTTACATTTCGGGCTTTTGAATGAAGTAAGACAAACTTTACAGATCCCCAGAACTAGATGATGCTGGTGTCACAAGTTCCGAAGAATCTCAGACATAAAATTGCTAAACTGTCACCTGTGGCAATAACACATAGTTTAAACCTTTGGCAATACCAAAGAAATGCAAGCTGAAAAAAGTAACTTCAGTCACTGAAAGAGTGGTCTTGGAAAATGTAGATCAGTGGGTCTAATTTTTTGTTCTGGGAAATCAGAATACTGCTCTTTATTAGTAAAAGAGCTAATAAAGAGTAGAATAAACAGATACTGGATAATACGTTTAAGGAAGGAACAGGCAATATGGATGTTACCAAAGGCAGTTATGCTTCACAGAGCTGTTAGAGTCCATTCTAAGTAATATGTGTAGATCCATGTAGTACATGGATCCGGTAGTACTCCCCATGAGGAGTTGGAGTAGATGATCTCCAGAGATCCCTTCCAACCCCATATCATTCTGTGATTCTGTGACTTTGTGCAAGCTTTCAGTAAGATCATGAGCCAGAGGTCTGAAAAAAACGTAAAAACACTTTAAATCTCCTCCAACTAGGAAAGAAGCTACTTTGGGGTAGATAACTGCTAAAAGATAAAGAATGAAAACTTTTAGCAATGGTATGAGGTTACTAATGTAGCCCCATGAAAGATGCATTACTGCAGGCTGTACTGCTAAATATACCTGTGTATGATTTGTGAGGAAAATAGGGAGGTGATGAAGTCTGAAGGTGATTTGGGATACTCAGCTGGAAAGATGACAGTAAGAAGGCGGAGTGTGATATCAGGGTATTGGGCAACGGGGGAATAAAATGAGAGATGAAATGTAATGTGAAGTACTGCACAGGAGGGAAAAAAATGACAAATCCAGTCAATGGGCTCAAAATCAGCTACCAGCAATCACTTCAGACATGGCTTGGTTTTTATACGTTTTCCCAAAGAACCTGCAGATAGCCTCTATTGGCCAGATAAAGTACTAAGCTGGATGAATTTTCAGTCTGAACACATGGCATTTTGTTGTGGTTAGAAATTTTGATTGAAAAATTAGGAAGAGATGCAGACTTCAAGACCCCACTTTAAATGCTTTTGGCTTTCTTATCCTGTCTATGATGATCAGTTTTATCTTAAAACGTTTGAACCATTAGTACGGTAATATGGACAGAAGACAGACTCACAGAGCAATAGATATAAATTGTGTCATTCTCACCGTGCAATCAAAAAAGCAGAGGAAACCTGGATGACATTGCAAAGGTGATAGGATTCAGGAATATAAGCATATGTAAATACCTGAATGCTTAAGTTTCAGGAAAGACGTAAAAAATAATGTTTCAAATCTCTTGAGAGTTCATTTCCGATCCTATGTGATAGAGATAAAATATAAAGTTTTGGACAAGAAATGAATTTTAATACTAGCCCGGCTAAATCTAGCATGGATTATTATATTCTGTTCATGTAAATGTCATCTAAAGTTTTACCCTTTTTTCTTTGGTTTTTCTTTTTCTTCTAGTACTCCTAAGTGTTTCTGTACTGACGCTGTATTGCACTTGCATTTGTTATATTCCACTGATGCTTTCAGAGGTTCCCTTCTGTGCTGTTTTCAGAAGGATCAAGGTTCTCTGGAGGACAAAAGTTAAAAGCAGCATCATCAGGGCCTGGTTCAGGACCTTTCAGTCTGACGCTCTTGAGTTGTCATACACCAAAAGCCATCTGGCAGTGGCCTTTATGCACCAGCACCGACAGTGGAAGGATCAGGGCCGTGGGAGGGACTGGCCACTTGAGGACAGCATCCTGACTCAGGGTTATCCCCTAGAAATGTCCTAGCTGTCCCTTTCCCTCTGCTGTAGTCCATGCACAGCGTAGGATGGAAAGGTGGCATCAAGGAGTGATACCCGCCCTCAGAGACAGAGAATATTCTGCTTTCCCTAGACCCCCTCTCTGCATCTGCAGAGCTGCAATGGAACAGATTTGCTGTGCTGTGACCTCTTGGCCAGGCAGCACCATGAAGTGAGGGTCATATTTTCTCCTGTTTCTTGGTTTTTATTTCCACTTGCTCTTCCCCTAGACGCTGTCACCAGTTCTATACTGGAATGTGCTGCACATGTTTGAAAAGCATTATCTTACGTAAATCATAAGCTCAAGGGTTGCAAGCATTTTGCGATCCTTGTGTGGCAGGGAGTGGAACCTGGTCTATTGCTGAAACAGAACCTCTGGAAAGGGAGGAAGAATAAATCAGAAAATTGTTTCTGTCTGGTGAAGTAGAAAAAAAAAAAAATCTATGGAAAGAATTCCCCTTCATAAACTTTAGATTGCCCTTGTAGTTTATTGAGCCCAGAACAAAGATTTGATATCTATTTCCTTTCTATTACAGCTCATGAACTCACAACTGGAATTTGCTTTTATAAAAGAATAGAAGAAGAAGAAGAAAAAAAAGTTGCAGTGAGCCAGCCCGTAAAACAACATTGGACTCTTTAAAATTATATTATAATTGGAATTTTTAAACCTATGTAGAATCATTACTGTGCTGAAATATCTGAAATAAGATATTTTCAACATAAAGTTAAACAAAAATAAACACTAGTAACATAAGGTAGGAAATTACAAATTGAAGCACTCAGTTTAAAAAGGATTATGGCTAATGTAAAATAGGCCTTTCACTTAACACTGCTTTGCTACTCTGGCAACTATGCACCAAGAGGCAGCTGAACGGTTGCATTATTTGTGGCTATAAAATGCTATGAGCAAATTCAAGTTACAGAATAAATAAGCTGAGAAAATTAACTTTGTGAGGAGTCCTCTTACACCGCATAGGCTTGCTCCTGTCCCAACGATGGTGATATAGAAAGGAAAACCAGAACAAGCTTCCTAAAAATGGCAAAACTGAGTGCCAAAGCCACAGAAAACTGTGACTTTTGGTTTACTTTCAGTTCTTCCAGTCTGGGGTATTTGGCTCCCCACCATTCCAGGAAGGAATAGCTCTGGTTTCCAGTGAGAAAATAGCCCATAGAGCCCACAATGCCTGCTGAGGACCAGCAGGTCCGTACAGGTAAACACCAAAGGGACCGCAGCTGTCTCAGGCCGGGGTCCAGCGCTGAAACCCCCACCCAGCCCCCCTGAGTGACTCAGAGAAGCAAAGGAGGAAGAAGAGTAAGACAACCGAAACCAAGGCAGGTCTAGCAGAGGGGTAGAAATGGAGATGTGGGCATTCCTCTGGCTGTGTTGGTTCCCCCTTGCAGGTGTGTATCAGGTCACTGGAGCCTGTGGGGCTAATTCTGACCTACCCTGATGACACGCAGCACTGCTGTTATGCTGCAATCGATTGTGGTGTGTTGCAATATCAGAGTGAGAGCCTGAGTTAGCTGTTTAAGCTTTGAGAAAGCTCACTAGAAGTACCTACGGACACTAAGAGAAGACCTCTTGCTGTGACAAATTTTCTAGCCTGCAGCTGCATCAGTTATGGTTAAAAGCAAAGGATTCAGACTGTCCCAGGGAAAACACATTGCTTTGTAAGCATTTATATCTTACTTCTTCAGAATTTATTACTGGGCTGGGAAAGAAGCAGCATGTGAGATAAATGGAGTAGCAAAAGAGATGTATGGCAAGAACCTGCGATGATTAGCTGAAACAATTCAGCATCGACTGCTAATTCCACCAGTGTGACTATGCTGATTTATGTCAACTGAAGCTGGGGTTGTTTGTTTGCTTGTCTTAATTGCATTTAAAAAGTAAAGTATTCATTTCTAACCCTCATGTTTGCAGAGAAGTACTTGAAAACAGAAGTGTATCTAATTGTTCAGAGAAGCAGAACAAAATTATAAGAGAACCTAATGGTATTATTATTTAATCTTGTGGTATTTAAAGAAAATTATTGCTATTTTTTTCTGACTATTTTGAGAATTTGATAGGAGTTTGTTATAATAGTAGTTTCTCGTGGTTTTGTGTATCTTTCAAACAGTGCCAAAAGACAGTAAACATTACTTAAGGTAAGAAAGCTTATGCATAATAATTAGGCAAGTTTGATGGTAGCAGACGTAGTAACTAAATTACTCCCTGCTTATCTGGAGAAATTGATTGATTGTGTCCTGTAAAAAGATTCCTAGAAATTTTTGATGCTAGAATTTGCAAAAATCTTTTCTCAGAATCTCACATCAAAATAGTTGAAACCTCCTTTGACTGAGGGACCAGAAAAAAAAAGAATTGAAATACATGGCCACATTGAAATTAATTGCAAACTTTTTATTCCTTTCAGGAGGATTTTTTTTCCTATCAGTTTAACATCATAGAGCGTGCTGGTTTCGTTATACTAGAGATTGAATTCTCTGTCCACCAGCCAGATAGAGAAGAAGAAGAGTGCAAACCTGGGAGAGGCCTCCAATGGTTTGGAGGAATAAAGAGCTCAGGTGGAAGGTGAGGAGGACAACAGCTTTGTGCTGCACCTCTGCGTGACAGTGCTGTGTGTTGCGTGGTGTTTTCATGGGCATCAGCCAGGGGAGGGAACAGACTAAACCCTTTCTGATACCTACATGCCTGCCTTCTTCACAGACCAGTCTACTTAGTATGCTGAAAAGCCCGACTCACCATGTAAAAGTAGAAAAATAGTGAAGTGACAAAGATTGTTGCATGTGAACAGTAAACATCACAAAGATGTCTAAATCTTCTTTGCCTCATATTCTTAAAGAACATCAAATAGAGTCAAAACTGACTCTGATGTAACTGTACCTTCTCTTCACAGTCAGGTCCTCCAGAGCTGGGGGACCTTGCAGCTACCACTGCTCAGGCCTTTCTCATCAACGCTTATAATATCCAAAGGATGGGTGTCAAGAGGATGTGGCCAGACTCTTTTCAGTGGTGCCCCTGACAGGATAATCTTCTGTGATTTCTGCTGCAGCTGTCTCTCATTCATCATTATTTTTTCTTGGTTTTTTTTCTTCTTTTTCTTGAGGATGTTGCAATTTTGCTGACCCCCAACAGTTATCCAACAGCAGGTAGAAGCCAGGGCGTTGACTTGGTGCCCCTCCCCACCAAAGCGCAGTGCTTCAAAGAACGGCCTACAAACCAAAGGGTATTTTGGGGGGGTCACAAGCTTGAAGAGTGACTCACAGGTCATGCTGCCACAGGAGCCAGGTGTTTCCCCCCAGGGACCTCAGTGCTACAGGGGAGTTGGATGCAGACAGATGTTCTGCAGGTATGTTGGGAGTTAAGTTTTACATGGACAACATGTAACTTAGTCATTCTGTAGATACTAGGCAAGACAAAGTTCATGCATGCAAAGAGCCATATGAAACCCTGTAAAATAGATAAGATCATTGAGGATGCTGCCTGAGGGGGTGGTAGGAGGTAGAGGCAGCTCTTTGACTGCTGCAGCCTTGCTTGCCCACTCAATGGACAGTAAAACTATTTTTAGTTCAGGCATACAGTGTAGCTTGCAATGTCCTCAGTTCTTGGACCTCTACACTGAGTGAGTTCAGAAAAAAACTAATACTGTGCCTTTTGTTATTAGATCCTCTGCTGCGAATTCTCGTTTCAGAGGATTTTCCCTGTGTTAAGCTGGAAAAATCCTAGAAGTTCTTGCAGAATGGGAAAAAAATGTGTTGTCCTCGGTGCTGCTTGCAGTCAGGTGGCACTGCTCAGACATAGAGTGGCTCCTCTAGACAGTGCAGGTTTGCAAGCAACGTGGAATGAAACGTGATTTCTGACAGCAAAACCCTTCATTTTGACCATTATTTCCTGTAATGGTTTTCTTCGTGAAAACACAAATGAATAAAATGAAAACATCTGTCAGTGTCTGCAGGTTTTTTGTATATATGGTTTTTGTTTTAAAAATGAAAGAATATGCTGAAGAATTAAAAATATTAAAAATGCTGTAAACATATTCCAGAAAAAATATTTGAAACTTTTCCAACATTTTATCTTACTTCTCTTGAATGTCTTTGTTGCCTTATAGCTTATGCATCAATTTATCTGTGTCTTTACCTGCATTTGAAACCAATTATGCCAGACAGGAGTTTCACATTTAGCATGCAGCAGATTCCATAGGAACACCTTTGGTCATGAGTCTGTGGCTCTTTAGTGTCACTGCTGAATCTCAGTGACATTTGCCTTTCCCGGCTTCCTCTCTGCTGTGTCTTTTCACGAACTGCTCCATACAGAAGTTGGACTGGGTTTATTGAGACAAGTCTGTGTGGCAGCACTTTTCACAGAGAGGAAACAGCTGAAAGAAAGGCAAAACAGGCTGCCCAGGGAGGTGGTGGAGTCTCCGTCTCTGGAAACATTCGAAACCCACCTGGACAAGTTCCTGTGCGACCTGCTCTAGGTGGGCCTGCTTTGGCAGGGGGGTTGGACTAGATGATCTCCAGACGTCCCTTCCAACCCCATATCATTCTGTGATTCTGTGAAACTTCCACTTTTGCATTTCTGGTGCTGCTGCGGCTGCAGGAGCACGATGAGCACAGGCACAGCTGCAGTTGTGCCACAGCATGGCTTCTGGTGGCAAAAGTTTCCACGTGGTTTATCACAACTTACTCTGCCGCCGCCTATCGCTGATTATTCCTCCACGTTTCTAGATGGGATTTTTCTCTAATGGTTCAGTACCCTTGGCCTGATTTAGTTTATTTTTAATCATTCGCCCATCCCTGAGTACTCCTGGCTTGCCTGAAGCCCCGGGGCTGTGTGACGGGACGGTTTCGCTGTGGCTCTGCCACCTTCCCACGCGCGGCTTTGTGCCCACGGCTGCACCTGCTGCCAGGCCACCGGCTAAGAATAGCGTCCCATTAGCTGGAGTTAGTTATCTCCAAACTGCTGCCCAAGGAAAACAGATAGTGAAAAGCTCAATGCTGAGGGTCACAGAGGAAGCCTGGGGCGGAGATAAAGAGCACGAGGCTCTTAGGGTGCCAATGGGGCACTTTGGAAGCACTATCTCCTTTCTGCCCATGTGTCTCCCTCCGAGCAGCGGAGTGCTCACCAGGAGATCCACGGGGAGTTTGAGGACAGGATGACAGTGGGATTAATGAACTTGGAGAAACTGAGCTTTGCCTAACGCTGCTGTCAGGAGGAAGGTCTTGTTTCAGCAGTGTAGCGACCGCAAGATGAAAAGGGCCAGGAATGAGAGGGAAAGGCGAGACGGTGTCTCGCTCTGTAATGTAGTTTCCTGGTGGGGGAAATGCTTCTCATCCTGTGGTGCTCTAGGAAGACTCCCGCTGAGCAGAGCAAACTGGGCTCACAGGACTGGGGATTTATTAGCACTCCATTGCCCTCGTAATGCTTTGATGCCTATCTCATGTTGGGCTCCATTTGGTCCCAGTGCAGAGCGCAGGAACTCTCCCAGATCCTTAGTTAGGATGCACATGGTGTCCACATGTTGGGCTGCAGGTTGAATGCCCTTCTCCTTCCTCACTCCCTGCTTTCCATGGGAAGGGTGGCTTGAATGGGTGCACTGGTGGGTCTCTTCCTCGGGGATCAGACCAGGTGCCAAGCCTCTCACCAAGCAGTAAATACAAATTGTCCCACCAGGACCATGCTCAAACCTGGGCCTCTCTATGTAAGCCTGGTGCTCTTCCAGCAGAGCAACCCAGAGGGCTGTTTGCCTGGTGCACAGTGTCACAGGAGTCACGCGCCACCCATCCCGAGGACAGTCTCCCATCCAGACTCAGGATGGCTTTTACCCCAGAGCTTCATGTCTGCAGGAGACAAATGACATAATTTAAGGCTGCCCTTTGTCTTGATTTTTAGCTTTGACTCATTCCTGAGTCTTAACTATAAATTTGCTTTTGGTTTAAGCTATCTGACAGTTTCTTGCAATTGATAGATTTATGAGGGCAAGTGGAGACAGTCAATTTACATTTTAGTAATTGTGTGTGCAAATGGGGTTTTGTCCTCTCAGACAGAGAAGTGCAAGATGTACTGTTCATTCTCTCTCATGCAGTGACTGACCAGATGCAATTCCATCTTCCTTACTCAGGACTTTGAAATCTGTTTTCATCTAAAACTCCACTGCCATAAACTTGTAAGCAGCATTCCTTCTACCGACAAAAGTATGATAAATCCAATACCATAGAGAATTTATTTTCCTTTTTATTCCCCACATGTTATAATGCATGCTACTAAAAAAAAATACAGATATGTTTTAACACTACCTATATGGTAATGAATGGGCTTGTAACTTGATGTTCCTGCCTTTTAAAAATTATAATTTCACTTACATATAGAAAACATACAGCTATGAAGGCTGTAGATTTGCCTCATTCATCCACTCTGAAATAATTTATTCTTATGACTAAAATCGTTGCAAAGACAAGCAATCGTTTATCATTTTTTATATAGCTAGTTACACCCTGCTTCATAGGCACAAGAAGACATCAGTAGCACGTCACACTCGATAAATCAGTGCATTCAGGTCTTGGGCACATGGTTCTGTTACGGCAATTCAATGTGTGTCAGCTGAGTGAGGACTGGCAGCAGCCAGCTCAATTCTTAACTTGTGAAAAAGTGTAAAGTAAAACACATCAGAGAGAAAAAGAGGTGGATGAAGAACCTTCACCTTGGCAGTCCCAATGACTCAGAAGGATTGGGCAAACTTTTAAAATGGCATTAACTTGATTGTACGTCTGAGCCCCAAGATTTATGGAAAGGGAAAGCTGAGTGCTTGAGAAAAGATGCCAAACTTTCTGGATGTGGGAGGCCAGCCAAGGAGATTACACGTGGTCAAGCATCAGCCCTGTGGCTTTAAGCTTCTGCTACCTATACAGTGAGAGTATACATCACATAGCTACCTGATTTTAAAAGCTGTTGCTGTGGACCTAAATGGATCCTGATAAAATGGAAAAGTGAATGACCCATAGAGGTTGTCTGTGCATTTTTGTTACAATATGTGAGCAAGGCATGGAGAACCACTGCAATAATGCTCCACTGAAAGGACATCCATGCTAGAAATCCAATAACATATATAGGGAGGCTATGGACAATATTAGGCTCAGGCTGCGCCCTCCATCTGGGGAGAGAAAGAAGGAAGGCTCCAGTCAGCCTGAGTGAAGCTGATGCTCCTCATCCTCCTTCAATAGTGTGGCTTAATAAATAAATCACAAGTATATGGCAAAAGAGTTAAAGCACATCATTTTAGCTGATATAAAGAAAACTATTTCTGCAAGAGCTGCCTATCTCACATGTGGGTGTTGGTTCAGTGGACCCTATCCATCCCAAACTGGACATATGAAGTTGTGCTAGACAAACAACCTTTGTTTTCTGAACTCAGGCACTTAGTCATCAGTAATTACTTAGAATGGGTAAAAGAGCCAAAACACTTCATAAAGCAATATTTTTTTTTGTTCCTCAGCTATTGCATCTGCTGCTTTTCCACAACCACCTTAATATTAAAATGCTTCTCTTGGCATCGTGCCAGCCATGGGAGAAACAAGCTAGTTGAAAGTAGCCACATGCCAATCACAATCATAGGGCTGCTCTACACACATTGAGATGTCTGGTTTACGGGAATAAGCCACCGCAGCTCCTATCATCAGGTAGCCAAAACCTCGTGATTTGTATGCGCCAAGACAATTCAAGGTTTGTGCACATAGAAACCCTCTTAGGCAGAGATTGAGATCTAAGGAGGAAGGACTCTCTGCCAAAGGCAGAAATTTTTTTCCTGTGGTATGAAAAATAACAAAAATCGAGCCATTTAATTAAATGCCTAAATGTGGAACTGGGTTGATCCGTTTACTTGCAAATATCCTGGAAAACTATCTGTTAGTTTCTGTATCCTGGACTTTGGGACAATCGCAGCCTATGTTTTGCTTTTGCACTGGATTGTGTATGCAGCAGGTCAGGAAAAAAAAAAAGACGAGAAGAAACACATGGCCTGTTTTTCAGACGTGGCTGGGATGTGTGCATGTGCGTCGGGATATTCCTCCCTCCACATGTGGTACCAATATGCATTGTTACTTACATCCTTCCCATCCCTCTGCCTGCTGCGTACCTGCTGAAACGGCTGCTTAAACAGGGAGCACCGCAGCAGCCCCTGTGTCTGTGCACCCAGACATTTGAGAAGCTAATGCTTGCCGTCCCTGGCAAATGTCAACGCTCCGAGTCAAACTTGTTCATGTTAACATTATCCCTGAAACTTCTTTCTCATGTTCTTTTTTCAGCCTCACTGAAATGTCTTTTGCATCTTCAGTAATGGGTGGATTTCTTTTAACTGGGAGATTAAGGGCCTGGCAATTTTAGCTGGCAGAGTCAAAGAAGGTGCAGGTCACCATGCTCGTGGTAGCAGCTCACACAGGCAACCACATGAATTTAGCATAAAGGTTAAGGAGTCAAACAAATACATGAAGCTGTGGCACAGATTTGACCTGGTCCATAAAGGTGCCAGTCAGAAGCCCTGGTTTCTGGTGTAAATAGTCCAAACAAGCCTACTGGACATGGCAACACTCCTACAAGGATCTTAATCTGAGTAAAATAATAATAGAAAATGAAAATGGAACCAGAAAGGTTCTCATGAGGGCATCTAATTTTCCTCCCCGCTTTAAGGCAAACTTAACTATGTCAAAATCAACCCTGAGAAACATATGCCTAACCCAGAGGTTTGCAACCCACCTCTAAAAGGGGCCAAGGCTGAAAAGTGGTGGTGGAAATGGTGCCTGTGCCTGCTCCTCCAGCTCTGTGCCAGTGCTCAAGAGCTGGGAACCATCACTGTTGTGGCCATCTCTGCTTTAAGGCTACAGCAGAGGCTTCAGTAAGTGAAGGGATGGGGTTATTGCCTCTGTGGGGGAGGCTGGAAACTGGGGTGATTAATGGTAGTGTGGAAGTGCAATGGGCGTGGGGTCCTTGTGAAGCTATTTGGTGTATCAGGCAGCTGTTATGGGCACAGGGTTTACGGCTGAGAAATTAGAGGGGGAGAAGAAGATAAGCTGTGGAGATGGGGTACTGGTATGAATTTATTGTGGGAGCACCTTCCTCCTCATGCTGTGTAGTGTGTTAGTAAAAATAGTTACATGAAAGGAAAGAGGATCACAGAGCAGGAGATTGTCTTTGTGTGTCATCTGATAGTGCTGCTGGTGCTGATGGTGGCACCCACATGAGTGGGCTTAGGAAGCCCAGGTTCAGCCTGTTCTTAGACACCTCCAGCGTTGGAGGGTCTCCTCTGTCCTGAAAGTCTTCCGGTGCTTCACTAGGACATATCCTTCATATTCTCGTTCAGGAGGCAATTTATAGCCTGTCCTTATACTAGTCTCAAATTCATGTGCAGTCTGATGGCAATGAGAGGATTTCTTTGCTCAAATCTAGGAAACATCACATACAATATCTGGTAGGATACAATATGGTCAGAGGATTGCTTATTTGCTGAACCAGAGATCATATCAGTTTGGGTGAAAAAAACAAGCAAAGTGAAAAAAAGACCCATCTTTGGGAGGCATTAAAAATAAACGAGAATAAAAGAACGGGATGTGTTAAAGTTATCTGGCTGTTACCCAGCAACAGTATCTGACAGTCGCACTTTTGGGGACAGGCTGCTTCTGTCTATGCTCATCTTTTTTGGGTTGATCTTTTCTGCAATGAAATGTGCATTTGGCTTTTCTCTCAGTTCTACCCAGCGACCTCAGAAGGACCTTGACCGACTCACTTCACCGTGCCTCTAGCTGCAGCTGGTACAAAGTTCCTGAAGTGTGCAGCGTGGGGCTTGAACAGGCTCATCTTTCCTTTGAAAACCCAGTAAAGTACCTCCACATTTTAACCCTCAGCTTGACCCTAGCTTCTCTTCCATCTAATGTAGCCAAAATAAATGTAACTAAGTTCCTCATCTCCAGTAAGAGCTGTCACCTAACCAGAGCAGGCAGGTGGGGGCTGGTTTGGATGACCATTTTAAGCCCTAGGCTGCCTAAATCCGATTCTAGCTCTGGCTCCAAATACATCCTGCTAACTTGCAAGAGATCCTAGCCTGAGTGCTTCAAATCTTGCTCCGTCTCTGGGCTACACCAAAGAAACGGTGAAGAAGCCATCCTTAGGTTGAGATCCAGCTGGGCTGCTGGAGCTGCATCCCCCCGAGCTGCCCTCCCTGGAAAGCTCAGCCTGGACCTATCCCACACCAAGTTGTTGCAAACACACACAAAACTCTTCTGAGAACTCTTTTAGTTGCACTCCACATGGAAAACCACAGTATTTCAGCCCCCGTCCTCCAGTGATTTTCAGGTGCCCGCTTCTCATCTTTTCCCTCCTTTCTTGAGCACCCTCCCTGTCCTGACCTTCAGATTGCAGCTCCGTAGTGCTGTCAGCATCTGCATAATGCCCAGCTCACCCTGTACCTTGGGTAATTCTATAAAATGACCAGGTCTGAGCAAGGAGACATTTGCAGCCAGGCTGAGAGGCTTGCTGGCACATCTCCTTTCCTGGGAAGCGAGTGTTGGTTGTAGGGAGCGCAGAGAAATGGTGGGGAACTCATGCTGGCTCCTGCCTTGTGCATACAGAGCATCATCGAGAGGTGATGTGCCAGTAATGCAGCTGTGCCGTGGCTCTGCACTTGTGCAACACCAACACCACAATTGTTCTGGAGCAATGATGGTGTCACGATGTCTGTGATACTAGTCTCGTGCCCTGCTCTGTACACCAAGTCCTGACTGTTCCAGAGTCTCCCTTCCCACTGCTCCTTCTTTCCATGGCTAGGGAAGCCATGGCTAGGGGCTCTCTCCAAAAAAAAGGAGGAGGCTAAAGCAGGTCATGTCCTTCCCTGCCTTCCCCACCCCATCTGCCCCAGACCACCCCTCTCCCCTTAGCTTGGTGTCAGATTGGTGCTGGTGCAGGCGTGGGGTGAGAGGGACATGCCAATGAGACTCCTGGGACAAGCACAGATGGGGGGATTCAAACTGTTTCTGACTTTTTTTCCTTTAAGATCTTGCCAGAATTGCAGATGACAGATTTTATTTTCAACACGGTGCCTTTTCCTAATGGAGCAGCTTTCTGGTCAGCCCTGCTCCATGACAGAGGGAAGGGTTCTGCACCTTGGTTGAGCTGACGTGGTACAACATGCCATGGAGAAAGAGTCTGTGGAGCAGAGGACCCAGCTGACGGCAAATGTCTCTCTGTGTTGTTGAGGGAAGAAGTGTTAGGGAGGTGTGGGCCTGTGTGCCACTGTCAACAGAGGGCTGCTGGGGTTTTTTTTCCCCTCCCTGGACAGTTATGCATACAGTGAATTTCTGAGTCACAGGATGGCAGCCCAGCAGACCAAATCATTTGCCCAGTTCTGGAATAAGCCAGTGTGTGAGCCTGAAACGGTGAGCTGGCTCTGTTTGCTCAGCCGACAGCAGCGTAGCGGTTGCTAATACCACTGCATCCCCTCAGAGCAAAAAAAAAAAAAAAAAAAAAAGGAGAAAATTATGTAGCAACCAGCAGGAGAAAATACAGAGAGACTTTGTATTGCTCTTTCCGCTAAATAAGCCCAAACGCAGGCAGACAGCTCTCTCCCCTCACTTCCCCAAGCGCAGAGTGTTTGCTTTATCCGGTGATGTAACAGATTGCTAAATAATAGACAAACCTGGTATGAACTCTCCTACTTATCTCTGCGCCGGTGCTTACACGTGGAAGAATCTTGTTGCAGTTTTAGCTTGATTTTAGCAGCTTTACAACTAGCAATATGCCACTGCCCTCTGCTGGAACAGCACGAGCAGTTGTGCTGGGCGAGTGGAAAAGAAAACCATGGTGGAATTTTGTAAATGTGTAATATTATTGTGTTTACTGCAGTTGGAACTGAAGCACTGTGAAATGCAGCACGACAGGGACAGTGAGAGCCTTCCTCCCATCAGGCGGAGTGGGATGCACCTCCCTACTGCTCCCCGCTCCTGTGGGCTCCCAGGATGGGAAAAACCTGGCAGTGGAAGGAAATATCAGGCCAGAGTGAGCAGCAGCATTCACTCTTTCTCCTGCACTTCACATACAGAACTCAGTCAGGATTTTTGAGAAGTCTTGTCTATCAAAAGCCATGCTTTTTGAGAATTCTTACTAGAAGAATAGCTGATACATGCTGAAGATTCAAGCTGTAGGGTAGGTCACTCAACGCTCCTTGAGAAAACCGTGTCATTCAAACTGCCCTCAGACGGCTGTGGTTATACAATCCACGCGGACATCACCACAACGTGCACTCCTCATGAGTACTAAATCTGGGCTCAATCTAAGACCAATAGCAGCATTGGCTTTGGGCAAGCAGACGAATCTGAGGAAGGGCTATCTTTCCAGAAAAGGTTTCCATGAGATTTATTTCACCAGCTATTTTTGGTGTGGTGCTTGAACCTTATCAGACTGATTTATCATGGGAGGTACTAAATTCTTCCTGAACTACAGAGATATTATTTCTAGGTTAGCCTCCAAGCATGGGAATACTGCAGTTGCTGCCTTGAGGAACCATGGCAGATCTTCAGCTTAAAAGCTTCAGAGTCAAAAATATCAGTTTTAATTGACAGGTGCACAAATAGCCATGGTCGTATGTTCCACCTACTGGAGTGGCCAGCCTCCATCACTGGTTAGGATAACATATCCTCAGGAAGAGGCAAGAAATCATGTGGAAAGTGTAAGAAAATTCAGAACAGGCCTTGACAAACTACCCTTTCCCTTCCAGTTTCCCTTTCTCTTCTTTCTTTTTCCCTTTCCCTTGCCCTGGAACTGCAACAAATGATTGTCCTGAGGACGGGAGTGCCATGATGGGGTCAGGAGATCTGAAAATTAAATGGACCAAGTAGCCAAAGACTGGCTAAGTGGAAGGTGAAGGGGAAAGTCTCCTTAGCATAGCAGCAGCTGTAGCACTGGGCATGAAACGGCTGCTCTGCAAACTGGTTTGCATGATTGGTTTCCCTGACATTAACTTCTAAGCCCTTTGCCTCGTTTGCTGACCTATACATGGTTTTACCTCTTTACATAGAGTAAAGGCATAACAGTTTTTTATAATGGCTCCATGAATGACACACTGCTGCCCTGTAACTCGGTAGCTGTCCCTGTGGTTACATAGATGTGTCTGATTATAGATCAGCCTTTCAAAAGTAATAAAATGAAGTGGCATTTTATGTAACTCAATGGGTTACAGTAGGAAGCTGCTAACAGTAGAGGATTAAAATAAAATTGTTCTTGATATTTAAAATGTGATGAAACGAGGAGAAAAATAAATCCACCCCCAAATGCTGCAAATCACTCCTTATAAGTTTGGCATCTGCCAAGATCCTACTTGGAAAAAAAAACCTGGGCTCCTTCCTTCAGAGGGTCCTCCCACACCCTTCAAGGCATAAAGCTCAAGGGTAGTGTCCACCCTCCACCCAGCATCCTCATTAATAAATGCCACTTGTCACATGGGGTTTTTTTTTGCTTTCTAAAAAATAGTACCACTAACTTTTCATATTCTGTGCATTTTCTGTGATGAGACTTAAATACAGGGAAGCAGGTGTAACACATTTCAGCAGGTTTCCATGTTTTTTAACAGTAAACATTTAAAGGTAGGCCATTAGTGTGTTACATGTAATCTTTATACATTAGTGTGCATTAATCAAGTGATTGGCTGACTGAAATATTTCAACAGTGATCAAGTTAAATCAAGTTATTGATAATGAGTGACTACATTCAGCTGGAAAGAAACATATGAATAGAAATAACTCCTGAATTTTAGATTATTCATTTATATTACCTATAAAAGATCATTCCAGCATATTTTCTGTTGCCCTGATTTTCCTTTCATTTCTACGACAGGACTGCTGCCATAAATAAATGAACTTGCATGACTTTCATATCATTCACTGGAGGTGGCATTGAGTAAATCACAAAAGGGAAAAGCAAATTCTGCAAAATGCATTCCTCTGATGAGGTGGACTTAGTCTGACACAATTATTTCCAACATTTTGGCTAGGCATGTACCTGTCTCACATACTTAATAAACACAAGATTATTTTCCAGAATTCCACTGTAATTTTTGCCATTAAACACTAAAAAAGGAAAAAAAATAATAAAATCAACCATTCACTATTAAAAGACTTTAATTATTTGGAACACTAACATCAAGAATGTTTACTTGAAAATGTTTCTTTCCACTTTAGTCCATCTTCAAACCTGTTACACTATATTCCACTGACTAGTATTACAAATTACACTGACATGTTTCCTCATACTTGTAAAAGATAGAACTACAGTAAATTGTTTCACAAGGTGTTTGGAAAAAACATATATAAGAAATTATTCTTTCCCTCTTTTTCTATGATGAAGCAGAAGCTTAGTTTTAAAGTAACAAGAACAGTCATTATAGAGCTAAATATATTTGACATATTTAACCTCACAAATAAATAAATATATACAAGGGAGGTTACAGCATGTCAACTACAAAGTAGAAGCTTTACATTGTAGAATTGAGAGCACTTGAGCATCTAACTGACACACACAGTTTAAGATTACTACATGGTAGTAAAAAAAGAGAAAAAAATCTTAAATCAGCAAAAATATAGGTAGCTGTACATTAAACTGATAGTTAGGTTACAGCTCAGCTTCGGTCAGGATACTGTGTTTGCTTTTCATTTATATTTTACCAATCTATTATGTTTCACTGATTCCTCATTTTTTCAGGAATGTTTGGTTTTCCTTCTCTTCACTTCTGAACACCTTAATCAGGTAGAAATCTCACAGTAAGCTGCTATGTGAACACTATTATCTACAGTAGTTAAGCAAGTGGGATGATAAAATATAAATTCAGTAAATGCTGTACATAATTTCTCCCTAAATTATTTCCCTTATGAAAGATATCTGACGACACTCATCCCTGTTAATAATTACCTTTTAAGTGAATGGTGTTGATGTTCACTCATACCACCACGTAAGTATCTGCAGTTATGAGACTGAGGTTTCGTTAAGGTCCGTGCGGAGACAGCAGTGTTTCTGGATGGAACACGATCTGGGCATCCTGCTCCCGCCAGGTGCTTGCAGCCAGGGAAAATACGCCATTTGTGCCGTCACAGCATTAAATGATCTCTGCACAGAAAAGCGCGTGCAAAGAGCAGAGAAAGGCACAAATCCACATCCCTCATCACCGAACATCCGCCTGGCTGCCAACTGAAAAATCTCACAGCAGTAACTTTCTGGTCACCTTCTGAATATAAGTAATTGAATATTTGGCTAAAAATATTTTGGTTTAAAAAAAAAAAGCTTTTTTAAAAATGAAAAATTCCATCAGGAGACATTCTTCTCCGAAAATATTATTTGAAAATACCTTTGATGTTTTGGTTCATGCTTTCAGCAACATGTGCTGTTGCAATTTTTACAAAATCATGGGGCGAGATGTGCTTCATGAGGAGAGTTGCACTTTTGGCAGTCATGGCCGCATGCTAACGTGTCACACATTTATAGAGATTAAAGCAAGTAAGCATTTTGTGCTCATCTCTTCTCTGCACACACACACGACTCAGTGTTGTTATGCACACAGAATAGCCATGTGAAATTCCCTAATGTTGCCTGAATGCCGTTTAAACTCTGTGCCTCGAACAACCTCAACCGAGTCAACCAACTGGGGAAGCACGAGGGCGATACTGATAATGTTATGTGCCTGGAAAGATGTTACTTATTTATTACTGGTAAATGTATTCCAGGTTATTCTAAAGTTGCAATGCCATCGGATGGAGGTGTCCATACACACAGTATATCTGAAGTACAGAGACTGACAAATGAACCCATGGGCTTACAAAGTATTTATCTTGTATTTAAGTACTTAAGTTTTAGCACCGTTCATTCTTCTTAGATTGTCTGTGGTACACATTGTGGTTTCCTCTGTCATATTTACTGAGTGCATTACTATAAAAATATGCGTGGAAAAAGATCTAGGTATATAGTTATATATCTATATATAGTTGAATGTCTTCTATTTTGTTTAGTGAGAAAGAACATTAAACATAGAATTGCGATGGGAGATGCTGCATTTCATACATACCAACCAATAAATGTTGAAACATGACTTTGTGTAAACTTTGGATTTACCTGTGTACTTGTTCTGCACAGATGCAAATAATAGGCACAGTTGTCTGTTTCCATACATAATGTATCAATGGCCTTAAAATTTGCAAGAGTTACTAGCAACCTGCACGCCCTTCTCAGCCAGCACATCTATGTAATAAGTGTGTTTCTATGTACACGGATGCAAAATAGCCTGAATTTACAGCACATACTGTTTTGGTAAGCAAGATTTGCATGATTAGGTCTATTTAGTGAAAATCAGTTTAAAATAACCCTTTAGCACTGGTGTTAGGGTTTTATTCACTTACAAATAAAGAACAGACAACACTAGGCAGTCAAGAAGCAGGAATCTAACAAGTGCCGTAGGAGAAATCCATATTCTTCAAAAGAAAAAGACCATCAGTAAACTGTTCAATAAGGGCTTGCCTGTACTGCGTGACATGTCTGCTATTTTCTCCAGAAGTCAAGGCTTGCTTCTGTTTGGACTATATAATTTAAAGTTAGGCTTGTGGCTCTTCAGTCTTAAAAAATATTTACACAGGATTACAATTAGCTGTCCAGGCATCATGTTGGCTGGCACACATTTAAAAACAGCTTAATACCATGGTGGAAAATTGTCTTTTTCCACAACAGTAAAAAGGTAGAGAAACTGGTCCTCAAGTGGAAGCTGTTAACAAGAGAACATTATAATCTGGGAAAAAATAACCAAACAGGTCACATTCTACGACATCCAGTATTCTCAGTTCCAGGCAGACTTTTGTATTCCTTTGGTTCAAAAAATTCAGAAGCCCGGTTAGAACTTTGTGCTGTGACTAAATGTGTCAGACATGATGATATTTTTATAGAAGTTGTCGGAGTGAGGATTGCAGTATCCCTTGACCTTGTCAATAACCTGGTGGACAGGGATGATTGATGTCTGTTCTCCATCCTCTTGGGCAAATTTTGAAGATGGCTTGTTGAGAAAAACATTCTCTAGGAAGAGGAAAAAGCAACAAGAAGTCAGGGCTTCATAAGCAAAGTCATAGTTTAAGAGGTGTGTCACTCCCACATAGATATGCCTTCAATTGCCACTACTGCTGAATGAAATTACTGCCCTAAAAGCTAGCAAACAACTTTTTGGCTTGGCATTGGTTCTTCTAAATTCTTTTTAGACGCCTGGTTTTGTGGGCAGACTGCTCAGGTCTATCTTAAAATTATCCCCCTATTATTATACATAAGGTGTAACTGACTCCTATGACCCCTTAATATATTAATTTACTGTTGATGCTTTGAATCTTACAAACTAAAAAACATTTCAAGAGCACTGGCAAAGGGGTGACCTCCATAACATCTCATAAATAATATCTTCATATAATAAAATAGTGGAAAATGACAGTGAATGGATTTAATTATGTCAACAGTGGAGGTTTTAAGCTATGCACAGAAATGTATTCTGTGCAGAATGTAGCAGAAGATGACTTGCATCTTATATAAGATAACCAGAGCCAAAACTGGCCTAAACTTTTCCATAATGTGGAGGGTACAGATTGAACACCCTCCTGTGGGGGGGGGCGGGGGGAAGATGCAGAAAACTGGCATCCCTTCAGAGTTCATGTGCTGTAAGCCAAGGGTGGAGCTGAAGAGTAAAAGACAATTCCCGTCCGGGGCTGGGAAAGTCTGCTTCAGCGACTAACGGTATTGCTGTTCGGAGAACGGTCAGTAGGTAGAGCTCATGTCGTGAGCAAGGAAAGGAGAGAGCCCCTATCTCATTTTCTCAAGTACACTGTCCTAATGAGCTTTCTTATCTCTTCCACTGTGGTGAATAAAGGCGGAATTAATTGTCTTAATCCAGGCAAGGTTTGGACCATCACAAGTAAGATGGAGTATCCTGTGAAGCAAAGTTTTCTACAAGTGACATTTTTGATGGCTGTTTACAGACCTTGGCAAAATCACATTCAAAATTCCTTGGTAAAGCACCATTTAACTATTTTTCATGTTATTTAAACTAGAATTTAATACAAAAATTGATTCTTATGGAAATAAATCATTAATTAAAAATAAACAGAAAAGTAACCCGCCCCTGCAGAAGTCATGATATCAAGCCATAAAAGAGTAAAGTGTTGCATAAAGGAGAAATGGATTGCAGAATGAGAAATCAAAACAGTTGTACTCATGAAAAAAAGAAACAAGCATGTTCAGGCATATCAGAATGATTTTTTCAAAGCACGCAAGAATGTCCATGAATCGCAGCAAATAACTCCATGTCCAATAGCAAACTGCTGGGTACTGTGTGTCTTTCAAATGTATGCATTTATTAACCAATGGTACTACTTTTTGAAGCTTTTCTACATATTTAGTATCTTATTTCAATGATGAAAAGTTAATTCTTAGTCTTTAGGCAGGGTTTTTGAAATTCCTTGCAAATATGTACACTTTTTTTTTTTTCACAAGGCATTACTACATTGTTAAATATTACTACATTGTTAAATATCAGCTATTTCCTCATGAAATTTGCATGCACAGGAATTACGTAAATCCTTTGAAACCAGTGGGGATCTCTTTTTTTTAGCTCAAGGGGCTTCACACCCAAGTACAGGGTTAAAAACCCGCATCGTTGAAGTAAATGTGATTCGTACCACCAAATTCAGTGCAGAAATAATCTTAACTTCTAATTCATAGAAGTGTTATATATATTATTTTAGTACTACCTACAACAAATTTGTGTCAGACTTGTAGACGTCTGGGCCAAAAGATGCCAAAGTGATTTCTTCCGTCCACCCAGTAGGGTCCACCCAATATTCATGTTCGAGTGAGTGCATTCTGCCTTCAACCAGCAGTTCACAGCATGACTGTCAGGCATATATAGTTTGTCAATCAGACTCACTTCGTGTGGGACTGGATATGAAAAAACTGTGGCTTGAAGACTAATTCCATAATGGCCATAGACTGAATATACAATATCTTAAAATTCCTGTAATAACTTTAAAAAATATAAAACTATTTTCTAGGAGTCAATCAGATTGTTTTTGCTTTTTAATGTATGCTTTAGTGCATGGATGTTCCAACTTAATCTGCTTTCCCTGGACTACTGTACACAGGCATTAATGTCAGGACACGGTCTCTCTTCTAAAATGGTATCTTGCAAATGCTTCATGCCCCATGCAGAGTGCAGACACCCAGAGTTTGAAGCACGCTTATCCTCTGATTCAGCATCATTGGCGCAAGATGTAATAGTGAGAAACAAGCAGCGTTTCTGATTAGCAAAGTCCTGTGTGCCAATGAGGACATCATGCAAATGGCATCCCTCCACCCTGTTCAAACCATGCATTCGACAAAAGCAATTCTCACTTTACCTGTAAGGCTTCACCACTGATGAGGAAAGGGCCTTAGAAGACATTATCTATACCACAAACACATGAATGCTCGTGTCAATTCCAGGGAGCACATTATAACCATATTAACAAGAGTTGCCAAGACATGTAGCTATTAAATTATTTGCCTGCAGTTTAGCTAAGACATCAAAATTATAAGTTTAGCTGTATTAAAAAGCAGAATCTTAATGTTATTTTCTATTATTTTAACAATGTGAGAAGATATGTCAGTATTTGAAAACCTAACGTTATCAAAAATTTCTTTGGCTTATCACAATAAAATGTGTATTTTCAGAGGGTCAAAGCAAAATGTCTTAAAATTTTAAAAATATACAGAAAACTGTGGTATTTTCTTAGTGTCCAATAAACAATCACATTACATACTATGATTACATTACCAACTGCAATCCATTTTAGGAAATAATTTATGCATGGGATTAAGCTCACCACTTCTGAAGAAAGTACATGAGCATGTTCCCAACTGCAAGTTTCTTTTAACTTACTTCTTATCTGGAGCAGTGTTATTGTTTTGAAGAAGAGAACGCATTGCAAGAAGTCCAGCACTAAGTCTCTTTAATTGCCAGACTGATAAAAGGCCCCGAGTCCAACAAAACATTTAAGCACGTTTTCATCATTAATCCCAATACCAAGGGTCTAAGGTTGATCTGCCACGAGTACAAACGAGAATTCTCTGCCTGCAGAATGGAGAATGCTCTGCAGCAGAAAGGGCACGATGCTCTCCTCCTCCACTATTAAATTAATAGTAGCACTGTGATTGGTGGATACCATAGACGATGTTTGTGGAAGACGGCTGACAGAAGTGTCCCTTCACAGGAGAGGGAACTGAAGACAGCCTGTTTAGGACAGCTGGGTGCGTCCCACATCAAACCTGAGGTGGCAGCGGGGACAGGCCACCCCGGTGAGGCAGGTGCCAGCCTTGTGCTCCCTGCGTGGCTGTGAATGGCAGCCCTGACAGCAAGCTCAGGTACACTGGGGAATTTCTAAGACACCGGTCATTCCTATTGTATTCAAAGCAAATGTACTTCATGTATATTCTCGATAATCAAAAAAGATTTACAGTCTTAACATACCTGATGCACAACTTCTCATGCTAATGGATACATTGACTATTGGGTTAGTGGTTACAGCCAAAGAGAATAAGAATGTAATTCTTAAAAAAAAAATGGGAATTCTAGATAAAAATTGTGTGCCTAGCTGAACGTGGTAATTACCATCAACAAAAATAAGAAGGTATTTCCTGGAAACTATGCCACATTTCAAGAAAGGAGACTGTACCATCATAATGAGACCTTGGGGACTCCTGAAAATTATTTATTCTCAAGAAACAGTGGAATTTTCCTTCCAGTAAAATCAGCTGTTTCATACCTAAAACATTGCTTTTAACAAATATTTTAAAGCAAGAAAACACATCTTTGGATTAAATATGTATGCAGATTCTATTTCTGCTGTTTTAGAAGAAGATTCTGTGATGTTATACGACTTTTACAGGACAAAAACATGAGTTCACAGGAACCCAGTAACAAAAAAAATCTGAACTATTTAAGTGATTTTCTGAAATTTTATCTCAGACATAATCCAACAGACTTGCAAATCACTCCAGCTCCTCTCTTTTTGTGCTTCTTTAAAGTGTTCTTAAAATGAGCACATTTTTATGGTGTGATTGGAATACAGATGATACCTTTTATTACATACAACATTGACATCTAAATAAATTAGCAGTAGATATGGCATGCTGTTTGTGGAAGGGAAAAACAATGAATACTCTTGGAAGACAGTATTCGTTTCCAAGTAGCCTCCATGTGTCGCTTCACCTCCGCGTTGCAGTTAAATGGAAGCAGTTTGACCAAGTGAATCAACTTAGATTCACAAGACTTGATTGCTATTTCCAGTTGTGCTGGTAGCTTTTATATTACCTTGAGTGATGAACATCATAGATTCATAGAATTTTTATGGTTGGAAAAGACCTTTAAGATCATGAAGTTCAACTGTGAACCCACCACTGCCACGTTACCACTAAACCGTGTCCCTAAGCATCATGTCTACACATCTTTTAAATACCTCCAGGGATGGTGACTCTACCGCTTCCCTGGGAAGCCTGTTCCAATGCTCCAAGAGACTCTGTCAACCAGTCTCCCAAACGGGTCAAAGTCTACCCTCTGGAAGTCCAGGGTGACAGTTCTACTAACCTGCCTCCTTACTCCTCCAAGAATTGAAAAGTCTATCATTTCATGACCACTATGCCCAGGACAGCCTCCAACCTTCACATCAGCCACAAGTCCTTCTCTGTTTGCAGACAAGAGGCCCAGCAGGGCACCCTCCCTAGTTGGCTTCCTCACCAGCTCTGTCAGGAAGTTATCTTCCACACAATCCAGGAACCTTCTAGACTGTTTCCTCTCTGCTGTGTTGTATTTCCAGCAGATGTCTGGTAAGTTGAAGTTCCCCAGGAGAACAAGTGGTAGTGACTGTGAAACTTCTCCCAGCTGCTTATAGAATATTTTGTCTGCCTCTTGATCCTGGTTGGGTGATCCATAACAGACTCCCACCATGATATCTGCCTTGTTGGCCTTCCCCCTGATTCTTACCAATAAAGACTCAACCCTATTGTCACCATCATTAAGTTCAAGACAATCGAAACACTCCCTAAAATACAGGGGCACCCCACCGCCTCTCCTTCCTGGCCTATCCTTCCTGAAGAGTTTATAGCATGTCATCTCTCTGTGCTTTGGTTACTCTTGTGTTTACAATGGGTTAATAAGACTTACCTTCTTTTAGCCAAAGAGGTGGAAGTGCTATAGAAAAGGTAAGGTTTGCTTTTGTCATGCCTACTTTCTTTAGTACGGGAACATACCCAGATAAGAACTATATGTTGGATGTATTGTATATTAGGTTATGATTCTTATTAAACAGTAACATACATTTTAAAAATACTGAAACTATATAAATTGGTGAAATTTTCTCACATTAGCCCTTGGGTAGAAATTCCTACTGTACCTTTAACATGAAACTACGTATTTACAGATGCACTGTGTTACAGTGCAAGAACTCACCTGTATGGCTGTTCCGTTTGCAATATGTTGTTGTTGTAGATTTTGATTTGGATGTTAAGTAGGTTGAGTTGGAACCAATGGAACTAGAGGATAAGGATTTCCCAAGATTATCAGAACTCTTCTTTATAATATTGGTTGCTGTTTTGCTCCAATCTAAAAATGATTGAAAAGATTTACATAAATAATTACCATAGGCAATAAATGCTCAGTTTATTAAATTATGAACATTTCAGGTATCAGATGCATTTCTTAATGCTACTTATAACAAACAGCCTATCCTTTTCCTGTCACGTAGCTTTGGTTCTTAAGAAACACAAGAATTATTCTAACTTGATTTACTTTGTTGTTTACCACGGTAGTAAAAATTGGTTGCTCTAACACTCTAAATATAATTTTGTTGGATGACAGAACTGTAAGAACGACCCAGCTTTCCAGGCTGCAGGAGAGCAGTGAAGATCTGCAGCAGTATCAGACTGCCAAAGTTTCATCACCTGAACAGAGAAATCTGAAGGGACGGACAGGGAAGGGAAGGATAGGAGCATTTACAGTGGTCTTATTGTTTGACGGCTTGATCTGCTAGGGTAGATACCACATACTAGTGTGTTTGCACTTGTTATAGGGTTTAGCATATTGGTGGATTATTAAAAAACAATGAATAATAATGGTTATTTAGTAGTTCACATTTGAATCATTTTGTCTGAACCATGAACACAATAGGCTCTCATACTGGAACAGCTTCCAAAATTAAATTAAATAACTAATACCAATAAACTTACTGAGGAAAACTGACACTGAAAAACTCATCATGTGTCCCAATACCGGTAGAATAAATATATCTAACTACTTTTGTATTGTATACTTGGAGGTAGGTACAGGTAGTTTCACGCTTTAGTCTTGTTGCTGTAATTGACTGTACTGCAATAAAATTCACAAAAGGGAAGAGAAGTCCAAACTAAAGACACATGGGCCACTTTAGCCTTGATTTAAATCAAGACAAATATTTTATCCTTGATAATTGCTATAGGGTATAGGTTATCCTTTCTTTGATCTAGCTGTGGCAGCGTTGCAAGGCCCTGCCTTGTTTTTTTTCTTGCTTTATCATAACATGTCCTAAAGTACATTTCAGTTGGATAGGTATGCAAGTTCACATTTGGCCTATATTTCACTGTTCTGCCTGAAAACTGTGTCAGGTTCATGAAGAATAAAATCAGTCAGTGGTGATGGACTGGTTAATGTTAGGCATAATGACAGCACATCAACTGTACCAATGAAGTACTCAAATCCTTCAGGTTTTTTATTTCTATCATACCCACAAGCTGCCCAACAGCAGCATAAAAATCTGGAAATAATTTGATCTGTGTTTTCCAGTTGAGGAGTTACAGCATGAACCACATGGAAACTGAACATACGAAACAATCTGGATGCCTGATCAGAATGAATATGCTTTTCCTAATTTGTGTGAACTCATTAACTCAGGTTTTCTTACTACAAAGTGAAAGCATAAATGTTTTATAGCGTACAATGAGAATGCACTCTCAAAAAAAGCAGAGCAAGACAAAGAAAAGTCTTGATGGCAAAGCAGTTAAAACCTTGAAACAAACCTTGGATGCCAAGAGAGAAAGGACACAAGGGTGTTTGGAGCACTGTTATTATCCGGGATAGACTGGCTTATTTTACCAGGCAATGAGCTTATGCCACCTTACACCAACTGCAAATTTCAACCCTGGTCATTGAGCAAGAGCCATATGAACGAGAACTATATGGTCCAAAATCATTACATCATAAGGCAAGCCAAGATACAGTTGCCTAAACACAGGAGTCTAATGCCATCTGAGATGTCCAAAGGTGCAGGAGGTTATGAACACAGTGTACTGAGTGTTGCATTTCAGTGTCCAAACCAACCGTTCTCCTGTCTCTCTGAGAGTTACCGATAAAGATGAACTTCAATTCTGGAACCAAATCAGGCTTCTGCCAAAGGAATTTCCTATGTTTTTGAGTCTCTAATGGTCACTCTGAATTATATGGTAAAGGACAGAACAGTTTGAAAAGGCAAAGATAAAGGCAAAAAACCTCCAGGTATTTCTATCCTCTTAAGAGTTGCTCCTGCATCAACCTAACAGTCCACACAATTCAGTCAGCATACTGTAATGTAGGAGAAAAGCAGTAAGATTGCCTTTTGAATGATGGAGTTTGAATCTCTGGGTCTTTTTTTTTTTTTTTTTTTTTTTTCAGGGTCCAAAGGGCCTTCCAAAACCATGCTCACAGCACTACAAAATTTACCAGCTGCCTTCAGTGGAAAACTGAAAGAGAAGACTTGAGAATTTTTATGAAGTGATATCTGAAAAGTCCCTTGGCAATTGTTAGCACTGAACTGAAAGCCTATGATTAATCTATTTTTCCACATCTCTGGCTTACATTCTGTTATATTAAAAATAACATAGCGAGCTGTTCACCTGGACTTTTATGGACTACTGCAGCACCTAAGGAGGGGAGCTGTGAACTGCTTTTACCTGAATTGTCTGCCAGTCGGAATCTGCCACAACAGAGATGTCTCCTCCATTGTTTCTGCACATTTTCTTTCATGGCACAATGGAATACAAATATAAATAAACCTGTGACAAAAGCAAATAAACAGCAAATGAAGAATGTATGTATAAACAGACAAATAGATTAACTAAAATCTTCTAACAAAAGACTATGAAGTATAAGCAAAGGAAAATCCTCTTAAACGTTTCTTATTGTCATCTATGCCTCATTTAGGAGATATGAAAATTAATTAAAGCTTTCCCATCCTCTAGCTGCTATATAAGTGCTTGGGATATCAGAAGAGAGAGAACAGGATGCCTTCTATTGACACTGTTGATTTAGATACGGCTCAGAGTGGATCTTTTAATTTTTTATTTTTTTTTTTGGTTTAGAGGAAAATAATTAAAAGGTTTTGTCTTTGAACCAAATGAGTATTTTGCAACAGCAAGAACCAGATTGCAAAGTAAATACAGACACTATTATATTAGCAAGAAGATATTTTATCTCCTTCTGTTCCATATTTACAGAACTGTGGGCTGGAGTCTTTGAAAACCAGAAGTCTTGTAATTGGCACTAAAGAGTGCCCTGAAAAAGCATGCTTGGATGTATGTGCATCACATGCATGTACTTGAAATGACTATGAAAATGGTAAGAATATGTTCACAAGTACTAATTACTACTTACTTCTGAAGAAAATTACCTGGTTTGTGCATGCAATTGCAATAAATGTGTTTTAACAAAGTTTTTGTAGAGTTCATGTTTCTCAAGCAACCATATAATCTTTATTTTCAAGACTGAAGTTAAGCATCTACCATGTGGTAGAGAAGGTCTTAACTGGGTGTATGGTATGATTTCATCATTCTACAGAGATACTTCAGAGCTAAATATAGAAGTTGGAAATCTCATATGCTCCTGGCGCTTCCCAGGCAGGCACTGGTTGTGGAATCTTCCGTCGTTCTCCAGCTTGGCCTGTTCTTGTTTTACTTTTATTCACTGGGAGAGAGCCAATCTGGGGCTGAACACCTGATGGCAAAATGTTACCACCAAATCCCTCATGATTATAACTTAAACATGAATTACTGCTACATAAAGTGGGTGAACAGGCTTCAGTGCCATCCTCTGAGACTGTTCCTTTATGATTATCATGAATAGCTCCATATGCTAAAGCAGATTATGTTTCAGCTGGCAGAACACAATCGCAGGGTATAACTTAGAAAAAACTGCTCTGGAGCATAAAATTATCTTCTCTCCTCCAAAGTACCGAGGTCTAATTTTGCATGAATTCTTGTCATTGAACTGGACTTGTATTTGGCGTCAGGCCAGGCTCCGACCACTGAGTTCAGTTAACTTTAGGTAAAGGTTGTGTCATGAAACATTTTTTGCAAAATTTTTCATGAGATGATGGGTTAAAAAAAAAGAGAAGCACAATTTAAGGAAGACAAACATACCTTAATGCATCCCATATGCAAGCTCTATTGAATTATGGTTACTATGTTTGCGTTTAGTAAAATATTTCTGTGTGTGATTTCTTTTAAGCACAGAGTAATTCCAATGCAGTCACTAGAAGCTCTTACAGGCTTAAAGTCATGCAGCTGTTTGTGGCCCAAAGTACCTCTTAGGATGTCTGTACAGCTATAAACTTACTAAATTGATGCTTAATTAAATTGTGATGAATGTTTGGAATATTCTGAATGGTTAAAAAAGAAAATGCGTATGTCTATAGTAATACAGAACGAATGTACTGCATTAAGTACTTTGCCTTTGCCCTGTCTGGGCTTGGTCTCTGAATTTTTTTTTTCTCTGTATTTCATTATTCATTAAGTTTACAATGTGCTTTAGTAATACAGCTTTGGTTTTGTTTCCCAGAGCCAAATCAGACCCTAGGCTTGGCTCTAGCTTGGCTCTGACTTGTAAGTTTTTGGCTTGCCCAGGCATATATATAAAATGAGCAGCCAAAAAAGAGATGTTCCCAGATATTTTATTCTGAGCATCAAAGAGAGAAAAATCATTTCCTATGTAGATGAAATAGCAAAGTACAGTAACACCAGTAGTTGCTGCGATTTACTTTTTCACTGCCAGTGCACAGAAAACTAGGTTGATGGAGGCTTCTGGTACAGCTTAAAATACTAGCGCAGTTTTCAAAAACTTGCGAGAGAGAATAAACATATTTACTGAGGGCTGAATAATTAAGCTCATGCTAATACTGATGAAAGAATCGCCATACTGAACTGCTTTTCGCTGCTACGAAACGCTCCCAGACACAAATCCTAAATTTTTTTTTGCTCCGTTCCATCCCCTTATTGCTACATGTGCACTACACCAGTTGTATGTGATTTTAAACATCCTATTTCTTGTTTCTTTAGCTTTGCCTAGCTCTTTCTGACACAGCAATAAGCATTTTCAGATACGGGATTGCTATCTTCCTGTGCTTGATATGACAGGCCTGAACATATACTGTGCCATCTTTGCTACCAGAATCTGTGAAAAGCTCATCACTCTTCTTCTTTTTACATTTACTCCTCGGGTTTTTCAGTTTCATCTTCTGACTTAACTGCCTTCCAAATATTCATTCTTCCGTTGAACAGTGCTATTACCCCACAGAGACTTAAGCAGCGGTGATCAACCTTGTGCACACTGCACATGCAAGCTTAATTGATTGCACTGGAAATTCTGGTTACAGAGAATTGTTGAATTTGATCCTTGGCCTGCTTTTCAGAGTTTTACTCTTTTTTCATGTTCTTCCCATACTTCTAATCTCTCTAGGCCCTTCTGAATTTCTAACATGGACACATTGCAGCAGATACTTCATATGCTGCTAGGGGAGTATCAGAATTTGTCCTTTGGAAGAAAAGTCTTTAGTAAGAACAATTCCAAACAATTTCTGCCATTTTGCCTAGCATTTTAGGTTGAAACTGACCCAAACCAAAAGCCACAACATTATTCTCTTTCCACGAAAGCTCAATAAATCTCTTAGCACAGTAAATGCGTCTCAACTGTAACAGATAAAATCCACACAGTGTAACATTAAGTACTTTTTCCATAAAAGGAAGATATTTTGCTGACCTTGGGAAAATTTATTTTTTATCTCAATATTTGTGTGCATAACACACGTTCCTCCAATGACATTCTTGGGTTTGTTCTTTGTTATTTTTTGGGGGGGCAAATTTATTTTTTCTATCAATGTGTGCGTGGTATAACATATGCCCTCCCATGACCTTCTTGGGTTTTTCTTCTTGTTATGTTTTTAATTGTTCTTTATTAGTGGGTAGGGCAAGCGGAGGTGGAGATTCGTCATTTGGTACAGACGCAAATTTCAACTCTGAGTTGAAAGTCTTTTAAATGTCAGCTATATAGCTCTGTAATTTATAACTATTTGACTGCAATTTATAGCATTTTTCAGAAGGATTAACTACATTGGAAAAATAAAATATTCAAAACATCAGTAAAGGAAACAAAAATAAGCTGACTGTAACGGTCACTGGATTTTCCTTAAAGAACCAAGGAATATTTCATATCTCTGTGCTATCTCTCCACATTGAAAAAGGACTGAATTTTGTTTTATGAGCTTCTCATGCCATAATAAAACAGTTACGAGCTTTACAGATTCCCTGCAAGAATAAATTAAAGGAAAGAGGCTTCCTATACTCATTATAATCAGTGAAAGGAAATGTTGAAGGTCATATAGCACCTATCTCAACAGAGATCACTTCGGACTGTTAGCTAGGAATAGCATCACTTATAATACAGTGCATTTTATGGAAAAGACCTTGAAACATTAATTAATTTAACTAAGATATTCAACCCATATATAGTTGGTATCATTATTCTGCATAAGGGGAAACTAATGAGGGTTTAGTATCAAGGAAAAATCTAGACAGCTTGGATTTGAGTTCCCTGGTCAAATCGTCGGACATAATATGTCCCGGAACAGCAGCATCTCAAATATTATTTTTTCACAGGAAAGAAATTCATCTTACCTTGCAATGAATTGAAAATTGAGAAGAGGTACAGGAAAGGAAGAGTTAAGGGACCCCAGGCAAAAAAGGCAAAGCCCCATGTCATGCCCAGGAGGAAGGTCAGGCTGACCACACTTCGGAGGTTCCTCAAGATCTCTTCCTTCAGGCTCCGATTAGTTCTTTTCCCATTCCTCCCACAAATCTGCACCATCACCACAATAAACATGGCAACATTCATCAGAAACATGATTCCAAAGTAGCCGGCACAAGTCACATAAAACACAACTTCATTCTTGATCCAGCAGCTGTGAAAAAAATACAAAAATATCATAATTTTTAGATAACGCAAACTATCCTCCAATTATTTATAGGGCTACAAGGAAAGTCAGTCTATGTGTGATACCACTGATGCAGACCTCTACTTGGAAATGTATCCTTTGTCCTTTTTCTGTTTGTAAATAGGATGAAGACCAGCGGCATCTTAAGTGGCTATGGCCTACAGTATAATCATGTCAGAAATCTGAGGGTTGTACTGCATTTTAGTTAAAACTAATTAAAAAGGAAAGCTGACCTCAGATACAAGCTGTGGGAACTACAAACCCATCATGGAAAATTTATACTTAGTATGCGTGGCATACTTTTCATCTGTGTGAAGCACTGGATGCCTTAGTAACAGAACGGGCAAACTTGGATCTTTGGTATTAAAATCTCAAGTTTCTGCCACTTGATCTAAAGAATAACTCGTACATCTCTGGAGAAGAAGCAGGATGGGTAGTCCTTTGAGGTAGCCATTAGACAGTCAGCCATGTAGCTTCTTCCTCTAGCAGCAACTGACTGGAATGCTTAGCACGATACTTTAATAAAAATACAGAATGACATTTTTATTTATCAGGACAAAGCTTTGCCAGGCAAGGAACAGAAAACAAGGTAACAGTCATATAAAAATTTTAGCATTTGGAGGTTATTATCTGGACATCAAGAGAAGAACATAGAAAGCTATTAAACTACATTGACAAAAGGCTGGTTTATTTACAAAACAGACTATTTTCATACTACTTCTTTCTTTGCTCTTACCGAGAAGATACAGCTTTCATTTAAGATAAACCAAACCAGGTATTTTTATTTTATTTTGATGACAAAACTTATAAATTATTCTTTTGCCAGAGGAACATTTGTACCTGGCATTGGGTCATGTAGATTTTGCTACAATTTTCCTTATCTCCTTCTTCACATCTCAAATTAAAGTAATTTAGAATTTGATTTTGCCCACTTTGCTTGTTTAATGCACCTCTGACTTTTCCAAAGCAGTCTGACTGATGTTAATATTTTTTTTTTCAGATTGTAAATGCTAAATAGTAAGAGATTAAAAGAAATACTCACAAGTCATCTCCTCCTTGCCCATTAACATCTTTGCCATATAACTCTTTGCCATAAATATGACTTGCATTTGTATTAGCACTTGCTAAAACAATTGCTATCACCAGAGCTGGCAAACCTGTAACACAAGAAAACCTGTAGTTTGCTTTCAAATCTCCTAAACCTTTAAAATAATCAGACAAAACGGAATTATTGATGTCTCCATCCCTCTTGCTTTAGTACAGAGTATCCCAAGGTGGTTCTGTGTCAGAAAACTGCACAGAGAAGTAGAAGGAAACAATTTTTCAAACAGTAAAAATGTATAAAAATATAAGCATTTAATGGGCATTAATGAATAAGCCTCATAATGTTCTGTAAGGTAGAAAATGCTATCTTAGTATGCCATACGGAAGCTAAAGTAAAATAATCTCTCTTAATTACCCAAAGTTAAATTTGAAATTGCAAATTTAGGCTCTCATAATGTAGTGAGAAGAAGATTAACAAACTATTTTAAAAATAAGATCTAATGGAGGGATGGCATTGGGATTTTTTTATGGGATTTTTTTTTCCAGAAATGCTAATGTCACTCGATTAGGCTGGGGAACTGAGGAACATGAACTTGAACCTGTAATTTCTCCACTGCTTCTCTCAACTGTAAATTTCTTCTCTTTTTCTACAGCATTATATATCCTTCACTTAAATGTGTCCCCCCAAAAATCAAGCAAACTACATATTTTTTTCAATAATAAGGTAAAGGCAATATTTTTGGAAAATAGACAACTATGCAGAAGAGAACTCTGTGCAGAGAGGTACAGTTCACACAAAAGAAACGTACGTTTCCTGACATGCCTTATTTACACATCTTATCCTTGCTGTGACAAAACAGATTCAAAGGGGAAGAGGTTAATTTGCTTTTCCGACCACTCAGTCCTTGTCCTCTGCTGAGGTTGCCAAAGAGGATGCTAGTTGCCAATGGAAAGACATCAATTTTCAGTTGGACTGAGGTCAGTGCTCTAGCCATGAGGTTAATGGCTTTGTATTGTGTTGTATTATTTCAAACACAATATGTGCATTCAGGCAGAAGGCACAGATCCCTGATATAGAAGAAAAATGAAGAATAAAAGCCTTGCTGCCTGAGCCTCGCAGTTATTTTTCAGCATTACGTTTTCCATTTCAGTCCTGCAGCGTACACTGCTTAGGGCAGGCAGGATCTCTCTGTGGTTTAAACACTGTGCAGAAGCTCAGGAAATTTTGGTTGTTTCTGATTCTGCCATAGGCTTTGTACGTGTTGGCAAGAAACTTGAAGCTGGATGGAAGGCTTTTTGAAAGCCAATGCAAAGATCTCCATAGGCTTTGTAGCAACTGCAAGAGTTTCTGAATTCATTGTGTGCCACAGCTCTCCATCGCTGATATGACACTAACATTTCCCCCCTCCCGTTCTGGCCTCTCTGGAAAGTAAGACCAGTTTATCTGGTCGCTCCACTCCTCCTCGGGCTGTGAGCTGCTCTGGGTGGAGAGTGCCAGTTACGGTGTATTTGCACACAATCATACCGGGCAACGCAGCGGTGGGGAGGGCTGGCTGTACCCCGGCACTGCCACGTGGAGCTGATTGTCATTCTGCTCTGCCTTTGTGTAGCATCCTTTCGAAATACATGCTATGTAAATACTGCATCTGCCCAACTTACCCCAGCCAATGATGCAAAACTTCAGTATATATCGCCGTATATAGGTGTTGAACACTTTCACTAGAGCGATGTACATATGAACAGCTTCCAGTCCCATCCACGTAAAGGTGGCCAGCAGAAAAAAGTGCAAAAGTGCAGCTACAGCTATGCAGAGGCCATCTATGTCAAATGATGCAATCCAACCATCAAGCAAGAAGATCAGGTTAAGAAACAGCAGGGCTGTGCTCAAATTCATCAGGATTTTGGATGGATAATCTCTTCGCAACTTCCTAATGAGAGAAATATGGGTGCATATGATTAATTGTCTTGAATCACCCAAGCTGCTTACAGCAGCTGGGTTTACCAGTTTACAAAGTAAATAAAATCTCAGGGATCTCCCTCCTAGCTGTAAGCCTTTTTGGCAATAAGGCATAGTGATCTGTATGTCTGTGTGATATCACTGAAGGCTTCTGCTCTACGTGGTGGGGGAAACCCACCACTTTCTTTGGGCCCTTAATGAGCTACTTAACTGCCACAATATTTTAGCAGCTGATTTATTAGTAAAAAGCTTTCAAATTAAATATAATGCAATGTGTTTTGTACTTCAAATGAAGACTGAAGAAAAAGAAAACTCAAAATACAGCTGACCAGAAGCTAATATCTTGTCATTTTATATGTAAATCTTTACTTAATTTTTGGAATATATTTTCCAGAGCATGATGTTTTCTGTTTGCTTGTTTGGTTTTGTTGTTGTTTGGTTTGGTATTGTTGTTGGTTGGTTGGTTGGTTTTGGGGTTTTTTTTTGCTTAATAATAGGATCTCAGGAAGATCGAAGATCACGTCAATTTTCTGTTTTAACTGATACACATTGAAATGTATGAACCGAAGGGCAAGCTAACAATTCCTGCCATCTATGACCATAACATTATACCATAGGTAATGCAATAGGAATGCAATCATTGAACATATTTAGAACTTGAAAACCCCAGTCCCCTCTCCCCCCCTCCGCAGTGAACTGTCCTTCTTCAGCAGCTACTCTGTCCTGTCCTGTCACAGGCAGAATGGTTCCTTTGTGTTGACATGACTTCATCTTCTCTTTTCACTGTTTGCAGGACTGTATCACTTCAAAACTTTTGTATTCCCTTGAGTCACTTTCCCATTTCAGTAGGACTGCTGTTGAAATTGTTGTAACACTTCACAATTTATCTTGATTTTATTTCTCTTCCCACTGACTTCTGAAGGGCTTTAGGTTGTAATTGTTTTCAATGGAAGTTCCTCTTTTTATACTTGGGACTTGTTTTGCTCACACATGCATGATTTGTTTTGTTTTCACAAAAAGCCTGGTTGTGGATTTTAAAATAATATGTATCTGTTTAGAATCTAGAGGATGCTATACTCCCAATAGAGAAAATTCTGAGACACGTTGGCCTTGCTGCCCAGGCTGAGCAGCACAACATGTAGGAAAAAAGAGGAAAGAGCCTGAACTTATGTCCCCGTGAAAAAATTTCCACTAACGACATTGTGACCATGATTTTGCAGCTATTTTTTTTTTAAACATAGATTCCCCTTCCTAGACAAGTAAACCACATGAAGCTTATAACTAATTTATTGTATTCATCACATACAGGTAGTTCCTTTGTGATGTTTTTCATGGAACTAATACTTACTCGAATGCAATATATGTCAGAAGAGTTGCAGCTGAAAATATAGCAGATATTCCACAGCCTATGTAAGTGATAAAAGTGAGGACCTTGGTGTTCTGTGGGTCTATTTGTGTGACGGTTCTCTGAAGGTCCTACGTGAGAGAGGAGGAAGAGGCATCAGTTATAGCAAACACCTTTTCCGTGAGCACAACACTATTTCTCGGTAATCTGTCAAGTAAAATTCAAAAGCACTTTGGCAATACCACTATAACCCTGACACTAGGGTTCACGTTTGCTGAGTATCCTCAGTCTATAGTCGTTACACCTCTCACTTCCTTCCCATAGCTCTTGAAAACATTGTGCTTTAAGTATTATAACTGCTGTGATCAGCAGATCAGACAGAGCCTGATACTGACCCTTAGAATTCATCACCAACAATTCAAATGCACTTCCCTGGAAAAATTTCCCCTTTCCAAACTTTTTAGTTTGGATGCTGGTAGACAACTCTCTTTAAGTAGATATTTATGTTCAATGTGCATTGAAAATGTAATTTAGAAGTATTAATAGGGAGATATGCAACATTCTGGGGAGTTTCTGACATCACTTCTCCTTATTAAAAGTTTGTAAGAGTCAATGTAGCTAATCATCTACAGGTGAAACCAAGGGCAAGATATTGCTTTTTGTTTTTATGGTCTTTTTTGACATGCAAACTACAGCTATAAATAGAATTGCTCAGAAAAATAGTGACAAAGACAACATTTTAAAAAAAATTGGAAATGAAGCAGGAACATTCTGAAGATTTTTTTTTCCAGTTTTCTATCCAACTGTAATTGCCACATAGTACCGTCTGAGAATAAATGCCAGTGTTATTTCCTTTAAGGACATGAAAAAAATGAGAATTTTTGGATCTATATCACTGTGGAGTAAATGTGAGCAAATACTAACATATAATGGTGTCCTTTTTATAGTCAGTGTCACTGTTGTCCCTAGCAAAACTATCTAGCAAAAAGAAACCAAGAAAATGCTACAAAATACACCATTCTTCATAGGAAAAGAAAGGGGTTGTATGTAGTTTTTTTACACCCTGTCCCAACCTTATATGACAGTTTGTTTATATATAAAAGGAGAGTGTTATTTGAAAATAATTTAATATCTAAAGTCAGAAAAGATTATTCAAATGGAAAGCAATTAGAAGGGCCAAAACTGTGTAAAAATCTACTGGAACACAGCCCAAATTCAAAGAACTTCTGCCTTATTTCCCACTGCCACAAAAGCATTTGGGGAAGAGAAGGGACTCATTGAATATATCCTAAAGAAAGCCCTTTTTTTCTCCTTTCGAGGATGAAAAGTGAAACAAGACCATAATTTAGCTTGCAAAAAGACAAAAAGCTTGTGGCTTTTTCATATCTACATCTGAGCATGACGTGAAGAGAGCAGCTCTATTTAGAAGTCTCTGGAAGGCCAGAGCTGGAAAAGTCAGCACATGTGGCTTCCTTGTGTGGGTAAAGTCCTGTGTGTCATTGCAACAAGTTAAAACTCAACTACTTCCACAGCATTGCTGTGATCAGAAGCAAACATCTTTCCGTCAGGTATGTTTTAGAGGCTAAAGAATGTTAATTTCAGAAGGAAAGAAATGTTTCAGCCCATTACTGAGTGTAAAAAAATCACCAAATATTAAGAAAAGATAGCAGTATTCTACCTTTTACATGTTGGGATTTTTTTCTCTTGGAAAAACTTCACATGTGCAAATTGCTGGAGGCACCTGAATGCTAGAGGAATGATGTTACTGAGGCTGAACTACTTTATATGGTTCCCTCCTTCATCTTGCTCATGGGCTATGCTCTACCTATCTCAACCTCCCAGACTGGAAACTTTGCTTAAAGCTTTGCTATTTTATGAGTTACATGTTTTGTACCAGCCCTCAGCAGGCAGACTTTTTCCAGGAGAATTCCTGTACTGCAAGGCATCCCCAAAGCTGATTGATGCCATTTGTAAGAAAATGGCAAACATGGGTTTACACATTCACGGAAGAAGGTATTGCTTTATACTTTTTGACATTAGGTAAAAATAAATCTTGTCAGATTTGCAACCTAAATTTGCAAGGGGCAATTTAGCCCCTTGAATCTGAGGATGAAAGGGAATTATGGTGCTCCCTTGGCTTTTCATCCTCATTAGCAGTTTTACTGACTCTAGGACATTTCTCTTTCCCTGTTTTCCCTGACGAGTCTTTCTTTTTTTGTTCTGAAAACAGCACCTCAACGTTTTCCTACTACTTTTTTTTTTTTTCTGCAAACAACTTCCCACTTTCCTGATCTTGAAATTTCAATTCTACCTAGACCTGTTTCTTGTCCACTTCCCTCTTTTTACACTCTCCTGACTCAGCTGCAGATAATTTTTGTCAGTTTATATTATTGTTAAGGGAAGTGACAGGGACCCCGTGCACCTTAGGACTCATTAGATTTTTTCTGTTTTGCTAGTGGAAGTGTTAGCACTGGCCCTTGCTTTTACAGTCCCTGACTTCCTTTTTTCAACCAGCTACGTCTCGACTGAGAAGTTGGATGTTATAATATGCTATTTTTATTTTGATATTGATCAGAAATCTCAACCCCAGGCCTTTTGTGGCACAGTACTTTTCAAAATCTAGAATACTTTTATGGGCACATTTTACTTTTTATTTTATAATACTTAGCTACTTGTAAAGAATGAAATAATAATAATAATATACTTTCATTACTAACTTTATTCATTATCTCATTTCTGAATCCTTATCATTAGCTATTTTGTTATGAAAAAGAACTTTATAACAGCAGGGGGAAAGATGTGTTATTATTAAAAATCACGTATAAAAGGAATAACTGAATTAACAAAAATAAGAGTTGTCCTGCCCCAAGACAAACAGTGATTTCCATTTCTAGGAAAGATAACTTGGTGAACAGTGAGTTTGCCTACCATTAGGACCCCGAAGTGCGTGAGGTGGTTGCACAAGCAAACCGTCTCGTTTTCATTGGACTCTGCGTCCACTTGACAGCCCTCAGGGTTCCAGCCACCGTTGCCACCTGAGGAAAAGAAATGGGACAAACCACAACTTCCAACAAAGTCCTATCACCACCTCTTTTAACAGATTTCTCACTTTGTCTTCTGCAAGTGCAGAAGTGCTTTCTCAAATTGAACAACTGAACATTAAAAACAATCAGGAAAAAAGCAAGTGTCAGATTTCCTATTTTGTACAGAGAATCACACCAGATGAGTGTCCCACTAATGGCCTACTGAGCGGAAGCAATAGATGGAGGTCTATAATAAAGGTAGAAAGCATTTTGGCGAATGAGGGATGAATAAGACCTACTGCATGGATCACACATTAAGACACACCTTAGTTTTGCCCAACAATAGATGGTTTTAGAACTCCCTTTTACCACACTGTTGTGATGTCTACACCTGCCTCCCTCCTACTCACGCACCCCCAGGCACATGAAAGCATTTATGACCCAGGAGTAGAGGGTCCCGCCCTTCCTCTCCGCAGTGGGTAACGCAGAAGGTGGAATCCCAATTATCCTTTGGGGCCTTAAGGAAAAGTATGAACTAAACTATCCTTTACTTGCCCCTCCTGAAAAGGCTATTCTGAAAAATAAGTAGAAAGATTTTATTTTTAAAAATTAAATGTTAAAAAGTAAAACTTGTATTTCTGATTAATTCTCATTTCATTTTCCCTGCTAAAATATGAACTGATTTTGTGAAATAGTTCATATTCTCCAAACTCTTAAAGACATTTTTGCACAACTCCAGGCAAAATCCAGCAAATTATCTGACTGGCCCCATAACTTTACCTCAAATTCAAGACAGAATCTCTCAAAAAACTGTGAACATGTTCCAAAACCACTTAAAACTCTCTCCCACAAGCAGCCACTGAGAATAGTTTTTTCCCCGTGTGTTTCTCCTTTGATGTGCTTCTTAAGTTTAGCTTCCTAACTAGGTTCTTCTTTTTTTTGGCTCTTTTTTATCCTTCTGCATTCTCCTCAGTTCTTCTGTCTGAATTCCCTGCTTTCAAGTACAACCTTGGATGCTAAATTTTTTTTCTTGCAAGACTCCCTGTACTAAACCCCTCCAACTGGTAAGGACAGTCACTTCTTCACTCAATCTGTTTCACTGAAAGGAAGAGCAACATCTCAGTCGTGAAGTCAAAAACAGAAGGATCTGGAAAGTCATCCCAGAGAATGGCTTTGTCTGTGCAAAGGATGAAGGGCCTGAGCGTAAACTCACACAGGGGTTAGGCAGGAGCAATGAAGAATGGGGTAAAATGCTGCCTTATGAACATGTGTCTCTATATGGGACCTCATCATGCCAACTGTTATCCATTTACTAGGTGGATGAAATTTGTGTAATGTAGTTCCTTCTTCCACAGAAAAAAAAAAAATAAATCTGAAGTTTTCTAACAGGCACAACCTGACAATAAAATAACCCAACATTTTAAAAATGATGAGTTAAAAGCATGGCTAAGAACCATTCATATGTCTGAGTTGCATTACTATTTAATTTGCATGTACAGACAGATCAGTGAAAAATGGCTATTAGATATAGAAAAGTAGAGAAACTTAATTCACAAATTTAAAATGTTAAACAAATTTACATGAAAAAAACTTTTTAAAAGAATATTTAACATCTGCTGTTACAAGCAACTGTACTAACCAGAAGAAATGATACAGTCTAAAGACATAATTTAATTCTAAAAGGATTTATTAAGAAGCAAAATGGCCAAGACTGTGATCGATTTTAAAACTTAGACACCTTTATTCCCCACATAAAAGAAATTACAGTATTTTTATACTTACCGTTTTTGTTCATATCCCAGAAGACACAGGTAGGCTTAGGATCTTCCTAAGAACACACGAAAAAGTAGACTTTCATAGAATATATACCTCTTGTATACCTCTTCAGACATAAATCTCATCAACATACACATTTACAATAGATGTTTTACCACATATCTTTTCATTTAATGAGCAGAAGAATAAATGTAATTTTGACTGTTGAAATTTTGTCTAATGTCAAATTAGAAATTATTCTGCTAGAAAGACAGATCTGCCCAGATTATAAAATCTACAGGACTGCTCCTCTGCACTGTTCCCTTTCTACATCCTCAGAATAATGAAGTTTTACTGTCTCATTAAAGTTATCCAGCAGTATTATGTCTTTACAGAGTCTGAATACCTTTTACTGTTCACTTCCTTAGGACTTCTCAGTGAATCCTCTATGTAATTGGCCTTGAAAATGTGCAAAAGCCTACTGAACCTACGTGGAGGTTGTTTTGCCTGACCTTAAAATAATCATTATAATGAAATGCAAGATGAAGTTAATCGAACTGAGAAATTACAAAGCAGTTACTCATTGCATAAACATTTTACTTAGGTATTGCACTTTAACATCTTCTTTCTTGACTTCTCTAGTGCTATTGTCTCTTTGGGAGTAGCTGCTGACAACTCGTCTGAGAATAGAGTCAAGCTCACATGTTTTTTAACTGAAACAGTATGTGCCAAAAGGTTGCATTTGGTCTCTGTTTTGCTAAATTAATTGTAGTCATCCTTTAATAATGTGGTTCTGTCCATTCTTCCTTTGCTGAAAACCACATAACAACAAAATAACTTGGGGAACTACTGACAAACCAATTCATGTTTGATCAAAGAATTTAAGTAATTCTGAAGTTACGGTGCAATAAATTGCTTCACTGGTCATGAACATGCTCATGATCAGACATTTTGCCTACAGTTATTGGCACAGAAATTGCCTCTGAGTGGCGGAATCAATAATCTTTCAGATAAATGTTAGATCATGAATGGAGGAGAAATGTGTCAGGATGGGAGAGGTTATTTGTTTTCACTTTTTGCTTACTTCCTTTTGTTCTAGAGTTTTTATTTCCATTTAAGCTTATGTTCTTACTCAAAAGCCATGCAAATCAATCAGGCTATATGATCAGTCGTCTGTACTATATATAATATGAATGCCTGTTCATTTGAATAATCAGTCTTGTCTTACCTGAATTTTGGTATGCTTAATTGTAACCTTCACATAATCCTGAAGATCCTGAATGGTTATGTTTCCAATACTGCATGCCACCACAAAACTGGTCAAATTGGCAGGATTTTCTGCATCCTTTGAAAGATTCAGAAAAATATAATAAATGCTTACAAAGCACATAACATAAAAGCCAGAGTAGCCAGTTTCATTTTTGCAGCGTGCCAGAATAAATAAGTTGTCAGCATTTCTACACTTTTGATCACGCAATATAAGAACATTATGTTTATAAAATCAAATTGTGGGCTTGCCTCATGGAAGTTTCCCTATTTTCCTTGTACCCCTAAACATACATAGACACAATTATAGGGAGAGGTTAGAAGGCATAAATTCCCCCTTTAATCAGTATGTCTGATGCCAACAAAATTATAACTCAAACAATGTAGCAGATAACAATGCATGATACAATTAGCTCATTTCCCTAAACAAGAATGAACTAGTTTGCTTATCTCATTGTCAACTCTGTCCTCTTTAGTAGATGCAAAGTTTTTGGAGAATAACCTGTTTTCTGTGTACAGTTGTTAAATCATCCTCCATCTTAAAATGAATACGAAGTAGTAAACAAATTTGAAGCAATGTTAAATACTGCAGGAGAAAATATTTTCTACCAGGTCTTATTTCATGAGTGTTTAAATAGAAGAGTGACTTTCTCACCATGCAACGTCATTGCTAACCTCCAGTGAAATAGTAGCAGGTCGAGAATTTTCCAAAAGAAAAGTTTTCCTTGGAAATTGATGATTTATTAAATTGAAAGTGATTTGGAAATACTATTTTCTTTTGATAAAATTCCATTGAAGCCTGCATAGTTATTTGCCTGGCTGGCCTTATGGGAAGCTTGGTCACTGCCTGTGGCAGATCTTAGGTCAACCAAAGTCGATTGCCACTCACTTTCCCTACAAAAATCTGGGCTGCCAAAGTCCTGAATGCTCCTGAGCCCTTCAGTACAGGGGTTCTGTTAGTCTGACAAGATGTCAGGTATCAGCTCAGCACAGGGCTCATGAGATCCTAGCACTCATGAGAGACAGAAGATCTTCAGTTGTTTAGTGCATGTTATCCTGAGAAGGATATTTCACTTCCAAAGTACTGTATCTAAGAGCTTTCAAACAAAGTGCTTCAGATTATACAGGAGCTTTCTGACACAATTTCCTAAAAACTTAAAAATTGCAGAGGAATGAAAATGCAGAATTATAGAAATTTTTTGAGCATTCTAGTCCAACCCCCTGCCAAAGCAGGTCCACCTAGAGCAGGTTGCACAGGAACGTGTCCAGGCGGGTTTTGAATGTCTCCAGAGATGGAGACTCCACCACCCCCCTGGGCAGCCTATTCCAGTGCTCTTCCACCCTCAAAGCACTGGATGCTAGATGATCTAGATGATCTCCGGAGGTCCGTTCCAACCCCATATCATTCTGTGATTCTGCGATTCATACAAGAGAAAACCTCTTGGCTACCACCAAACTTTCAACATCTGGCCCACAGTCCATGGAAGCCTTTGGAACAATTTCTATGGCTTTCAGTGGATTCTGTCTCTATCAGATAACAAAAACTAGAAAGAAATATCAGACGGTCTCTTTAGGGTAAGCAATTTCTTATATTGTTACTTGTCTATAGAAAGGAATAGAAACAGTGTGTGTGCTAAAGTAAAATGCAGATAACTGCTTATTTAGCTATAAGGCTATGTGCAGCTAAAGTTAGGGGGAAGCTTGTAGCCAATAAAATATACAGAGGTACAAAGTAAAGCAATGCTGAGGCTAGAGTCAATGACAGAAATCTGGACTAGACTAGACAATCATTACAATTCACATATTTATCATATTTGCACATTATTTTCATGGCCTCAGAACTGACGAAGATGGGATCCTTCCAACCCAACTTTAGACACGTAAAAAGATGCTTAGAACTGAAGTACCCATTCATTCATAGTCAATGAAAGGAAACTGGCACATCCAGAGCATAATCCATTGCACCTAGTCTATACATCTAGGTTGAACATGGGTTGCCTAAGTGTCCATTTTAGAGGCTTTAAGATATCCAGCTGCTACTGCAGAAGATCTCACATCTCTTACAGATTCACTATCACATCTGCTGGCCAGTAGTACAGTACATTGGGGTGTCTCAAATTGCACTACGGTCCTTTGTCTGGGGAACTGATGCCTACTCCTGTACTGGGACGAGATGTGTCACTCCTCAGTGGTGTCTATTCTTTTCCACTGACTGGCTTCGAAGGGAGCTTGTGGACACCAGCTCAGGCATAGGTATGTACATTGAACACAGCTACCTTTGGTGAAATGAATCCCACCCTGAATAGCTTAAATGAGTTTGTCATATAGTCTTTTTAGTAATGTAACCATCAGATTTTAATGAATGACAAGATAAAACTTAGTAGCATTCTCTCAGTTGCAATTAAAAAAACCCCTCCAATATTGTAAAGTATGATGTTTCAATGTGATGTCGAAAGCTTATAAGAAATACATCTAGTAGCACTGGTTTTTTTTTTAATTGCAATAGGAAAAAATATGTTTTATACTTTTATACTAATGGATAAGGTTATTGGGTTTGAGATGACGTGAAGCAATTTATTTTTAGACTACTTTTTTTTTAGACTTTATTTTCAGACTTACTAAAATGTGAGCTTTACACATTTTTAATTAATTGTTTTGAACATGTCACCTATGAATAGTTGGAAAAGCACCAAAAAATGGAAGGAATTCAAATTTAGATGAAAATTTTCCTGTGTTTTTGCTTTTCAATGACTTACTAAGTATCACTTAGAAACACATTCTAGTCCCAGTAAAGGACACATTCTGTCTTTATACGACTTTATGCCATTATGACAAGCATACATCGGTATTCTTCTGGTTTCCTTATTAAATATATCCATCCTGTTTTTCTCAAAAGCAGGCCTCAACACTATTTTAAATAGTTAAAGATACTTTGGGGTGTATTTCAGAAGGCAACTGAGGGTCATGGGTATTTTCTTGCCTAGACTATCTGAAGAATCTGGATACACTGCCAATAAAAACGATAATATAGGGACAATACAATACTACAGAGTTCTGCGGATGCACAAGAGCCAAAGGTCACTTGAAATACTAATGGGAAAACAAACTCAAGTCTTCTGAGGCTCAGTCTACAGTTCACTATAAAACAATGTTTCCTTCTGAATTAACTCTTTTTTTTTTTTAAATAGGTAAGTTTTTAGTTGTTTTTTCCAAGCTGCAAACTCTTCCTAATTTTTTTTTGGCATCTACCATGCAGGAACTATTTATAATTGCCATGTGATGGGACCCGAGAGAGAAAAAAATCAAATCTACCTGAGTCCCTTTAGTTTTCAGGTACAAGTATTGTTATCCTTATTCCATATTACAATACAGTATGAGAACACATATATGAAAAGAAAAGAATATTCTCTGGCTGATGACCACCATCCCAGAGTTTCCAACTGACTATAACTAGTCAGCTGGATATGACTACCAACCAGCTCTTTTAGGGAAAAGAGAAAGAAAAAGTACTTGGCAGCGTTATAGGCCAAATTCCCTTCTGGTAGAAAAGAACCTGGCTCCACTGAACATCAAGGGCCTATATTAATGCATTTTAACAGAAGTTATGCCCTTTAAGAGGCCTACTTACTACTTTACTCTGATTGTAAGCAGTTGGGATCCAGTTTTCATAGAATCATAGAATAGATCGGGTTGGAAGGGACCTTTAAAGGTCCAACCCCCCTGCAATGAGCCAGGGCATCTTCACCTAGATCAGGTTGCTCAGAGCCCCATCCAATCTGGCCTTGAACGTGTCCAGGGATGGGGCATTTACCACCTCTCTGGGCAATATATTCTAGGGTTTCACCACCATCATTGTAAAAAAATTTTTCCTTATATCTAGTCTAAATCTTCTCTCTTTTTGTTTAAAGCCATTACCCCTTGTCCTATCGCAACAGGTTCTGCTAAAATGCTTGTCCCCATCTTTCCTGTAGGTCCCCTTTAAGTACTGAAAGGCTGCTTTAAGTTCTCCTCTGAGCCTTCTCTTCTCCAGGCTGAACAACCCCAACTCTCTCAGCCTGAGTTGCTCCAGCCCTCTGATCCTTTTTGTGGCCCTCCTCTGGACCCACTTCAACAGGGCCATGTCCTTATGTGCTGAGGGCTCCAGAGCTGGACGCAGTACTGCAGGTGGGGTCTCACGAGAGCAGAGTACAAGGGCAGAACGACCTCCCTTGACCTGCTGGCCACACTTCTTTTGATGCAGCCCGAGATGTGGTTGGCTTTCTGGGCTGCAAGCACACATTGTCAGGTCATGCCCAGGTTTTCCATAGATTATCCTGAGAAAAAGTTTGTCTCATGTGAAAGGAATTTGCAGTCGAATCACTGACTTGAGTTCAACTTGGACACTTTGGCTATTTTATCACTCTGAACATAACACTGTTTCTAGTGCCTACATCGGCTATCACCTTCTCATTCTTGTAACTCACGAGAAGCTGTAAAATGATTACACCACAGGAAACTTATACCAGCTGCCTTTGACTCACCCTAAATGAAATTACTTCAAACACATTAAAGTTTACCTGAAAAAGACCATTTTTGTTGAAGAAAGTAAATTGAGCCCTCGATATAACTTCAAACTCATCTTGACTTAAATTCCTCAGTAAACTTGGTGGCAGAACAACAGAAGCGAAGGCATTTGTCTGATCCTTGTCAAAATCTATCTGTTAAATAAAAACAGTGGAAGAACATGTTCAGACAAAAACCAAACCAACCATTGCCCCAAACTGGGTTCACACCCTTGCACAAATATATCTAAACATGGGACTAGAACAAATCAACACTAATATGACCTGTACCTTTGTAAGAGTTGATGCAATACAAAAATACAAAAAAGGCTTAGGAGGTTTTTCCCACCCTTCCAGCATGAGATCAGCCTTCTGCTACAGAAAGGAATTAGATAAAACAAACAAACAAGCTCCTCAACTGCTACAATGATGATTTGGAAATAATGAGATGGCAATAATGGCACTCATAATAATTTTCAGTAATCTTCAAGATATTTTTTCGCATAGCAAACAATGTTGAGAACAGAAAGATATGCTCTGAATCCTTCTTTCTTGAGCTGTATTATTTGCACACCTGAATTAATTCTCTTATGAGCTCTTCTCATTTCTCTGTTACAGGAGAGAGATGTAAAAATAATGATTAGTGTCACCTCTCTAGATTTATTGGGCTATGCAGCACAAAAAAGACACTTTCTGCCATCAATATAAGCTTAATCTATACTGGCAAGGTGTCAGACAGCTGAAAGCCCTCTATGGCAGAGGGATGTAATAAGTTAGCAGGAAATAAATGAGGATGGGAACTTGGATTTCATTAGCTACCAGACAGCAAGCAATTCTGTGACTGCACCTTCTCCCACCATGGCATACTCAAGATGTTGCCACCCTACCCATCAAAGGAAGGGGAGCAAGACATCTCGCAGTGGCTTTATAGTAAAAGCGTTCAAGAATTTTACTGTGAGATAAGGAAACTCACACTCTTGACTTCTCCAGAGGCAACTTGGTCATGTATTTATGCCTCTCATCATCAGTCGTATGATTCTAAAGCACCATTAGCTAATAGAAAGTTAAAAAACATAGGTTACTTATAGATTTATTTAATTTCTAAATTTTCACTGAGTTTCTGTGAATAACAGGAATCCTTGAAAATTGGTAAGAAGTGGTTCAGAGATATCTCCTAACAGGGCTAAATGCAGTTGAATAAAAGGTTTTCAAATGATAATTCTGCCACATTAAACACAAAGTGTGTGTGTGATAAAGATGTCCCATTCGGTATTGTCTGCAAATAGAGTGGAAGAGGCTTCTATAAAGAAGCATGGATATATTACAGGAACAATTTAATCATATGAATCACCAAAAACTAACTTAGTCAAAGGTTTGGCAAGAAACATAAAGACACAGGAGACTGAAATAGAATATTTCCAAATTGCCATGGATACATTTGCTTCATATCTACTTTAAGAAAAAAAATATGAAATAAAATCTGGAAACATTCTGACATAAAGCTTGAAGAGTTTAATGCTCCCTGCTGAGCCTGAGATAGATCATCACATCACTGGTGAAAAACCTGGGCTTTCACAAGGGAATCTCCCTCCAGCAGGGATAGCAAATATCTTTCCTGATAGGTATGGAAAATATAAACAGTGACCACAGCTGCTGCAGGCTTTTCTGGTAGGAAGGATGCTAAGAATTCTCAATCAGCTGTTGGAAATGTGAAAGTCTGAGAACAAATTCATGTTCCAATAGGAACATTATAAATAAATTGACGGAGTTTGGATTTTATGATTATTTAGACAGTGCTGTAATAAATGATTCCAGGGCAAGAAAATTCCTGGATGTCCTCAAGCCACAGATGGTAATTCTTATTATACATGCAAACATCCCAAACCTGACTTCAGAATTTTTCCTTTCCTCTTTCCATAAATACAGGATGAAAACTGGAGGAGAAACGTTCCTTTGATAACAATTAAAGAACAATCAGCTATTGAGCCTCCCTAATAAGAGAGCTAAACAAAAGCAGATTTACAATCATGAAAAACTTCTAATAAAATTAATTCAAAGATATTTTAGACAAAATGTCTACGAATACGTGAAAACTCAGTTACATTAAATCCATTTGTATCTATTCAAAACAGCATTTGAGTTTTGATCCAAAGTCTATATACACAGCATGTAAAAGGCCTGCAACCTATTATATTACTACTACTTTTTCTAGCACTGTCTTCATTCCTGTTTTTGATTTTTACAGTACATAGTACTTCATAAAATGATCACACATTTTTTTAGGATTGTTGTCTTGCCAATTTGCAGTGGGAATTAATTTGGTTCCGTAAGTTGCTTATACTCTAGTGATTAGTTTTTAACCATTTTCATAATGCCATGTTTTGTTTGAATTCACTTTTGGTTCCTCTGGCCCAAGTGTCAGTAATTTTTTTTATTTTTTTCTGTTTAATCATTTCTGTGTGTTTCTCCAGGTAAGGTTCAGTGTATTTGAATGGTTAGACTCCTAGGAAATTCAGATTACATTACCTCTGTCACAGACTTATTATATGACTGTGAAAAAAATACTTTGTACTACATTTTTAAAAGCATTTAGGTGCCATAGGAGGCAGACAGGAATACAGTGCAATTTTATAAGTCTAGGCACCTCATTGCTATTCACAGAATAGCAATTCTCATTCAACAGAATGAATTGCTCATTCAACAGAACCTTTGGAAAATCCCAATTGGTTCTCACGTTCATCTCAAATGCTATTTCATGGCTTTTAGATGTCTGAGCTTTTTTATTTGTGAAAAGAGAAGAAAAAATATTTTTTGAGGTGATGACAAATATCTTAACTACAGCAGCCCATCTAGATACTATGGTACTGGAGACCACTCTGCATTGAGTGATCTGTGTTTCTTCTGTTTTTAACGCCTAGGCTGGTCAAGCTCCACATGAACGTCTTTAACTGCCCTGGACATCCCAAATGGCACAAGCCTGTAAGCCTACATGTGGACAACTGGATCAGCCTTAGGTCTCTGTTAGCAGCAGGTACTGAAAGCTTGTAGACCTATTGTATCTGCAGAAATTTACAGGTAGATACCTCCATTTAGGTGTCTTATTCTAAAGCTGAAATACATCAATGGACTTGTTTGCTACTGTACAATGGGTAATACAGCAGACTCTTATTTCCCCTTTTCATTAGTAAAAAAATATTTGTAAGCAAACTACTTTTCATCCGTGTGGAAAACGTGAGTTTATCTGAGTTTCCTGTCAGTAAGGAAATACTGCATTAAGCTGTTTGGATGATTGCAGGAAAAAGGAAATAGAAAGTAGGGGGAGAACTGGGAGCCATAAGTGGTTTTATAGGAACCACAGTAAACATGCTTAGAACAACAGGTACATTTGATGTTCAAATACTATTGCTTGTTCCGTACCTGGAAATCAGATGCATTATTCTGTGGACTGACACTGAAAGAACCACCTTTGAATGAAGTTGAGTTTATAGAAGACACTCCAAGCGCGAGGTTTCGTGTTGAAATACTCATGGATGGTCCAGTGAACTGGATCTTTAAAGCCAAGGCATCAATAGTTTTTAGAGCTCTAAAAACAGAAATAAAATTATTCTAAAAACTGAATACAGAAAAAAAAAATAATACTATGCTCTGCACGCTCTCCACATTTAAGATAATGCTCTTATTATTGACTATGTTTCTATCACCCCTCTGTGTATTTACAAGGAGACTATCAGGCTGTAAATTTATGCATCTCTGTTGAAAGCAAAAGCTTTTGATTGACAGAAACTATCTGACTACATATCACTGGTCCTGAAATAATTTTCCAACAATACTTAGATCTATGCTGTATCATGTATCAGGAGACTTCTTTTCCATCCAAATACCTTATCTTTGTCATGCACGTTAATTTTAGTACAAGAAGAAATATTAGTATAACTAATTTGGAAAATTCATTTTGAAGGAAATCAGAAAAGTTTGATTTTTGTACTGCAATTGCTTGTCTAAATATGGAAGGATGCTCTCAAAAGCTTGTCTCAGAAGCAGAAATACTTACTCTGAAGATGATGCTGCCAATACACTGTCTGAACTGGTTAGAATATTGGAAAAAATTGTCACCACCGTAGAACCCAGAGATTCATCAATTTCTTCATCGTTCACAATTTTTTTGAGCTTCTGCACAACATCATTTACTTTGTCTGAAGTTAGCTGCTGTCCTTCGCCAGTGAGATTCAGAAGCTGATTGGCTATATCAGCTGCATTTTCTGTAAGTGTACACATCAAATGAAATAAAAAGAGAAAATAGTGCATATGAGTCCTCAAGTAATTCAGAAATACAAATTTTTATTTGTTGAAAGCTAGAGCATGTTCTGTGGTACTTGTAATGAACATAGGATTTAATAATTTTAACAAATTTACAATTTTATGAAAAGGTACATAGAATCTGCTGATTATTATATACTGTCCTCATTGGTTGTGTCTTTCCTTTCCTTAATTTGATTTGAATTTGTAATTCAGGACTATAATTGAGAGGGTTGATTGAAAGGAAAAAAAGAGGAAGGAATACAAAACATATTTTCTCTGTCTTCCTCCTTATGCTATCCTTTCTTTTTCATTGGGAAAAACAGTTTCATTCTTGAAGTGAAACAAATGCATCCAAAGTCACTATTACTGACAAAAAAATTCACTCTTTTAAGCTTTGGGGAAAAAGTCTGACTGCACTGTAAATGTTTCAGTTCCTTCAGAGGATTGTACTCTTACTCAGAGGGTTGGCAAGCATAACACTCAGGCAAATTTCGTGAGAAGAATCTTCCTAGTAAGGAAAGTTTGATAGTGTGTCCAATGGCAAAACATTAGTGTAATCACATGTTATACTGTAAATTCGATGGATTAAAAACTAATGTAAACACTAACATTTTACAATATAAAAATATTTGAGATTTATTGGAAGTCCCAAATAAGATTTTGAAAGAAGATCAGTCTTCTTTAGTCTGCAGCTGGCTGTGTTTTTTTAATGTTGTGTTTTATAATATAGCTTTTGCTGCACTTACTGTAGAATGTTCGTTTTACACGAAACGATGTTTTCATATAGCCTGACTGCAAGTACTCAATCAACTACATTAGGTGGCCAGGCTCCCTAGGACCCCTCTATCAGGGCAGAAAGAAAAAGAGTCTTCTCCAAGAAACCACTTGAGAACAGGAGCTTACTGTAGGTGCTCTGAATTACTTATAAGGGTATCATTCTCTTCACTAGCTCTGGCACTAAAAAAAGGGGCCATAAAATTGTTGTCTATTTATTTTATTACTCCTTTAAGGCCAGAATGACATCAAGGGGTATTTTGCAAACCGAGAATAAATCTGAAAATGTCTGATCGCAAGCCCAGTGAAGAGAGTGGGAGTCTTTCCACTGGCACCTACAGGCATTGGAAACATTTAAAAATTTGTCTGAACCTGAATCTCAAATTGAGGCAAGCTACCACCTGCTTTTATTCTTGCTTAAATTACCTGAAGAGTTTGATTTATTACAATAATTGGTATCCAGAGCCTTTCATGGGTGGTCTGAATTCAATTTGGTGCACTTTCCCAGAGTTCAAATATTTCCTTTGCACTGATTTTTCAGAAAACTTAGCATAAAGGAGGAAGATATTCTTCCTTAATGTAAAGAACATTATGCCTTATAGTAAGCACTAACCAAAGTCTATAAAACAATTCCTTTAGCCAAAGACCAATATCTATGTACCCACCTGTGCAATTTCTGAGATCAGGCTGTCCCCAGTATGATGTATAATTCTGCAGACCCAAATAACTAAAGAGGAAAAATTACAAATTCACATAAAATACCATAGCAAAATTACATAAATATTTCATAATTCTTTTATAGATGTCACAGTGGTCCACTCTTCTCAATTCACAATTTTTGTAGCAACATGGCCCTTAATGAAATGAAATATGTATGCTTGACACTGGAATTATGTGATCAATTAAGTGACAGTGCTGAGAGAAACGCTAGTTCTGTTTGGAAAAATTTTCAGCTGATTCCTATATTGATTTAATAAACTACATCAGTAGAAATTCTGGCCTTATATTTCAGGAAAGACCCAAATGTTGACACAAACTATTATGCTCCTATTATGGCCTAATCAGATGTTGTTTCCATAATTTCCCTTTGATATAAATGGCATCGATCAAGTCAATAGGAAGCCGTAATACCTCTCAGAAGAACATGCAAAGGAGCTATGTGGAGATATAAACTTATGCCGCTCATGAAATCTGGGGCAGGTCACCCTCAGATCCAGGTCCAAGGTGAGGGGCAGATGTAAAGATTTTTTTTTTCAAAATGTTTTTTTAAAAAGCCTTGCCATAGCAAAATACACAGATACGGCTCCAAAATTAAACACACTTTTTCCTCAGTTTTGTTTAAAGACAGTCATGTTATCACAGCATGGCAAAGACAGGATGGAGAATGGGAAGAAGTTAACCTTTCACTCAGCACATGATAGAATAAAGTTATTCCTCAGTTGATCACCTTTATTATAACAGCACACTAGCAGGTAACCTTCTGCTGTGGGATGCACAGGACAAGAAGACACCATTAGAAGAGCTTCCTCTTCTCCCAAAACACATCCCACCTGTGCTCCATATTGGCAAGAGCTAGTGGAGGCAGAGCCAAGGAAAGCATAGCACAGTGCAGAACACTGTAATTTATTTTTTTTTTATGAGAAGTGCTGTTCATGGACAATCAATGGTATTGTGTAGACCAAAAATGAACAATAAAGATAAGCAATACTGGGGCAGCAAAGGCCAGAAGCCTTAATTTTTAATGATTCTGAGGCTCTGACATAAAAACAATTTGACTTCTGCACTACCCACTCTACAACAAAAGTTGGTTCAATTAGAATCCAGCAGTCCTTGTACAAGATTAAGAAGCTGAGGAAGTGAGTTAGTTAAATATAATGCTGGTTTCTTTCCTGTTTGGCACAGAATCTCAAAGCTGATTCACATCCATGTTGCCATATTGTTTTCAAAAAGTAAAAGATCTGATCTTCTCAGAACATGTTCCAGATGCAATGTGGGCAGATAAGACTACTATGTTGCATTTAGTGGTGATCATCCCAAATAGTGAAGAAATTAATTACTATTGCATCATCGTAGCCATGTTCAAGGCACTCAAAGGAGATCAAAGCCATATTGTTTTGGTAATATATCAAAGGAAGTAATAATATTTCCATTTTCCAAATGGGAAGTAGAGATACAGTGTCTAAATCTTTTGTAGATGTTCACAAAGAAAGCCTACATTAGGGAAATTTTATCCTAAACCTTAAAAACACAAGTTCAACTCTTTAAGCATAAGATTATCCCCACGTTCAATTACAACTCACTACTGGCAAAATGCTTGTTTCACAGGATTTCTTTTACTTTCCCTTAATGAGATGAGGGGTGCTGGATTAAACCAAATACACATCTCATCGTCATAGAATTTTGTTGAGAATTTCTCATACAAGTCAGATAATAGTAGTGGAGTGGTAGCAAATGTGAAATTTTGGTTTTAGTAACATAAACATCATGTCTTGAAGAAAGCAGTTTCATTCTGTAAGAAGGTGTTATTTTTATAGTCACTTTGAACGTGTATTAATTGGGAGCCTCAATATGCCCTGCAGAAGTGGAAGATAAGCTTTTATTCCTTACCAATGAAGTACCTACTCTTACTGCACACACATAATCTCTCACAGGATAGAAATCATCTTCCTGAAATACAATACTGGTCCATGGCAATCATTATGGAGGATGCAGTTTAAACAGAATAATATATAACCAGAAAGTTGCGTTTGAAGCTCTCAGCTTCTGAGATATTTGAACACCTACCAGGTTCTTGATGCAGTCTGAACTGAGCTCCCATGGCATAATGTGAAGTTGGTCACAGTCGGTCTGGTGTCTGGCCAAAAATAGTTTGGAGGGTTTTCTTCAGCTAAACATTTTTCTGTAAAAATAAAAATATATCAGTGTTAATGGTAGATTTCTTCATCTAAACATCTTCCATTTCTTGTCGTCAGCCCATCAACCAGTCTACAGCACAAAGTTGTCTTCAAATAAAATGCTTGGTTGTTATCTATAGAGTAGCAACAATGGAGGGGCACACAACAGGGGACAACATATTCTGCTGCTGCTCAAGGGCAAGGATTGAACATGCATCCTGTATCCACTTGTACTCCACCAGCCCCCATCTCCTCCCTCCCAAGGGAAGGGCAATCTCTGACTGTAAGAAATCGATTGGGAAAAGATGAGAGCTAAAAGGAGATTGATTAAGGGCAGCAGCTGGCAGGAGCAAAACCAACAGGGTTGAGGAGTGAGCATAAGAGGCCTTGGAGGTCCAAAATATCTCATTATAGCTCTGGCTGTAAATCACACTTCTTTATCCTCAAACTACCAGGGGAGCTGTCAGGATCTGTCCCAGCATCCTTGAACCAGGAAGTAAAACACTGACTAAAACAATTTGGACAACTGTGTTTCTGTTAAAAGAGGTATCTCAAGCACAGCTCCCTGAGATTAGTGGAATAATGAGGCTTAAAGGAGCAATTCAAAATCCGAAACGGTCATACCATTTGGAAATGTGTGATTATTTTAACACAGAAGATGTTTACTTATGGACAAGCAAACAAAATCTGTTGTGTAACAAAGCCGAAAACCACTTACCTACTGGATCGACATCCACAGTATGAAGCTTATATCCTCCTTCCATAGTCCCATTATTCCTTATGAGTTTCTGTCGTATTTCTTCCTCTTCTAAATTGATGTTGTTGGTAGAATTATAAACCAGAAGAGCCAAAACCCCAAAACTGCAAGGAAAACCATCCGAATGTTTGAGTCAGAACAGTGGAGGCCAAATGTATGGAAGTAAAAGTATCTGACAAGGTCTGGTTTTCTGAGTATGGACCAGTGTCACCAAGACAATGTTGCTCATTATCTGTAAATTATTATTTTTGCATATATAGGGCCATGACAAGAAAGTTGGAAAATTTCATCCCCTAATTGCCATTAAAGAAGCTTCTCATCAAAAGAACTAAGAAATGTTTTCATAAGATTAAGATTATTTTGAAAGATATTAAAAGAAGAAAGCATAAAATTGTGATTTCTAAATGGGCCCTAGTCAAATTCAAAAATCTGGTACCTGATGGTTTAGGAACTTAAGAGCTGATTCATCCCACCTTACAAAACTTCTCAGGATTGGACAACTCATCCTCCAGAGGGTCTATCTCTCCACTGACTACAGAGGAAGACTAGAAGATTAATGAAGAACAGATGCCTAACATTTAAATGTCTAAGTTTTGATGGAGTGAAAAAACACCCCGACACACTTCTGAAACTTTTAGTCCTAATTAGGAAAGTCTAGTTGCTCAGATGAGTAATTCAAGTTTGAACAGTAATAGCTGTTTTGTACTGTAGCCCACTGCTACTTTCTTGGGCATTAGAAGTAGTTCAAAGTGCCCAAGTCTCTTTCCTGTGAGAGAAATAAAACAGTCCCCACCCTTGTCCAAAAACATAGCTTTTCTGGAAGGGAAATAATGAACAGAAAAGCAGTTCTAGCAGGACAGAGGAAAGAAGCCCAGAGTGGAATGCTCAAAAATTTCCTCCTGGGACACAGAAAACACATGTTGGAGAAGAGAGTATGTCGGTACCCAGGAGCATTGCTTGGCACTGGCTAGTAGGAGGTGACGACACTGAAGCATGGAACATTGGATCTCCATGGGAGCCAAAATGTGGAAAAAAGGAAAAAGCAAAGCCTGCTTTGGGCTGTCTTCATCTTAGTCTTGCCTTTGGATACCCAGCAGCCTGGGTAAAGACTTCGCGGTGTGTGAGCAGTTCCTGGCAGCCTGGGAAGCGGCAGCAGTGCCAGCACACATACAGTGAGCAGGGCACACACAGAACAGCCCCCAGAGCAGGAAAGCAGCAGTGAGCTAAAGGGTCTTGGGGTTTACTTGAAGAAGAGTAGGAGGAAAAAATGTGTAGGGGCGCTGTACAGGAGAGAGCTAGTAGGGTTTTCAGGTACACCATCCCAGACAGGCCAGGACTTCATTTCCGAAAAGCTTCCAGAAACACATCCCCATGCTGACAGCTCAGAGTTGCACTTTCCAGAGGTGCCTAGTCTGGCACAGTGTGAAAGTACAGCTTAGTGTACAGATGTTCCTCTTAGATGGCAGATTTAACCCTCTTTCTGTCAGACATCATTCTGAAAACTGAATAACTCCAATCAATAATTCTGAAGTACTGTCATGAAATGGCATCAAAAGAGCTGGCATTAGAGAACAATCTCTCAGCCTAGGAAAAAAATAAAAAAAAACAAAAGCAAAGCCCAAACCTCATAAAGAAATCACGACTGTGAACTAAATATTCGACACATTTCACTGCTGCAGTTGTAAAGAAATAAATAAAGAAATATACACAGTCCCTGGCTGGTGGTTTGGTTTGTTTGTTTTGTTTTTGTTTTTGTTTTTGTTTTTGTTTTGTTTAATACCAGTACACTTTTCTTTTTTCTTGCCATATCCGCTCTTACTGGTAACATGTTGCTGGAGAAGAAGATAAAAATGTGACTACCTGCTGGCTTGGCTTGTTTTTTCCCCAATGGATGTATTTTAGCAGAGAAATTCCAGCTATCCCTGGCCAGGTCACTCCTGCCCTGCTCCCAGAGACACTGAGTTCCTCCTAACATTCCTTTGGTCTCTGTGGAGTGTTTAACATAGGGCAACAGCCTCAGTAGGGTGGATGTGCATTAGCAGGTTTTTTGCTGTATACCTCGGATATATTGAGAGGCGCAGGTTTATTATGGCATTTATTTTTAGCAGAAGTATGGAAATTGCCTACGGGATTGCCAATTCCTTCAGCCCTCCAGCACTTCAGCCCCAGAGTCTCCTGGCACTTAACCATCTTTCCTAAAAGATTCTGGCTTCACTCATCTATTCCCTTTACTTCAGAAGAGGAAAACTTAATATACTGATGCCACTCCCTAACTCAGCACTTTGGCTGCAAAACAGAAGTGAGCAGTCACTGCTACTACTATGCTGCCTATTGCAGGACTCCCAACTAACCAAAATGATATTTAGTGCCCATAACTGTGCGGAGGGATAATGGCAACAAAACAGAAGGGATAATGATAGATGAGGTAGAACCGGTTACAGTTATCTTGAACAATTATAGACAAAAGTATTGATTATGAAGCACTGATAAAAATAATCCGTCAAACCACTTTGTTATTTGTTTTCTGAGAAACTCTCAGAGCACAAGTCATGTATGCTGTGTAATAAGGGCCTCTTCCATATTATGATGAAAACAATTTCTATAAACTTTTCAGAATGACTCATGCTAGCTTCCCGAAGTAAATAAATACCTTTTAACTTGACAGCTGACGCAATACGAAGCTGAGTGCTTCCTTCCACTTCTGTCACACTCAGATCCCAGAAAGAAAACATTTAAGTGGTGAAGAACAAAATTCTTGATTTGGGAAACTGCAGGCCCACACTCAAATAAATGGCAACGCTGCCGTGCTCTGCTGGTGTCACCGGAGTTGCTACACCCAACCTTGCATCTTTTATTGTCTGCCATATAAAAGCAGACAGATTCTCGCAGCACTAATCGATCACAAATTACACATCACCTACAGTAACCTGTACTGCTAGTATTAAAAAAAAAAATGGACTGTGGTGTAGGTAAACACAATGGGGATAAGTATTTATGCCTCTTGTCTCTTTGACTGAAATGGTGACAGCCGGAGCAAGCTGGGAAGCAGGGGAAGACCTGCCTCTGTCCCACTTTGTCCTGGTCGGCTCAGAGAGAGGAGTTTAGGAAGCTGCATCCTCATCAGAGGCCCGGGAGGCGGTGGGGGCGCCTGCGCTGCCATGGCGCGGACCACAAAGCCGGCTTTCTTCTCCGGCAGCGTGACTCAGAGCTATTCCAGGACAGTGTGCCTACACACGGGCTGTGGTCGCACGGCGTAGCCGTGCGAGGAGCCTCAAGGAAGGATTAACAAGCCATGCGAAGCGTGCAGCACAGACTGTCTCATACCTGAAGATATGTGGTTGATAATTAGCGATGCGTATTTCTCCTCTCATTTCTGTTCTGCTAGACAGGCTGAACTAATACTGAATTATTGGGGTTTTCAAACTATGTAACAAATCACTATAAATTTCGTTTGTTGTTAATCTTACGTGATTTAAAGTATATAGAGAATCATTTTTAAAGCACCTAAGTGCTCAGGGAATGTCAATTTTCTCTAAAAGTCATGGGGAATTTCATTTCTAACTATCCTGGCAAAAAAAGTTTTAAGATGTCAGCATTAAATTCTTTACCAATCTTGCTGTTATGTTGGCTTTGAAGATAAGCGGCGATGGGTAGCTATAACTCAAGACTGGCAGTACAGATAAGCCCACAGTCACCCGCAAACACTACTAAATTCTTCACATTAACTGGACAGGCAGAAAAAGAGCTGACTGTTGCATAAGTCACTCAGTGAAGACGTAATACAAATAGCATTCAAAATATTAGAAAACACACAGAATGAGACAGAAAGAAATACGAAAGTAGAGGGAAACTAAAGGCATTCCACAAAAGCATCTGAGCTGTGGATAAACTTTTACTTGAGGTGATTTTGACTGTGATGCCATTAAAATGCTCAGAACAGAGACCAAAAAAATAGGACTGGGCATAACAGACACATTCAAAGTAATGCCAAGGGTGAAGAGGTTCCTTTCTCAGCAGAAGGTGACGTTACAGAAAAAATATAACATCTGAGACTTCAGAACACAAAACTAAAAGTTGCGGCTACTTTTTGGACTACTAAAAATAAAAGCATCCTAAGCCTTCCTTTTAAGTTAATGGCCATTGTACCAGAGCAGCACTGTGAGCAGCACAGTCACACCTCTCTGCCTGTCCTTGTGTCTCCAGGCCTCGCTCCTCCTTGCAGATCTGGTGTGGGAATACACAGAAATATGGCTTTTCAACAGAAAGCACTTATAATATGTGATGAGTTGGTATGAAGACTATTCGTTATTAGGGAATAGAGCAGAAAGGCAAACCAGAAAGGCCTGGAATCTCTCACATTTCAACAGCTAGTCTTGGCTGAAGTGAGGTTTTTGTTACGCTTGAGCTATGTTCCAAAACAACAAAGAAAACCCCCATTCCCCAGTACATTACTTTCCTGTAAAATGACATCTGACAACATCAGGCCTACACTAAATCCAGGTAAAGTCAGTGGAAAGACAAAGGAGGCCATTAGAACCCGGATCAAGAGCAGGCAGCTTCAGCAGGAGGCTGAGAAGGGATCATCCTTCAGTCACTCGGGAGGAATTCCCAAATTCCTCCACCTGTGATGAAGCCTTTCTTTACAGGTCTCAGACACAAGATGCCAGCAGGGCACTGTGGAGAAACCTGCGGATTTCTGCTTGGCTTTTGTGGCATTTTAAAATGTTGCTCAGCACTGGTCAAAGCTACCCCTTACTGCCTTCAGTAACACTGAAGTTGAAGTTGGGGGAGTTGAGGTGGGCCAGGTTCTAGTTGTTCCTGAAACCTCACCAGTAGGAACCAAGAAAATTTTTAAAATAGGAATAGGCATCACAGATGTGTTCATTTATAATGAGAATAGCATTATTATTTCATAACAAATAATCTGAAGTAATCTACAAAGAATGCAAAAGCCTAATACTTTACTCAGTAAAGATACTTAGGACTATAAAACCAAAATTATGCTGCTCTGATGTTACTAACTCCTGTCTAAAACTGTTACACAATCTAATTAGCTTAAGTTTTATCCAAGTGCATTAAACTTTCCATTAAGCAACACAGCACCCAAGAGCCCAGCATGCAGGAGCCTGAATCTGCCTTACAGACAGTGGTGGTAAAACTCCCACGGACTTCAAAAAAGCAGGACTAGGCATGGGCAGCCCTGATTTCCTGCTTTTCTCTCTATTTTCATTCCTAAAAGAAGGCATTTCTGTTTAAGTTTAGTGGTCTTTACACAGATTCCTACCACTGTGTTTTTTAATTAGGATGAGTTGTTTAACAGTACTAATATTAATGTTATTTCACATAGCAGAAGCAATTGAACATAGGAAATAGGCCAAAATTATGACAAACAATTAGTGGAAATTGGTGCAACCATAATCTTTTTTTGTATGTTAAGTGGAGAAAAGGTTTTAAATTAATTGGGGCCTGAATTCTCAAAATTGCTTGCGAAATAAAAGAAGAAAGGAGAAGCAGGGGAGCTGAGCTGCTTAGTAAAGACCAATTCCCCTTCTGAGGCAGCTCTACAGTCATCTGACAAGGCGAGGATCAGTAGGAACCTTCTGAGAAAAGCAGCAGCAGCAGCAGTCACAGAAAGTTTTGACAAAGCTGCAGTCATAAAAGGCAAAGAATTAATGAAAGAAACAAACAGATTTAAAATTTATCTACATAAAATGGACGAATTGGCTTCACTTTCAAAGCTTTGTGCAAAATAATGGGAGACAAAGAAACAGCTATGTCCATAGCCCATTCTGAACCCCTTTCTACTTCTATTCTGAGCAGCTGCCCTCTCATTGAGATGGAAACTGTATGACCAGAGGGAAAAATTAAACACGGACACAAAGACAAGTATAGCTGTGATAAAATTCCGTCTATTGAAGTAGTTAATAATCTACCAAAGTATTAGCTTGATATACTGCTGTCATCCAGAGATCCTGCAGTATTAAAGGTGCTGATAGTAATAGGCACTTTTGGACTTGGCACTCTGTCTCTCATCACCATGTACGTAAACACATAACAAGCACAGTGTACTTTGGATTTCTGCAGCTCACAGAGCACAGCAATGAAAGAATAACAATCCACTTTCATATTTTTGTTTTGTTTTGCTCTTCTGCAGAATGCAGTACAGTTTAAAATATTTATTTGGAAAACATCTATTTTTACCATGCCAAAAAAAGCCAGCTTCCTACCTCCCACTTCCAGCTTGTGTTTCTTCTCTGAATTATTCTCTTTCTAACTTTCTCTTCACTTGCAAAAAGACTAGGTGGGGAGACTGATAACAGGAGTTCCTTGATAAGGTGTGGTAAATAAGGATTGAAGCAAAACAAAATGCATAGAAAAGGTTGGGAAAGGCTGTTTTGTTCTTTGATTGGGTTTTTTTTTTTTTAACTGTTGTATAAAATACTAATCCAAATGGTAAGGAAAAAAGATGTGATCGGAATGATAAGAATATGAATTCATGTAAAGAGAGGGAAAACTTCTCAAAGAGCAATTTAAAGAATTATGATAGTGGCTTAGAAATGAGGTGTTTATGATCTTGTGGAAAATTCAGAAAAGAGAGATGAGGTTTAGCAAGTTAGACTAGCGTGTTCACTTCTGTAAAAGATAAAAGTTAAGGCCATGACTCTGATGGGTTAGGTCTTAAATTTCAACTGTAGAGTGAAATTCTGTTCAGATGAACATGAAGGTATATGAAAGAAGTAATACTTAATAACTAAGGAAAATAGTGGAATGTCTAAAACTGCAAGAAACTCTTTCAAAATGGAGAAATGAGAAAATCTTTGGACAACTATTCACAGAAACAATTTATAGGAATATTTAATTAATAGAAACTGTACGAAGTCACACAGTGAGCAAGTTTACATACAAGAACTCAGCCATAACATTTCAGTGGATCACCTGAGTACTGAGAAATTAGCATTACTTCCATCAGGGATTAAAAATTTCCAACCTGTAACCTGCTAATTTTTTATACCCCGAAATGTTACTCTCATGTCTTGTAGGATTTCCTTAGAATCTTACCCAGGACAAACCCAAGAAAGTGGAAAATGTAACAAAGTATCTTGAAAGCAATGATTAGGAAGTAGTAGGAAAAAAAAAGGGGGGGTTGGATTTCTGGATCTTCAGAAATTCAACAGATTTTTTCCTTGCAAAATCTAGAAACAGCTGTGTGAACCCCACAGAACTGGAAACCTGGTGACTAAACCCAGGAACACTGAAGGCTACTGGGAAGCTGATCCTTCTTTTGTTTCAAAAGGGAAGCAATGTACAAGGATAGACGTATATTCAGAAGACCTAAAGCTGGGAGAACACCAACTTTTCCTTTTTTTCTCCTGTAAAATGCTTGAAAATTTATGCAAGACATGAGAAATACACAAAAAACCAACAAAAATCCTGTGTATATGTATTTTGATATATGTATATATGCATATACAATGTGTAAAAAGTGTAATCTTTGTTTGTCACATATCACGTAGCTCAATTAAATTTTTAATTATCCCCACGTTACTCCAACTGGGGTGCTGGTCTCTTTTTTTTTTTTTTTTTTTCTTTTCTAAGAAAACATGCACAGCATAAAAATCCTGATTATTTGGAGAACAGTAACATTTTATGTGACATGATTAGCATTTATATTAAATTATTCAGAATGATGACAAAATGCCATTTGGACTTGACACAAAGTGCATCAGAGCCCATGAGAAGAATAGTTTCTCCTTAGACCAGGCCTCCCTTGAAAAACTTTACGGCTTATTATGAACACGTAATTCCATTACCTCTGAAATTACATATGATGAGCAAAGTAAAAAGGAATAGGGTTACTTCCCCATAAGAGTGACACATGTCAGGGAAAGGGAATTACTGCAATAATTTCTCCCTCTTCACCTTTTTTTTTATAGACCAGGAAGAAGAAACAAAATCCAAAGGACAGGACGGTGGGAAGGTGAGACGAGAAGAAATCAGGTGTGCAGTCCAGGGGAGAACAGATGCGGACAAGCTGGGCTGCTAGTCCCACAAAAGATGCAGGAGTAAGGATGGGGAAAGCTTTACATTCCTCAGCGGTCTTGGATTGTTGGTGAGACCTGAGGCATGGTCTCCACTCAAAAGGTTTTGCTGGCATAACTGTATCATTTAGAAGTGTGAAAAAGAATCCCACCCACATCACTACACCCTACTGTAAATGTAGGTCAAGCAGCAAAATAGCCCGTTCAGAGGCTGAATTTACGCTATACCAGTTAAATGGTTTTGCCCATAAAAGCTGTCTTTCTGCTGTGGGTGTGTGGGAAGGAGATAGTACCTTTTACAAAACTTTTCACATTTAGGTGAACGCTGTAGAAAACTGGAAGCATCAGTAACTACTTCCTGATGGTAAATTGGGAATACTGGGCTATCTCTGAACTCGAAAAGCCCAGCTGCTACCATGGCAGTTCTTGGGAGTCAGCAAAGTCCTTTCCTACAGGACTTTTCCCAACACTGCAAACAGATACAACCCAAACTCACTTATTGCCCCTTCCTCACAAGACTTAAGTATGTTTTGCTTTCCTCGCCTAAATTTGGTCCTAAGATTCACCCCCTCCCCATATATTCCCCAGAAATCATCCTGCTGCTTTCAAAGAAATCCCCTGAGGCCCAATTTTCAGGGGGTGTGACCCGTCTAAGTTTCTTTGGCTGCCTTTGAGGCCGTCCCAACTGCAGTCCCTCTGAGCCCAGCAGAAGTCAGGAAATGAGAGCATATGGTAAATAGTTTAACTCACACTCGTTTGGCTCTCAATTCTAGCATGATTTGTCAGTGTTTTGCATCTAGTAAGATGTCTGTTAACTCAAAAGGCTCCGGTTCAAGAGAATCAACGCAGTGACAGCGGACAGATACCAGTGTACCAAAGCTTGTTGCTAAAGAAAGCTGGGTCTGCTATACCACGTATAGATGATGTGTCTATTGAGTTTTGTGATGGATGAACCCGGAGCTCTGAAAAAATGGTCTGTTAAGGTTTAAAGCTCAGTAGGATTCAAGCGAAAACAAACACGATAAGCAGTATTAGGTTTCTGAGCACATCCAGAGCACTCGGCTCGCCAGCAGTCTTGTATTTACAGACTGGCAGCATATGCCCAATAGACAATGAATCCAATAATAGACAATAAAGCCTGTTGTAAAGCCACTTGTAATAGCAGCTGCTGCCTCTATCAGGAAAATGTCTTTAAAAATGTTACCTTTTAAGACTTCTTTTTTCTCTTACTCCCTCTTTTATGGAGCCAGGGTGGATGCTATAAAAGAAATAAATATTAATTAGAGTGGGCTAATTCTCAAAAGGAACATAAACATCTTCCCCCTTCATTTACCTGATATTGACCACATATACGGTGTAATTCCAGTTCTGGAAAGTACGGTTTAGCTGAAAAACAGGAAGACATTGATTGCATGAATGACGAGATGTTAATGGGGCTCTTTGTTGCTTAAGAGAGAGTTAGAATTTCACCTTTCTCCCCCTGGAGAAATCCCCTTCAGTTTTTCAAAGCAAAGAGAACACTATCCATTTTCAGTGAGGTGATTGTTATATTAGATGTACCACTGGTAGTGAGAGATGTGGGCTTTTTTACTGACAGAAGGAAATCTCTCTAAGGTCATGACACAGTGAATAGGTGAGCGCACAGGAAGCTGAACTTTTCCTTTTCTCCCTCTCCTCCTCATCTTGAATTCTCAGAAACGTTTCCATTAGAAAAGATTTACTGATAAAACTACAGGGTCAATTTTCACCTAAAAGTCTACAAACTTACGATGATCTTTGTACTATTTATTCTGAATGGGCAATGGCTATTCAGTTTTCCCCCTGGGAGACACTTTTGCATACTCTGCCAGGGCCAAGTGACACCTCTCTGGATTCCTTGGCTGAGGCATCTACGTACTTAGCCTGGCTGCTGCTGCTAAGAGAATAATCTTGGCAGGTGTGGATGGCTGCATCTCTGGTTTGTAGGTGACTACAGGTGGTTTCCTTAGCTTCTGAAATCTGAAAGTCTCCAGGTTTATTAAACGATAAACTGACCCATGGCAGAAGACTTCTGAAGTAGAGAATATCAAGGTAAATTGGAAAAGCGTATTACCTCACACAAATGAACATTGCTTGTTTTATTTTTAAATTTATATCACAATATAACTTCAAAATCGCATTAGTATTTGGGGAGAAACATATTGCTCTGTATAATAATGTTGGAACGTAGACATTCACCTCTTTCAGTGGACAATTCTGGTTTCTCCATGTTTTCCTAAATCTCAACTAGTATCTACATTTCTTAAGAAGCTGGTTAGTGTAGGGGAGACATTTCAAAATTTTACCCACAGGACCTAACAGCCCCAGCTAGATCTGAATTCATTACTGCACAAATCAATAATAGAAAGATCTTCAGAGAACACATATTAATTTAAGAATTTATTTCGTATTCTCTCTTCTTTTTTCCTTTTCAGATTGATAACATCATTGGGGCAGATTCATATCACACAGGAAAGAAAACTTAACTTACCCATTCTGCAACCACTTCATGTACTTTCGACACTGAGTTGGAGTTAGAACTAAAGACGGTTATAGATATCCTGTAGAATAGCCCACCTGTCCATTAAAAACAGCATTATAATGTTAGACATTGAGCAAATTAACCTTCTTAATAACGTGACTTTAGTTTCATATGATGACTATAAAGATTGGGCTGAACCCCAGATAAAAGGACACCTCAAGCTTTTGTTGGAGTGAACAAGCCCTGCAGATTTGGGCTTATTGTCACAAGTCCCATCAAATTAGACTAGAATTCCCACCCCTTCTATATTTTAGAGGCACTGGAAACGTGACATGGAAACTCACAAACAACGTACGTATAAATAGTATTTTGCATATGCCTTTAACGTGATGTGTAAAAACAAGATCATGAAAGTGTCATGAATTTAAAAAATAATCATAATTACTGAAATCTGTAACATGTATAAATTTTGCTTTCAGTCATATTGTTATAATCCAGAATTCAACCACTGCAGATTAGGCTTAAAACTTTGTGAGAGCAGATAAAGCTCATCAATTGAAAGTAACAAGATAACCGAGGACAGAATTAGGTGGGAGAAGGGATATCCAGCTTGTGTTTTCACTGCACAATCTTTGCTCTCAGGCCTGGCGATGGCCAGATAGTAGAAGAACACACATTAGCTTTACAAAACTGGCAGCTGAACAAACCATCTTTCAGTCACAAAATGTGTAGCACTTGGCTTGGAGCAATTTTATATTCAGTAAAAATATTTTGAAATGGCACTGGGTAAATATAAATTCTCTTTAAGCTCATGAATTGGTAGGCAGTGTTACAAGACTTCGCATCTAATGAATAACATCAAATCATCTCATAGTTATGCTCTGTGTTAAAAGTCTATACTTTTCACAAGTCAAATTTTTTTCATTAGGCTACTAAAAATTCTGTTCACCCTAGTTGGATAAAACTTCCCAGGATGTGGGGGAGGTTTAAGAGCTTCTGGATCAAATAATTTGCATGTATCTGCCCATGTGGCATTGCTTGGTTCAGGGGCTGTTACCAAATGGAGTTGTGGGTCTTGGTCACAGATACACGTATTTATTTAAATCTTATGTAAATCTTACAGAGACCATGTAAGACAGAACAGGATGTGACAACAATTATACAGGAATCCCTTTCTGTCTCTTAATTGTAAAGGAACTGTTCTATCTTTCTGAGCCTAAATAAAAGACCTTTTATTCTTGTTGGAGCAAATTTCATCATTTTACAACTCCATAGGTAATCCTTTTACAAAAGCTTGAAATAAAAGTATCTGGAAAAAAAAATTGAAGTCAGTATTTTCCACTTTAATTGTACATATTTGTTACTATGCTATTCATGAGCTGGCTTCAGTATTGCTCTTTCTTTTCATTATGGAATTGATCGTATGGTCACTGAGATTAGTATAAAAATCCCTCTGTGGTAAAATACTAAAGAATCAATTTCTTGCAGGATGATGGTTTACCAGTTACCTCCTTTGGTAAGCTATGATTAAATTTTAGATATGAGTAGAATGAACTTGCTTGCTTTTTGATTTGTTGTCTTTTTTTTTCTCCCTTAAATCATAGAATCATAGAATTAACTCAGCAGACACACAAATTTGGTGCAGAGTTTAAGTTTAAAATGTATTTTAGTTTGTGATTATTACTGTGATAGTTTCAAATAAAAAAGAGAAAAAAAAAGTCTTTGAAAGTAGAAATTGGACTTTGGGCAAGTTGAAAACACTTGCAAGACTTGGATCTCGTTTATATGCATATATCTCTGTATATACATATATTCAATTTTATATGTATAATGTACCTTTTATATGTGCTGTACAGATACACACATACAGAAAGTGTGCATTATATATATTCTCACACATTCATATATAATCATATATATAATTATAACCTTATTTATATAATTATGTATATGGACAAAACTACCTTAATATAGAAATACGCAAATTATTTTTTAAAATCAAACATAGAAGCTACAAAGTAGTTAACAGCTTCAAGATCTCCACCAGATGGTGACCCAAAGCATGTTTTAATGAGGCGAAAAAAGAACAAGAACAAAGAAACTAATCTACATTTTTAAACACTCTCAGGAGACTGCAGTGGCAGATAGTGAAAACTGAAAATGATTTCTCAATCTCCAAATTAAACAATGGAAATCCCACCTCAAAATGCTGAATGAAAAAAATATTTTTATGGGCAGAAAACTGATGAAAAGTAGCCAAAGATAATTTGAAAAAAGATGAAAAAAGAACCTGAAAAAACAATTCTCCCCACGCCCACAACCAACTACAAAATTATAACGATCAATGAAATACCAGGGTGGTTGTTTTTTTTTTAATTCTGTTAGGCAAATTATCCAAAAGTTTTGTTTCAGAAGTCTTTGCATTTTGAAAGTTAAATCCTCAAAAATATATGAATACTATAAGTGAAAAACATTCATACAACCTGAAAAAATAAAATAGCATAAAAATATATAAAATACATGGCAACCCAATATATTATTCTCACAGTCTCATGAGAGCTCTCTTAGAGTAGCACACAAAAATTAGAAATCACGTTAATGACACTTACTATCACTAAGATGTTACAAGTTCCCTTCTACTGTAATTAAATTACCATTCCAAAATCCTTTCACATGCTAAATGAATCTATATCTAAAAGAGGAAAGCCAACTACTTCTATGTTCAGTCTACCAACTAAGTATCTAATAGATAAGATGATCTGGGTTTTTTTCTACATCTAACTTAACAGCTTGACCTACTGTAGTTGACCTCAGGTTGACACAGGCAGCCCAGCTCAGTGAAGGAGTAACATAAACAAGATAAAAAGCCTGTAAGAGAGCTAGGAAGTTGATTCGGCAGTGGGTAAGGGGTGGTATTTTGCCTTGTCCCAGATGGTAAATTGGCCAAGGAATGAACATGTGCTGAAACTGATGACTGATGGTACATTACAGAAGAAACTGGCATTTGGGACTGCATAAGAGAGTGATGGATTGCTGCTGCAGGTGTTGTCAGACTGCCCTTCCAGGTGGTCTCTTGGTGCTGAATAATAACTCCACTGTATGAAGATAGCAAAGGCATAGCATCATTCATTACTGCAGTTCTTGATGACTCCAAAATAGAAGAGCGATTTGCAAAACGTCCATAATCAGCGTTTTCAAAATCCACGGCATGAGTACCAACAATTTTCAGAGAAGACATTTCTTCTTTGTGCTTGTTAAAGGATCCAGGCACTTCCCCTTCTGAATTCCATTCAGAAAGCCTCAATATCTTTGTTGATGTCAGAACAGCAGAATTCCTTATATCTTCATTATCAGCAATGATTTCTTGTCCTACTGCCCATAAAGAGTATCTCAGACTGTCTCCTTGATTTTCAACAGAGTTTTGTTCTAAAACAGTCAGATGACTTCTTGGTGTCACTGTTGTTGGCAAGGCTAACTCTGCCACATCCCACTGAGGGACGAGGCTTGGAGAATTTGTATCAAGATGGTTCTGAAAACTTTGTGGGAGTGGAGGTGTGGAGTAGCTGTTAGGAGGTACACTGACCCTGAATTTTGAGTCTGAATGAAGAAGGTGCCTTAATTCCAAAGACAATGTCATTGGAAGGAAGTCAGAACTCATGGAACTGATGTTTGTTAAAAAAACACCTGCATCTATTTGAACTTTACTTCTTGCTTTACCAACAGGGTTTGTTACGGCATCATTCACTGAAAGACTTTGAGACTGCAGTATTCCATGTGTTGTACTGTTTATCAAACTCTTAACTGCTGTATTGGTCAAGAAAGCAGCTTGGCTATCCCTTGAACACGAAGGCCGGGTTCCTGAATGTGTTGGAAGGACAGAAACAGGCTGCTGTCTATTGTTTAGGAAGGTCATGTTGGTTTGATCACTTATTATGTCAGTTCCAGTTTGCATGGGCAAACTATCAAGTATCATTAATTTTTCTGTGGAGTTTTCAAGTACCTTCTCAAAGGGACTTACCTGTACGGAGGGTTGACTCAAAGGTGCTTCCAGGGAAGGGAAAGGAAAATCAAAATAAAATTCACTGTTTGAAGACATGGTCAGGTTTGCAATGTTCACTGTTGACTGCAACATTGTCCTGCCATTACTTTCTGAAAGTCTCTTTGAAAGGCCTGAAACAAAAGAACTAAAGATTTGTGCTTCCGAAGCTGATGCATGACTAGAGAAGTTCAATTCTTCAGCCCTGTGACCTAATAATCTAATGGCAGATGTTTCTTCAGAGGTACCGTCAGACTTAGCAGGTGAACTAATGGATGGCAATCTCTCTGTTGGGGAAGAAAGCAGTTTATTAAATGAGAGCCACCAATTTTCCAATGGCTCCCCAGAAAACACTTCAGATGCTTCTTTCAAATGATAGGAAATAGTCCAGAAATTTGCTGTTAAAGAAGCGGAAATATCTACATATTTTGTTGGAAAATCTAAGTAACCCGAGTCCCAGGAGCTGCCAACTCTATTCATGTTCTCTGGCTCTGGTACGGAAAAGGATGACTCTTCATTTTCATTACTATCATGAAATGCATCTAAATTGCTCTCCAGTAGTCCTTTTCTGCGGGTCTCACTTGGCTTTTGAAAATATACCGAATGTTTTAAATAATGAGACCAGTAATTGCTATTAGATATAGATATGCTGCCACTTTCCAAATAAATGTCAGTCAAGGACTGTTGATAAACAGGCAGGGTCGTTACAACATGCCTAAATACCGAGCTTGTCCAGCCTGTTCCTACCAGAAGTGTTGAAAATGTTAGTAGCTCTCTACTGTGTGAATTTGTCAGTTGGATGTCAGGCATAAGTTTTGTGTATGGCTTTTCCTTGTTATGAAAAGAAGTTGTTGGGTTTGCATGTGGCGTCTCCACAGACGTTAAATTTGTGATGCCCCTTGAGTGATGTTCCTTAATGTGCATAGATTTTCTAAGCTGAAATTCACTGTTTGCTGCTAATGTAGAAAAGGTTTTCCTATCAGCATTGCCTTCTATCGTTTCCAGGTAAAAATTTTCAGGGGCGAAGTCTAGCAAATCTAGCCTGCTTTTTTGGAATGATGATTTCTCCTCTGTGGGTGATACAGATAAGCTGGAAAGAGAATGAAGTCCGTCTTCCTGAATGTCAGAGGTGGTCTGGTGATGAAATACAGCCTCACCCCACCAGCTCAAAGGCTCCAAGACGTTGCTTATATGCATGGAACTGGTTGTGCTGCTGTTGGAGGACGAAATCCAGACAGTTTCTTTTTTGTGTTCGTAAGCAGTGGTGCTGCTGCTGCTAACGGGAGAGCGGAACGCTGACTCAGAATCGGAATGATCTAGCCCATCTGCCAAAGTCCGTGCTAGCTCTGCGTTTGGGCTTCTGCTTTGAAGAAGAGGAACTGCCGCATTCACGGAAGGCTCTGTAACAGCATCTGCTGCATCAGAAGTGCCACGAAATGAACTTCTAGAACCATTCAAAATATTTTCATTTGGTAACTGATTCATCACAGTATTATCTAGGCTGATTTCTTCTGTAAAAACAGCCAAGGTACTGTTGCTTGTCTCCTCAGAAGCAGCTGATGTGGAGATAGTTGGAAGAAACAAGCTGTATGTGTTTTTTCTCTCTGGGTTCTCATCTGCTGAGTTTTTACTGAGACGAAGAGGCCTTTGTTTCACTGGCCAAATAATTGGGGTTGAGATAATTCCTATGGTTTTGACCCCTTCTATCTTAGACTCTTGCTGCCTCTGTGGTCGTGAATGAGAGGATTCAGGTGAATTTCTCTTCATTCTGAAGATAACTGTAGCAGGAAGTCTGAATTCCTGCAGGTCTGTGTGTAGTAAGCCACATAGTTAATGGATTAAAGAAAATATATGCAACTTCACTGTCTGTTCTCGGCTGTCTGCTCTTGGTGTAAAAATCAACTTTACCAAGTGTGGAAAATGATGCCAGTTAGCTGAGTGAAAGTTGAATTTGCTTCTACTGTAAATGAATTGAGCTTATTTTTCTTAAGTCTTTTTACTTTCTCTTGGGAGTTTCAAAGCCAAAGAAATGACTTAATTGTCTAGCTTTTATTCATACTAACATTAATAACGCATCCAGTTCCTTTTGTAGTTACAAAAATCAGAGTGAACATGGAGAACATGGAGAACATAGAGTGAGTGGTCCCACAAAAAGAAAAAAAGCACAATTTGAAAGAAATTTTCAGTATTTTCTTTTTAATTCTACAGCTTAGTAGATCCAAATAGGCTGAATTCAGATATACTCTTTCAAATTGTCTACTGCACTGCCTGATTGCCAGTGTACAAGAAATGGTCTGCCAAGAGAAAAAATACTCCAAGAATTTAAAATCCTATAGTAACAACTGATGCATTTGGGAAAAACAAAACAAAACCCCCAAAAACAACCCACAAAAAAAGTCCTAGATTCAAATTTATTTCTGTGGAGCACACTGAAAAAATAAATCTTTACAAAAAATATCTTATAAGCTTCAGCTAAAAATTGCAGAAATCTATCTTTGTGTTGTTAATGTTTAACAATTATCTTTAACAAACTAATAAATGTTTTAGCAGCACTTCACAAAATGATGCTCAGTCTCTAGGAGACAGTGATATCATAGAATTTGAGAAAACCTCAAAAGAAATCCCTGCTTTTTTTCCTGTGCTAATAATAGGCTCATTTACTACCTTATTTTTCCCCTTAATCTTTCTAAATGAAAAGTAAACGATATCTGATACTGTCAACATTTTCCCTAGTAAAGCCTGATCCAGCTCTTCTTGAAGTCAGTGGAAAGATTCCTGTTGACTCAGTGGAAGTGGCTTTGCTCCATAGGAACGATTCCACTTGGCTCCTGCGCCTGACTAGTGAGGAACAGACCATCCCAGCATCCTACCACCCTGGCTGCACAAGCGGGAGCTACACAATGCCTCATCATCTGCAGCCTTAAAGCGTTTCAACAGCATGGTTCTTTTCGGACCCTTTTTTAAAATCCCTCTCCTTTCCCTCATTCTTTGCACGGGTAAATACAACGGGTGGCACAAAGTGAGTCCCTTTCATACAAGAGCCAGGTAAACACGATAGAAATACACACCAAGTTTGGTTCTGTTCTGATTTACACCATTCTTACGTGGTCCAGCGAAGTCTCTCCTGATTTATTTCAGTGTAAATGAGATCAGAACTGAGACATGACCCTTGACATTATGATACTGTTAAAAACACACCTTAAAATACAACAAATTTGTTCTAGACACAGTACAAGGAAAAATGTAACACAGGATTTCTTACCATTGTTTGGCTTATCGTTTCTATTAGTATCGGGCATGTTAGTGGTGACAGTGGGTGGTGTAGGAGTAGTAGCATTTACAGTAGCTGGTAATAAAGATGAGAAAGAGGTGAACTTGAATGAAATATGAATGTTAATAAGGTAAGACAAAACGGGAACAACGCATGACAATGTAAAATGAAACCATCTACACACAATGCCATAAATGTTAAATAAACACATTATTTTTTCTGCACAAAAGTGATGAATGGATATGAACTGAGGTCCCAATCCTGCAATCTTCACTTTCACTGACTTCAGTGGGAGTTTTGCCAGTGTAAGGTTTGCAAGATCAGCCCTGTACTGCTTTCATAAACTCAAAATCCTCTTATGAGAGCTTCAGATCCAAACAGCTGTGCAAAGACCAGAAAATAGATCTACGAGTTTCTAAGATGCATGCACTTAGAATATTGCTCGTGAAAAGAATGATTGTCCCTACTCAGGGACTGAAGATGACAAACAAATGCGAGACTAAAATGCCCATGTAAGGATCCAATTAACTCCATTGAACTCCATACAATAAAGAGAATTGAAATCAGACTTGGAATAATTGAAGTGGAATATGTATTTTGAAAGCTTCATGTAGGCTCTCAGCTGTACTGTTCCCACTGACACTAACAGGAGTCACCCCACACAACCCAGGCAAATGTTTCCCGAGAGAACCAGCTAGAACACTTTCCAAAATCAGAGTGAGGAGCCAAAACTGTAAATTTCCCCCCTCAGAGGACTGGGAGGGTATACATGCTAGAGGAATTCAAAGATCATGTCATTAAATTTTCAAATAATAGTTTGGAAAATAATTTCAGTTTATCTAGTAACTCTCAGGGAATGAAAATCCACTCACCGACAGATTTCTTTTTTCCTGAAAACTCTTTTTAAAATCTGAAGGTTGGTGCAGTATAATCTCACAGTGTTACATGGCTTTTGTAGATTTTGACCAAGAACCAACGTGGAAAGTTTAAGCAATTGTATTTTAGGCGAGAAATTGCACTTTTGATTTTTTTGCAAGGTTGTTTTAGCTAACTTTTGGATTTCAGTGAAACAAGAAACTTAGGGAAAGAGAAGGAAGAGTCGGACCTGCAGCAAAGAAGTTCTAACTGGGAAAGTGAGTATATAAAGTGACACCCTATAACAAAAAAACCCTCTTCTTCCATGTAACTTCAGGGCTGTATTGTCTGAGAAACAAGTTATAAGGCTTCTTACTGATTGTACCTTCCAGCCAACCCTGTTAAAGGAGGCATCTTCCAATGAATGAAAATATTTGCTGAGCATAATGGAGAAAATGGCTTTTTAATCAGCCTGTAGCTGACATAAGCTGGCATCCACAAACTTTGTTACTGGTGCTATTGCACAACACACAACGAACAAACAAAAAAGGAATCCAAACTGGCCTCTCAGTTTAAAATAAGTCTGCAGTGCTGACAGAAATAGACAGACAGGCATCTTCTTATGATTTTCATTATTACAAAATGGTGATGATGATGAACAGAGTAAATCTGATCTGCCACTTCCAGAGTGACAAACACAGAACGCCAGTGACACTTTGCCAAACACATTTCAGAGAAGGAAAGAGTATTACCTTCGTGAAAGTACTCATAGTGTTTATTGAAGATGTGATGGTCTAAGAAGTTAAGAAAGGCAAGTTTGAAAGGTAGCATCTTTTATAAGAGGCAGTATCTTCTACTAAACAAGTTAATAAAGCTGGAAAAAAGGATGAGGCTTTTAGAAACGCAGGTTTGTTTCGCTGAAAGCATGTGCATTTCTGCAACCATATTAGCTGACCTAATGAAAGATATTCTCTCTCACACCGTACCATTTTGGTAGAGGAAAATGCTCAGACTTCTTCCAAGAGAATACTCAAAGTTCTATATATGGTGGCTGTATTACCCTTTACATATAAAAAGACTAATAATGGGTAACTGTGCCTGTCACATTAACCTAAGGTACTCAAGTCGTAGTATTCAGATCACACTGTGCTTTGTGAATATGATACCTAAAAATTACTCTTTGAAATCTGATTATGGACATAACTGGCATTTCACTTTCCCTGTGGAGACCAGTACAATATGTTCCAAGAACCTGAAACAAATTTACTTCAGGAAAATCTGGGAGAAGCACACTGAAGACTGACATAGTTCTCTTACTGGTTTCCCAAGCAGGGAGCATTTTCCTTTTTGTTTTTAAGCTAAATCTGATTTACTTGTACATGTCAGTTTTGAAAGAGTTCTGAGACTTCCTCCTCCCCTTTTACATTTTATTCTCTCCTAACTCTTTCTTCCACTATTCAGCGTAAAAAGGGTTACAGGGTTAGACATTATTTTTGGTGCAGCTGCTGCTGTGATTAAAGTTTAACATAGCATGCCACCTCATTAGGAGGTCTGTGTTCATGAAGGTATTGTAGAAATGGGCTGATGTTGTTCATGTCAAGCATTTTTATAGAACTTCAGCCTCTCAGCAGAGCAGAACAAATTAACTGTCCTTGCTTGTCCAACAATTCACATGGCATGGAAATCTTTAGAGCTCACCTATTCCTTGCATTCAGCTGAGCTGACCTTTAAAGACACCTAATGAATTCTTATATGTGGTGATTTTTACACTATTAAACCATCACTAAGGGCTCTAACAAATGTTTCATTGACTAATAGCTGCTGGATTTTATAGCTTAATGTTAAATTTTTACCTGCTAATCTCAAAGTATCTAGCCTCAAAATGGCTTATTGGAAAAAATGAATAATAGTCAATTCCTTTATTTACACTTTCTCATTTTTTATTAACAGATGTACCTACTTCTTACGCTGGTTAATATTTTACTGTCAAAATGTGCAGGAGGAGAAGAGATGGAGAAAGAAATGAAAGCAGTCGATTAATTCAGTTTTGATATAATGGAGACTATTTGGAAAATGTATTATCAAGGGAGAGATCACATTTTTTCCACATATTGTATGTACAAGGACACCCACACACTCGATGAGACTAAAGAATTCCTTTCTTTGCTATTTTTTATTGCAATTCACCCTTTTAGAGACAATAATAAAAAAGAAATGGAATAAAAAACCCAAGGAAAATAAAGGTTTCCCAAAGATGAAACTGTGAAAATGACCTGGGCTTCTTACCTTGGCAAAGGCTTCCCAGGTTTGCACAACTGGTCGGTTCAATTGTAGAAGAGGGAATTAGGTATGAGCCTTTAGAAAAAGAAAGTAAAATAATTAGAAAGGTTTGGCTACTGGGCATGAAACTATCATGTCTCAAAATATATTATATCCTGCAGTGACGCAGTCTCTTCCTAATTTTTCTCAGTGGCAAAGCTGATATTGCCATTTGCCTTTAAGACTTAAGTGCCTTTTATCTTCTGTTGCGGTCGAAGGATCCATGAAAACCCTGCTGACTTGCAAGTTACCATCGCTGATGTACCCTCCCTCAGCTTCCAGAGAATCACAGAATCTTCATGGTTGGAAGGGACCTTTGAGATCATCAAGTCCAACCATACACACATACATGCAAAAAAACCCAACCCGACAGTCACGGGCACTACAGCACGTCCTGAAGTGCCACATCTACACGTTTCTTAAATACCTCCAGGGATGGTGACTCCACCACCTCCCTGGGCAGGCCGTTCCAGTGCCTGACCATCCTCTCAGTAAAGTAATTCTTCCTAATATCTAATCTAATCCTCCTCTGCTGCAACTTCAGACCATTTCCTCTGGTCCTGTCATTATTCCCTTGGGAGAAGAGCCCAATACCCACCTCTCTACACCCTCCTTTCAGGTAGTTGTAGAGGGCAATGAGTTCTCCCCTCAGCTTCCTCTTCTCCAAACTAAACATGCCCAGTTCCCTCAGCCTCTCCTCATATGACTTGTTCTCTAGACCCATCACCAGCTTGGTGGCTCTCCTCTGGACACGCTCCAGCTAAATAACATCGCATTCAGTGAATGCAGCTTGCGTGAAATGGCTTTCAGCGGAGGGGTCAGTGTGGCCATAGGATTTATGCAATCTTCATGAGCAACAACCCGTGCCTTAGAAGCAACCAGGCTCCACTGCTGTAGGACAGGTTACCCGCCGCACGCTTCTCTGAGTAATCTGCCTGTGACAGACACCAGCCAGATTAAAGGTGATTAAACTTGTTCCTCTGCCCAGGGCGTGGGCGTGATTAATATTCTGGTATGCATGATTTATAAGCAGATAATGTTTTAAGTCTGTATCTCTGCTGAATTATTCATAACGACACGCACACACTTTGATGATCTGGAGACAAAAACAGGGCCATATAAGAATGGCTACAGAAAAAGAACTGCTGAAACGGCATTAATTACACTTCAGGTATCCCAGTGGTTCAGCTGCAGATACAGCTGCTTTTGCACGCTGTATTGAAAATAACAGGGCCATAGAGCATGGCATAATCTCAACCTACTGGGAGCACTGCCCTTTTGGCTTTTGCTTTCCAACTTAGGAATCATACAGACTCAATGAGGCTCTCTCATGAAACTGTGTATCCTTCCATAAAATTAAAGAGCTACCACCCAGCAGCTCATAAAGATAGCTAGGAAAACATTTCCTGTGATGCAAGAACAGACCAAGCGTGGGGCCTCGACACAGAAATCATGTCACACCACAGATACCACTACACGCATTGCCGACAAAAATAGGGCAGAACTCAATACATGTGATCCTCAACAAGTATTAAAGCTCAGCATTTTTTTTTTCTCAAATAGATTAAGACATACAGGAAAATTCACTTCCTTGGTATACTTCCTATGAACTCCAGGAAGGATGTCCTAAGTGAATGTACTACCTCCTGCATGAGATTTTTTTTCCCCCCAAAATATGTTTGCTAATATTAAACAGCCAATATCAAAACCTGCTGTAAGTTATCTCCTCTTGGTTCTGTATCATGGAAAGATCACCTGAAAGTTGGCTTGGAAAATCTGTGGACCTTCATATTTTCTTCAGTGAGTTTTTAAAAAAAGATTGTGATTTTCTTTGGTGAAACTAAAAAAAAAAATCCAATCCAACTTTAGAAAACACTTAAGTCAGAAGACTGTATGCTCCAAAGAGGAATATTTTCAGTGAATATATTCAATAAACTTTTTTTTGATTTTTAATTGGGTTGAATTCTGGCCAGACTAGACTTTCCCTCAGTGTCCACCAAAGAAAATGTAATTATATGGATGCAAACAGATACCTGGCATAAGCTACTTCATGAAGTCAGGTGTCGTGGTCACGAACATGAACAGCAGATATGGACCTGTATTACGGACACTTCGGGTGATATATCTCACCCACTTCAGATGTCTAAAACTCAGACATCTGTATCTGCTCGTCACGCCAGGCTTTCTTTACAGTCAGTGGACAGGAACAGGCACTCCTACAGCAAAAACTTCTGACTTCACTGAGACATCTTCTCCAGCATGAGATGCACTGACCTTTGGAACAGCCTTTTTCATCCCACTATTCATAAACAGCGCTGAGGGCAATTAGCTCAGCCTGAAACATCATTCAGCTGCCTAAGGCAGACAGATCCCACCCTGAGGTAAATCTGACAGCGAAATTAAGAATTCCTCTGGTCTTTGGGAATGAAGGAGGTGTACACAAAGCAAATGCAATTGCAGGCATGGACAGACGTGCAGCCACGTTACCCTTAAACTGAGTAAATCATATCCTGCTATAGGCACAGTCAGTGCAGGCTCCAAAATCAAGTACCAGAAGTTGATTAAATGCTCCTCCGTTTGCCTGCACTCAGCTCTGAACTGGTGGTGCGACACGGCTATCGTTACCTAGCCGTTTTCCCTACTTGTTTTAAAATTAGTCCGGATACCCAGGCTGCGTACATACACCTTTAAATGCAAGCCGTGCGAAGGTACGGCAATAAAAACAGAATTCCGTCAAGTCTTCCAGAAACACCCCACCATGATTGCACAGCTGTGAAAACATTAGTCTAAGGAATAAACCAGGAGAAGGTAAAACTTATGAAAAGATTATCTGGAACAACTTGCCAGTGTTTTTATGCTCTGTAAATTTACTTGTAAAAGCTTTGTCTGAAAACCCCATGAAAATAATACCCCTTGAAGAATGTAAGCACTATGCAGGCACAGATATGTGGAGATCACTGCTAAATGCTTGGTTTAGTGGTTTTTTTTCAAGTTACATGCCGCTTCCTGGGGAGGCATTATTGGAGCTGTGTGAAAAACTCTTTTCTGCATAAATCCTTCCATTGCTGCTAAATGAAGCCTAATCAGTTACAGTCATCTCCTCACTGTCAGTGGTTTATTCATGGTTGATAGCCTGACTCATCAACTCTCCTGTTGAAGGCTGGGCTTACAATGAAGGCTTTTATTCAAGAAGATGAAGGGAAAAAAATTCTAACAATTCCATCTCTGGGGTTAGTAACCATTTTTGAAACGGCGCTGCACTCAGTATTTTCTTTTAGGAAATACTCTGGTTCAGGAAAGCCTGTATCATAGGGAGTGATTTAACGTCTTCAAAGGAAAAAGACTGACTAGTGACTTAGTTTTCTCATAGGCTTAGGTAGAGGAAATAACAGTGCTCATGTATGGGTACACTTGAAGCGGCTTGTATAGACACCTGGGCCTAACCCGAGAACGCTAATACATGTTTCCTAAAATAATGTTCTGCTGTAAGGAAACTGCTCAACAATGACATTCCAAGGAATAAAGCTGTGGAATGAAAATACGTGCACTGTTTCTATGACCACAGCTGTGATATTACATTTGTGTCACGGGACTGTGCAGTCTTGAAGAGAAAGAAGGACAGGACCGGTAACTCCAGTCAAAATTAAATGAGACCGCAACGTTTACAGAGGTCTTGGTAGGTTGTTTAGTAAAAGTGTTGTGGTAATCTTCACTGTATAATGGTGTAAGAGGAGTAAGATTTTTGGAGAAGTTATTTTCTACCAGATCATTTCGTACTGATGGAAAAACAACAACTTTTTTGTCCAGAACACCTTCGCCAGTCACAGTCTATGTATAGATCAGCCTTTTCTTTGTTTTGGTAGAGGGGTGAAGGCACCCAGTTGCTCATGTTTTTATAGAGGTGTTGCTTAAATTTTGTTAGCAGAGGCATGCTGAGAGCTGCCCCAGTGTCTAGCTGTGAATGAGTACTTCACGCGTTGGTTAGACTGAACTAAAGCAAGCAGGATGTTTTTTTTTTTAGCCACCTTAATCCCTCATGAGCTATTAGATACAGAAACTAGCACGCCTTAATGATGCCAGCTTCTGGTTTAAGCTAAAGATTCTCAGAGCGCTGACAGATGCTTTGTCAGGAGATGCTTATATTGACACTATATAAACTATGATTAAACTAATAAGTAGTGAGGTGTCAGAGAAGCAAGAAGGCAAACCTGGAGAGGACAACAACAGATATGAAAAGACCCCACGTGGTTCAGAAATAGCCAATATTTGTTGCTGTTTACTTTAACTTTTTGGGGTTTTTTTCTTTTTTCTTTTTTTTTGTTTAAACAAATGTGTATTTATTACAATAGGAGGGCTCAAACTCTGTGGACCTGGCGTGTGATAGCAGTTGATTTTCACAAGCACCGTATGTACATGTATAGTCTACCACTGGCCATGATTCAAATTTTCCCGTATGCATTTTATAATTATCCAAATATCTCTAAAGCTGTTACTAACCAAAACATTCTTTTTAAAAAAAAAAAAAAAAAAATACTGGTCCAAAGTCACAAAGACTATTCAGGTTTGAATTTTTTTTTTTTATCTGGAAAAAACTGTTCCAGTAGAAAATTGTGAACCAGCTGTAATAACATATACATATATAAAAATTACACCTGTACACCTGGGCACTTATGAGAATGAAGGGTCTGAGCCATGAAAGGAAAATAGGCTATTTGTATACTGAAATTTATCTTCTGGAGTAATCTACAAGGAGAAAGACCTTGAGTAATTACCATTTAAAAGAAGGACTGATAATATGTCATCAGGAAGATAAAACCTCATGATTTTGATCTAAAACTCCGCCTCCTCCCTGTCAGCCTCCTCTAATTTAATCTTCTCTTGTACTTTTCTGTCTCATACACATTGTTGTTTTGTCACGGCTTTTGCTGGCTCTGCACACACAGCACAGGACTAGCAAGTGCTCCTTCCAGGTAGCCAAAGGGCAAGTACAAAAACACTTACTAAATGGTTAGTTAACACACATTTTTTCCTCCAGAGACCACTCTAATCTTACATGAGGTTAGGAGATACTTGCCTGTTATCCCCATTTCGAAGGAGTAGAAGGCCAACCAACAAACTGTTTAGGAAGAGCTCAGATCATTCCAAGCAGCAACCCAATACACTTCGGGGACTTGTCCTTTTCCTTTAGGGAATCAACTCTATACCCTTTCAAAGCCTTTGTGTATGATAAGAGTTGAGCTAAAGCCTAAGAAAGGTAAGACCTAGCTGTTTGTCTTTCACAGGAACTCTCTTTTTTTTTTTTTTCCCCTGTGCTGGTATACGATATGTTCAGCACAATGCAGAAGTGTGGGGGGAAAACAAGCAAAAAAGATTTGGCAAGGCCGACTCACCACAACTCAAATTGTTTTCTGCTTTCAGTGCTGAAGTTGGAATACTCCAGAATTCATTTTCCCAGTCTACAATGTTCCCTTTCACATCGCAGCTGAGGTTGGCCAGTGTTTGCGCATTCATGGTGAAATTCCAGAGGCGGAAGTTGTAAATGTCCCCATTTAGAGAGCTCACTTCATTGCTGTTAGAGCCCAGCACCAGCCTCCCGTTTCCAGGGATAACTTTGCCAAAGATATCTTGACAGTACACTGTATGATAGGTGTTTTTGGCATATACACCTATACTGCCCGAGAAGCTATCCCCTACGATGCAGAGTTGTTGAAAGGTTCCTGTGAAAAACTCTGCGTTTCGGGGCAATGCGTTCTCAAGGATGCACTGCATGCCTGAGATGGACAGAAAATGGCCTTTTGTGGTCTTCCCGAAGCTGAAGGATTCTTTCGAAAACGCATCAGTGTAGGAGAAAACTTTCCAGTCGTCGTTGTCCTCGCTGCTGCCCTTGGTTGCTTCAAAGCACAGTGTGAACTGGCTGAGCTCCGGCACCGAGACGGTCTCCGCCACGGACACAGCATCAACATCGGGGACCTGGGGAATGATGACTTTCTGATTCCTCAGAGACACGGCGACTAGAACAAAGAGTAGATAAATAAATTAACAAAACCCCAACTTTATTATACAGAAAAAAAAAAGCAGGGGTTAGAGTAACATTCATTAAATCAAACATTCATCAGATGGTTTCTATCACTGTAATACACCAATAGCACACATGAAGGGGAATTTGGCTTTGGGAGTACACTCAGTTGGGAATACACAGAGTTCCTTTTCAATGGCTTGGAGAATGCTGCGCTACACACAGTTAACAACCCCTCAAGTTGCATTAAGAGCAATATTAGGACATATTACCTACTAACTTCCAACACTGCCTCAGCTCACTTTATAAAATTTACTACTACTTCATCTAGTAAGGATGCATTAGGCAATGGAATAAACCAGTTATTTTAAAAAACACAGTAAGACTTGCTTCTAAGATATATTATTTTAATTACTAGTCTGCATGACTGCATTACACCAATGAAGTTCAGGCTTTGCTTCTTTTAAATATCGCAATAGAAGAAAGCCCTCATTACATTCATTGCCAAACTGAAGCCTTTTGATCCTGAATTCAGCTAACGGGTTTCTGCAAATCATTAGGCATCTTCTCATTTTTGTCCTCAGCAGCCTTCTGGTTGAATACTGCAAACGTACGTTCATGAATATTTATATCCAAGCTGTTCACTATTTGCTAATATTTGGGTCAGCAGTTTTGGATTTTGCACGAGTATCTAGAAATGGCTAGTCCTCTTGCAAATATGCACAGCTGTAAGGGTATTTAGGCATGGACAGAATTACTCTGTCTCTAATCATCATTAAGTATCCTCATTTGTACTGGCAAAATGGCAGCCACCAAATACAAGAAACAGTATCACGTGACATGTGCTATTTCTCCATGAGGATATTAATGACAACTCTGTTCACTCTACTTTGGAGAACGTTGTTTTTCAATATAAAGCATCGATATGCTCAGTTTTATTGGCACATTTATGGCAGCAAAATTCTTCTAGTAACTTTCTCCGCAGAAAGAAATTTCGGGTTATCAGTCACGCGAAGACACCAGATTGCAGCAGCCCTTGGTTTTACTGCTGGTTCCACAGTTCTGTGGCAGACCACTTCTCCAGCAAACATCTGCTACCTCTTTTACACATTTTCACAGTGTATATGCTGGAAGTGAAACTGGTTTTTGCTAGACCTTAAGAATAACCGCCACAGTAGTTAATCTTTAGCCTCCTATGGGATTTTTAAATGATGTCACAACACATACATTAATTACTATACCTGTTCCCTTCTCGGAATCAATACAAAACTTTCGGTATGAGAGGATGAGACATGCGAGGGAAGGGTGACTGTCACGCTACACTCGGGAAGAGACACAGATACATGGGGTATAAAGATTCTGTGTAGTCTGTGGTATTGCAATTTCCCTTTGCCAGCTGCTTGCAAAGACACTGAGCTCCAAACTACCATATTTGGATATACACAAGGACATAATTTGACCAATATATTATATAGTAAAATAACATAAAGCATTGCACGTTATCCACTAACCCAGCAACGGGAGAATGGGAGGGAAGAGAGAAAAATACCAGGCTTTTATAGTTACTGGGTTTACTTCGTAGGTGTTTTTTTTCTTCCCAAGGGAAAAAGTATGTTGTAACAATTTTATACATAGAAAATAGGTTCAACTCTCCATTGAAAATAGGGGCATTTTTTTCATGGGTTAATTATACTGTAAGCTTCTTCACGTAACATGGAAAGTGCTCCAGAAGAAGTATAAGGATTCAAGACCTGAAAAAGAAGAAAGCTCATTTATATGAGCACTATCCAGCCTGTGTTAGGGTGGTCAGGAGAGTTATGGACCATATGGTCACATTTAAACAGTACAGGAAGAGAAATAAAGAGGGAGGACACAGCTACGGTACTGAACAAGTCTACTCAACTTTGCTGTACTCGTCTGACAGATTTAACCGCTGGCAGCTTCCCTGTACAGTGAAAAGACAAAACTGACAAGTATTTTGTCCATGTGGAGAAAGCAGAATCCTGCCATCAACATTAAGTGCAGATCTCTTTCCTGATTACTGTTGCACAGCCAGTCATCATACTGATGAATTTCAGATGTTAGTACTGGAGAAACTGGTTATTCTCCGAGGAAGAATATACATATATTCTTGGAATATTCACCCAGATGCTTAGACTACATTCAGAATGATGTTAAATTGTTTCTGTTAGGAAGATAACTGGATTACAATGAACAGGGTTTTTTTTGGATGCATTGCTGTTTACTCGTGAAAAACGTACAAAAGTCTTGGCAGCCCGGATGCAGTAGGAGCGACCAGCAACAGGCAGCTCGCTGTTCCGAGATCCACATCGGCATTTACGGGAGCGCTGGGATGACACGAAGCCTCCCTCTGTTGCTTTATGGGCCTCTAGCTTTCTTCCAGCTTGCTGTCTCACATCTCATACACCCTTTATACATAAGCAAGCCAGGAACCCTAGACTGTATTTTACAATCCCTTGCAGGGAAACCTGCTTTTCTGCCCGTTGATGATCTTCTCACCACCCAGTGCTTGAGTGGTGGCTTCTGCTGTTCTCAGCTTCACTGCTCTCATCTGCCATTTCACTGATGCTGGAAGATGATGCATCAACTTTAATGTGGTCTACATACCAAATATCTGTTTGCGAGCTTTCTGTTACCACCCCACTGAATTGTGCTTTTAATCCAGGCTGCTGGAGTACTACTCAACTGAGTGCTAATTTTACATGACACTGTCTCCTCAAGTATTTCTGTACTAACAGAGGTCTGTTGGATGTCCATCCTCTCCTTTTGGTGACTGAGTGACTTCTACTCACCAGTGCAGAGCTATTACTTACATAGTTAACTACTACTAGAAAATCATTTAACATGCCAGCTCTTCAGCCAGTGTAAATTGAGATGATTCCCTTAAGGCTAGCAAAGCTGCATTCATTTACTGCAGCTGAGGATATGGCCCATCCATCTGCTGTTGGTGTATTGCAGGAGGTGACAACCAGGAAAGTCAACATTTGTGTGGGCGGCCAACTTGTTATGGATAACAGGATGTGCTCCGTGAAACTCAGTTTGAAACCACTCTTAGAACTGAGCAGTCACGCAAAAGCTGTTCTATTCTCAGCTAATACCATCCCAAAACTCACTCTCTTATATTTGTCTTTCCCTGCGTATATTTTGTTTTGTGTACATATTGTATATTTGGAGGTAACATTAATGTCTTTCTAAATGCTATTTCTAGATAGCAAGTTCCTGTGTCTTTGAATGGCCCTTTACTTTCCAACTTTGCATTACTTTGTGAAACTCAAAATTTAGCAAGCTACTCAACTTTCTTGTTTACAATAAATTTCTCATTTCTCAGAAATGAAATAAAACATTAATATAACACTGTTTCCCTTGCTCTGGGAGAAATTAATGATTTTGCTCAGGTATCATATTCACAGCAGTAATAATGGCGTGAGCATGACAAAGGAGCTTTGAAACTCCATTGGGGGCCTGAAGTCAGGGGGTGTGCAATCTCTCTGATGGCTTTGGCAACTCTTTGCAAGGACAGAAGAGCATAGCACTGACATCTGCCACACAGATGCATCGTAACTTCACTGTGTGTACGCATTATGTCCTATAGCCTGCATGCTTTTATAACTTGAAAGGAGAGCAGTACATTATCATCCCTTTACCAAGCCCCTTTTCTGTATCCATTGCCAGGTTAAACGTTGCCATGATCTTTGTCTGTATCTTCTGAACCCCCTGAAAAGGCACAACTGTGGGCAATAAGCAGAATATAGTTATAATTTGCCCTACATGCATGCAGCCAACTGACCTGGCATCCACGGTCAAAATCAAGATGTCAGATGAGAGTTACAGATTTGGAGTAATGAAACAAAATTCAGCAGCCTTAGTCTAGATGCTTCACAGCAAGCCTTAACATAGAGTTTCTGAACTAATACACATATGTGAAACATTAAAGTATAAGTCACTGGTGAAGGTCACTGATACCTTTACTCACACTGGGGAATAATCTTCTTATTAAAAAATAAAGGATAACTTCCAACACTATGTTATTTTTAAGAGTGCTATCTGTAAACATAAGGTATTATTCAATTTGGCATGGAGGCAATATTTTTGCTTTCATAAAAGTACATTACCTATGGGTACATATACACAAATGGTTCTCTATGTCTGTAGACCTTTCTTCTCCTCCTCATTGAGCACATCTGAGGGAAACATTGCATCTTTCAATTCCATTTGTAAGTTATCCCTTATAGTCATACTTGGAATTACAGAATGGTTAGAGTTGGAAGGGACCTTCACAGATCATCCAGTTCCAACCCCCCTGCCATGGGCAGGGACACCTCCCACCAGACCAGGTTGCTCAATGCCCCATCCAGCCTGGGCTTGAACACTTCCAGGGATGGGGCATCCACAACTTCCCTGGGCAACCTTTTAAACATTAAAATATTAAAGCGGAATAAAGAAAGATATCATTTTGCATAATCTGATTGCGTATCATTTTTTATGATCCACTTGATTTGACAACTTCTTACAACACAGCAAGAGCTGCTATTTTCAAATACAGAAACCTTTCAGAAAATTTGCTTCCACTTCCAGAAGAGAACAAGTGCTCCTCGAATTATTACTGCATTCATTTTGTCAGCATGAAAGGACCTCAGTAGAAAGAAGCAATTTTAGCTCCTCTGATATGACGTTACCTTTTTTCTTTTCAGAACTGCACACAAGTTTTGCCGGCATAATCAGGACTACTTTTGTCTTATTATACCTGGGGGTTACTATCTCAGTTATTTTAGAATAGAGGATAAGTGTAATAAATATTTTTTAAAAATCATGAGAAAGGTGTGCTTGTGACTAAAGAGCTAACTGCAAAACCTGCTCGGTGTTTCTACCGCAGCCAGGCAACCAACAGAAAGTAAGTGTGCTACAGTAATATAAACGCTCAATGCAACACTAGTCTTCACTCTAAGGCGTGTGACTTCAGCAAAAAGAGCATACAACTGCAAACTATAACCCTGAAGTGGAATGAGAGGTGAGTAGCACATAGGGCCCGTAAGTGATCAGCCTAATGCCCTTCGTTACCTCGCTGCCCTTTACTGTCATGTGAAAGCGACTTCTTATTAATGCTTTTAACAACAAAACAAACATCAATCACATGTTATTTGTACCCTTTTCTTCTGGAGGAAAAAGCATGAGTGTCTATTTTTTTTGTTGCAGCTGTTAAGCTTTTTAAAATTTAAGCATTGGTATGCATTTACGGGAGAGAAAGGAAGGTCGAGGTACTGGAACGAAAGGTAGCTATTTTGCAATGCCAGGTCATCCCTGGGAGCTTGTTCTAGAGGCTAGAAGAACCCCTGAGAATTTTTGCCTTCCGCACAAACTCATCCTCGCTGCTGGGCATTCACTGGGCCAGAGGTCCGGGCTGGCCTTTTTTCTGGTTCGACTAATTTCCTTCTCATGTTCTCCTTTGGGTTTCTCTGTCCCTCTGCAGGTACGCTGACCTGAAGGACAGGTGTCCTGCTTCCAAACCCTCCAGCATAAAATCTTCAGGGAGAAGCACTGTTAGGCCTAAAATCTTTGCATATGAAAAGTTTTTCTAACACACTTGATGTCATGTCCCAGAATAAAATAATTTATTTTCATCCAAAGGGAAATAAATTAGTTTAAAAAAAACATACAAGAGAACTCTGTAGTTTTACCCTGCAGCCTTCCCATCCTTTCTCTTCTCATGAAGGACTTGATTCCTTCAGGAAGTGTCGTTCTAACCCTTATAGGACATTTCCTTCTAAACATCTATAGGAGGGATGAAATGCTTTGGCTTTACTTACTTCGTACATAGCTGGCATTAAAACCTTTCTTTTGGATACTGAAGTCACTTTTAAATGACACGATCATTTCATTTCCAGTTGAGTTATAGGATAATCCTTTGGCAGTGATGCCACAAAGGTTCATTGGACTTTCTCCATTGTCTAATGTCAATGAGTCATAAATGCAGCCCGGAGCTTCTTCAATGTCAAAATCAATAAATGTAAGCTGTATGATGAATCCATGAGGTGCTCGGATGATCCACTTGCACGCTTGGCTGTTGGGATAATCACTGGGGAAGCACGGGGAAGTGAAAACTCCAGAGGGGTCAGTTAGCACGATCCTACAGTCGTAGCATCCATGAGCTGGCAATAAAAACAGAGAAAGGCTGGAGGTCAGGAAGAGAGATAACTTAACAGGAAATTAATTAAACACAATTAACTAAATGTATTTCTATACAGAAGAACATAAACAGAGATGGGAGGAAGAAAGGCAGAAAAAAGCCTGGTTTTTAGTGGGGAAAATGCTGGAGGAATACTACAGAAAAATAGTATTATATATAAGAAATCCTGCAAACAGAAATATAAATTATACTGCTAAATTTGTGCACACAATATGTATCTGCTATGTGTATTGACCTGACAAAGGCGAAAGCAACGTCTGTTAATTTAGAAAGGCAAACAAATTCTTAAACTGCAACTTCTAAAAAGATGCCTGGTATCATTTACATTTTTTGGCTGCTGATCCGATGCTGACTGGTGGCTGTTCCAGCAGCTCTGTGCCATGCTATTGTTTCCAGTGGAATGTCCCCGGAATGCAGCGGCACAAGAGATGGGTTGAGGAGGGGCAGGAGCAGCGGCAGCTCTGGGGAGCTCTCGGAGGTTAGTCATCAGCATTTCCGGCAAACGCTCTCCGCATCACCCAGAAGGGTAGCAGCGAGCTACTGGCTTTTGAATCAACAGCAAATTACTGTACTCTTCCCCTGCTGACTCAGCTCCATTGACATATTTGTGGCAGTCAGGCTCTAAGAAATTCTTACCCTATTCCTCGTGCTCCTTTGCTCACCTGCTGTGCTTATCCACGAGAATTTCAGGCCCAGTTGGTCCCCAGGGTTGTGTTTCTTGTTTGGTTTACGTTTGCTCATTTATCATATATTTACTTAACGTATTATATGATATAATTACCGTGAACTGCCTGCTGCTAAGATCTGTAACAGCTTGCCAAAGCAGCACTGAACAAACTGGGTAGGAACTGAATATCGCCAATATAACCAACTGGCACATTTATGCTGAATTACTTTGCAAACATTTCATTAGGCCACAATCCCGCAACAAGTACTACAAGTATGAAAAAAATAGGACAATGTGAATATGCATTATTAGTTGCCCAAGGTAAAAGCAACCGAAAAAGTTGTCAAGTGTAAACTATATACGGAGCAGATATAAAACAGGAATAAATGCAACAACTCCTCCACGGAACCCTTGATATTTCTTTCCACCGTTTGGGTCCTGATATTGTTCGGTCACATTCAAACGGTATTCGGCCAAAGCAAATGGACCCTGACTCTGTGAAGTGACATGGCCAAAAAAGAAGCAGTTTACATATACGGTGAGTTGTATTTTATAGTTTTTATAATTTTTATTTGCAAATCATGAATTCATATGGCCCCAAAGAGATAAAAAGGCTATTAATTAATTGGGCTCTCAGAGACAAACACAGGCTGGTTACGTTAGAAAAGAGCAGTGGGATGCTTATTTGTTCAAATGAGAAAAAAAGGATTGTCTGAAAGATTTGCAGGCAGCTTTGGGAAGAAGTGGTGCTCATGACATTGGAAAACTTGATCTGTGCAGTACAAACAGGAGTCTGTCCACTCTGAATTTCTCTGCAAATCTTGATAAGTCAGAGGGCTATGCTCACCTGCCCTGAATCCCTGCTGTTCCATTAATTAACCTGAGAGGGAATATTTACTTATTGGTGCGGTGACTATAAATCCTGCAGTTGTACAAACAGATGACAGCTTTGTCCAGAGGATTTTGCGCACATAGGTAGGGGTTTTCAGAGAACCACCCCAGATTGAGAGGAGGAGGAACAGGAAAAGCTCGCTCTAAGCCACAAGCCACTGCGGTCTCCTAGTCCAGGGCAAGTGAGACTCTGCAGGGCAGGGCAGCCGTAAGACGGCTCCGGCCAGAGCTGCCTCCAGCTGGAAGGCTCGGTGATTCACGGTCCTGCCTTCCTTATTGCTAGGACGAGGGCTACAGGGGCTGAGGATTTGGCAGCAGCACGCCTCACCCGCTCTCCTACTCATTCCTGCAGAGAAATAAATGACACAGAGCTATCTGGGCAGTTGAGAGCTTTCCCCGTGCACCCAGATGGACCCGAAGCCAGGGACTAAGCTGTTAAGTGATGTAAACACATATAGGAACACAGGTCTTAATGTACACTCATTCAGCCTTGGACCCCTAAAGTAAATCTTAAGGGCATTATAAAATATTGCTGAACAAGAAAAAAATACAGCACTTGTCCATAAAAGTGTATCTCTAAAGTTGGTAGAATGTTACATTCAACCCGAGACTGGATATGTCAAATTGTCCATCAGAAAAACACACAGACATTCTAAAGAGAAGCCTGCCTTTATTAATTCTATTGACCACCACCAGCCAAAACAGGACTCAGCTCTTCTATTTTTCTCTCTCTTGAGTATTTATCATTGTTTCTAAGCTGTGCAAAAAAACCCCCATCAGCACACATAACAAAAATACTTTTATCCCTGCTGTCACTGTAAACACTAAAACATAAATGTTATTTATGTTACTGGTTTTTTTACTCATTTAATCTTTTCACTAACATATTCTCATTTTATTATATCCATATTGTTTTGTTGGTTTTACAGAACTAACGCAAAAAAGACAGGCCCTAAATTTAGGTAGGAAAATAAGTGCTCAAAACTTTACATACACAGAAGAAACAGATTTGGTGAGGAAAATAGTTTACTTTTTTTGAAGTGGGTTGGCTCCATTTTGGCATAGCAGCTATTCTGTCCATGACTGCAATTTGAAGGAGAAATATCCTGTTTTCATGCAAATGTCCACAGTAGTAAGTAAAAAGAAAAGAAAACAAACAACAAAACTATATATAAACAGAATGGTTTTGAATGGAACTTTTTGCACAGCTTCTCATGAGACAGTTCTTTTTCTATAAACACCACCTATTTTACTCATTAAAGAGAAAAATTGCTGTGGCAACCTTAGGCTGTCAGCCAAAACTGACAGATATTTTGCAACCCCATTGGCCCAGGGCAGTTCTGAACTGTGGATACTGAATACTTGTTGCAATACACACCACAAACATTTCTACAAGCAATCTGAGATGTTTTATTGATTTTAATGGGGAAAAAATGTAGGTATGATATTCTTGGTCAGGAACCTCACATGCGCAGAATCTGCCTGTCAAGTATTCTTTATCACCCTAGACCACAGGAAATTCACTCTCTAAATACCTTTCATCTAATAAAAGCCGTCACCTTTTCTCCCCCTCTTTTGCTCCCCAAACCAAAATGAACACCCTCCCTGTATGTTGAAATTAAGTACTTGATTTCACTATGTCCTAAATTGAAAGTTTCACTGGGCAATTCATTTGTCTCCATCATGAGAATATTCATGAGAATGGGTATGGTTTTCATTTCATAATAACTTTTTTTTTCCTGCAGGGCTCATACTTTCAATAATAAAAGAATAATTAAGTATTTAGTGTGACAATTTAACACTATACTAAAAAGGAAAACCAATAAATTCATCTGGAGCTTTCACCAAAGTTATCTAAGTGATTCACAAATGTTAATTGACTTCAGAAGAGGAATTAACTGTAGGGGAAACGGCTTTTTCCCCTCATATCATGCCCATTTTATAAGGATAAGGTTAGGCATGGAGGTAATGGGCAAAAATGGCAAAAGTTTCCATGGATTTTGGGACCCTAAACTAAGAGATGATAGTACTGATTTTCCTTAACTACTTAGTATTTGTACAGGGTTTTATATGTCCAAAGCACACTATCTATGACTTTAAACTGCAGCTGGGAGAGCAGTCTGCCAATCTGGCCCACTGTAGAAAATCCAAAAATGAGTACTTAGTGGCCAATGGAAAATTTTGGTCAAAGCAATTTGGCTACCTTTAATAGGAACTTATCGGTAAAGGCAGGGATAGAATCCCATTCTTGTGGTTGCCAATTTTCCTAACCACGAGACCGGTCCCTCTCTTCTAGGGAGTCTCCTGCCTCTTTCACATATATACCTTTCAATTTCTATGGAGAGGAAAGTACCCTATATTGGTCTTTCCTACATCATGCTGAATCATCTGAAGACTGTCCTAAAACTAAGGGGCTGAGGGAAACACTATGTGACTCATTAAAGATTGCACCATAAAACAGACATGCGCGCATGCAAAACTCATATCCTATGGAATAAAATTAATTGCCCAGCTTGTCCCATCTACTAATTTTGTCTCTTTAGAGCCTCAGCACAGAATACCACCGTTTGAACTCATGAAGACACCTGTAGGCACTGAGATACACAATTTGAAAGTGACTTTCACAAGCTATTTGTGGGCAGCTGAACCACAGTCAGACGCAGAGCTGCAACTCTGCACTGCAGATTTGGGAAGGAAACATTCTGTATATAACCTCATCCCATACATTCGTACTTCTCTTTTTTGATTTCTTCTTACATGACTAACACATTCCAGCACTTGACTCCAAAATCTGTGGTAATATTCATATTTTCCTCTAGCTCCTCACACTTCTCTACTCTCCGTTGTCATCGTTTTCCCCCCAAAACCTCATCTTTTGTCCTATAATATTCTGCTCTTCTTCCTCAAGCATGGGTTTTCACTTCTGTCTCTCCAGCTGCTTTCATTTCTGCACTTACCCAACCTTGGAGAAATGCTGGACAACAAATTTTGTTTGGCTAAGAATTTTTTCTTTAAACAGCAAAACCAACCCAGCCTGGGACACTGCCGATTTCAGCCCTGAAGACTTAAAGTTTATGAAGGTTAGGATCAAAGGAAACAGGGTCTCTGGGGGAAAACGTCTGCACTTGCATTTGGTTTTTCTTTTTCCAGTTGCACTTCTGTACAGCATTTACCACCTGACAGAAGTGTAAATAACTACACTTGCGTAGGCAGCGCAATGATAGCCCGTGTGGGTTGAATTAACATTACTGGTGGTTTTTTTTTTGAAAATCCATTAAAAGGCTCCCTCATAAAAGTAAGAGAGAAGGCTCCTGGATTCCATTTTGGCGTGAAAATTAACTCTACTTCCCCCTGTAAAGAACACAATGTTCACAGGAAAATATCCTGAAATAAATCTTAGCAATGGCACAAAGCAATATGGACATAAAAAAAAGCAGTACAGAATTAATTGTAATTTGCTTTCATGTAGACATCTGAGAACCTTTAAGCACTTTACTTACATTTGGAAAGGTAGCACTTACAAGGACAGTCATTTTGAACTAAGAGAGAAGCATGGGGAGGTGACATGATGTAAGGACTTGCAAGTGTGTGGCAAAGCCCAAAAAAGAAGTGAAACTTTACAATCATTTACTGTTGCAGCATGAAAAAAATATCTGTTTTGATAAACATCAGGCAGGAATAAGTCTTGCTTTATAATAAGCAATTAATTGTTGGGTTTGGTTTTTGTTTTTTTTTTCCTATTTCAAGGATGCCATAACAGAGATATGACCAAACATTAAGTTAAATGTATTTATGACTGCAAATAGACGGGTGAATGAGGTCAGCAATGGGCACACCTGCAGACAAGCAAGAGGAAGGGCCAAACCACCAAGATGTGGGTGGGCTGGAATGGCTACAGAACAAACAAACCCGTGTTATTCCAACGAGACACAAACACTAAACCCAGAGCAGCTATCACATGGCAAAGGTTTCAACAGTAGCTTATCTTCACTTAAAATCATTTCGGGTGTAAAGGAGATCTGTAGACCTACAGAAATACTTATACGCAAAATGTGAATATATTAATTGCAAAGAAGTGTCACATCATTCAGTCTGGACATAAAGGAATGCTCTGCTTACTTAAAAGTTAGTTACAAGATAAGACTTATACAAATTCTTATTCAAAACATTAAGCATAGCACTGGAGCTTCTGGGGCCTCTGCACAGCAAACCACGTTGTCTGCTCTCTGCGTAACCCACAATTTGATCGAGTTCTCTCGGAGAAAGTGCAAATGAGGAGGTGTGGCAGGTTTATTTTTGCTTCTTTATTTACTTTCCAAATTGTAGAAGCTGTTTGATCCTAATTTTGCTACAGTATGCTTAGCCTGATAAAAATTACTAGACAAACACATAATTTAATGTTTGCATGCATTGTAATCCTCAAATTAAAGAGACAATCCTAGCTCTAACTATTTAAACATCCATCTTAAAAAAAAAAAAAAAGGGACCAAAAAAAAGGACAAAAACAACAAAAAAGGATTATCTCTGCAATAAATAGAAAGGAAGTAAGACTCGCATCCTGACATGTATAAAAATTTGTCCCCGCACATACAATGTAACAGGGCTGAGGTCTACTGGTTGAAAATATGATTGTGATTGTGTATAAATGTTAAGTGTCCCCTGATTTGTAATAATATGGAACCATTCATATGGTGAGTGAACCATATAAGGATAATATGGAACTACTTCAGCATTTCTACAGTGTGTACGGTCCTAAATTCATAAAAAATCTTGAGCAAATCCTGAAGTCTCACAGATACAATTTGGGTTTAAGCACGGACTTATAATTCGGTAAGTGTTTAAAGTCCTTTCCTGCACAATGATGCCTTTGAGTCCCGGATTTGAAGCTTTATAGTCCCATCTTCAGCCTTGCAGCCCCCTCAGGGCAGAAGAGGGGGGCAGGACTCCACAACGGCCGCAGTATGAAAGCACCAGGCGAGGCACCGCATGAACCCGAGCGGTGAGGAAGGCTGTGCCATCCTCTCCAGTTCCAATCATTCTCTTTTCCTTTTTAAGGCAAGGAGTCATAACAGCATCAACCTACGCAAAAACCCATTCAGGGAGAGAGATCCACGCTCAGATACACGGGTTACAAATGAAAAGCTGGTAACAGTGAGATTAAATAATTAACATCAACCATTTTCACCTGGCCTAATATCCACACAGCAATCCATACTCTTCCTTCCTTTCCTTGCCAACACACTGGGCATATTCTACATTCCCAAGATGCTGACTGAACCACAGGGGAGCGAGAGGTTGATCTTTTATATCAAACTGCCACAGAAATAGTTCCGTCCAATCTTTGAATTTCCTTCCCATATTACTAAAGACCAGGAAAGGCAAGGTTTAATTCTAATTCACTCATGAACTTTCTCAAAATGTCACCACGTCAAAGCCTCTTATTCCCTGCCCTCCCCACTTAAAAATAGAAGCATTATTCCTCTAGGTAGGGTTCAAACATGTCCCATCACCCTTAGTTAGTAGGATATTATATTACCTTCCAGCTCTGCAAAGGCATCAGTAGTAGGCTTTGATGCTGGACAACTTGTGCGTGGAGAAATATATTTCAGCTCACCTTTGGGGGGTTTTAAATTTCTCCAAACACTGAACAGTTGAACTCCTGGTCACTAAAACATCTCTAAGTATAGTGTAGGCTATCAAAAATGAAACCCAGTACAATTTAATTAATTCTCTAAAACATTCTTAAAACACTTATTCATAGAAATAGGTGTAGAATATATAGAATCCCCCAAGAGGATAAGCACTACCAGTTTTTATGTGAAACCACTTGCACAGACTCATCAGTAATATAACCAGCATAATTCAATAAATAAAAATCTTATAAGCCTTATATGAGTGAAACTTTACATTATCTTATTTAAAGCTGCAACTTTACATAATCAAATGTATTTTGTACAGTATGAGTATAATAAAGATGTAATTAGAAAGAATCTTTCATCTTTGTGTTATTCTTGGTTTGCAAATGTGAGGTTTTTTGTTGATTTGCAAGAAAACACTATTTTAAGCACTATTAAAAACTCAGTCCAGACTCTTAATTCTGCATCATTCCCATTGCATCATCTGCATAGTACTCTTTGTACCCAGCAAAATTTAAAGCCTCCATATTCCTGACTGGAAATAGCACATAACCCTGGCAGAGCCTTTTATAATTCAATGAAAGACAAGATTGTGCTCTCACAAAATAATTCAACAATTGGGTTTTGGCCACTGAAGCCAGGAGACAAAGAGAGTACTATGCCCTGGCCAGTGATATCAGCTTGCCTCGCATCTTCTTTTGCTGATGCATTACGTCCTGCAGCACACACTTTAAATGGCTGAACCAGTTTGTGCACCTAAGAATAATGAAACGGTAGAAAAAAAAAAAAAAAATCTCACGGACTAATATATAGACGTACGTGAAAGTGTAACTTATCTGTGAAGTCACTTATTATTCCTGCTTCCTGTTGCTCTAATCCTTATTGTTTGTCAGATTATTAACAAATTAAATTTTTTGTTACATAGAATTAGAACTAGTTGTTTTCTCTCTTTTGTAAGACAAGAACAAGGCTTTTAATTAATGAAATTACATGTAGCAAATTGGAAACTGAAGAAAGACAATATTATCTCTTATGTTACAACATCAGCCTGTGGAACCCTGACCTGAAAAGTTTCAAAGCAAGGAACATAAAATTCAGAAAGCCAACAGACATCTTTCCAAGTATCTAATAAGACCTCTGAGTACCTCCAGATACATAATAATTGATAAGAAGAGACATAACTGCATGGAATTGTAAACCTCATGGCTTACGCTTGAAACTAATCACAACCAACTGATCGGGAAGAGTATTAATAGCTCCACCTTGATGGCAGGCAGGATCCCAGGCTCCGGGGCTCGACCGCTGGCACCGCTTGGGCCAGCCCAGCCAGCTCTTCTCCAAACCCTTCCTGGGCACGGCATGAGCATGAGGTGGCCTCTGCAGCAGAGAGCAACCCCCAGCATGTCTCATTTACTGGAACAGAGGTGGCCAGTGCATGCATGGGAAAGGGAAAGCGAGGCAGAGCACGAGGCTCTGTCTTGTGTATCTTACGTAGTAGACAATACAGCCATTCTCGCTAGTTTTGGTGGTTCAAACGCTACACGTAAATCTGGGAGAAACAGGTGGCAGTACATCCTGTTTCTAACATGACAACAAAAGTTATCTTTCAGGATACACTTGAGGTCAGTAACAGTAATAGCGTACCAAAAAAATCAGGAAGAGCAAAGCTTAATTTTCAAATCTGAGGTTAAGATTAGAAAAGCAGAAGTGAGAATAGTAAATTACTGACTCAGGAAGCATTCACCATCAGCATAGGCAGTACTACTAAACCCAGAAGCAGACTTTTCACTAAAACCATCCCCATGACACAATTTTATAACATGGTCCTACACCAAGAGAGATTTTGTTAGTTATTTTCTCATAAACAAATATATAAATTACAGCATAATTCTCAATCCTTTTCATAATGGACATAGATGGACTGGAACTTTACACCAGTTTAGGGTGTACTCTTCATATGCAGGCTGTTGCGACTTTGGACAGGACATTTCAGGGAACTGATCTCTTGACTTCTCAAGACGAGAATCCTAACCAGCCCTCAAATGGAGTCATCCAAGTATTAACATTATTGGTATCTGTTAAACACCAGATCTCCAAAACATTATGATAGCCCTAGAAAGATCAGAGCTGATGCTCTTTGGTCTCTCAGAGTGGGATGCTAGCACAATAGAGACCGACAGAAATTAATTGTGTTTCCAGATATTCAATACCGCCCACAGGCCCCATTTTATGCTGGAATTCAGTAGGCATTTATTTCTGTTGGGTCACCATCGCCACTAAAAGCTCTGACCCATCTTGATTGTTCTAGCACAAATATCCTACCCCCTGACAGCAACCAACTTTATCACAGCAGTGACTCCAGCAGGTTTTGATTGATCTGGGAAATTGAGGGAACCAGCCACAATAGAAGAAAATATGTTCAGAGCCAGGGTGGGGGCCCTGCACTGCCTGTTTCCCCTTAGTTGTTTGGGTTTGTGCCAATGAAAATGGAAGTGGAAACAAACACACTGACTGGGTAGATCTGCCCTGACCCACGAGTGGAGTTCACACTGTAGACAAAGTTATGGATTTCCCCCGGAGGGAGGGGGTAATGTGAAAATCCTGTGTTACACCCATTGTAACTTAAGAATATTTTCATTGGCATTCCTGTGATAATCTTATAAAAATAACAGAATTGACTCGCTAGTTTTGGCCCGAGTTGGATTTTTTTTCCATAAAGTATCAGAAGTTTGGGACAAAGAGCGGTATTGACAGTTCAGTTCAGATATGCTGGTGAAAAAAAGTATTAACTAGTAAGTATACGGGCTAGTACAATAAGCACATAAGCTAATAAACATGTCAGGAAAGAGAAGATTATGTTAGGAAAGCCATAGGGTGGAAACAGGCGAGCTTTTTGTGAGATTGTTGCATGTAATATAATGGTTTCAAACTGAGATCTACGTATCTACTCCATCGGAGATCATGCTGAGACTTAGAAGAGGAATGGTCACCAAGCATGTCATATTTTTGACCGCTCCAGCAAGAAGTTCTAGCTGCTGGCTCCTCGCTGTTCAGTTGCTGCATTGTTACAAAAAGGACCACATCCTCAACTGGACTAAATCCATGAGCGCAGTTTGCTTCAACACAACCCTACCAGGAGGTACAAGCTGAGGAGCTGTATGGCTAAATAATTTCTTGTGTATTATTTGTGCAAGCAAGTGTTGTGCTTGCCTGGGAGGCTGCTCAAAAAATGAATGGGAAAACAGCTGACTATTTTAGTGAGATGTAGTTTGTAGGAATTTGGGATCCTATCAAACCGCCCAGACACTGGTTAAAATAATGTTATATCTGAATACAGGTCATGTTCTTAGTAAAACTCAGTCATACAGATGCATACAAGAAATACACTTCCTCTACACACACATTGGACGCAGACTAAAGAAATTGTTAGGATGAAATTTCTGGGTAAAGAATATTTTGTGCAGTGGAAGTAGAAAATACTGCTTCTTCACTGGGTGCTTTACTCAACAAACCCACCGGAGTTTCCATTTGGCCCACGATGCATTCAACGACTTTTACTGCTTATAAGAGGATGGTTCAATTAGAGAGTTTTCTTTCCCAGGCTGCAATGTTGAAATGCCTTTTCTGGCTGCTACAATCAGTATTCAGAATAAGCATCATTCTTAACTCTTATGAAAGCTTCTAGAAAACACAAGATAAGGGGGTTATTGTAGGGTCAGAGATATTCTTCAAGCTTTGTGTGTTTGTCGGCCAAATTTTGGGTCTAGAATTTTTTAGCTATCCCAGAAAATCTGCTATGAATGACGTGGATCTCTTGTAGTAGAGGTTGAAACTATGGTTTGCTGGTTTTTAATGAGCTACAGAAACTATGCACAATTACTTTACACTGGAATTCACTATTATAATACAATACCAAGGCATTCTAGACATACTGGAAAACACCGACTCAAAAGCAATTTCATACAGAGCCTTTGAATCATTTTTAGGGTTTAATTACTTGTCCTTTCTACTAGTTTTCAAAGTATCTATTTCACTATGATTTGGGCTACTTATATTTCAGTACTTCAGTATTTTCTGGGTCATTTCAGTAAACTATTAAAAACAGATGCTGTCAGTAATATATTTGCCTCATCTGATCTGGAACAAGGAGCAATTTAAGTAAAATATTTGTGAGTTTTTAACATCACAACATAATAAAGAGTTCTGCTATTACACACAGAAATATTCTCTTCTACCCTTAGTCATGTTTTCACCTTCAGTAACATATTCAGTGTTAACGCTTATTATTCAACCAGTTCTGTGCAGAGAAAACTGGAAAAAATGTTCTGAATAACGATATCAGGTATTTTCTTTTGCACTATTAATGGAGAGGTCAGGAGTCTGGAAATGGGTTAGAGCTTCTTTGCTAATTGAAGCTCTCATCTCTCATACTTCATTTAGGGACTTGCTGGAAACAGTGAAGCTACACAAGTAAAAGTGAGATCAGAAATTACTTCTCAATAGTTTGCATTGCTAAGAACAGAATAATGCCATGTACGATATGGCAAACTAATGTCTATTTGAGGGGAAGTATGTACATTTTGGACATTTAGTGTTACTTTGACATGTCTAGTGCTGTTTTTTGCTATATATTCTCATAAAAACCATTTGTTATAATTTAGATAATTTCAGTGATAAAGCATCTAGAACTGCTTTCTTATCATGGTGTTTCTGTCAGAAGGAAGGGAATGGCATATCTAGCTCAAAACAATAATTCCTTCATTGCTGTATTACTAATTTCCACCTCTAGTTTGTTGGTGTATTTCTCGTTTATGTAACAGCAGAAAAGAAAACATTATGAATGCAGACAGCAGTGTCTTATATTAAACAGTCAAATGTCTCCCTACTGCTTCCATTAAAGCTTACAATGGCGGATCTTTGTGTGACTACACCTGAACCTTTTCTTTTTGCCAGTCTGGGCTATGTAATTTATTTTTCCAACTTCCATCCAGTTCTCCAACAGCTCCAGCCACTGAACTCCCACTGCAATCAATCAAAAAGTCTCCCCACACATTCCAGTGCTTTTTCTAACTCTATCTGTTTTTTCTACCAGTTCCCTAGAGAAGGATGTTCCATGGATGAATGGACTTCCAAGTCAGGAATTTGATTCTGATGAGACTATATGTATTTAACTCCTTGAGGATACACAGTGCGTGCCCCACTTCTCTTTTTGCATCTTGCAAAGAAGAATCACTGAAATTCACAATGATCAAATCGGAAATAAATGTGATCTGTGTCTTTCTCATCAACTATGACCGCTTAACGTATAAAAGCCTGATTCTCTCTTTAGCAAGGAAACTATGATAGATTTGACTAAGTTTGGCTTGAAAACCTCTCTGTTAGGTTCCAAAATGCTTTGTCTTGTTTTTTGTGATTTGTCTACTCTACATCTTAATAAACAAGTTTCCAGGTATCAATGCAATGTTTTTAACATGTCTGCTACGAAGCTAAACTGGTCTCTGTGTTCAGAACATGTGTCACATTTAATTATGCAGTACTGGACTGTTCAGCTCTCAGATACCAGGAGAATTCAATTCTTCGCTGAAAGAGGAATTCTGAAAATAGACTTACAACTTCTTGTTACTCCAAGTTGAAGTCAGCAAGTTGTTCAGCTTATTGCAAGAACAAAAATGCTTTCTTAGTCTTAACAGAACTTGCCACATGTGAAGGAACTTACTCTATTTTCTCTGATGGTTCTGCAGTCATCAGCATTATTTGGAAACAACATCTAAAACTTGCCACTTAATGGAAACTGCAGAGTTCTACAATTGACTTGCTCTGTAATTTCTGAAACCAGACCAAGCCAATCAACCAAAGGAAACCTCTTTCATGAATCTGTTATTTACATATAAAGTAGACAGGAAAAAGGTATTTTGTTAGCTCTGGAGACACAGTGTAAGGAGGTTTTAAAAGATTAGGAAGCACAATGACAGGTGCATAGTGTTCCTTGAAATGAGACGGGAAGTGAGTACGAGACAGAATTTTATGGCATCGTCCTCTTATAAAACTAAATGGACAAACTGTTCTCTCTTAATGACTATACACTAACAGTTACAACCAAGTATTGTACCTTTACTTGACCTTTAACACACTGTACTGCATTAATTGCCTTAACTATTCAATTAATGACAGCCAAGCCCTGGTTTGCTCCCATATTCCTTCTGTCTGAGATTATTTTTTTAAAATATTTTCCTGAAATATAAAACTCTGCAGTTGTTTTGTACCCAACAAAGCTTTGAAGTTCAAGCAAGCCAACAAGTGTCATCATCTCAAAACTTAACATCCTCACCTTTTAATTTTTCAGCTAATGTTTCTAGCAAAACCCTCCCTCAGAGAACAGCAATGACAGCGGTGCTCTCTCTTCTTAACAGTTTCCAACACCATTTGAACATTTCAACTGTTCTCAAGGAAAACCTTTTTCAAAGCACAGTTAAAAACATCTATTCTTGTTTAGAGTTGGAGTCCACTTATCAGTGGATTATCCACTTGCCAGTCCACTTCTCTGTATTTGCACCCGAAATACAAATTAATATGAAAGTATCTGTTTAAGATCTGCCATTAGTATTTAATATCTAGACAGAATATCTGGACCCCTCTGAGAATCAAACCCCAGTTTGACTGCAGTTTTACTTCTGTTGAAATTTTCAAAGCCTCAAAGACTGAGTCTTTCAAGATATTAAGTCCTGGGCTTTCCACTGATGGAGCCTCACTGACATCTAAGATAAACCAGGCTTAATAAAAAGAGCAAATATGGATGAGACCCTAATCAAGCTAATATTGAACACCTGACTCTTTGAAGTGCCAAAAGTGCTTACAATTCCCACTGCTTTCATATTACTTACCTTTGATTATAGTTTTTAATTGCACTTACTCTGATTCTGTAAATATTCAAAATGATGATACTGTAACTTTTGAGCTAGTATTTGAACAAGCAATGGTGCAAGCCCCGAGACGTAAACATACCAGCGTGGAGAGTATAAGCATACTTCTCAAAAAGAGGGAAGGGTATTTTGCCTCCTGAATGTAGGTTTTATTTGCAGTAACAGTGAATAAGAAGAGTTAGAAGGACACGGTTAAAAGTGTATTTTCCCCCATGACTACAGGTTTCTGATTATGCAGAGTTAACTGCAAAGTCTGGAGGGAGAAGGCAAGAGAAATATCACAGTGTGGTGACAGAGAATGAGTAACAGAAAAGCAATTTTCCATGTGTGACAATTAATAAAAAAGCAACAAAATATAAATCATATGCCAATTGCTATGGCACACACCATTATGTTACGAGTATGATCCTTCACAATGCACTAAGTAGAGCAGCAAGGTATTTAAACTCACCTCATATAATAAATAGAATAAAGCAGTGTTCCTGGGGTTCTCTTAGTTATCAACTAAATTCTTCACATATTCTATGTAACTTCTTAAACTGCAAACTTTGTTCATAAGCAAACCCATCAATGAATTTTATCTCAGCTCTTTTAGGATTTATCTCAATGATTGTTTCCCTGCATTGAAAATTCACTTCATGGGGCTAGCGGAACATACCAGTAAAGCGTTCAAAAGTGGTCTGAGGAGACTGGTGTGAATAGTGCCTGTCTCCCACACCTGCGTCCTATCACCATGTTAAGTAAAAACTCTATTCACTGCTGTCCAGTGAACTCTATTCACTGTTGTCCACACGTATGTTCTAGGTATTTTATCGGAAGTCCAGACAAACACTTGAAAACAGGAATTCAGGGTAATAAATTTCAAGTTTTGCACAAGAAGATGTGTTGAAACATTTTAAACAAATAACATACATAAAATATATCTAATTCTCTTTAATTTAGTCTGAGATTCTATGTTTACTAGAAGCTTTTCCGCTTTCATGGTCTTTGGCCAGACCAGCCAGTTTTAGGCTTCATCCAGAACTCCTTTAATTCAAATAAATGTTCTCACTGTTTTCAGTGGGATTTGGATCAAATCAAACATGAAAAACCTGTAGTTGACAATAAGGGAACCGCAGAGGGTGATCTGACTGCTGGTCATATACAGTTCCTGAAATAGAAACAAATGACCTACTCTAGTATCTTCACACAGAAAGATCAACAGAAATAAAAAAAAAGTTGCTTAAGTGGCAAATTTTTATATAGAAAGCATACTATCTATGAATGATATAATATCTGATCAGAAGACAGCAGGCAACAGAGCAGAGAAAGTTCTTATTATTTCATAAATCTAAATTATTTTTGAATCATTATTCAAGGTGGTACCTACCAGGCATAGAGAACGAAGATAAAATCTACACAAACAAGAAGTAAAAGTAATCTGAAAAATCATCCCAACAATGTCGCCCCGGGTCCCTCTAACATCTATCTGAATGCAGAAAGTAATAAAAACTGTAAGATAATGAGGCAGATCACAGAACATTTCCGGATGGAAAGAAAAACATAAATGCAAAGCCTAATCTGGGCAATATATTACCTTCACAGACGTAGTGTCAGAAAAGGCAAGAAGTGGCCTAAAAACATAGAACTAACTGTTGTTTGGTGAGTTCTAGCTGTAACACAGAGTTACGATAGGAAAGCTACAGACATGGAAAATACGGTAGGGCACACCATAACACCACTTTACTTGCTAAATGATCATATCATTGTACTTACACAAGGGTGGAACAGAAAAAGGTGGACAAAGCCTGGCGAAAAACCAGTGAGGGCTATATCTGACCCTTCCTTTCTCCTAATAGGATCTACCGAACATGATATATCGTACCCTGGGAGCAAGGATATTCCAACACCTGCATCGGGCCACTCTACGGGTAGGAATCAGGAAGAGGCATTTTAACGCTGCCATGTATAGGTTGGAACCCGCTCTACAGACCTGCTAAAACACACCTCAGCCTACTCAACAAGTTCGTAAGTGTTCCTTGCCATGCCACGGTGAGATTTTTTTTAGTGGGCATACTTCCCTCGTGCAAGCAAGAGAAGAATGAGTCATGAATGATTTCATAACAGCTCTGCAGAAGTTAGTCCAACCTCACGGCTGTGGGAGAACTAAGCTGGACAGGCTGTCAGAGCACTGAGGAATGAGGAGAAAGAGGCCAAAACCATCATTAAGAAGCACAGGGTAAAAAGGATAGAGTCTGTGTAAACAGGAAATAAAGGAAGTCTTGCATTTCACCCTGACCACAGTGTCTAATTGCCATGGATAAGAAAAATTAAACAATTTCTTTCACACTACCTACATGCTTAACCAAGTAGTCATTGTGTTCTGCATGCTGTCATGTCAACCTAAATCCACCTTGCTACAGTCCTGTGACAGCATTACTTCTTCAACACAAGTCAGTGACTAAGCCTAGAACTATGGTAGACTCCTGTGGCAGGAATGGCAGAATTTTTAGCAAGATCATCTGAGTTTTATTTTGATCTATGACAGCTCCATTTTATTAAGAATAAGTCTTTGGTCCAGAGTTCAGTGAATAAAACTTAGTGACTTTGTTTTCTTTCTTCTGGAGTTTTCTATCAAGGACTCTCAGCTAGTAGCTCAACCAAGCTACAGTCAATGTAAAGAGCTCCTTAGGGAAAGTATTCCTTATTATTTTAATTATTCCAGTTGACCCTAGTGCCAAGGTGTGCAAAAGAGCTGCTCCCCAAGAGTTAAAGAATTATTCTACCTACTTTCTTAAGAGATGGGCTTTTCAGATCTCCTAGTTCTTGTGAAATTAAATCTATTTTAGCAGCTGTACGGCTGGCACTAGCACCAATCATCGCAAGTTTTTCAGTGAAAGTTACCGAGCAGTGTGTGCAAATCAACAGAGAAATCTTCAGTATGGTTCAGGATAGCTTCAGTGTAGCTCTCCCTCAGTGTACATGGAAAAGTCAAAAAATCTTTTAATACCTGCAGGTATTAAATCTAATAAGAACCTAATACCTGGTCAACTGATCCAGACGTGTTAATTTGGTGTAACAAAGAAGTAACCAGAAGATTTAAAATGTGACAGCCGGTAATTGGACTTCCTGAAAATAAGTAGCATGGGAATAACTAGACAGGAAATCTTATTTCCAATAAAAGGAAAAAATAAGAAAACTCCTTTAAAAAAAAAGTCTGCAAAATATTATCAAATAAGTCACTTCAAGTAAATAAAAATATTTCATTGTTATTGCCTTTCAATCTTTTAGGAAATCTTTTTTAAATATTGAAGTCAATTCAAAGCAATGACTCCAAACCTTGCTTAGAATTTTTAAAGCAGTATTTTTTCTCCATCATTAAAACATTTCAGTTAGAATTTTTATCCTGTTCCTTGTCTTTAAAATTGATATACCTTTCAGTTACAACAAAAACAATACATTTGGAGGAAAAAAAAAAAAAAAAAATCAGTCTGGTTTAATAACAAATCCATTCCTCATACAAACAGCTTTCCAGGAATTCTGATGTTTTTTTTCCTCTTTGTAGTTTTCTTAAGTGTTATTGTGCAGTAAACTCTGCGGTGCGACAGAATGGTGGAGATGCATCTATAGTCTGAAAAGCCTTCAGGTGTGCTAGACAGCTCTCCCGTGACGCTCACGACTGCAGGGGTTTCTCCATCCAGGCAGTTCCCATCCCCTCCCGTATTCTACTCAGCCAGAACAGCCAAAACAGGCTCTGACGGTATGCAGCACTAACAGCAATTATAGCATTTTATAGCATGTGATAATTGAGTCATTATGATCAGGCTGCAAAAACTACAAGAAGGAAAATTCTTGTAACAGCAACTCAGATGGTAACTGCTTGTTTATTTTCTTTAGTTAGATTTGGATCAGTTATGAAAAGGGCAGTGCACTGCTTGATGGTCTGGTCACAGTTGGGCGAAATGCCTTCCTTCCAGATGAGGAAGGTCTACAAAGCTAAAGAGACCCATTCAGGTACCCGCTTGTACCTATGCAATGTCATAGAAACAAAAGGTTGATGTAATCCAGATCTAAATGGCCATGAAACCATGACCACATCTTCCCATACTGCACTACGTGGTAGTAAAGGTGGCAGGCTAAACACTTTTTTTGGCTCATCTGGTAAATCTGCTCCAGCCTGAACTCTAAACTTACCTAAAATGAAGTTCCAGCAGCAACTTTAAGCAGTTTTTAGTTACAGAAACCGCAGAGAGTTGTTTGTAAGTAGTCAGGCAACTTCTAGATTCATCACTAGGTATGACTTGCAAACGTTTGCCAGAAGTGTCTTCTTTAATTTACGACTAGACAGATAATTGCACATTTTCTTTTCAAGCTTCTTGGCTGTACCCAACTGCTACCTCTGAGGCTGACTCTACTGGCAAAACAAATGCAAAATGATAACAGGGACGAAATTATGAATACTGTAGCCTAAAACAGGCTGATCATACCAACTTTCCATATGGGACAAACCAAGAAAAATAAGCACCACCATGCTTACACTCAGATCTTCTCAGTAGAGTAAGAATGATCTTATTTTGCCTGTCTGTGGAGAAAGGGCTGTGATGAAGCAGCACCAGCAAAATATCAGGGTCTGAGTGGGTTAAGTGATACAGGTGTGATAAAGAACTGTCTGGGAAGCCAACCTTGCAGCACCTACTGCTTTTATCAATATGAGGTGTCACTGCTGCTGCTTGCAGGGGTGATCTCACCTCCTTCAGCATGAGCCACACATTCACATCCCTTCCTTAATGGCGGCGAGGCCACCTTGGGGCCTCTGTAGCAGGACTATGGTTGCTCTGTTGCCTATAGCAGACTCTCAGAGCAGCTCTCTGCTCTGCCTGAAACTGGTCCTCCTCCCAGGACTGTGTCTCCAGGACTAACCAAAGGCCCAGTTTCATGACAAAAGCCCAAACAGGAGCTATTATGGGAAATCGCCTCGTTCTGGTTGTAATCCATTACTCTTAGTACAGATGCAATGTGAAACATGTATTATTTCATGGCAAATGACAGTGACAATAAGAAAACAGTAGTTCCAGTGTAAAGATTTCTTAACCTCAAGAAGTCAAAGTGATGGTAAACATTGTAGAGGACCAAGATACTATGGAAACCATGTATATTAGAAATGTATCACAATAATCAGAAGTACACGATTTTCCTCCTTTTTGGCACTTAAACTGGTAAAATATAACTTAAGAATAGAAATGTGGAAAAAACATTCTAGCCAAGATATTAAGCAGATATAAAGGGACATACTTCTGACTTCTTGCCCATGAGGCTACCCTTGCACACCAGTAACAACATTAATTTTAGAAGAATTCTAAGAAGTTCTAGCTACAAAACATGCCCACTATCTTTATATATATACATATATATCTATTATTTTGTAAAGTAGAATGTGTGGAAAGCTACTGTTATAGTTGTAATGTTGATAGCCAAAAAGAATTGAAAAGCCTAATAGTTTAAGTACATTAAATAATTTGGGTATTCTCATTCATACTGTTTTGTCTTAGGCTTAAATGTGCTTTAAACCAATTTTGTTATTCTCTGCAAATGCAAACCTTGCTATTTCATTTACAAGTTACAAGCCTTCCTGTTCTGAGAAAACAATTACTTTCCAGGAAGTAATAGTATCAGAAGTTTCTTGGCATTTGGGTTTACTAAAAAAACAAAACTAGCACAACAGTGTTATCTTCCACTTAGAACTGACTTCTGCATGGTTTCTCAAACACAAAGGTATAAACCCCCCTGATCGCTGAACTATCTGATCTCTGAACTGCCCATCAATAAGAAAGAATATATTCTATTTGTGTGACCATATCTGAGTCGATACGAGGATATGCATAAGTGCTCCATCCTTTTAGGGAGAGGTAGGACTCTTAGTCCCATGACTACCAGGTCTGCACTGTGCAGAGTAACAGATTTGTCTCCACATTTGAGAGATAGAAAATATAGCATATATGGTGAATTGCAGACTATCTCAGTTGCTTCTCCATTTTAGTTTATTCCTGTCTCTTCTGCATTTTAGAAGAAAGCAGAAATTCATGCTTTCTTTTTCCAATGATGATTCTTTTCTCCCCTTCGCAGTCTGAGGGAACATTATATGAAAAACAGACATTTGCTTCCTTCCTCAAGATGGTCAAACTGTGGTCTAGCTATTCACTGCAACTGAAACGGTTCTTCTGCTAATGTTCACAGCTGTGAGCCACAACAGTGGCTCTAGGACAAAATTATAATGAGAAACTACCACTCAAGTGAGCTGCTCAAACCTTTCATTACATTTTAATAAAGTACTAGAAGTACCGCTCAGTCCTTTCCACTGCTTGTCAACATGATCAAACACATCCTATTATTTTTGAACCCATTTCTGCAAGATGCAGTCTTAGTCTAGAGCACTGGAACAGCAGCGTAATTAGAAGCCATATGTCCTGAAGATTCGATAATAATATTAACACTTGTAAAGGTTGCCAGTAACTGGCAGTCAGGTAAAACTGGTTTACTCCAATTTTATTTTTTCTCACTGAGCAGACCAGTGCCTTAGCTACCACAAGGGACCTGTGGTATAAAGAAATGCTAGAATTAGCGGACACCTGGATAAATAAAATCTATTTGGGAGAGTCAACACGACCTCTGTAAAGTAACATTTTGTCTTGCAAACCTCACGGAGCTCTCTGCAGGGTTCAGTCGTGCTATGCGGGTAAATGTGACCCAGTTGACATAGTTCACTTGGATAACCAGAGAGTTTATGACAAAGACTTTTGCCAAAGGCTTTAAAGGAAACAAAGCAGCCATTACATAATAAGGAAGGTTCTGGCATGGATAAACAACTGGTTAAGAGGTAGGGTGTAGGAGCAAATGTGAAGCTGTAAAAAAACAAGAAAGTCACCAGCAGAGTTCCACAGGGGTCTTTGCTGGGATCCTCCTTATTTAACATACCCAGAAAGTACCTGGAACAGCAGTAGAAGAGTACAGAAAAAGCTTGCTGATGATAGAAAGCTACTCCAAATAGTAGATACCTTGAAGTAAAGAACTGAAAAATGAGTCTCTTACAAGACAGAGTTACTAGGCAATAAAATGACAAATAATATTCAACGTAGGTAAGTGTGACAGTCCCCTGAGTGTACTAAAAGCCCTTAATTGGCTTTCAGTTCTTGCTGGACATACGCTGTAGGTGTATCTGTCTCTGGCTGCTCCTGACCCAACTCCCTAGGCGGACCCTAAACCTGGTTCAGTGCCTCACTCTGTGTGCCAACCCAGCTCAGACATGGTGGGACTGCACCCTGTCAGTGAGGGCCCCATCTGCTCTGGGGTCAACCCAGTTCCCAGATCCTCCCCTATTGTGGGCCACCCAGCTTCTGCTGCTCCCAGCTAGCTGACAGCCCAAGGCACTTGTGGGTGTCCCAGCCTGGGCTCAAATGAAGCCCTCAAGCCACAGGCAGAGGTGGGAGTCCTGAGTGGGGATGGTCAGGGCAAGCGAGGGAATAGTCAAATATTCTTCAAGCTGGGAAAGAGCTGCTGTAGTGGAGATCTGACAAAGGTCTACAAAAGGTCTGTGGGTGACAGGTAAAAGGGAGAGAGGGAGTATCTGCTCACCGTCTTCATTTGGTGGCCTCTTGTTATAGAAGGTGTTATAGAAGCCAGGTTCAAAGTAAGGAGAACAAGGCGGTTCTTCATGCAGCGGGAAGTGGACAGGCTGCACTCCCTGCCTGAGGACGACTGTGGATGTGCAAGTTCAAAGGAAGAGTGGGCAACTAGTTGGCAGAAATCCATTGCAGAGTATTAACCAGGCAAGCCACACCACACAAAACCTCAGTGAGATTTTCATTCCCAAAATGGAAACAGTTGAAGACCGGGAGAGTTTTGAGGGGAAGCATCATGTACATAGGCCTTGTTTTAACTCTTCTATTCCAGTTGCCCATCTATGAACACTGGGCTGTTTGGACCTCTCGCTTAAACCAGTAACAGACCGACTTCTGGGCATCAGGACCTTGTACACGGTTACAGGAAAACTGAATTATTTGATGACTTGTAGTCTGAAAACTGGCAGAGTTATTAAACATTTCTTAATTTCTGGAAGACTCATTCGTCCTACCACTAGCTACATGTCTGGAGGGTAGGAAAAACAACCTTAGCTCTAAAGGAAATCCTTTTTCAAATCTGATGTCTTAAGGATTACAATCCTTGTTCTTTTTGAGGATGTTGGCACCAAAGGCACTAAGGAAGCAGGGGTATGCTTGGCACTGCATGCCAGTTGCAGTCTTTCATCTAGCAGAAAATCTTCACATCAAAGATATCCTACCCTTGACTAAATTTATTTATTTATTTATTTATTTTATTTATTGCTGAAGAAGTAGGCATCTTTCCACAAAGCTCCAGGCACCCTGCCTTTACTTCAGGTACACAGAAGGATTTTATGTGTTTCAGAGCACCCCACTTCCTAGCAAAATTCTACCTTCATTCAAAACTCAATCCACACGGGACCTACTTATCCAGACTCCAACATTCCCCAAGTGCTCCTCCAGAAACTAACACCACAGAATTAGAAGCCTTAACATCTTTTCTTTAGATAGATATTTTCTTATCTCTCTTTTCCTAAGGTAACACTGAATCCTCCGTTCCAAATGCAAAGTATTTTGTTTTCTTTTTCCCTTGAAGTTATGGAAGCAATAAAAAAACTGAAAGAAAAAAAAGGTATCTTACAGGTGATAGTAGTATTTAGGAAGTACTACAACAGAATACCTCTCTGTTCCTTTCTTCTTTTTCATTATGAAATGCTATGTTGTGCTGTTACATAGGTCATACAGAACCAGGTTGCTATTGTTCTAACTGCTGGGTCATTCAAAGGCCACAACGAACAATTAAATTAAAAGGAAAGCTCTTCTACTCCTAAGTGAATTGCTTCACAGTGAAGTGGCTTAATTACTCCAATCACTGTTAATCTCAGCTTCCTTAAACTGTTTCAAAAATATGGTGGAGAACATCCTGATAAAGTGAGAATGAACAAAACAAGATAAGTAAATAACATTTTGTCAACAAGACTTTCTGCTCTGCATATGTGTTAAATTAAAATTTGAAGTAAGCATCTCTAACAGTAATTTTTATCTGCATATACACACCCATACCGACATTATAAACCCCTACCAGAAACATGCAGACACCATTAGGATTGCACAATCAAGGACTACTGAAGCTAGGAAATGCCAGAGTTAACCTTCCTTTGGCCTTTCTGCATAGATAGTTGAAAAGAAAAATCTTCAATTACATAATCATACACTACCGTTTTTGCAGGACCTCATTTAGTGCACAGGAAGGACAAACCCCATGAAACAAGCAACTCTTCAGTATCCTGCTTTACCTCCATTCTTCGATGTGTGACCCCCCCAAGCCTTGCAGCAATTCCAGTTCCCTCCTGAGACAGAATCACTGATTTCCTCATGAGCTCTTTTGTGGTGTTCATTAGTATAGCATTTGGATATTTCTCAAACAGTTATTAATTAAAACTTACGGCATGACTGTGAGGGAAGTACCACCCTTCAATACATTTTATAGAAGGGCAGTTGAGGAATAACCAAGATTGAAAGAATCCTCTGGTGTTAGGTGTCTAATTACAGACACACAAGACCTAACTTATTGAAGATTTGCAGCATTATATAAAGCTTAATATAATCAAACACAGGTCCTATTTCCTTCAACTACAGTTATAGATGCAAATGACTTTAAATAGCTTTAAATTAGGCACACAAAAAAGAGACAGCCAGGAAATTCATTTGCGCAGCAGCCCCTAGTAGACAAGGGTCAGAGAGAGCATTCAGTTTTCTAGCACAATCTTCAACCACCATGGTCGTGGGATCTTCTTGCAATCCAATACCTTGTCTAATGTACATATTCTACCTCTGGCCACACATTAAGCAAAGGCCTTAAAACCCATGTTTGTTTTCAGCCTCCTAGCACGTCTGCTCTGTACAATGCTGGAGGCCAATGACAAAAAGCAGGTTACTTTTTAATTTAAACCTGCATCATCACAGTGGATGTGAAAATGGAAAATTCCATAGGCAACCTGAATTCTTCAATTGCCTTATTTCCAAATCACTGAATTGTCAGCTTTCCAGCCTTAGAATTTTCTTTACAATATATTCTTCCTAAAGCTTTCTTCTGTTATTTTAAATAAGTCAAACTTTGAAAGCTGCCATTGTGCAACAATCAAAGGAAACCTACCCCACTGGTTAATGCCTTTACCACACAAGTCTCCAACATTTCAACTGAAGTAGGAAGTGCTGATTCTAAATTATCATTCTCTATTTCAGTTCACTAGCTGAATCCCAATCTTTTCCTCACCTCCGCATAAGACAGGAAATTATTAGAAAGTAAAAAAAATGCAAATGTCTTACTCTGTCAGAATTGATAGGAACAAAGGCTTGTGTTACTTTAAAGCAGTAACAGAAAAGAAACATTTAATACCATGTGAAATTTCAGAAATAAACATGTTGTGTCATAATTAGGAAAGATAAATTGCAGGGAAATTAAATATCCATATGTAATTGGGAGCCTGGATATTGACTCAAACCCCTGATATTGTTGCTGATAAAAAGGTGCTCACAACAAAAAACCATTATTCATTCAAGTCTCATACAGATATATTTTTCCATGACCAAAGCAGCCCGTACTCGAGAACATAATTTACTTAAAGTGTAGACAAAGGCTCTGTGCTATTGGGCTGGACTTAGAAATCTGTCAGCGCTCACACAGTACAGGAGATCCACCTGCACAATCCAAATATACACATTAATGTGTTTCCGTATGGATATTTGTTCTTAAACGGTTCCAAAAGTTTAGCTCAACATCTTCCTGTACGAAAGTTTAAGTTGCACCATAAAGATATAGTTTTATAGGCATTTTTATCAGTCACTTTTATCACATACAATTTATATTAATCATGTTTTTAAAGTAGTGCTAAAGAATAAGTCATTTTTTAATAGTTATTTACAGCAGTACACAAGCACAGGGTAATGGTTGATCCTGCATCCAGACCATATACCCACAGTGAGATATGATGATGCTAACTAGTACTAATTTACTTATGAAAGATCACGCCACATGCAGAAAAATAATAAAATACCACCACCATTAATATTAAATATTTATATTATAACGTTAAGGGTACAACCTCCATGGAGCTGCATTATAACTTTGAAAACATAGCAGGTGAATTGTTAACCTTACTGAAAACTGTATGTGTAATATACACTATAACCCTAAGAAGGGTCCATATGGGAGCATGTTCACTAGATCAGTGCTTAGACCGGGTGTATTGGCCTTTAGTGTTTTTCATAATTGTTGACAAACTGGTAAGAACAGTCCAACAATGGTATCTTACGGTGCAGATTATCTCCTTGCATTTCAAGTAACTGGTTTTTGAATATATAGACTACCTTGACCATAGAAAGTCTACTTCCATAGCATTTGATTTTCGTGATATTTGTATACATACTTCTAAGTTTACACTTCAACACTGTCAGTTTTGTGAGGAATGATAAAAAAGGACTAATGGGGACTGTTTGTGAAAACTATTGTGAGGGTCAACATAACAGACTGAGCTACAAACATGAAGACAATCAAATTATGACAAACTATAAAGAACAAATTGCAAGTACCATAGAAGAGCTTCTTGGCGAGGGAAAAAAAAAGTTTCCTTCAGTTTTCACCAACCGCTACTAAGTAATTTATGTTTGTGACACAACATTCATGTTCTGATGACCAGATTCAAGTTTAAGACCTTCTTTTTGGTTGGTTTTGCAAGATTATTTTCCATTCTGCTGTCATTGTATCATTCCTTACAATGAGTTCTGCAAAGGAAAGCTAGTAGAAATACCATGAATTGCTAAAATACCAGATTCTTTTGGGGTTTTGTTTGGCTTTTTTTTTTTTTTTCCTGGTAGTTTGGCTTGATCCCTGCTAATAGAAGATGTTTCTTCAGATTTTCACATATTTCAAGTGAATAAACACAGTAGCAGATTAAGATAAGAAGCATTGCAAACCTCACCCTAAAGATTAAAACTCTGCCCAGGCTGAGCTGAATTCTCATTAGAAACACACACACTACAGTAAAATATGAGGAAAGCTCAAAAAAAAAAAATCTTTCATGCCACTATAATCAAAAGCAATCCATTTAAAGAGGAAACAGAAAGCTTTCCTCTGTGTGTTCGGATTAGAAACCAGGCAGATTATGTATGGATGGGTAAATAGAAACAAGAGTGGATGTCTGGATTCTTATGATATTTTAACTGGCTCTGCCAGTCACTGATCAATTCCCAACAGGATGCAGTAAACCTGGCTGAAAAGAGGGCAATACAGCAAAAATGCTGTCTTCTTGTCAGCTCAGTTTTTGGCAGTGCTGAGGATGCTCGTTTCCCGCAAAACCTCCGGGAATCAGGTGCTCTGAACTCCTTCAAACAGTACAGCGTCCTGCATAAAGCATGAACGGCGCTGGAAGAAAAAGTCTTTCAGTATCAATCCTTCCAGGAGAGTTTGTGCATTTGAGGTTGTTTTTTTTTTTTGCTGGAGCTCAAGTCAATTCTTAAGCATCAAGTCGGGATTCACATGACACGGGGATTACACAGACAAAAAGCAGAGTACAAAACCCCCTTCCATTTCAAGCATTACTGGGTGAGATCACAGCAATCTGCAGACAAAACCCATGAGTTAACAACATACGATCGCTGCCAAGTGTACACAGCAACTCTTCTTTCCTTCTTTAAGCCTTTTTCCTTTCTGAGCACTGAACAGCAATGCAAGTCAAATCTTTTTAAAGGCACGGGGCAGAACTTTGGCTTCCTCTGACATAACAACATTGTTTGGCCGAGACACCAGCTTCCAAATAGTTTCTGTTTCGACATTTGGGGAGGGATTTGTCCAAAGCGCTAAGCAGTGATGTATCTCAGCTCTTATTCAATGGGGCAGTAAAACTTGCACTGACTTTGGTGGTACCAAATAAAATCAACGCTATGCAATCCAGCTAACATGGAGCAACCACTAGAATGTATATAGCTGGACATTTACTGAAGAGTTTCCTTATATCTTATTCCAAAAGCTGTGCAAAACTATTTCAAGGTTAAAGCAGATCTGTCTCTATTTCACCATTCCCAAGCATAAAAAAACCCAAATGGCATGCTTGCTATTAATTATATTTTATTATTTTTTCAATCATGTTATTAGTAAGAGTTATTTTTCTTTACTTTCTTGAAAAAAATATTTTTATTTAAGAAAATTAATTCTTTTTAGAAATAGGATAATACGGTGAGATTTTAAAATTAACATTGTAATTTTCTCCTTCAAATTCAGAATATTATATCAGAAAACCAATTAAGATGATAAAGCAAGATAAAAGTTTCGAAAACAATAGCTTTTAAAACTGGACTCTTCTCAGCTACATTTCTGGCACCTGATACATTCCATTGCTATGATGTGCTATTCAGAAAAGATTTATAGAATCATAGAATGGTTAGAGTTGGAAGGGACCTTAAAGATTACCGAGTTCCAACCCCCCTGCCATGGGCAGGGACACCTCCCACTAGAACAGGTTGCTCAAAGCACCATCCAGCCTGGCCTTGAACACTTCCAGGGATGGGGCATCCACAACTTCCCTGGGCAACCAAGCACAAGAAAATAGGCATTTTTTTTTCCCTAACCCCTTGAGTTCGGCTATTGATTACAAAATTAAATATCCAGTCAGTCAATTCTGATATGCTATAAACAATACAGAACCACTTCAGATACTATTTGGTGAGGGTAGCAGTCAAAGGAGTCAGTAACTACAGGAGTTGCCTGAAAGAGAATACTTGTACCACATACATCAACACTGCTGACAACGGGAGGAAGAAAGCCACCCAAAACTAAAGACAACTAAGCCAGACACATGTTATTTGCAGGTAATTTCTAAGTTACTAGTGTTCGGCGAGGAGTTGAGTAATCACTAATTTGCTATTACCCACACATGAAAAAGCGCAGATTTTGTTAGAGAGAGGGAGTGTATATGGAGGGAGATGTTTGCCTTTTTAACCCTCGGTACTATCTCCTGATTGCCACGTGCCACCGGAGAGAGAAATTTATTATTATACCAATGCTGCTTCTACCATTTTGACTGTCACCGAGACCCTACTAAGAACATGGAAGGGTTAAATGCAATGCAATCTCAACACGGTGAAATAATCACTTCACAGAAGAGTAAGAGAGAAGTTTGGCAGGGGGTTTGGACTAGATGATCTCCAGAGGTCCCTTCCAACCCCATATCATTCTGTGATTCTGTAATTCCCCATGCTCAAAGACAGAGAGAGGGACATCCCGACTGGTGTTACTGTTGCTATACAATGTCTTTGCCAGTTCCAGCGGCAAGATATTAGCAGAAGCGTACCCAGTTCAAAAATAAGATCAAAATACCATACAGCATGGAAACAATACGCCGCCCAAATCTGAGAGGCCAAAGAAAAAAAAGTCTACATTTATAAACTAATTACACATTAGACTGTAACCAGAGCAGCTGGTGCACACAGCACACTCCATGTACCAGGCGTACACATGGAAGGGAGGGGGCTCATTGTGTTTATAGTTACACTTCCTTTAAACATTTTTATCAGTCAAACAATATTTCGTTGTTGTTTTTTTTTTTTTTTAAAAAAAAACCCCACAACTTCTAAGTCATTGTATGAACAACGCCTTTGTTCAGCACCAGCATTTCACCCTTTTATTTTTGTATGTATATTACAGATACGATTTCTTGAAATATAACAATTCTTTAAACCAAAGTTAAAATCCAAGATAAGTTGAACACGATTTGGGCAATCTGTTATTCAAAATAATTGGATAGGTGGACACCCATACCCAGCACGAAATCTCTTAATTATTTTAGATTTCCATACAAAGACACGATATTGGTGTTCCTTTGCACATGTTTAATGACTCATCAGGCAAGGTGATTTCGGCATTCCCTGTACACTCGCAGTTTCTGTAAAGTGCAGTATGATATATGACTAACATACTTTGAAACTGGAAAACATTTAGACACGGAAGTAGAAGTAAAAACAGTAAGAGAATTAAAATTTAAACCCGCTTATAAGCCTTTCTTGTATATTGAAGACAATGAGGAACAAAACCTCAAAACTACCATACTTCCCCTCAATCCTCGCACCACAAAATAAAAATCACTGAGGACAGAGACTTGTACAAATGCCCGTGTGATAACTTCAACCATGAGGTCTTTTTCTCCACGTAAAAAGCAAGTTCTGATTTTTAAAAAAATTACTTCAGCTTCATAGTATGGATTTGTCACTGCACAGCTCTTATTGAGAAGAGCTGTGAGAAGCCAGAGCAGCAACTGAACAAAACAAACTCTGTTCAAGATAGGGAGTTGCAGTTTTCTGTCTGACACCCATTAAGAAGTATATTCATGAGGGGGAAAAAAGCTGGAATTGGAAAAACTCCGATCGCATTGTATCCTTTCAAAAATTAGGTTAGCTGTGTGACGATCTTTTCATGGATCTACCCTGTGCTCTGCAAGAGCTAACTCTTGCAGATATTTATCCCTGAAAAAAAGCAGTTGTTTTACAACGTACTGGAAGACAGTTGGACTACTTTGGGGATATCCAGAAAAAAAAGTGGTTCAAGAACGGGAACTAACTTTCTGTCACTCTTTAGAAGAGTAAAATATTTTCCAACACACACTTTTTCAGTCTACAAGAACTTTAAAAAAAAAAAAAAAAGTTCTCTGAAAATATGCCATGCTGACACACTTCTATAGAATATTAAGTATCTTACATCTTAACTGATGTAGTTGCAGTTTTGGAGTATTAAACAATCTGACTTACCACCACGGTGGTCTCTCTTGTCAAAAGCGACTATTTGCTACGCTGGAATTTGGACAAACCAGTAAATAACAAAAAAGTTGTTCAGAAATTACTGATGGGAAAATTCACAGAATGGGAACTGGTGAGCATGTTTGGGCGCTGAAATCTTGAGGACAACTAGCAAAACTGTTTCCAATTAACAAATTGAAAACAGCATACTGCTCAAGCTGCTGTTGTCCCAGACAATAGGGTAAAAATGACAACAGGAAAGATGAGAAAAAAGGAATACAAGTTCATAGTGGTACCAAAAAGTTAAGACTGGAGTTGGGTTTAGAGCGGAAAGTGGTTTGATTCTTCAAGAGGAGCCCAATAAAATGAATTAGTGTGAAGGATACCTGGAGGCCAGAGTACATAAGCAGAACTCTAACTATGAATTATGCATTTAATTTTCCTGTACTGCGGCAAGAGTTAGAGCTTAGTCTGTCATTTACAGGAACTGAGCAGACCAGCAAGCACTGAATCCAGACAAAACAAGAGGTGTTTCTGGAAGCCCTGTCTCCCCTTGATATGAGTGCCTGTATTATCGTACTTCGGGCAGGAAAAGTAGTTTTGGTTCAATGTATCACAGTAACTTCAGTACTTCATAGTACTTCTCTGATGCAACATAATTATTACACTAATATTTTAGTTAACTCTGTAGAAAACGTTTATAACTGAAATACTTTACTTTCCTCTGATGGGAAAAAGATTTTTCTCTTTCACAACAAGAAATTCTGAAACAGTACATGTGAATTACTTAATCAAAGGTATTAGTTAATCAAAGGTATTTCTATACATAATCTCAACAAGGAATGTAATTTTCCATGTGGGTTTTCTTATTTCTTAGTACCTTACAAAATAGCAGCTAAAATTCCTTCACCTCATTTTTTTCAGCTTCTTGTAAAATAGAAGTCATTTATGTTTTTCTTCATTTTAGTATTGTCCATACATAATCCATGGGGTAAGTATATCTCTCTCAGACATCTCTGTGCTGTGGTTGTAATAAAAATGCAAATTTTAACATTTCAATAATCACAGTGATAACTGAGGCCTTGATCTAGTAAACACTGAACATTACATGTTACACCTCATGCAAATCGCTTGAGCAATTCCATTAAGTAAGCAAATCCAATATTCCAGCAAAACAATCATGGACATAATATCCATTCAAAATCTGCAAGATCAGCCCTTTTTATTAATTGACAAGTGCTGACTTTACGGTGGTAATATCTCATTTTTAAAAAGGTCCACTAGTATACGAAATCAACCATTTTAATTACTCTGTATTATTTGTAATACATACTAAAATGCATGTCACACGATTGCTAGACTTATATGTAAGGAACTTTTATCTAAAAAACTGTTCTATTCCTAGTTAAGATCTTCGCTTCATGATGCAACAGTTCTCACACTACTAATCCACGAGAAAAAAAAAAAAAGTGGCATCGGCAAAGACTTCAGGCTTTTAATGAGACAGAAACTCATTTTGTTATAAAATGCTCATTCACTTTATTGAGAGCAACTGACAAACACCATAAAGAATTAATTTCTTTACACAATAACCTTTATCAGAGGCAGCCTTTTACAAAGCACAGTCCAATTGGCCACAAGTCATTTTGGGGCTCTTGTTGGATATACCACTGAGCTAGATACTTTTATTGTCTGTTGTCATAGACAGTCTCGACAAATTGACCAATTGTCATTTGGCGATGTTTTCAATTTTTAACAGTGAACAGAAAAAAAAAAGAGGCAAAAATAAATTATAAACAGATTCTAAAATCTACAGTTCCTAAAGACAGAACCTTCAGTGAAAGGTATGTTCCTTAGAGAAAGGTACATTCCTTGGAGAAAGGTACATTATTTAGCTAATAAAGGAATGCAGAGACCCTGTAAGATGAGGTCCTAGTAAGGTTTGAATTTCCATGACGTTTCACAATATTCCATTTGGGTTTGGCTACAGGTGCACATCAGAGGAAGGGTGGTGGTGGGGGGGAAATCACTGTGCTTTTAAGGCAATATTGTTATGGTTAATGCAATGAGGTCCAAACACTTTAGGGAAAAGGATTATCAGCACCATCAAAAAATTATAGCTAACAAAGTAAAGAGAGGTAACGAGAGGCAGCTTCCTGTGAAATTCATTCCAGTGGTGATTTACTTTTACATTAAAGAACTGTCAGCTAAGGGAAATACAAGAAAGCCAACTAGTAACTTTCTCTTCAAGATTTACATGAACAGAAATTCTGTTCATATAACACATGCCTCAAGCCAGCAGAAGTTTAGATATTAAAAAGAACATAAAGGATTGCTTTTGATGTGTTTTGCTTAAGCTACATTAAAATACAAAAGAAGACTGACAGAGAAAGGGGTAAGAATAAAAATACTTTGGAGCTATTCATTAAATATCCAGATTCCTTCTGACTAATCTCTCAATTACACAGGCATAGATACCGCGTGTCTAAGGAAAGAGACTGCCAGACTGAACAAATCTTTCAAACTTTCTAGGTTTTCTGAGTTTTTTTCCAGAATTTTCAGAAACGTGAATTTCCGTGCCTGAGCCAGGGACAGCACTGTTAGTCACATCTACCCTGCTCAGCAATATATGCACATCCCTTCTCACCCCGGGGATGCCACCGGAGAAGTTTCACGAAGTGCCCGTAATAACGTTATAAAAATCATCCCTTGCCTCCCCGCCGCACGCGAGGCTTGTGCTGACTGACTGGGTTAACGTCTTGGCACTTGGGTTCTTGCCGGGCACATGAGGAAAGAGAGAGGAAGATAAGGGAATGTGCTGACAACTATTGCATCATTCACCCAGCGACAGGATCTTTGGCCCTTGTCTGGGGCAGGCAGTTTCAGATCTGTGGTGAAAAAACACACTTCCTGACTTGGGCCGTTCAAGATAAAACCCAATCCATTTTCACAGATAGCAATGTGACTAACTCTTGCTGCCAGTGCAGGTGGCATTAGCAATACTTCCCACCGTACTCCCTTCCCACCTCTTAGGAGGCTCCTGGGCCCGTAGGGTCACTCTGAAAATCACCCATAAACCAGGTAGGACTTTAATCCCCCCTTTACCTACACAGGTCCAGTTAAGTACACAGTTAATCCCCCAGTTTACCTACACAGGCCCATGGTTGGACAAGATGATCTTAAAGGTCCCCTCCAACCTAGACAATTCTATGATTCTATGATTCTAAGGAGTGTGATAGACAGAGATGATCTTACATTGGAGACCACTGTCAGCCATGTGGGTGAAGGACCTGCTTTCAGTTTTGGGTTTTTTTTGTTTGTTTTTTTTTGTTTGTTTGTTTTAAATCACCTCTTTTTTCTTGATGAGTTAAAAACAGCACAAATTTTTGCTTTGAATCACCACTTAAAAAAAAAAAAAAAAACCACTAAATTACAATTTCAGGGACTGTTATAGAATTGAAACTTACTCTTCGGTGAGCTCCTGGGGACTGATTAAAGCCCTTTGGGGGACATGAAACTCGATGATCTTTAAGGTCCCTTGCAACTCTTAACCATTCTGTCATTCTATGGAAACGTGACTACAGACACCAATACATTTTACTGATGGATGAATGAAAGGACAAATGCTTGCTCTGGCATCAGCTACAGTCATAGCAATTCTGCGATAACAGCAGTATGGGGCATAATGCAGAAATAGTGCAATAAGAATTGCAGATGTACTCATGGCTTTATTAAAATAAGTATTTTCCACATCTTGAATAAAACTAAATATGGTTGCACAGTAGTCAAAATTTAAAACAGCTCTTCACTCTTAAGTAATTATGTATCTACTGGTGACAAAAGAAGGTAAAAAAAACTCTTACGAGGATGCTGCAATCTCCTCAAAATGTGTAAGAGTTCAAAACCCTGGAAGTCCAGTACTGACAAGACACTTGAAAACTGGATTGGAAAGTAATTATGCAAACTGTAATCTGCTTTTAAGGTCACCAAAAAAACTCCAGTTCTGCTCCTGGGTTACCACAGAGAGCACTGTCAAAACCAAGAGACAGTACAGTATTAAAACATTAGGCATTTTGCTATGAGAGCAGGAAAGCCAAAAAGGAAGGGGACACTAAACTGAACACTTTTTGTGAGGTTACACACACCTGAAGCAACCGATTTCTACCTTCCAACAGAATTGTTGCTTCCTTACGTCAGATAAAAATGAGACCATTTCAACAGGACAAACACCAACACAGTTTTGCAGACACAGTGAAAGCACTGCCATACTCCGAGATGTGCAATTTCCAATGGGTCTCCTCATTTCCCAGATTTTGAACCAAAATAGATTCTACAGGACAAAGATTAAGGAAGCACTATAGAAATTAAGAAAATTTGGAAATCATCTAATGTGTTTCTCAGCCCCATGGAAAGAGGACTACAGATCTAAACCATTTCTGGCAGCTATTACTATACATTCCCAAGGACTGAGATTCCCCAGTCTTCCTTGGCAATCTATTCTGCTGCTATCTACACCTTTCAATGAGATGTCCTCCCCTCATTTGTCTTGCTGTAATTTAAGCCCATTCTTTTTGCCCTTTCAGCTGCCCAGAAAGATCAGCCTATTCCTTCCCACTGCAGCTCTCTTTAAACATTCTCAGTTCTTATGCATTCCCCTTTCTGCCTACTCTAGACCAAAAAAAAAAAAAATATCTTAGTTCCATCCATCTGCCCTCATTAGTTATGTTTTCCAGACCTCTCTTCACTCTTTCTTTTCTTTTGGGCTCTCTGAAATCAACAAAATGTACATACAAATGGAAAGTTAGGAATGTCTGAATCTCAGATAAAAGCAGATTTAACTAATTCTGTTTAAAACACCACCATTCTACCTTCTCAGCTTCTGTACAGTCCTTCACTGGAGGACAGGCAACCTGTTTACAAGGGAGGCAAGATGTACACTCATCATTATAGACAGGGAAACTGATGCACAGCTAAATTACTTACTCAAGGCCATCAGCGATGTCTACTCAAAACAGTTACGGCTGCTGAGATTTTAACTAAAGTACATTTATACTTTCATAATTTATTTTTTATAATTTCATTCTAAGTGTCAGAGTATATCCATTGATTCCTCTGAGGTATCAGACCTGTATTTTGGGATTACACCCCACCGCTGCACCTGCTTGTCAGTACCTTACTGATCAATTTGTGGCTAAACATTATTTTCATGGACCATCCCACTCCTGTTCTTAGTGTTCTGCTGTGTAATCCTTCTCCTAAGCTTTGTTTCTCAGTGTAGGCCAAATCCTGTAGTTCTTCTCAAGCTAAACTATAAAATTATTACTTTTGCATTTTTTCCATGTCACAGCATGACTGATATTTTTATCCTTATGAATAGCCCCTTAAATATTCCATAAAACCTGTATCTGATGATCTTAATCCCTCACTTGTATGTAACCTCCTCTAGGCAAAGCTTAATAAACCCCAATAGCTTTCTTAGCTTATAGCTCACTAGTAAAGCTGGATGAATGGCAGCTTTTATGGTTTTATGCTATCTCTACTATAACTTTAGTAAAGCTTAAACTGCCAGAGAGATTATGGATACCATATGAATCCACAGCCAAAGTGACCAATACCTTTTAAGAACACAAAATAAAAAAAATTCAAGAGCAGCAGCGTTTCCCACAGTCTGCCTTGCTCTATTATAAAGAACAGATGAAAGACTCCATTTTGCAGCATAATTTATGCTTTTACATCAACATAAGAAGAAACGTGAACCCTGAGGGTCTGCAGGCAAGTACAGCCGAATGACAGGTTGTTGTAAAGGTAAATGTCTCATTTTCATTTCAGTCGAGTATTAATGGCAGACTATCTGTGATCTCTTTCACTGTTGAACAGCAAACATTTGTCTATTGAACCTGGGTGTTTACAGTGTACCTTATTTATCTACTCATCGTTCAGGCAGATGATAGGGAAATGTCTTTTCCATATATTGAAAGCTTAGAAGATTTCAAATCTTTTCCAGTCAAAGCAATAAAAAAAAAAAAAAAAAAGACGACCCCAGGGGCACTTGAGATGTAAAAGACTCAGGTTCGGGTCTCTTATTTCCATCAGAGACTTGGTTCTGAGTCTCCTACATGCCAAACCAGTGCCTGAGAAGAGAGCGTGGATGGTAACTACAACAGAGGAGACCGAATTACCAAGAACACTTTGGCTGCTTTTACCAATCCAATGGCACCAACCACTCTACCGCTGAAGCAGATAGCCAGGGGCATTTAGGATTTCGTAGAAGTGTATCCTGGAGTTTGGCATAGAGCTTTTGACCCATCTACTTGTTCAGTACCAGCATGGGTAGCAATGGTACGCTGGGATTAGCTGAATCCACCGATGAGCTTGTAGTTGGCTTTCTCTGTCATCAGAGCACACTGGCCAGAACCTTCTGGCTCATGGGACTTGCTCTTGCTAGTGTCACCTGCACTTTCAAAAACTAAACTTTTATCAAGAGGAATTAGCAAAGACTAATGGCCTTTGGGTCTTAAGATTCTAGTCACCAAGTAACAGCCCACAGCAGCTGTAAATTAGAGCAGTTTTCCCTGATTTGCTTTATGCTGCAGATGGCAGCTGCATGGCCCAGGGTCACATATGGCCCAGGAATACAGGGACACAAAGGCCATCAGCCACCATCAGAGTTGGGTCCTAAGTACCTTTCTGGCTAAACAATTTAATGGAAATGGAAAACACCTATTAAAGTGACAAGAAGTTGGAAACTGCTACTGCACAGCTACTGCATTGTTTTTTCTCTAAATAAAAAGTGCAGGTTTAAAAAAGGAAAACCAAAACAACTGCACTTTTTATTTAGAGAAAAAACAATATCAAAGAAGCTAGAAACTCTTTCTATATATAAACCACCCTTTTTCCAACGGCAAGTCTGTAACAGCAAAAACTACCCATCCGATATGGAATTAGCTGAGCACTACAAGCTGCTCCAAAATTTTCATATGCTCCAGAATAAACTCCAGAAGTTTGTCGGGTTTTTTTTTCCAGTAAAGCAGCTGGAGCTCCTAAAATATTTTGCACTCTAGTGGTTAGGAAAAGACATTTAGCAAATGAAATCTCTCATTCGTATGTTTAAAGAAAACAGTCAGAATGTGTTACATTACTCTGTACTCAAGTGTCACTACAGGCCAAGACGATGTTAAGTTTAAACTGATTGTTCTTTACAGTGTATGATTGTCTTACGTACACATAGCTTGCTGGGGAATGTTTCTATTATTTGAATCATAAAAGTGTTTAAAAATAATAAGCACGGTACAGTTATGTTACAGCTTTGAACTAGATTGAAGGATTACTGAATACATAATCTACAGGCACAAACAGTACTGTGGAAAATGGAAGAACTACGTGATTACTCGCAGTATTCCAACAACCAGAAGAAATTCAAAGGAGAGGTAGGTATTAACAAGGTAGAGCCAAAGGAAGGGTAAAATGAAAGAATTTAAAGAAAAAGACTAATAACAATTAATAACAGCAAAATGATAAAAAACAACAAAAAGAAAATTCAGCAGTAGCAGAAAATATGACCCAACCTACCAAATCACAACTAATAATTATAACACATCACTTTCATCAAAGCATTATATTGTACATAATTCAGTCATACGTAAGCATAACCCTTAGTCATCAAAACTTTGGCTCCCAGACCACTTATTTAAGTGAGAAGATAATTTGCTGACTTACCCGCTTGCTGCATGCATATAATATATGTGGTAAACAAGCAGAGACAGTGCCGCAGCTTCCATTTCCAGTGATAGCACCACATTTCACTTACATGAGACATCCTGTGGGGGGAAGAAAAAAAAAAAGCGAACAAGAATTTAGGGAGCTTAACAACAAGCCAAGAAAATGAGAACATACTCTTGTTAGTCAAACTAGTAACTAGCAGTAAATAAGGTAGCACCTGAAAATTGCAGATGGCCCTAATGTTGCTTAAACAGAGACAGAAGTCTCTACACTTGCTAAAAAGGGTCAGAAATGACATTGTCTTGTTCCTAGCAGACAACGAAGCAGAAGACTGGCCAGCACTGGGCTTTTAAGCAGACAGGTGTGGGTGGTGGTTCAGGAAAAGAAACAGCAATATAGTGACAGTCTGAAAGGGTTAAGGTGTAGCATTTTTTTTTTTGGACATTGCAAAGTTTTACTTTACCTATTTACACAGTTTACATATACAAATACATTTATGCTGTCTAAATGTATATAGTACATGCATATTTGTTATTAACTGGTAGGTGAGATGGTAGGTGAGAATTTGCCTCTGCCCTTAACCAGCCTTTCCATATTATTGAGTCCTAACAATTTGATAGCTACAACATTTTCTGCTGACAACTTTAATGAAAATCCTGAAGCTTTCCTTGCCAAAATCTAGGGGTTCATCTCTGCTGCCAGTGATGGCAGAGTCATCTTTATTATTTAATAAAACAAATGCAACTATATAAAAATCTTTATCAGTTATAGCTTGAAGTTAAAGTTTCCTCTGCCTTGAAGCGTACAGGACATTTACTGGCTAAACCAAAAGGTCTCCTCCGTAGTGGGCAGAAGAGGACGCAAGAAAGACTCTTAACAAACTTGATCAGACTTTTAGCCATGCATCCAAGATGAATGGCACTCCATTACAATCCCCTCTCATTTTATTCAACAAATTAGCAACGCGCAAAAGCAAGCGACAAGTAATGAAACACAACCCACATTATTTTGACCAACTCCTTCCCCTCCTATCTGGTGATAACTGGCTTTTGTTCAGTAAGATATTATCTACTTATACTGGGAGAAAATCTCTAACAGAATCCCCAAAATATTTCACAAATCTACTCCCAGCAACAGAATGTGAAGAAGAACCACAAATGAATAGCCATGAAGAAACACAGATGAACCAAATGTCTTCCAGTTTAGTGCATATTAAATACAGAAAAAAATAAAGGTATTTTAAATGGCCACCACTATGACTTATCAGGACGAAAATGTGAAAGAGGTAAGTGAAAGAAAGTACAGAGTTCATACTCAGTGGCAAGGAAAATTAAATTTTCTTAAACTTGGGAAGATTGTCTGTGGAGCAGAAGGCTTTGCTGTGAACCCGACAGTGAAACCTGGGGGCAAACGTTAATCCTTTCCCAGTATCAGCTTCTGTTTCTTCCCAAAGGGGAGTTCTGTGATGTAGACAAGCCAAACTTAAGGAAGCAAGATAAACCATTGTAAAGGAACAACTAACGATTCAGTTTTAAAGGTAGCAGTTCATCAGACCACTCCTGTGGGCTGGGAGCCAACGGGCCCAGGTAAATGGCACTTCAACAGGCTGCTGCCATCGGGTAGGTTTCCCTTCAGTGCAGTGTTACACAGCACAAGGGTCTGATTACAAAAGAAGTCCAGTTCTTTACGGGTAGCTGTATCAAATTAGGAATCTGAAGCTGATTTATTTTTTCTGAGATATTGTAAAGTCAAACTTAACAAGTGTTGAAGACAAGCACAGAAAACACTGGGCTCTGAAATACAAGAATCTCTTTGATGAAGCCAGACACACAAAATAACCAGATTATCAAACAATAGAATTATTGTCCTTCAACTTAATGACCCAAAAATCCCTATTAAAATCTCAGACAACAGAATGGTGAGGTTTGGGAGCAGTTACTGTTCAATGTATATAATTCATAAATCCACAATACCCTTAATATTACTTTAGAAAATTGACTTTGAACAGAAGTCCTTTTTGAGACATGGAAAGTTATATGCACGTGCAAACACATACAGCGTGCACATACATACTCACAGAGTGGTGAAATGGAAATGTTGAGGATAACAGGATGGCATACCAGAGAAATATAGAAGAATATTGCTGTTTCTACAGTAGAAAGAGCTTACAGCTACTGACGAGACACGTGCCAGCCCGCTGCATAATCTACTGATACAAAGCTGAGGAAGTGGCTGCATTACTGGTTTTTTGCTTGTTGGTCTGTTTTGAGCCAGCACAGTTAAAGTTATCAGACTAGGAAACAGTTGCAAGCATTTATTTATTGATTCAGAAGAAATCTCTGCTGGTTTTCATCGTGTTGATACATTTTTTGTGCGTTACAGCAATCATCACTTTTGATGTCTCTCTGAACTCAGCTGAAGGTTTTTCCCACTGAGCAGCTGGAGAATCCAAGACACAACTTTTGAGATACTCAAGGAAAAAGAACACGACAGGTTTCTGCTGCCTAGGTCTGGAGTGAATCTACCCAGTCACCTTGCCTTTGGTGCCTTTCTTAAAGAATCTGAGATTCTGTGGTAGTCTGAGAGAGCTACTTAATTTGGCCAATTTCTGTTTGTTAATGTTTACTTGCACTGCGGTAACGCTTACAAGCCAGTACTTCACGGTGTTAGTTTACAGTCTGTTTCCTCATCCTCACTCTTGTAAAAAGCACAAGTCAAGAAAGATTTCAAGAACATGGATAATCAACAACAGAGCAGACCACAAGTAAGTGCAAACAACAAGGCAGAAAGGAGTAACTATAAAGATTGTTTCCCCAGAGAAGGAGGTTAGGTAATTATACAATTGCTATAAAAAAAATATACAATTCTCCACCAAAACAAACAAACAAATATGTAAAAACTAGCCAACCTGTCTCCTTCGCTTATATTCTCTACTGATGAAGGACAAAACAATTTTCTTTACACCACATCATCTCAGTTGACAGGAAAGAAAGGTTTATCAAACTCAAACAAGAATGGCCACAGAAAAAGCACGCCACAAAACCACACCGCTAATGCAGGCACCATACCTCAGACCTGTTTCTTTTGGAAAGTTCTTTTGAAGATCTACGTTGCAAAGCATAACCTCAAGTTGAGTGCTATAAATGAGTGAAGAAATCAATGTTTACTTGTTCTGGAGATCTTGCATAGACAAAAAGCCAAAAATTCAGAAGCCTGGTTGCTCACAGCTTTACACCGTGACGTGTGTAATGCCCCTGTTCACACAACAAGCTGTCAGGGATGGAAGTCAGCTAATGCATTGCCAGCAAAAAGGCTTCTTCCGTAACAAAATCCATCCCTGATATTTTTATAATGTGACATCCCAATTGGCAGACAATTACAAAAAGGAGCCAGAGCACATTTAAAAAAACAAAAACAAAAAAACCCCACCAACTTAGTTGCAGATATTATTCACCTATTAATGCCCACTATGTTTATATTTATTTAAAGGTTTATTTTCTTGATTATTAGTGTTAATTAACATCTAGATCTGAATCCAAACAGCATATATGAATATTTCAACAGAAAAAAAAAAACCAGCGAACAGTTCTGGGCCAGCTTATAGCTTATCAAGGGATGATACAGTCCCCTGCTACAACAGCACTGCCTTGATGGCCCAAGAGACCCCTTTGATCATGTGTTCCTGTTTTAAATTGTATTAAAAGGATGTGTTCTGTCATTTAATATTCATCAATAGCACAGAGAATGGATATCAACAGAGCAATGTACGAAAACACACCAAGGGTTTAAGCAAGCAAAGCAGTCCATAACAGAGATCTCAGAACACAGACAGATTATTTCAGTCTTTAATGCTGGCTATATTAAAATTGCTGAACAGTGTTCATAGTAGGTTTTCTTCTCTAGTTTGTTTCAATTTAAAAGAAAAGGCCCTGTTCTGTCCCCAGCTGGTAACGTGCTAGCAGCTCTGAACAAATCATTGTTGGTTGTCAAACACAGAACCGAAACAGTATGTTACCCAGTATATTTGGGGACTATTAGGACACCTGTGGTAGGAGTACATCTATTACAGTTGCATGTACTCTCACAACAGCAATCCCTCTTAATGCCATTTTTAAAAATAATACTAAAAAAGTAGAAGAAAAAAAAATCAGAAAGTGACCTTCTATGGAGTCTGATAGAAGAACTACTGATTTTTCTATGGACTTGCATTATTCCATTGTAGACACTGTGTGACATGACCAGCTATGCACTCTAGCTACCAACTCAATAAAGCCCAGTCCACAGCTACTCTCATTTCCTATAACATAGGGAGACAATGAGCTTATTCACAATTCATTCCAGAAGAGCAAAATAGACATGTAATTTATCTAAACCATAAATGGAGGGTAACTCGACATAGTTCAAGATGAAATTAGTGGCAGCCTTGCTACATCTAACTATTAAACCTTTTACTCTAGATGCCAGCAGCCAGATGATAACACGCCATCATCACCTTTTTAGGGAGTATACAGCTCTGCAAGAAAACATACTCAAAATGTGAATAATCCTGGAGCATTTCATTTGTATATTGTATGATCTCAAAACATGCAATACACATTTGAATACACCATCTTTCTTGTTCAAAGCTTCGGCAAAGTTCCCTGGAGTAGGATGTGAACTCTGCCTCAGGCAGACTGGCATGACTCTCTTTGGTCTTTGACATGTCTAGAGCTATTAAGGAAACATGTTGCTGACACTTTAAAATTAAAAGAAAGATAACATCAATTTCACAATTTTTTCACTCATATAGGTTGTAAACAAAAAGGTTTTAAGCTTAATCACTCTGAAGTGGAACTGCAACAAGAGAAAGGCGATTACAACTCACAGTTTAGTTCCTGCAGGTTAACATAGGAGTTGATTTTTACTTTGAAACCCTTGCTTTAAACACGGATGTCTTGAAAGATAAATTACACAATGCCACTTAAAACTTTCTTTTTGTTAAGCATTACTAGCTCCTAATTATTCTTACAGTCAATCTTGAAAGCACCCTCACACTCATTGAAAGAGATGAAAAAAATAAAGACGCTGCTTTTTAATATAAAGAGTGCCAGCTGTATCAGATCAACCTTGGTCCCTTGGCTTCCCGTTCAAAATGAACTTTTCCCAGTTGCAGGCAGCTAATCTGCTGGCTGTTTGCAACTCTACAAGGTTTTTAGTAACTCCTCCTCATTTCTACCTTAACTTCCCTGGGAACTGTTAGGAAACCCTACCCTTTTCCCCTTGCACTGATTCCCTTAGCTCCAGCCACAGATTCCCTCTCTCACCTGGCTGTGAACGCACCACTGAAACCCCAAATCCCCAACCTTGGTACCTCGCCTTACCTTACCTTCGGAGACAGCCTGTCAGTAACGGCAAAACATACCGGGGAAGGAGCCCAGAGGCCACGGCGGTGGCCCGCCTGGCGGCGAAGGGACAGGAGAGAAGGCCACCGACTCGCCCGCGGCGCCCCCGACCGCCTCTCGCCCCCCGACGGCGGCGGCGGAACCCGGCGCTGCCTCCGCTCCACCGTGCTCTGCAGGGAGGAGCGGTGGGGCCGGGAAGATTTTATGGAACCCGCCCGGCCCTCCCTCCCTTTTTTTTTTCCCCCCCTACTTGTGCTGGCACCGCACCTGGAGGGCTGGGAACGGTGCCTGCGCTGGACGGGGCCCCTCGACGTGAGCGACCACGGCCCCGAGCCGAGAGGCCGGGCAGGGCGGGTGCCGGGGCACCGGCGTTCGCAGCGGGCAGCGAGCGGGACCGAGGGTTTCGCTACTTGCCTCCAAGCACGGGGAAAACTCACCAGAGCAGCCCTAAGGACGGGATTAGAGTGCTCTGAGAAAAGCAGCGGCCGCCGGGGACCCTGCAGGGCAGCCGCCGGCGGACCCGGAGCCCGGACGGGGCAGAGCCCTGCCCTCTGAGCTCCCGGCGTGGAACTCCCTCGTTTCCCCATTCCTTCAGCCCTACCTATCTGCACGGCTCAGACCTGACATTACTCATCACCTACTGCAGCAAGGGAGGGGGCGGCCGGGGTGTGCGGGGGGGGGGGGGGGGGAAAGCCCTGCCTATCTGGCCCGGGTTTCTCGCTCCCCACGAAGGAGCCGGCGGGGGTTCTCCGCGCTCCCCGAGCGGCGAACCCGCCGCCCTCGCCCCGGAGTCCGGAGAAGAGACTTACATGGTGACATTACGGGGCGGCTTTCCTCCGGGTCTCAGCAACCACCATCCTCCTCCTCCCCCGCCGCCGCTCTCTCTGCCTCTGGCCCGCTCCCTCCCAGGCTCCTCGCAAAGGTCATCGCTGCTCGCCCACCTCTCCTCCGCGCCCGCCCCCGCACACGCCGCCCGCCGCGGCCGGGACCGCTCCGGTCCGCTCCTCCTCCTCCTCCTCCGCCGCCGATGCCCGCCCCGCGCCGGGACCTGCCTCTCTGGGCACGGAGTCGGGGAAACTTCGGTGCCGAGGGAAGCCGCCCCCGCGGAGGGCAGGGCCCTCCGGTCCCCGCGCCGGGGGCTTCAGGTGGCGGCTCCGGCGCGGCCCCGAGGGCTGGCCCCGTCCCTGCCGCCGCACCGGGGGCAGGACGGGACCCGCCGGGCCGCCACCGCCGCCACCGGAGGGCCCCGCGGTCTCCTCCGGGGACCCTCTCCACGGAACTGGCGGAGAGGGGTGGCTACCGTCCCCCCCGCCCAAGCCTGCGACCCTCGGGAGGGGTGCTCATCGGGCGGCACCAGATGCCATCTCTTACTTGGTCGCCCACGGGTTTGGGGCTAGCCCAGGGGTGTGCAGTCCCCAAGCAGGGGAGGGTAGTTACAAGCCCAAAGCCATCCCCAAAGGACACAGGTCACCTCTGAGGAGGTCCCATCCCAGGTACACTGCACTCACTAGTTGCCAAAGGCATCCTCAAGGGATGCAGGTCACCTCTGAGGAGGTCCCATCCCTCGGTAGTTGTACCTCCTGGTCAGGCAGCACCTTGCAGCAGGTCCCAGGGGGCAAACACATGCTGCGCACCCACCACGCAGTACACAGCAGAGGTAAGCACGCACAGGCCTGCCTGCACACCTCCAGGAAAAAAAACACCACGCTGTGTCCCAGAGTGGCTGACACAGACCCCATGGCATTTAAATTGTGCCTTTTTTTCTTTTTTTCTGATGTACACAACACACTACATCTGGGATAGAAGATCGGTAGGTGGAGGTCATGCATCTCTGACCCTTTTTCTGAAGCATACAAGGCTGTATGCTCCTCACACAACACATTGCTGGCCCCTACCTTGCTCCTGGGCAGCATTTTTGGAGGACGGTAGTTTGCATCATTTGCTAATGATCCCGAGTTGCTTTGCTCAGTTAAAATCTGTAGAACACAGTACTGCGCTACAGCTGGGTAGGAAAACGTTGAAATGACAGAAAGGGAAACACAGCAAAAGACAAGGTCACAAAAGAAGGCCAACATTTTCACAGTACTCCTTGGGTCTGAGCTTGCAGGATTAGGAAGGATGGGGGAAGAGAAGACTTGGCATAGTGAACCATTCAATGAAGTTATCAGCAGGCCGTGGCAGTTAAAAGCAAACAGAATCTCTATTTAAAAAAATAAAATAAAGAAAACATCACTAAATTTTTCATGAACTTGGTACTGAGCATTAATATTCACTCATTCAGGTCAATTTTTAGTATCTGTCTTTAAAACTGATAAGCTGTAGGCTTGCTTTCAGTGTAAGTTCCTGGCACCGAACACGGGCGCAGGAACCGCTGGGGCTGGATTAGCCAAACTGACCTGGCCAACTGTGACTGGGAGGCAGTTACAGATAATTTTGTCCACACTCGGCCTTTTCTCCGTGTCAAGAGCTCTGTATTCTGAGTTGGTATTGCACTGCTTTCCACCCTGCTTCTGGGCCTGGTGTCACCCAGGGGATCCCCTGAGGGGACTGTGGGAGGCACAGGGAGAGGTCCGTGCCAGGCTTCCTCCAAGACTTGGAGTCAACTAGTCAACTGCCCTCTTGCTTTGTGTAGCAATCTGCTCTGTTCCTGGATAAAGTCTGTATAGATCAACTTTATATTGCACTTTCAACGAGTCCAATGTATCAATGCACAGAAGACTTAATCTATTACGGGCAGTCAGTTTGTGTTTGGGCAATAAACCTACAAGTTCTCCCCGCCTGGGTTTATTGGACACAGGCAGATTGCTTTTACCTCACATGCACGGCAAAGTCGGTGCATGTAGAATGCGTTGGGCTCACTGTACACGTGCAGATCAATTGAAGATTAAGCTCAATATCTCCTGGGCACATTGGACCCCCGGTGTATGTGATGTACACAGCAAGTCAAGAGCATCTGGAAGAAGTCAATCTGCTATTCGCGCAGAGATTAGTGACAGGTGCGTAGTGCATATCTGCTGGCTGTGTTGGAAACGTACATCTTCCTTCCCTACATGGAAGGCAGTAGAGATGACTGCAATTCCAGAACCTGGGAGTCAAGCAAAAAAAAAAAAAGAAGAAAAAGAAAAAAGTGGGATTTTTCTCCTGTCATGCTTTTGTTGAGCTGTTCGTTGGCTCATTCTCCTGTTCTGAATTTGCTGTCATATACTTTCTCAATCATCACTCTGCTTTCCCCTTCACAGCAGGAGCACTGCTGCTTCTGGACCCCCAGACCGAACACTGCCTGGTGAGAAACGCCAGTGCTGTCCCATGGGGATAATGTGCAGCGCAGATTTTCTGGATGAGGAAGTCGCGCGTGTTGCTGGAGATCGTCTCAGAGCTGCAGAGCAGCCTAACTGCTCACGAGCAAATGCCCATCATTATCTGGCAGCAGCCCACTGTGCCACATCTGCCTCTAATCAATAGTGAAACGACTTGGTACGGGGTCAGCAGTCAGAGAGGAGCTACTTTTCTGAAGAAGACATTTTTATGTCAATTATTTGGCCTAACATCATTGTTGAAACAAATTCTTTGTAAAGGCAATGATCTCTTTAACAGACATATTTCTTACTAACTTATTAGTTATTATTATTACTTTTTAGTATATATATATAATTTTATTATATATTTTATTATATATAATTATATATATTACTTATTATTATATTATTAATTAGTTATTATTACTATTATTAGCCCTCAATATAGAAAGGACATGGACCTGATGGAGCGGGTACAGAGGAGGGCCACCAAAATGACCAGGGGGCTAGAACACCTCTGCTATGAGGACAGACTGAGGGAGCTGGGGTTGTTCAGCTTGGAGAAAAGGAGGCTCCGGGGAGACCTCATAGCGGCCTTCCAGTACCTGAGGGGGGCCTACAGGAAGGCTGGGGAGGGTCTGTTTACAGAGGCCTGCAGCGACAGGACAAGGGGCATGGTTTTAAGTTGGAGAAGGGGAGATTTAGATTGGATATTAGGAAAAAGTTCTTTACCATGAGGGTGGTGGAACACTGGAACAGGTCGCCCAGGGAGGTGGTTGAGGCCCCTTCCCTTGAGATATTCAAGGTGAAGTTCGACGAGGCCCTGGGCAACCTGGTCTAGTTGGGGGTGTCCCTGCTGACTGCGGGGAGGTTGGACCTTTGGAGGTCCCTTCCGGCCTGGACCAATCTATGAATCTATGAATCTATGAACTTCCGTAATGTAGTTAATCATCATGACATGCTCGCCCTCGTTAACACGGGACGATACTGAAAGGTTCAAGCTGCTGGGAATTCACCACTTCCATGTAATGAAAAAAAAGCAATATTTGCTTTCAAAACCAATATGGACATGAATGGTGTTAACGTCCCTTTCGTAATTTTGAGAGAATTAATCTACTACTACTCTTACAGCTGCCGCAGCTGCTGTCTGATACGTGCTGCGCTGCTGCTTCACAAGAGCTTGTGTGTGTAGATAACAGTCGTTTTAAGGTCTCCGTCTCCGAGTGAGAGACTGTCGGCTACACCTTACAACACTCATCTCAGGTTGACATTGCAGGCTGTGTTTTGCACAATATGAGTGAGAGAAAAAAAATTGCCAAAGTCTGGGAAACAGTGCTATAATCAGCCAGTGAAAGGTTTTTTTACGTGGACAGCTAGTGAGCGACACCAACAGAAAGGCGAGGAGATCTTTTTATTCTTTTCTTATTGTGGCAATGTTGCTTTATGCTTATTTTTATTATACTACAAGCAATGGTGTCTGAATATTGTTAGGTACAGGGGTAGCATATTCTATGAATATTCCAGAGTGTTTCATGAATATTCCAAGATGATTAGTGAAACATTTTGCATGAATTTTATAGGGCCCGATTTTTATGGCTTTGTTCATTTATTTTTTTCTTAACTTATGGTTAGGATGGTTTCCTTATGTTTTGTGCAACATTGCATGGACCTCTGAAAATACAAGAATGTTAAAGAATGTTTAATGAAATAATAATATGAAATATCATATTTTATGTCTGGATACTTCATTTTAATGTTTGAGAAACGTGATTTTTCTTGGAACTTTTGTTTTGAAACTTTCCTGCTTATTATACCAATTACATTTAGGAAAACCTTTGTTTGTTTTCCAAAGAAGTGCAAATGCTGAAGCTTTATTGCCTGTAACTGTGCAAAACGCTTAACACACAACAATTAAAAGGAAGCTTAAAATAAATAGTGCAATGCCATAAAGTTATGAAGAAAAGTCAAGGTCATATGCATTCCCCAAAAGCCCAAGGGCAAAAAAAAAAATGGCTTTGCACTCTACAACCATTCCTGGCTTTCTGCCTGGTCATTCTCCTATCTTGGAGAAAAAGTGGTAGATACCCCCAGCTGAGTCTGAAAGTTCAAAGGTGAGCTCCCAGAAGCTGGTTTTGAGGATCAAAGTCTGGGCGTTGATCTAAAAGGTGAAGTAGCTGAGCTGATGTGAACTGCCGCTCCCAATACTTGTAATTCAAGAATTACTTCAAACTGTTGAGAGGTAGCAGACAACGGCTCTGTTTTCCTATGCTTTTACATAAAGTAATTTTACAATCCTGCAGCTCTTCCTTTTTGAGGGTCTCCTATCTCTCTGAAGACTACCTAATCAGCTCCCAGACTTCCCAGTCCCTGTCAGCCTTGTTTGCCCCTAACTGGATCACAGCAGAAGCCATCTTTGTCACAATCCAGAGGAACATCTGCCTGAACTTCCTGGCTCTTCTACTGAGTCTGCCGCAAGGTCTCTCAACAGTACCTCTTTCCTTATTTTTCCTTATTTGAGAGATTAGGAGCCTTACTTTTCTGTTTCAGGTGTAGATGAGGTGAGAGGAGGATCAGGCAGGTCTTCTTTGTTCAGTTCTTTTATCTGGAGAGATGTTTTCCCTTCAGATTTGAGGTGCCATCTGGACAGGGCTGGTTCCCGTTACTAAGAGGCTGAAGAGGTGGCACATCAGTTCTCACTGTGGTCCTTAGTGCAATGGATTCACGTACATTCTGGGCAGGGATGGCTGAATGCTGGGTGAGGGAATGTTTCTTAGAGGCTGCTGATCCAGGAGACGGGGAAATGGCAGGCAGTTTCTATGCCTGATCAAATACCAAGCAAGTGTGGGCTTCCAGGGACTTGGGAGGCAAGGCAATTGGAAGGACTGTATTGACTAAAGCTAGTAATTGGTGATACTGTTTATAAACGATTGCACTGACCTCTGTGTTCTTGAATTTAATATTTTGTCTCCTGAAAACAAGCATAAAGTGAATTGTAACTCCAACATATGTTTACAATGCATGTACAGAAGTTTAGGGGCTAACATACACTCGTGTGTTTGCCTCATCGGTACTTTCCCTGTGTGCTTTTACATGCATAAAAATTAGATTATGAAATATTTCCTGTCAGGGAGGTTACCAATGGCTAAAATGCTGTGCTTTGTGCCAAATGAAATGTCTTTGATGGAGCATTGAGAGCGTGGCACATACAGTGCCTGAGAACATTGCACTCCATAAAATTCTGCAAAGTGTGTGACCTCGAGCAAAGCAAGAGACAGATTGGGCAACAACTTAATTTGGAAGGTTTTCACAAAACGTTTCAGGATTTTAATCACTATCTTTTTTTTTTCTGAGCCCATTTCAACTCCTTACTCTAGATGAACCACTCTGGGGGTCCTAAACCTTAGCCTGCTGCCATGAGCACCAGAGCATGCTGCCACTGGTGTTCTTGCCCACATTTCTGATCTGTGGGTTTGGGAGGATACTGGAGGTCCTTCCTTGCCCACTTGTAAAGGCTTCCTGAACTTTCATTTCTCTCAAGGGGAAGAGGAACCCCAGAACTTTTTCCCAGCTTCGGATGAATGAACTCGGGAGCAGTGCTCGCACTGCATGGTGATGCATTCTGTTGCTATAAGGAACCTGTAGGATGATATTTTGTCAGCAATGAACAATTATCGGCAGCCTGATCTGAGCTGGCGTCTGGTATTCAAATAGGAAGATAAACCTGGTGAGCAAGAGCTTGTAGAATCAGAGGATATGCAGGGAGAGCCAGTCATTCCTGGTGTGATAAGAAGCACGGGGGAAGAAGCAGAGTAAACAGAAGATCACGGGTAGTGAAAATGGGGCCTTCATCAAAGAGATCATTCATTTCTGCAAAGTAGACTTTGAACTTATTAAATTCCAACCAACAGGGTAGAATGCTTTAAGCTAGCCAATTCTTTTGTCTAAAAATGTGTTTCAAAGTCATTTCGAAGCTAAGTTCAACACCAGCTAAACCCAACCCCACCCCCCCACCTTCTCAATAGATTAACTCTGAAATTAGAGCTATTTAAAGAAGGTAACACTGATAGCCAGGGTCTCCCCCAGAGTATTAATACTGGGAGGAAAACACGGATATTTTTGGTAGAAAACAGAGATAATCTTTTCCCATCAGGATCTGTGTACTACCCTCTCATGAATGAATAAATACTTGGCTGGAATGAGGGTAAATGCTCATCCCCGGGAGCTTCTAAAATGTCACCAAATTTGATTTTTGCTCTGCATATGTCGATTCGCAAACAACCAAATTCTACGGAGCAAGAGGTTTCAGCTGAGTAGGCTATAGTTTCTTGGTACCAGTTAACCTGATTCACCTCTAATTCTAGATACTTTTTTTTTTTAGTCACGGATCAACCAGTTTGGAGGAGTTAAAAAACCAGTCATTTTTTACCTATTTTAAGAACCCAACTTTTCCTATAATACAACTTCTGGGCAAGATTTCTCACTTCCGGTTTCTGTCCAGATGTTAAAGATTTGGAACAACTGGAAGAAAAGCTGACCTCATGGTATTTCCATCAGGTTCCACTAGTGGAACAACTGGAAACCTCATGAGGAAAGCCCTTCTCTGTCTAAGTGTTCGGACTAGTTTTGCAGACTCAAAAGCTTAGGAAACTTTGGATAAGTTTTGAGTAAGCATCAAAATATTTGGATGCTTATCAGAACTGAAACCAAAGTGAACATTATGAAGTTCATTCATCATTCTTTGTAAAAACCACACAAGTGGTAACAAAATCACAGGATCACATAGAAACGGAAATAATTGCACATTAATCATAATCAATTAGCTTTTTCCCATGTCATAAAAAATAATATACTTCTCATGCTGAATGGAAATTAGATGCTGAACACCCATGCAACATTAAATCAAAAAAAAGTTTTCAAAGAGCAGTGTTGCCTTTGTAGGGTGGAAGCAGTAAATGTACAGATGTATAAACCCCTTCTGACTTTTAAGAGAATGAAAGAAAAAAAAAAAAGCGATAGTGCCATGTTTAGAGTAACTAGGTATCGACTGGTCTTCTAAAACTTTTCACTGTACTCAGGCTGAGACCACCGGAGTTACACAGCAGCGTTTTAAGTCAGTGCTGTAAAGTATTGCTCTGAAAGTATGACAAAAAGTTCTTGCAATTCCACTTTCCAATAAATTATACAAAAAAATAGAGAACAATATTGGTTCAAAACTAAGTGAAAATTTGACCAGCCTTTATAACTTAAATTCCATTTCCTGTGCATCTGCATTATTATAAATCACACAAGCATAGCCTATCTATTCCACACGACAAGCAAGAAACACAACAGTCTCTTGAGCCTGAAGCACATAATGGAGTGATACAGGTAACATTTAGTTAGAGCCTCCAGCTCCCCAAACCGAATAACGAGGAATGCTTTAAAAGCTGAACTAAATAGGGCAGACTCTGGTGTGAATTCAGTCTAACGATTAAACTCATGCTTCAGACTACCAGACCCAAGAACAGTTAATTAAAATTAAAAAAGAGCTTTCCATTAAAACTGTGATCTGAGAAAAAAATGCAAACCCCAAACTTTTCAAAGCGCATTTTAAATCACCCTCACCATAATATCTGAATGTTTGATAACACAGCACCCTTGAGTGAATACATGGACTTTTAACCTTATTTTCCAAATAGGAAACTGACAGACAGAGAGATTAAGGGCAAAATTACAGAAAAGTGCCCACATACTAAGTGTCCAGCCTGGAATTCTTAGGATATTATTTTCCCTTGTGATTTTTGTGCTGTATTTATAACACTTCTATATTTTTAAGACATGTTCCTGTTGAGCTCAGGCTTCCTCATAGAAAAAAAACTAATAGGGAAGTGGAAATACAGCAGCTAGTAATGATTTTTTTTATTATTATTATTTAAAAATCTCTATGGCAGCTTTAGAAACCAGTTCTTCATAGCTTCCTTTTTGTCTGCCTTCAACTCCTTTCCCACGTGTGGTTCTCCCTTCCTCACTGTGAAGAAACACCTCAAATTCTACAAATAATTCTGATTCTTGCAGGAATATGTATAAACTCCCAGCAGTGAATAAGGCTGGCACTTTGAGGAAGGTGTGGTGGGAAACAAATGGTTATATCACAATATATATTGTTATGATACTTTCTAACCATGTTCAGCTCACTGAGCTGCTCTTAAAACTGGATCATCTAACTCCAGAACCTCCAATTAAGTCACCATATTTTATCCAACTTGACCTGACACTGACACAACATCCTTGTTAGGACCTGCAACTAAAGAAAAAAAAAGCTGTGAGGGAAAAGAGCTTATCTGAAACAGGTTATAATTTATTTACTCAAAGGAATACCACTAAATGAGCCAAAATGAGTTCAGAATCACTACATTAATGTATATTTGCCTCACCCAAACCTGGACTTTTCCAGAAGATTTAGGAATCCACACCTCTGCAGACCCCCAGGCTGTTTCTTCTTTGTATCTTTTATTTTCCTTTCACAGGCAGAAAATACAAAAAATGCAGCAAAACCCCCTGAAAAGCAAAGGCACAGCCCCATTAAGAGAATAATTATTAGAAGAGGAATATCTTTTTGTGATTGCGGGGGATGAGGAGAGGCATCTGTGGTGACTTTCCACAGACCAGCTGCAGAACAGGGTAAGGAAGTCAGCAGTGGAGAAACGGACACCGAAGTTTTATAGACGGCTTTAATTCAGAATTGTAATAGAAGACCTAGTCCACCATCTGAACATGCTTAATTCGTTGTGAAAGCTGAGCTTGTTGCATATGTTTTCAATTTATTTTATTCCTTTTTAAACACTGCTGTGACTCTCATCATAGAAGCAAGACTGCACCTACTTGTACCGCAACGTGAATGTGCGGCCCCGTGAATTTCCCGTTTAGTGAGGTAATTAAGGCTATGTTTGCAGGATGTGCTTATAAGTTATCATAGCCCAAGTCACTCAAATTTTTTCATATCTTTTAGATCCTTCATGAAAGTTCATGCATTTTCTTTGTTTTTTTAGAATGAGACATAGTAAAACATTCTAAAACACAGCCTCCGGAATTGGAATCACTTAATCTTTTAGTGTTACTGCTATGGGGCATGTGTTGAATGGTTATGTCTATGCTTTTCTTCCCTAATTTAAGAGAGAGTGCATAAGGAAAACAGCTGAGGTTGTATTTCTTCATGATGAATAAATAAGACCTGGAAAATTTTGCGGGGAAGAGGAAAGAAACAAGGAATGTCTACTTCCCTAATTTGAAATCAGGGCTTGACAAGTCACAGAAAGCTATATAAGGAGAAAAGAAAATATTTTCCATTTAACCCTGTGTGAAACTGGTGTTTCATTCTTACTATTGTAAAATTCTTCCTACCCTCTTTCACCCCTTCTTTCCCTCCTGCTCTGTTTCCCCTCCCTTCCTTGTCATTTCTCCCCTTACTTCCCTCCCTTACAAATATTTGATGGTAAAATTGTTTCAATTAGAGATTCTGAAATCAATGTTATTCAACTTTATATTAAGACCTACTTAAATGAAAAATTATGATACACTTTTTAGAGTATTAGAAAAATCTATATTTTGCATGTATTTTGATAAGTAGTGAGATTAACGTGTGTTTGTGGAAAACTACCCCAAGCCACAAACTCCCATCTTGTATTACCTAGAGATATTCAGTCATTTCCCTGAATTGTATTAAAATTTTCAAAACATCGTAAAAAGAACAAACTGTATTGCAGAACAAAGTCAGTCAAAACCTCTTCCTCAAAAAAAAAAAAAAAAAAAAAAAAGAGAAAAAAAGAAAGAAAGAAACCACCCCTACCTCTAACTCCTTCATAATTTTTAAGCACTACTTTCCGTTTGATTTTGGGAAACACGGACCAATCCCACCCTCGGTAGAGGCACCTCCTGTATTCTTTTACCGGTACCCGGAGACTGTTTATTTTACTTCCCTAAGTGTTATATTATATTATATTAATTATATTATATGTGGCTATACAAAATAATCCTGTGGACCGTATCCCTGACCGCCAGGAGGACTTTAAGTGCAGATGTAGCTGGCAGCATAATCCCCCCCATACAACAACCCCCTCCCCAGGGCTGTAGTTAAAAAAGGCAGGGGACAGCGTTTCCCAGTGGAACGACTGCAGCAAGAGCCCATAACTCACCCTCAGCAGAGCCTAGCCCATGAGAAGAAATCACCCGTTACTTACTGAGGTGAGGAGCAAGCTTTGCCCACGGACCAGGACACGGGAGGAGAGGACAGAGCCCTCAGCACAGGAACCGTGGCTGCTCCCGCGTTCCCGCGCCTCGCTTCGTGTTTCAGTCTTAAGGTCTAGCTCATCATGAGAGCTGCTACTGCTTACATGCTCTAAGTGTTACACCATAGCGCATATTAGGGTTACTGTGCTTCTGAGCTAAAAGAAATAAGCAAAATCTACTCTTATTATTAATAACATTAACTACTGACTACTTATATACACCCTTAATCTCTGAAATCTATTACAATAAACTATGACAGAGAGAAACCATTGAAAATAACGTATATACAGATAAAGTATAAATATTCAAGATTCCTAAAGTTTAAAGATGTTTGAATATAATTCAGATTTAACTTTCATGTTTTGCTATTCTTAAATTATTTTTGTTAGAAATGGGCAATCACAAGAATGCAGAGGGTTAAAGAACAAAGTCCAAATAAATCCCTTGTAAAAAAAATCTGAACTTAGTTTAATGATTTTTTTTGATAATCCACAAAGATTAATTAAAATAATACGGTAATTCTTTTGAAGTTCACCATTTTCATTATGATGTTGAAACGTCTTCCTGCATCTAGCCTTTGTCTAATCTATCCTGAACCTATTATTTATTTTTTCAAATAGAAAAGGAAATTCAGACTGTTGAATGTTAGTGCTGCTTATTAATTTCACAACATTAATATTGTCAGTAATTTATCAAACCAGAGATATTTGGCGGACCAGTTAGAGTTAATGACTCAGCAGCTCAAATATGTCCCTAAAGCAATGATCTAATGTACAGGTTCTTTTATGTCCTAAGTTATTGGAGTCCGGTTCTCAATGACTGGGTTTTACCATCATCACATCATAACTCTAAATATCTGCCTTGGGATCTTTATTTCAAGTCTCAGCAGAGAAGTGAATGGAACCGCAGTGAGGGCCGAGCTCTCTTTTAAGGTACGTATATACCATTCAATTTATGGACAAGAATGACCTGGGAAAGTCATTAGTTGAATGACCTGAGATGGCAGCAATGTCTACCCCAAACTCCCTCCTATGAAAGGGTAGTCTGCACCACTAGAGTCCCACTTTCAAATAGCTGCCTTAGGGCATTTAAAGTAGTATGCTAGAAATATTAACATATTAGTAGAGTTATTTTGTGTACCATTAAATGATCCTACCATAAAAGGCTGCATTTAGGTATTCAGAGTGGGTGTTCCTACGGGTACTGTCCTTTCTTGCGAAACAAGCCTCCTCCCCGTCTCCTCTCTGCCCTTATTGCCTCATGCGGTTTTTGGAGGACGATGAAAAGGAAACAGCACTGTGTCCGCAGACCACAACAATGGCTTCCTAGTCATCTTTCTGCCCCCCAGGCACACAGCACTCCCCCTCCACCTTCCCCTCGCTCAATAATAGGGAACTGGATCCACCCTGCGCTGGAATTTCACACATCATCTTAGCAAATAAGGCACATAAGGAGTGCAAAAACCCTAAGCACTGTTGAGGAAGAAGGGTGAGCGCATGAGGTGGCAGAAGACAAACATCTGTGGGGTGATTAAGAAGATAGAGGCAATCTCAGGAGGTGAGAAGTTCCAAAGGAAGATGCTGGGAAAATGATCGGAAGTGTCAAAGACAGATTAGTGGAAGGAGGCCAGATGGATAAACGAAAGAGGTGCTGAAGAGATGGAGTCAGGACCTCATAATGGAGAGAAGAGAAATGGAAGCACTGCTACAAAGTGAAAAAATGGCAAGAGATGTCATCGAAATAAAAAGATGAAAGAATGGAAGAGGGTAGAAGGATGTACAGAAGGAAAAAAACAAATTAAATTGGAAAACTTTAAAAATATGAAGTAAGCATTAAGTTTATTAAAATTAAAATTGTTATATCAAAAGGAAATGGGTGTGGAAAAGATGATGCAAAAACTTGGACCTGGAGTTTATACACTGCAAGCAAGTATTTTTGTAATCATTTTAACAATCTAACTGGAAATGCACCTTTTGGAGCACTGTTTTTAGGTATCACCCATATTATGTGAGAATGTTTGTGTAGAGATAATGCCCACTATACTATATATTATAAAGATGAACAATCTAAATCATTAAAACCCATGAATTTGCAATCATTACATTCTTCCTCCATTTCCCATCCTTTTTTTTTTTATGAACTTGAATGCAGACATCCATTAAGCTAATGAGGAAAATGGAGCTGAATTTGCTCCAGTCTGCCTGGAATGGCTCCCAATGCTGCGTGGTTCAATAGTTGGTAAGATTTAAATCTGACTTTTTGTAGAATTTCCATAAATAGCCAGCTCAGATTCAGGAAGTTCCAAACACCCCAAATTCCTACTGAAGTTGGTAAGAACAGTGTCTATTAAGCTGCCCTCCAAATTTTGTCTCCTCGTCTTGTATCAGAAGAACTTCCTCTACCGTTAAAAACAATCTCCAGGCAAAACCAAGCTTTTTTTCCTGAGTTATAATGACTAGATTACCTCGTATTATTGACATAAACATTTCAAAAGACAAGAAGAATCATTATGATGTCTCCAGTGATGGTCATAAATGACAGAGTCTTTAGAAGCTGTACAGTTGTTCTTAATTTCTTTACTCTCAGTAGAGAAGAAAAAAGTCATTTATCTGTTGTTTTTCTGGCAGCTGTTACTACTTAAGCTTCTTAAAGCACAACTAAAAGAGTATAATAGTAACTTAAGACATCATCAGCTTAGCTCTAGCGTTGGATTCTCAGGGCAGGTTGCTGATTTCAGCCAGTACTTATACTGTAATCAGTGGTGGAAATAATTCGAAACTGCTCTGCCTACACAAGCAGAGCTGGTTCCCCCTGAGGTTAAGGGAAAGGTTCCCACTGACTTCAACAGGCTTTGGATTAAGTCTTGAGTAAGGAGCTGCGCAGGGTAAATACTGGTGACAGAATCTGGAGCTCTGCCAGATAAACACGGAAAGAGAAACAGGGAATTTCAGAAAGCTTCATTCCTGGAAGAGATGAGACTTTCTATCCTTTGTTTTTTAGCTCTAATTATTCCCCATCCAAAAAAAGGGTCAGGAGGAAAGAAAGAGGATAAAAGGCTGAATTTTCCTTTTTGCTCTCAAATCTTCAACAGAATGTGAGTACATTCAAGAGAAACAAATCTGCTTTAAATAGTCTTTACTAACAGTGACAACAACCAAAATAAAGGAAGGTATGATCTAGGAAAACAGTCAATGGTGTTAGAACCCACAGACAATTTGTCGAAACAAAGTTTCAGGTTAAATGTCAGAACGTACACTGGAGAATCCCATTCCCCATCAGCATCTACTTCGTGCTTGTTTGAAAATAGTCTGACGATTAATACTGGGATATCCTCTTCAATACGATATATAACATTCCTCCTCTCTTTTATCAAATATAGGAATATTAAGAGCCAAGGAATGTCCCTTTTATTGAATGCTCTTTTTATTGAGATTACAGTAAGACATCCTCTAAAAGTTAATCTTGTGTGGGGACATAGCAAAAATTCCATTTTTTTCTCTTAATTTTCCACAGGTTTTCATATTTGTAAATTAATTAGGTTTTAATGCCTTCTGAATTACACTAGATTTAAAAGTTATTACAAAGGGGGGGCACAACACCTTGAAAATAAATAATTTATACGCTAGACCAGAATTAAAAGCATTGATTAATGTTCATGACATAGGCTGGACATGTATTAAATGGTTATATTAAGCACCACAAGTGCTTAAACATTGTATCCTTTAGACCATCAATGGATTAATCACCGTTTTTGTCCTCAAGCACTTTCTGCTCAAGCAGACATGTAGACAAAATGTGAGCACTGTATTAAATTTATTGTAGGACACCAGTGTTTTTAAGATATAACAAATAGATAATTTTTACCAGAAAACCAGGTTTGAACAAAGACTGGTGCAGGGAAGCAAGTTCATAAAGACTCTGAGCTTCCAGTGCAGAGGAAAGCATTTGTCCTTTTCTGAGCCAGAGAGCACATTCATCTTTCCCAGTGTCAGCAGTGCAAATACGTGCAATTTACACATTATTGTCTAAGCTTCTGAAAAAATGTGGCCCTTGAGGCTTTTTTCTTTAGAAAATATAAAGTTAAGCTTCCCACTAACATTTTTTTTTGGTGGGAATCATGTAAAAGCAGTTGGGAAGCACAATTAAAAAAAAATCCCTTGACTGTAACCCATTCACCACACCCCCGAGCCCAAACTTAGCAGGAAAATAATACAGCGATACATTAGGGTTGCTTTACCACGACATGCCTAAAAAAGTCATCTTGACAATTAGATTCTTAAAGAGCGGGGCCAAATTCAGTGCAATTTTAGTTAATGATGCAAAAGTTGTTGCAGGCAAGTTGGGTGCAATATCTTATATTCTACTTCTGTTCGTTGGTGACACAGGTATATGAATGAGCCTTGATGAGATTGCAGGTCCCCTGACTTGGGTCTCTTTCAGCATGGGCTAGGTTTTTACTTTCAATGCACAATAGATCCAAATGCCTGAGGTTTTGGTTTTATTTTCCCTTGAGGTAATAGTTCCTTGGCAACTCACCATGCCTTTTCTACTTGCTTTGCATAAGAAACAGCACGACAGCGAGAGCAGTTAGTACAAAAGAGTTTTCAGAGAAAATGACGTTGTCATGATCAAAATATATTCATATATATCCTATATACACACACAAATATATATATATGTGGTGACTAATAACTAATTAATTTATTGTCTACTTGGGGACTGAAAGAAACTGAGGACTCATAGATGCACGCTGAAAAAGAAGTGCTGTATTCAGAAAATAACATGGAAAAATAATCAGCTTGCTAATGTGTATTGCTCAAAAAAAATATTACCTTAATAAAGGAGCTAAGAACCCACTTGTGTCTATATAGATGTAAATATATTCTAGTTTATTATTGTAGCTGTAGCTTATGATAGAATTACTCATTTAAATTACTGATGTAATAAAAACAAATCTTGCATAGCCCAGTGAGTAAGATCACCAAGACAACAGTTAAGATCCAGAATCCAAATGAGGGTAACACTGTCCAACCAAAAATCAATGCTCCTTCATCTAATGCTTTATCCACGTACTTCTGCTTGTATTTCAAGCTGCTTAAACCATGGTAAATGCAGCCTTTTAGTCCTTCATCTCACAGTCATGATATACTAAAATTTCAAAATTGCCTTCTGCTTGATGGATGCTGAACTGGCCCCCATGGTGTTGAAAAGAAAGCAGCTGCCTGGGAAAATTTTGGTACCTCCAACCTATATACTGCCCACGTCTTTTCAAAAGCCCCTTCCTCTCCTGACCTTTCCTGTGCCATGGAGAACCCAGCCCTGCAGCCTCCATCACATCCCAGTGAACCTCAGCGCTGTTCCCCGTAGTGCTTGGTGCAATGCAAGAAGATGCCAACCTTGAATCCTCTTCCAGGTCTGCTTTCCACCCTGTTGTGGTCATAAAGAAAGTAATTTCCTGTACTGTCACTTTTTTTCAGACCATAGCCTTTTACTTACAACTCTTTTCCTTCACACTCCCTCCATCCCAGCCTGCCTCACTGCGTCCTCAGACTCTGGATGTAGACCTGTTAAATGAGAGAAACAAGCTGGCATGAACCAGATGAAAGAAAGGGAACCTGCAGAACTTAACTAACCCATGGGCTGTTCTTAGAGAAGACTGAACTAACCTCTGTGGAAATGGGAAAGATGTCGGAGCCATTATGGAAATACCCACTTATATATGACTTTGAGAATAGCTCTGTGGCTATTCTCAACAGAAACATGGAAGAAAAACAAGTAAGCTGACACCAAGAGAAAAATTATGTGCCATTAAATTATAAATTTTCTCACAATGCTAGGTCTGTGAAAGTAGCGTGGATTTTATAATTCGTTTTATAACTGATAACTGAAAACATGGAGTTGGGATTCATTGAGCAGCTAAAAATGAAGCTATCTAGAAGACAGGTGAGGGGAGTTGAAACCAGGAGGAGTGGAGGAGTGACATTTGACTGAAGCTGAGCCTAGGAAAGAGAAGGGAAAGATGTTTCCCTTGTGTTTGTTTAATTGTTTGTGGTTTCTTTTTCTGAAACAATTATTAGAAGTTTATGTTAACGAGCAATAAATAAAATAAATTTGACACTGTTTTCTCTGCCACACTTTTGGAGTCCCCTTCCGGTATTTATAAGCCATTGCAAATAATTTCTTTCCTCTTACCCTGGCTCTGCCTCTATTATTACTGTGTCGTGGCAGGCTGGAGCTACTTCTCACATGCCAGAATGCTCCTCCTTATTTCAAAATAAGCCGAAGAGTTTTTCAAAAAGTTTCAGGTAGAACTGTGACCTTAAGAAACACTATTAAACAGAACTTCCAGGAGGGGCTAACTCACTGCTGATTTTGTTGACTGTATGAATGTCACTGATAAACATGTTGAGTTTCACATACTGAGACAACAGAGGCGAAATCTTCTTCCCTGAAAACTGAGGCTTATTTTCATGAAAAGCCAGTTACCTTTAGATATGCATACATATATATATATGTAACCAAATTCCTATTATGCAACAGGCAATAACAATTTTATTGGCTGTTTCTCAAAATAATGAGAAGCATTTTTAACTGGCACGGCACTTTAACTGCAAGATGGTGAGATGTGAAGTGAATAATTAAATTCAGTATCAAAAACTTGATACATAACTCTTGACATATCCTGTTATAAGCTTGAAGATAGGAAACTGCAATTTCCCAATGCAAACACTTATTTTAGGCTTAATCTAATCAGAATGACTGTAAACCAATGATTCACAAGTTTTATGTGTACACCCTTACTATGGTATACACATAACCATACTAAAGAAGAACTTAGAGTACAATTTTGCACATCTACAAGGGGAGACTGAGGTAAATTCCAAGAGAGCTTGTTCTTAGTGTCACAGAGTTGCTTTTACTCCAGGAGAAACTATTCTAAAATGATTTCCCATTTTGCATGTCAGCTTAGTTGATAGTCAAAAGATTGCCAGTATTTCCTCAGAAGATCCTTTCAGTAGCCGAGGGCCGTTTATGTTGTTTGCACAGAAACAAAGTGACTAGACTTCCCTCAAATGGCCATCAAATGAGTGAAGGAAAATCTTTTTGTAATGGTTGCTATGACCATTTATAATATTTGTTAGTTTGTCATCCACTTCTACTCTTTCCTTTACAGAATTACTAAAAAAGATAATAGACCACAACTTAATTCAATCACAGCAAGCAAAGGATGGAAACAGGCTCCACACAATTTCTGTATTTCCTTTCTCTCTTAAGAATGATACTGGCATCTAAACAAAGAAAAATTTTAGAGGAAAGAAATCTGGCTTTCATTTTTGGAAAGTGTAACAATAAGCCAGCAATATGTTTATGGAGACAATCAATAACATATCCATCTTCGTGATGGCTTTGGCAGTCATCCTTTGGTTTCAATTTCCCATTACACAGTGTCAGAACTCAAGGTACAAATGCTCTCTCCACCTGGTCCAATCTCCCTCCCCCTCTGGCCTCTCAAAGCTCATTGCTTATGGTGAACGAAGTCTCAGCCTTCAGGAAGGTTATTCCCTAAAAGAAGTAATGCATAGTCCAGACTGGTCTATTCTGACTCCTTCCCCCACACTGCTCCTGGGAATCTGAGTGGTTTTCTGAGTTGTCCTCTCACGATCATACCCACTTGTTTTAGCCTTGGCACAGCACCGGTTCAGCAGCTGCCAAGTGAGATCCCATCCCATCCCATCCCATCCCATCCCATCCACCTCCCTTGCTGCAATGCTATCAGGCAGGGCCTGTGGCAGGACTTAAATCTTTACCTCTCTTTCTGATACTGAGTCTGAGCTCCTCCTTCAGTTGGAATGCATATCGCTTAACCTCTCTTTACAAAGCGCCTTTAGAACATGTTGGTTGTAGGTTTTTAACTGCATGTGGTAATCCCACCACATTTACTGAAAGCTGCATAAGGCCTTTAAGGTTTTGGCTGTTGGACTCTATAATGGGATCTCAAAACAGCCCAAACTTTTGTGGTATATCTGCCTGCACTTTTTCCTGGGAGTGTGTACTGAACATCCCAATGAGATCCTCTACCTATATTGGCATACTCAGAACAAACACTAGAACCAGATGACTCAAAAAAGAGGTCTTTAGATCTGCTAGATAAATCAGACAAAAATTAAAGCATTTGAAAAGAGATTTTCTCTGTTGCCTGCCCTTGTTTTTAAATGACAAGACCTGTACTTAAAGCCTGATTTCCAGTTCAGCATTTTCCAGCAGCTTTCTGTACAGCACTGGGCACTGCATTGTCCTCCTTGTGTGTCTATGAAAACTACTTTCTTGTTATTATTTCCCTAGTCACTGCTTTCCTCACAGTGCTCCCAGGATCCCATTGCACTCTCTTTCACTCTTGTGTTGTGAACTTCTCACCTTGCTAAGCAATGGTGCAATCTTCACTTTCTTCCCCAGGGTTTTCTGGGCTGAGAGAGCCTTGACAAGACAAGACGATAAGCTACTTCCTTTTCTGCCTTCCAGCCACAGTCCCCTCAAGAAAACACGCAGCACTAAGTACTCTTGGGAAATCAGAACATCTTATACATACGTGTCTGTGTGATCCAACAGTTCAGAACAAATTCTTTTTTTCAAGATCTGAAAGCTTTAATGGGACACTGTCCTTCCTCTCTGCAGGTCTTTCCGGAGGTAATGGTGTGCATATCATCTTCCACTGCATGGTTTAAGAGATTAGGGCTATGGCTTTTGAAGGAAAGGCTGTATTGATCTTCCTTCTAGGCTAAACCTTTCGTATTGTCTTTCTCTTGAGATTCATTTTTTTTGGCTGTCACTTCAGGCTGGTTTACTCTCAGGAGAGCTTCTAAAACATTTGTATTTTCTTCCAACGTCCTTTTGTATTTTGACAGAATGACAGATAAATTAGCACACGGTAACAGAAAATTTACTTGACTTTGTCCTGTCACTGTAGGAAATTAATCTCCTATTTGTTGTGTGATAAGATTCTACCTTCTATCTGGATGCTCCCTGCATGTATTTCTCTGCAGGACCCAAAGTTTACATACAATCCTCACCTTAGTATGAGCCACAGAATACATCTGAGTGCTGTATGAATGAGCATTTCCATCTTGTCTTTTACCAGTCACATCAGCAAGAACCCTCCCTTCAACTTTAACGAGAAATACATTAATGATATAGCTGAGAAATATCTCTGGTTTCCATTACGCAAAGCAGAAGCCTATGAATAGCCAGGGTTCCAACTGAAGGATGGTGGGACCAACATGTAAACTCTTTAGGGTTCGCATTTGTTCACTGAGTGGACATACATCTAATGAAATGAGTGGAATATTGCAAGAACGAGGTATGGAGGCTTGTCTTAGTGGCATTTTTGAGGACTATGATCTTGTAACACAAATAGTTCTCTCTGCAAGAAGTGTAGCTACCACTGGCATTTAAAGATGCTGGGAGAATATGCCAGAAAAAACATGGGTTTTTTCTTGATAGGTACTGAATGCTGAACTTGCCAGAGCAAGTCAGGGTGAGAATCACTGATAGCAGCACTTGCCATTTACATCAAACATAGAACACTCGTCAATTAAGCTAAGATTTCTGTTCGCGAATGGTTGTTTGGCTGCGTTGTCCCCAGCCAGAAAAGGCCACCTTTCCAAAAATCTATTTACTCCTCTCTTTATAAAAATAAATAAAAAGCAATATTCTTTTCCAACACATCAGTGATCAGAATTAGAATTTAAGTTTTTAATTCTCCCCTAAAATGGCCCGAGGTGATTGGCCATTTTTCATTTACAGGCATAAATTATTTCATATGGATCTGTAATGAAGTGCATTTAATCACTCAAGCAACAAGTTCCTAAAGGTGACAGTATTTCACTTTTCAATAGATGCTATGCCAGATATAACTTTTATCCTGTAAGTAGCTATCATTCTCCTGTCCACATTTGAAGGCTTCCTTGACTTTTTTGCTCCTAATTGCTGCAAGTCAATGCTTTTGACACGTCTGTTCCTTTCCTGATTGCACATGAGAATTTCAAAGCTGAAGCTTTCCCATCTGAAATATTTCCAAACATGGCTTAGTAGCTTGTGGAGCACATTTTAAGATATGGGAAAGGAACTCAACAATTAATACTTGTAGACATGACCATGTTTTTTACAGTAGGTGGAAAGAGGCAGGGAGAGAAGACAGAGAGCTCCTTTTCATTAATTCATCTTGACTCATGCTGTCCCTCCTTTTAAGAATTGGAATTTTCTTTGGAAGAGCTTGCAGGTGGCTGTAGTGCTCACTAGTTGGCCTTTTTTGTTTACTGAAAATGCTTGCCAATTTGCAAGTGATTTGCTGTTCTTTCCACTATCTAGAATGCCTATTTCATATGGCCATGTACTGCCTGCCTTCCATTAGAAAAATATTTTATAGAGGACAACACAATGTTTTAAGTATTTTTTTGATTTCATTGCACTCCACTGGATGGACAGGATCCGTGTGCACATCTTGTTTCTCATTTACTTCCTTGCTTTGTTGTACAAGACATTTATTTTGGCTAGATGCAACTATCAATCTATTAATTTCATTAATTTAGCACTTTCAAATACAAAACACTATGCAGCATTATTCGTTAAGATTTGATAGGAAAAAAGTAGAGAGATTAAGTATAAGGAGAATGCCCAGAGGTAAAAAAACCCTCCCTAATAAAAATTAAAATGGATATAAGCCTTCTTTGCACAGAGAGATTGTTGCACTTCATCAACTGAGACAACCAGTGCAGTCATACCCTGGCATTGACCTCTTAATACTGAAATAATTTGCATCCGTCAGGAGGGGAGACTAAACTATGCTAAGCGTGCTGATGCTCCCAAAGGGCATTGTGTAGATGTAACTCTCTACATAGTTCTACCAAAACAGAAATTATACAGATCCAGTCCTAAGGTGTCACTGAAAGCTATTACCCAAATCAGCTACAGAATTACCAGGTTTGGTGTAGTAACTATTCAATAAAAAAACAGAGCCAGGACAACTGAAATACGCTGTTCCTCCCAATATTAAAGTCTGAGAAACTGTACATAAAGTGAAGACACTGAAAGAGAAAGTTTTGCTGTTGTCTGTCATTAACAACACTATAATTGTTACAGCCCTCAGCACCAAGATTTAATTAAACAGATTCGAACAGGCAGTTCCAGAGTAGGAAAAGACTTAGGGAGCAGCATAAAGTCAGTTTTGAGGAAGGTCTTATTTTTCATGCCTAATCTACTATTTCCAGTTATTGGTTTTAATTCTTTCATGTCAGAACACTGCCATTAATGAAACAATTTGTGTTTACCGCTTTTTACAGGTCCCTCGAAAATTGACATGTTATTTATCTTCTCTGGAGCTAATAATGGTAATACTAATACACTAGTTATAAAGAGCAGGCTGCGGTCCAGACAAAGCCAGTTAAATTCAACTTTAATTCGAAGGACAGCAAATAAATGCTAAAAGTGCAACGTTGCACGACTAAGAAAGTCAGGCTTCTCTGGAAAGCAAAGCACGTAGTTCCACAGCCTAACAGAAGGTGAGCTCAGTACAGCTGAGAACCACAACACCAACACCTAGCAGAGACTTAGGCGGTTCCTTGGATTTTTGTGGTAAAATCCTGTATCTTCCTCACTTCTTCAGGTAACAGTCAAATTATAATTAAAATCCATCTTTTCTTGCTTAAAAAAAATAAATATCTTTTGCACTAGAATCAACTAAGTTCTATATCCAACAGGTATTCAGGTACCTCCTGCAGAGTGGATACAGCTTCAGCAGTTTCCAGAATTAAGCTTAACTGCTGACAGGGAACATATTATTACCTGGAACTGAAGATTAGAAATGTACTTTAGGAAAGTTTACCTCCCTAGGATAAAGTTAGCTTTGGTGGATCACCTTTTCCAGCTGTATATACAGATGCAAACTAAAAGTCAGTGAGGAAAACATGGTGCAGCTTGACGTGGGAATACGCTGCATGAATTTGGCTGGAGTGGCTCAGTTGGCTTCAGTGAATTTGAGTGGAATTTCGGCTGCATTGTGTTTGAAAATTGCATTTAGCTGTAGTGTATCTATATGATAAGGAAATGACATTTATTATAGTTAATTCTTTAGCTCAAGTTCTGCATTGGTATCAAAGTATGAAAGGTCATAAACATTCTTCTTCCCCCAGGACACTGGTCTTTTAAAAGTAGCTTATCTGAAGCATAGGCAATTCATGTGAAAACCTTACTTTAAAAATACCTAAATATAAAAAAGAAACACTTTTTCCATTTCTGTTATAGGGATATACTACTGAAGTATAGATGATGCCAAATAGTTCTCTACATCTGCTTTTTTAGTAGCATTTCTGCATGTATCCTTTGAAAAACAGAAATCATTTGGGCAAATTAAATTGGATTTGGTATGGCTCCAAAGGTGTTTCAGTGCACATCAGTTTCCAAATAGAGCAATTATTGTATAGCAGTAAAAAAGGTCTTGAAAGGCATTTTGACTTGAGGAAAAAAATAGAGCACGATCAGTAGCTAAAGCTTCTTCACTAGTAGGAAATGCAGACAATGCATTAGAAATATTATTCCTAAAGTAAGCTCTTCCCAAGTAAAGGGCAACACTAAAATGCTTAATTTGACAGACAAAGGGGTAAACTAGGGCACTATTACTTCACCATTCAGAGGAACCTGTTTAACAGTCTAATTTAGTAATTTAAGCATAATCTGACTGCTTAAACGGTAATGTACAGAGACTAATATTTTAATCAACCCAGGTCCAGAAAGCACCATAAGCCACTTGTTGCTTTGCCCGTGGAAACAAAGAGCTCCCTTTTATCAGTTGGTCTAAACGTTCAGGATTTCAGCGGCATGGGGAGTGGGAAAAGGATATTTACACTACCCAGCTTTAAGCACTTCACGTACTTCCTTCCCCCTCCCCGTCTCCAGTGTCTGTCAGGTTTCCATTTGCCGCAGCTATAGCACCTCTGTCTCCCCTGGGAACAGAAGACCAGAAACTGCGTATCGCCTCTGGCTTTCTGATAAGCAGCAAGGAAACAGGATTTAAATTCACATGACAGGTACTCAGCTAATCATTTTTCATGAACGATAGCGCTATTATATTAGATATTAAACAGGGAAAATGTGTTTGTGTGTACAAACAGAGCCATTCATCTACTCCGAGTCATCTACAGAGAAATACTTTAAGGATCAGGTTCTCATGTACTTTGTTGATTTTTTTTTTTTCAGCACACACCACACTTACGCAAGATTAAGATGTAAGATGACAACATCAACAGTTCTGGTGAAACAGCAACTGAAGAGCACTATCAGAGAATACCACTCAACTATGCAAAGAATTTGTCTACAGAAAGATATTGGTGCCATCAAAACTATCAGTGAGATGAGGAATATTAATATCAAACCAGGAAGCTGCCTTTAGAATGGAGAATGTTGGATTAGTAACTGTGAAGACACCAGAGTTTACAAATATATGGCTTCCCCCAAATTTCCTACACTTACAACTGTAGTTCTCATAGACCACACATACCTGAAGCTTCCTCACCTTGTTCCAACCACTGTAGGGGTATATGGAAGCTGCTCCTGGGGACAGCTCTCCACCCGGGCAGATAGGTAATTTAAACTGAATTGGTATCTGTCTGGTAGTTTGAGAACAGAGACATTTTAAATACTACTTATCAATGAAATGCAAAGGTTTTGCATCTCTGTGGGCATTTTAGAATAGGATATGATGAGTCTAAAGTTTTATTCTATACTGTATCATATTGTCATACTCATATATCCCCCATACATGTCAGGGACTCTTTGTCAGGAGATGTAGTGACAGGACAAGGGGTAATGGTTTTAAATTGGAAGAGGGGAGATGTAGATTAGATATTAGGAGGAAATTTTTTACTGTAAGGGTAGTGAAGCACTGGAACAGGTTGCCCAGGGAAGCTGTGGATGCCCCATCCCTGGAAGTGTTTAAGGCCAGGCTGGATGAGGCTTTGAGCAACCTGCTCTAGTGGAGGTGTCCCTGCCCATGGCAGGGGGGTTGGAACTAGATGATCTTTAAGGTCCCTTCCAACTCTAACCATTCTATGATTCTATGATATATGGAATTATTAACCCTGCCCAGCTGGATATAAGGAGAGGTGGAAATAGGAACAGTAACAAAAAGGAAACTTTAATTCTTGATTGGTGAAAATGTGCCATGAATTCCACCCAGCCCCATATTGCGTTCCTTCAGCAGAATTATTTACACAATGTTCTTACAGTTCATCCTTTTCTTGTACATTGAATCACAGAATGATATGGGGTTGGAAGGGACCTCTGGAGATCATCTAGTCCAACCCCCCTGCCAAAGCAGGTCCACCTAGAGCAGGTTGCACAGGAACATGTCCAGGTGGGTTTGGAACGTCTCCAGAGAAGGAGATGCAGTAGGTTAAATACAGTCTGACCTTACGACATGTCAGTGTGTGTTTCACTATAGCTGCTTCTCCTCAGTGAAGTCTTCAGAAAGCGAGAAACTGAAGGGCAATTAAAGCTCCTGCTTATTTGGTGTGTTTGAAAATAACTGTTAGACTACCTGTTGTCATCCTCAGACTATGTTTCTGTGTATCTGTCCGTGTGTTAAAAAGATGCAATTTTAATAGTGACCTTCTGAAGAGTTAAAAAGATACATTCAGAAATTCCTTATTTCACTTGGACGATATGATCACTCTACTACACTCATTTACTTGTTTACATACCATTTGTCTGTTTTCCATTGTGATAATTGCCGCAGTGTATGGTAGTACAGAACCTTAATCTGTAACACCTTGTTCAGTTGCTCTCAGTCCAGGAGCTGCGATCGCCAGGGCCAAAAGCACAGCTAAAACTCAAACATCAGCATAACCGAGTATGAAACTGGAAGTATGTGCGCTAATGAAAAGAAAAGGTTGGGTTAGACTTTCTAGAGCCACCGTACTAGTTTAATGCCAGGCATGATTTATTTTCTCTTTCTAAGCATTTGGATAACTCGAGTGCTGTGTGGAACCAGCTGTGCCTCTTCTGTGTAGCCCCTTAGTGATGCTGAGTGCTGAGACCTTCTGCTGTTAAGATTTAGAAGCTGTGGCGGTTTATGGAAAGTAGAATTTACCCAGATATCCTCCCCTCAAATTACTTGGCCAGAATACACTGTTTCCCAGTTTGTTTCCCTTCTTCGCCACTGGCGTCATTCATATCTAAATTATTGCATTAGCACACTTCAGGATCAAAGGTCCTGCATTTATACAAAATACATATTAGAACATAAATATTTCTTCAAGTTTGGCACAACTACAGGAAAAAAAGCAGAAAAACATTGGAAGAGGGGATTAAAACAGAGAAGGCAGATTAGATCCTTCAGTGGAGTAATCTGTCACGGCACTGGATACCAGCTCCAACCAGACAAGGCAAATGGGCGCAGTCACTGCTCCAATAAAGCCAGAAAATCTGGTTAGACACAAGGGGAAGGGTCTGAGCCGTATGTGATGGTCCCTGCCCCAACCACTGCCTCCCTCGTGCCTGCACCAGCCCCCCTGCCACAAGCGTGGCAGGAGGCATCCTAAGGAAACAGAGCTCCGAGGAACAGAATTTGTGCTGAAAATGCTGTTTGCAATCGCACATTCTCCTTATGTGTTTCAGGAGTGTTGTTTAAAAATTTATGAATAGCTTTTACTTTTACTGCCAACTACCTTCACAGAAAAGCAGAGAGATGGGCTGGGGAAGGCAGAACCCCTCCAACACGTACGGCCCTTATGGATAACTGAGGAACAGCCACAGTGGTGATCCCTCTTTTCTGCAGATGCATAAATTTAATCTCTTGTACACCAATGGCAAGTCCCTCTGAGAAGACAGTAAAATATATTAAAACTTCATCATTAATAAATTTTATGATTAATAAATTGCACCAGGTGAAGTAAGAAGCACTTGACTGTTGAACCTTTTATGATTTTGGTTCCCCTCAATAGCGACTTTTCTTAAAGTTTATCAGTTTTATTGAGCTTGTGCTATAGAAAATAGAAGAAGAGGCACTAGTTGCATAAGACTCATAAGAATTTACTAGTAAAATAAAATAAAAATTAAAACTAAACATGATTATAGAAAGCCATCACTGAATCAAAGTAAAAGCTAGATTTTCTTTTTTTTTTATTTTTTTTTTTAATGCCAGTCCCATGTCAGGGAGGATTCATAAAACAAGTAATCAAAGCCAAATACAAAAACGCACAGCTCTCCCTTTAGAAGTTCAGTTTCATTAGGGAGGTAGGAAAGGCAAAGCCCTGTCTGATCCTCTGCTCTGCACGGCTCCTAGTTTTGCCAAGGAAGCAGTACACAATAACAAACAGGCAAGATAGGAAGTCTAATTAGTCTGCAAAGAGATGGTTATTCCTTTGTAGTCTAATTGACACTGGACATACTTCAACACATTAATACACTCCCATTTTTAAAAGAAGGGTGCTTTGTAAAAGTCTGGCATGCTTACATCCTTTTTCTTTCGTAATGCACTATACTGTGGTCACAAGTACTGCTCTTCGATACCCATCAGAGCAGCTTCCAGGACAAAATTAATATACACTTAAATGCCTTTTTTTTTTTTTTTTTTCTTCCCAGAACATCACTCCTATTAGAAAGAAATTAGTTAGAACGAAAGGAAAAAAAAAATAACAAAAAACCAGAGCACACCTATTGAATAGGTAAATCCCCCATATAGAAAACTGGTAGCTCTTACGCAGGGTAATGACAGCTACTGATGCAAAGCTGAGGGATGCTGTTTGATGCAGCGATCTGCTTCCCACTCTCCTGCCCGGGTTCCTCTGGGTTTGTTACCCTAAAGTTTTGTTATCCAAGAATATTCCAAAAGACAAAGTCAAACTTGATCAAAATGGAACCTGCACTGCAAAATACTGACTCACTTTTTCCCCCTAAACTATTCTTGGTTCACTGGGTTGTAATTTTGGCAAATCTAGTCAAGTTTCACATCCAAAACTGTAATTAGAGAAAATAAACCGAGATGTATCCTGTTAAGAAATCATACACTCAAAATTATAATGGAAAAAACAACTGAAAAGCCAGTATTTGCCAATGTGGAATAAAGCTAAATATATATTAAAAAAAATCATATAAAGTGATGTAATTTTCTCTTTCTAGCTTGAAAATTGTTTTTCTTGTATAAGATGCTCAAGAAAAATACATTCAAGATTAGTTGTAAGGAGAAGAAGATAATCTTTGGTTAGTCTGCTGACTTTTAGGAGAGTTGACAAGATATAGAAATAAGTGAATCCTTCCATCCAGAGCTAGGCTGCTTTGAACAAGAATGTGGATCTAGAACAAAAAGTGAGAAATTGTGGAAACCTGTATCCCAGGAGAAAACATATGGAAATTCTATCGCACGTCAACCATGTCATGGCACAGGCAGAAAACCGTGCTCTGCAGGGGTGCCCAGATGGGGATATCCCAGCTGGTCTTTACAACTCCCATTTCCAAACAAATGTTGGGAAAAAAACCACTATAGAGGTAGGAAGCAAAATATCTGAACAAATGTGACACACAAAAGCCTTTATAACATATACGTAGCTCTTTTTATACCATGTGCTCTACAGATAGCAGACCCTGGTATCGCAAAGCAAATAGACAAAACCATGATAGCCATTGATGATATTTCATCTGTATAAAATTTGAACCTGTGTTAAAAAACTTTAGGAGCACAGTTTGGTAGCTAAAATCTTCAGAGCAAATTTAGCCCTAAACCTCTGAACTGATTCTTAAGAGCATTTTCCTGCTTTTCTCATTTTTGCTTCCACTTACTGCAATCTGGATGTAAGTTCTCCAGCATCATCAAATTATTCTCCACTTCCACCCCTGGAAATTTCCCCCACTTCTCCTTTACATGCTCTGCGATCATGTGTCACCAAAGAATATCTGTCCCTTCTCCAAGAACCTACTGTTCCTGTAGCAACTGTACAGATTCATGGAAATCTCGCTTGCAGCAATATGTAAATAGGATACATATGGATGAGCGTGCTCTGTATCTCAGAAGAACAAAGAAAGCCATTCACCAGCAACTCACGTAATTTTTACAACATAACGTTAGAAAAAAAAAAAAAAAAAAAAAAAAAAAAAGCTATTGACAAGTCTAAAGTACCTGCCATCAGTGTTGCCACACTGCAGGGGTCCGATTGAGTTTCTTTTAAACTGTTTCTGTGATTTGTTCATGACTCATGGCAACTCCAGGAACCAACAAGCTGGCCGCATGCATGGAACAGTAATTAAAAGCAGTCAGAGAGAGGTAAAGAAAAAAAAAAAAAAAAGAAAGGAAAAAAAGGTGTAATTTTTCTTGCACATAAATATTCATATTGCATAATCTTCTCTGCACGGAATTCCACATACTAACTGAAAGTTCTTATTTTTGTCCCCAGGAACGTGCTAATGTCATCATTTTAGTAGAAGATCTCTATGGCTCTAGATTCCTCCTCCCATAAGCAGAAAACTTGACACTAAATTAGATGCGATAGAACCAGACATTACTAAGCTGGAGACTGATGTTCATATGCTGAATTTTATTAGCTTTCTTTTCATGTAGAATCTGACCAGGTCATTTTCTTCTCTCCTTGCCTATTTTGATGACACTAATCAAAATGTGTGGTACCGGGGAAGGGGACCGCTGAAAAAAAAGTCTATTTGCATTCAACAGCTGGACGTTTGCAACAGATTCCAGGATTTAGTGTGGTCATGGAGCACATTAACTTGTTTGAAAACACCATAATGCAAATTACGAGCCTCCATTTGGTGGCAACTGTAGCATTTGAAGAAATATCAGATAAAAATGGATACACCATCGTAACTTTTAAAGCCCTACTTCCCAAGTGTGGAATATATTTAAATGTCTATGAGGCAAAATACAAATTTGCGTCAACGTTTCCCAAGCTTTTTACTTCGCACCTATTTGGCCTAAAATACAATTTTAAGTACAATAGTAGTTAGTTAAGCACTTAACTTAGTAAAAACCCTGGATACAAAATGTCAGTGCAAATGACATAGACTTATGCAAAGCGTTTGACACTGTGCCGCATGACATCCTGGTCTCAAAATTGGAAAGTCATGAGTTTGATGGATGGACCACTCAGTGGATAAGGAACTGGCTGGATGGCCGCACTCAAAGGGTTATGGTCAATGGTTCAATGTCCAATTGGTGGCCAGTGATGAGTGGTGTTCCTCAGGGGTCGGTACTGGGACCAGTACTGTTCAACACCTTTGTCGGAGACATAGACAATGGGATAGAGTGCACCCTCAGCAAGTTTGCCAACGACACCAAGCTTGGTGGCGCGGTCGACACACTGGAGGGAAGGGATGCCATCCAGAGGGACCTGGACAGGCTGGAGAGGTGGGCTTGTGCAAACCGCATAAAGTTCAACCAGGCCAAGTGCAGGGTCCTGCACCTGGGACATGGCAATCCCAGGCACAAATACAGGTTGGGCAGAGAATGGCTGGAGAGCAGCCCTGAGGAGAGACTTGAGGGTGTTGGTGGATGAGAAGCTCAACATGAGCTGGCAATGTGCGCTGGCAGTCCAGAAAGCCAACTGCATCCTGGGCTGCATCAAGAGAAGTGTGGCCAGAGGGTCACGGGAGGTGATTCTACCCCTCTACTCCGCGCTCATGAGACCCCACCTGGAATACTGTGTCCAGCTCTGGAGTCCTCAACACAGGAAGGACATAGACCTGTTGGAACGGGTCCAGCAAAGGGCCATGAAGATGACCAGAGGGATGGAGCACCTCTCCTATGAAGACAGGCTGAGAGAGCTGGGGTTGTTCAGCCTGGAGAAGAAAAGGCTCCAGGGAGACCTCATAGCAGCCTTCCAGTACCTGAAGAGGGCCTACAAGAGAGCCAGAGAGGGACTCTTTGTCAGGAGATGTAGTGACAGGACAAGGGGTAATGGTTTTAAATTGGAAGAGGGGAGACTTACATTATATATTAGGAGGAAATTCTTTCCTGTGAGGGTGGGGAGACACTGGAACAGGTTGCCCAGGGAAGCTGTGGATGCCCCATCCCTGGAAGTGCTCAAGGCCAGGCTGGATGGGGCTTTGAGCAACCTGCTCTAGTGGAGGTGTCCCTGCCCATGGCAGGGGAGTTGGAACTGGATGATCTTTAAGGTCCCTTCCAACTCTAACCATTCTATGATTCTATGAAATCTCTCATTCTGGACAATCAAATTAACCTATAGCGTAATCTGCTAAGAAAAATACTTAAAGGATGAGTGAATTTTTCTGGGGAAGTTTTCTCTCCCACTTCTGGCCTCTCTTGCATTTTATTATTTTGAGACTTCAAATAGACCCTCTGGTTTCAATTATATCTAGCCAGACAAATATTAATTAAATTTAAAACTGTAATTTCACTTACATGAGTTGAGCACATATTCATCTTATTATGATGCCCACATAAAATCAAAATAGAAGCTTACAGTATTGAAAGCAGAAATTAGCATACACACCCCCCAAAACCCCCACTGCAACAAAGATGTAGGCAATTCAATTTTCAACATTTGCTTTACTTGAGAATCTGTGTTCCTTTTTCTTTCTTCCATCCACGTCTGTGTGGAAATTTTTGTGTGGGATGTGATTTCCAAATAAAGTCCTTTTACTGGGCACTGCCCAGAGCATAGCTGGAAAGAAGGATAAATATGAACGTCCACCCTAAATTTTTTATTATTTTATATTTTACATACGCATTAACTTTATAATTTACATTGCATCTTCACCCCCAAAATGGTGAAAAAATAATATACAATTCATACAATAAAAACTTGTATGAAAGAGATTAGTAACCTATATTTAATTCCTTCTAAGATGTCTTACCTACAGATACAGCAGCGCTAGCGAGATAATTTCTCTTTCAACCCTTTCCATTCACTCTTACAATGGCATGTTTCCAGCAGCATCTGCTCCACTGTCATCCATGGTTCTACCACTTCTCACAGTCTAATGAGAGGACTTCCACACCAAAACTGCCAATTGCTTATAGACACAGACAAGAGGACAACCTGGATGAACTTCTATGAAGAGAAAAAGACGAAGCCAACACAGCACTCACCTACCCTTGGTTCTGTGAACATGCTTAAGGATGAGGACAGGCAATGGTTTCAAGTGAAACTTAATACCCATCTTTAGAAAAAAGAAAAAACAACTTATGGTGAATCCTCAAAGTAACATACTCCTCAAAGGATGTAGAACATCAGGTTTGTACCCTAGAAACTGATTCTTTCCAACTCTCCTGACCAGATGGATAGCTAGTAGAAAAAATGTTTTCTTTACAGGAGACAGTATAGCCCTTGATCAAAAGGCTGGTAAAACAAAAATACAAAGACAAGATTAAGTGACAGCAAAGATTCTGTCTTTCAATAAAGGGAGAAGCCATCACCAAATGCTTCAGATACAGGAGAGAACATTCAGAAACCTGCAGCTTCAACCAGCAGCTGTACCTTGGCTTCTGTATTCAATGCTTGGAGCCTCTTCAGTCTCTAAAAACATTATGTCTGGAAAACTCAAGGTTCCCACCCTGTGTTTTGCATTTCCCTTTTCTAATGGCTTGAATGTGAAAGAGCTTTTAAGTTGAGAGCATAACCAGATGTTTTCTCTTGGGAGCTCGAGTCCTTACATTTTGCATAGCTGAGGACTAAAAAGACAAGGAAGTTGACTGAAGATCAAGAAATTTCTAGACAGGAGACTAACAGAACACTAGTCACCGAGAGCGAATGCTTGTAGAAAGTCATCTTATTTTTAATCTAAGACTGGAGCTGTGTAAACTAAAGGAAAAAGTAAGTGGGCTATCCCGAGACTCGTCTTGAGGATTTGCACAACGCGCAGATGTTTGTGGCAGCTGTCTACAGCGACTGGGAAGGCTGATCAAAGCAGTCAAAAGGGGCAAGGTGATCTCTGAAAAGATGAACTGTGACAGAGGAAGAAGTTGTGGAATTAGGACTTAGATTTCACAGAGAGTAATCTTGCTAGGTATTTCCATTGTCAGAAACTGAAGAAATTGCAAGTGCTAGGAATGCTACTACATTTTAAGTTGAGAGCATAACCAGATGTTTTCTCTTGGAAGGCGTTTAGCATCCTCCAATGTACTTAGCTTCAGAGAGCTTAGTGATTTGACCAAATCACTAGGATCTGTAAACCTGACATACACAGGTGGAAACATTTCACTGAATTTCACTGAATTTTTAGAGTTGGAAGGGACCATAAAGATCATCTAGTCCAACTCCCCTGCTGAAGCAGGATTGCCCAGAGCATGTCAGAGCATGTTACTCAGGACTGCATCCAGGCGGGTCTTGAAAATCTCCAAAGGGGACTCCACAACGTCCCTGGGCAGCCTGTTCCAGGGCTCTGTCACCCTCACTGGAAAGAAGTTTCTCCTCATATTTGAATGGAACCTCCTGTGTTCCAGCTTGTGCCCGTTGCCCCTCGTCCTCTCACTGGCAACCACTGAAAAGAGTCTGGCTCCCTCCTCCTTCAACCCACCCTTTAGATACTTATAAGCATTGATAAGGTCTCCCCTCAGCCTTCTCTTCTCCAGGCTAAAGAGTCCCAGCTCTCTCAGCCTTTCTTCATAAGGGAGATGCTCCAATCCTTGAATCATCTTCGTTGCCCTTTGCTGGACTCTTTCCAGTAGTTCCCTGTCTCTCTTGAACTGGGGAGCCCAGAACTGGATGCAGTATTCCAGTTGTGGCCTCACCAGTGCAGAGTAGAGGGGGAGAATGACTTCCCTCGACCTACTGGCCACACATTTACAAGCAGATTACTTCACAGAAAGCTGACTGTACAGTACCACCAAACATTACAGTTACTATGAAAAGTGGCTGTAGAAAGAAACCCTCACACTTAATGCTGCTCGTATCTCGCTGGAGCTTCAGCAGGGACAACTGCCAAGTACTCCAAAGAGTCTGAGGGACAGATACATCACCAAAGGTATGTGGTGAGAGGAAGAAAGCTTTAAGAGTGTTCACAACACTCTCTTCGAAAGAGAGCTGAATGTTCTGATTTAGGCAGGTGGCAGAGAGTGAACAAGAATAAAAGCTGCTCTTTCTCATGAACACCTGCAGTACACATGGATGGGCCTGTACTGTGGGCTTTGTGCACGTTCCTGCAGGTGTTGCTGAGAATAAAAATTTCTTTGCTAATAAGAGCTGTGTTTAGATCTGTCTGTACCATAAAACATACCAACAGAGCTTTCAAAGGAGTACTGTCCTTTTCTGCAAGTCTAGTGCAGTTAGGTTCAACAATAAGATTTATCATTATTATTTTGCATGAAGTACAAATAAAAACTCAGCATTTCCCAACAGAAAACATAAATGGGAAAAAGTCAAGACTTCTGTCTCAAAGAGTAAGAGATTAGAACCCCCCACACCGGGGAACTAGCAGCATACCACACCTGGACCCATTAAAGCCACCGCCATTGTTCTGGCTGTATTTTACTGAACGACAAGCAAAGAAAGCTTTCTGCTTGAGCACAGCAAACACTTACCTTCATGAGTACTCTTACTGCCTCAATAGGAGCATTCACACGGGTGAAGTTACTCGGGCAAGTAAGCGTAGGATAAAGGCCACATGTGTGTAGAGCTTCTGTTACCAAAGGGCTGCTGAGCTGAAGTGCAGCAGCCACGAGTACCTGCATGCTTGTTTTACAAATAGAGATTTAATATTTACACCGTTTAAAGTATTTTTCCCAAGACTGTACTGATACACTTGATTACCTTCGGCAAAAAAAAAAAAAAAAAAGAAAAAAAGAAATATTTGCTGGTTTTTTACAACAGCTTCCAGGGATTTCAGTATGGGCCAGTTCCTGCAAAGCTGTATCCACACCAGCAGGTATGGCCTCTATTTTGAGCAGTGCCATACATCTAAATCTTTGATAAACTTTTCATATTGCAAGTTTAAAAGGTGTCTGCATTTAGAAACGTGCAGACTGTGGATATTCTTCCAGTCACAAGCGAACATTACACTAGGTATTGAATTCATACAATGCATAAAAATCTCTTCGTTCTGCCCCACACTCGTTATTACTCACAAAACGCATACATTGCATCATAACAAACATCAGATCTCATCAAGACAAAACAATGCATCACTAGAAGACACTGGGAGAAATTGGGTCATCACAACATCTCAGGTCCTGCAACACCTTTTTTAACAGTAATATTTCAAGGTATTTTGGGAGAGGGACCACTACCTCAAGGTAGATCAGAAGCCAGAAAAACCATCCCAAAAGCTCAGTGATGGGCAAACTGAAATTTTAACTCTAGAACTACTTCAGTCTTGCAATCCAATCCATAAATTTATCAAGATGTCTTAAAATAAATTAATGCTTTGACCCTAATGCCTTAAGACAGCCACTCCATAACCAGACTTAATCTATTTTCAAAAAATAAGATTTTCATCACCTCAGTAGCCCGTCTTCGCATCTCTTACTAGTAAAGAACTTTCATCAACAATGATCAGAATCAAACCCAGTATTGTGACAGTTTATGTACTCTCTGTATTGAAACAATCTCAAACCGGTGGTTCAACCAACAGGCCTAAAGCTGATCACAACTTTTTCTTTTTTTCTTTTTTTTAATACAATTGCTTTATTTGCTGTTCTTCTACTATAAAATACTAACTCTGAACTTATAGATCCATTAAAAGTTCTTGTTACTGGATTTATACTTCCTTCAGTACTGCAGAATGGAGGTTATGTTGGTCGTCTGATAAATACAACATTTTAAGATTTGCATTAGACATATAATCACAGAATCATAGAATGGTTTGGGTTGGAAGGGACCTTAAAGATCATCGAGTTCCAACCCCCCTGCCATGGGCAGGGACACCTCCCACTAGAGCAGGTTGCTCAAAGACAGTGTTACTCTATATAAATTGCTGCCCATGACTTACAACTACACTGTCTCTGGACCTCAGATCTCCTCATTCCTGTCCATTGTCCCCTAAATTATCCTGTCAAGTTTTTTTCCATTTCTTACATTCTTATACATGTTCTTATTACATATTAATATCTTCTCTGCTTCTTCTAGAAACTCTTATTTATTTTGGGAACTTGTTACCATAATCAACCCTTATCTTGTCACTGCTTGTCAGTATTACAAAAATCCTGACTATATTAAGGAAAGTTTTATCTGAAGAAGCCCATTTTACAGATGGGTTAATTGTGGCAAGGAAAAGTTGCCAATTTCACCAACCACTTAGGCTTCAGGTCTCCAAACTCCTAGAGATCAGTTTGTTGGGTTCCGATTGGAAACATGGCTCCGAGTAGAGTTAATTTCCACATATCCTTCTTTAAATATTGTAGTCATACCACTGCCAAAGAGCCTCTGGAGCTCAGGAGGGAAGTAGAATCGCTACGTTATTCTCCATTGCACACACCAGGTAAAACCCAGATCTTTTAATCTTCCCAAATTACCTGACAATGTCTAAACATGTGGGCTATCACTCATACTTAGCGTTGCAATCAACCACAACCACCTCCCCTCCAGCTATGGGAGCACCACAGGATAAACACAGTGAAAAAGGGGAGGCAATTCAAATCAGGAAGGAAAGCAAAAAACCAGGAAACAGCATTTTAAGGACAAACATGGATCTCTGCAGTTCTCTGCAGATTAACTGTAAAGTTAGTTATGCAGTCTCCTAAGTTTTCTAAAAGGCCAATTTTAATTATTTAATAAATATGACATATTTTAATGATCACAAAGGTCCCAAGGATGAGAAGAACTGCTCCTTTCCATTTTCAGAATGTTGTCAACCTGTATTTTTTTTTTTCTCCCCTTTTAGAGCTAAACTTACTCTGCTATCATTTCCTCAACTTAGGTTAACTTTCTCTTGTGCTGTAACTCACATTTTTCCCAGTTTGCTGTAAAAAAAAAATTTGTTTTTTTTTTTTTTAATCATTCTAGTGCTCCTTCCCTCCACTCCTAGGTTCCTGTAACCTTTTGCTTTCTTTCTCACATCTTTCAAGTTTCTAAGTAAATCAGCCGACAACTCTAACCTCATTCCAATCACTGCCATCCTCCCATCTTATGTTGGATTTTAGGTATTTCTTCTATTTCCTTCTGCAACCATTTTTGTGCCCCTTCCCATTCTGTGAGTGTGATTTCTTTTTTCTCCCCTAGCATATGTCTCCGCTCTCTTTCAAGTTTGTTTTCAATGCTCTTATCTACAAAGCTCCTCTACTGAGATCATTTAGGGCACTACATTCAAAACCACCTCTGTGATCAGACTGTTTCAATACTCCTGTAAGTTAAAAAGAGCTCTGCTGTCAACATAATAATCTTTTCTTGCCGATAGTGAAATATCGAATGTAAATTCCTGTTTTCTCCAATTCTTGTTACTACAGCTGTGCACTGAAAGGTGGCAATGCAATTAAAAAAACATTGCTCCTTTTTCCCATTAAACTTGGTTAGAATCCCAACATTTAAAAATAGGAACTGTGAGGTGATTGTGAAGAACAGTTGCTGTCAGCATCAGGATGCATGGTGGTTCGAAACTTAGCATCAAACTTCAGGTTTTCCTAATCCAGGCTCTAATTCCATAAACTGCACAAGAAAGGACATTTTAAAAGGAAGCAAGAATTATACTTTATAAGCAAGGGCACTCTCCAATCTCAATCAGAACATTACCACAAAGACTTTATAAAACACAGAAACTCTCTTTGGCCTTCAGTAAATCTAACTTCCTCTAAATTTGTGTTGTCATTCTTTTGTACCAGGCTACTGTTTTATTGTTGACATGAAAAAGGAGAAAAACAAAGACCAGTCATTTAGAATACTGCACAACTAAAAGTTAACTTCTGGCACTATACTAGCATTAAGAACAATATTTGTCAGCATATTTGTCTACATATTCGTACCTGACATTTTTCCAATACTCGTAAACAAGGTACTAATTATGTTTTTTTGGAAGGCATTCTTCTAGCTCACCACTGAATTTACATGCATTATATTATAAATGCACAGGTATTATACTATAGGTGCAGACACACGTGTCTGCATACACCCACCCCTCACAGAATCATCGTGGTTGGAAAGGACCTCTGAGATCACCGAGTCCAACCATACACACACAAAAGACTCCCACAATCTCAGGCACTAGAGCATGCCCTGAAGTGCCATGTCTACACATTTCTTAAATACCTCCAGGGATGGCGACTCCACCACCTCCCTGGACAGGCTGTTCCAGTGCTTGACCACCCTCTCAGTAAAGTAATTCTTCCTAATACCTAATCTAAACCTCCCCTGCCGCAACTTCAGACCATTTCCTCTGGTCCTGTCATTATTCCCTTGGGAGAAGAGGCCAACACCCACCTCTCTACAACCTCATGGAATCACAGAATTGTCAGAGTTGGAAGGGACCTCTAGAGATCACCTAGTCCAACTCCCCTGCTGAAGCAGGGTTGCCTAGAGCACATTACACAGGACTGCATCAAGGAGGGTCTTGAAAATCTCCGGAGAAGGGGATTCCACGACCTCTCTGGGCAGCCTGTTCCAGTGCTCTGTCACCCTCACCATAAAGAAGTTTCTCCTCAAATTTAAATGCAACTTCCTATGCTCCAGCTTGTGCCCGTTGCCCCTTGTCCTATCACTGGAAACCACTGAAAAAGAGTCCAGCTCCATCATCCTTCAACCCACCCTTTAGGTACTTGTACCTCCTTTCAGGTAGTTGTAGAGGTCAATGAGGTCCCCCCTCAGCCTCCTCTTCTCCAAACTAAACAAGCCCAGTTCCCTCAGCCTCTCGTCGTATGACTTTTCTCTAGAAGACCCCTCACCAGCTTGGTGGCTCTCCTCTGGACACGCTCCAGCAGCTCAATGTCCTTCCTGCAGTGAGGGGCCCAGAACTGAACACAGCACTCGAGGTGAGGCCTCACCAGTGCTCAGTACAGAGGCACCATCACTTCCCTACTCCTGCTGGCCACGCTATTCCTGATACAGGCCAGGATGCTGTTGGCAATCTTCCCCCCATCCTACTTCAGACAGGAAGTTTCTCCGTTGTTAATTTCTCGTAGGTAAGTATGATACAGCATCAAATACTACAATTACCATCACATCCTGAAATATGATCATACTTAAGTCTGTGCTTCTGAAACTTCACTTACAAAGGACATAATTAAAAATTCCATGTGAAATGACTGCAACAATCGGAAAAGAACACCTCCAGTATTAGTAAATCCAATTAGTGTATGTTTGAAAATATCTCCACCATTTCATAAACTATGACCTGCTCCACATGATACTTTTCAAAGACTGTTGTAGGAATCCTGTATGGAACTTTCCCTGCAGAGAGGAAAAAGTATAAAGAACTGCAAACCCATGAAGTAATACCAAAGGCCTGTTAAATAACAAATATTGGACAGATTTACTAAAAATCTAGCTTACACAAGCAGCAAAAATTGAACATGGAACATCTGACAGAAAACACTTCTTTCTCCTTTCCTGAACAAGATTGAGAAGATTGAGAACTCACAATCCAAAGGAGAAAAGCCAACGTGCACGTAGGTGACGGTCATACTGGAGAAGAGAGCTGTCGGCTGTAGCATGCAACAAAATGGGCACTCGCCTTTATTTAATACTGGACTTGCAGTTTTGTATTGGGAACTGGCTTAAGAGGAGCTCTGGGTTGATACTTTATCATCCAGAGCGGCTGTAAAATGAATCAGTCAACACTTAAAGCTCACACAATATTTAACAATGGGGCCATAAATTCCAGTGCCTACCACAAATTCCAATTTGGAATAATTAGAGGCTATCTACCTACATTCTCCTGCCATTTTCAAATATGGACACTTTCTGAACTGTTCTGCAACGTTGCTTTGCACTTTTGGGCTATCTGCCACATTTAAAGCTGTCCCACAGGCTATACTTAGTGGAATGGAAACGTTTTCCTATAATTTACTTCAGGCATCAGTTTGGATGATAAATACTCAAGAGTCTGTTGCATCAAATATTAGCAGCTTAAAGATGTGGCTTCGAACATGGTTTGATGGGCTGTTACAAAACTTCTAAATTAAAAAATAAATGATCAGAGCAATATAATTTTATGCCAAATAAAATTCAATATGCTAATTCAGGTATCGTGGTCTGAAGGTCAGTATTAGGATATGTTTACTTTTACAGAATTCATAAGAATTTTATATAATAAATCTTTATATGATGAATCTTCAAATTTTATATGATAAATCTTTGTATGATAAACACTAATCTATTTTCAAAAAGAATGTCCTGATAGCTTCTCTAAGAAATTCTTCAACTTTCATATTAGCATTTTTATCTCCGTTCCACTCAGAGACACTTATTTTAATTTCTCTCTAGGCATAAGAACGTTACACACTTGTAAATGATCACTCAAAAAAATTACTTACGGTTTTTTCATTGCATCTTGCCTGGTTTGCTAGAGGAACCTTGAGGTTCAACATAAACATGGGCAACAGAAAATCTTTTATACACTTTGAGAAACACTGAATTTTCATTTGCAACCTCCTTAAGTCACGTACGTCTATTTCATATAATTCAATCACCAAAAAAAAAAAATTAGTATCAATTTTAATTGAAAAGCCTTATATTAATACAGTATTATATCACAGCTTGCTTATTTTTTCCATGTAATACAAAAGCCCTGAAGTTCTTTTAATTATTTTATAAATAGAAACAAGAAAAACTGACTTTCCTCCTTCAAGAGCTGGGGACTGAGGCAGGTATGAGTAAATAGTGGTATTAGTAAATATGATCTCCAAATGAAAGCAACTTCTGATTTTTTTATACCAATGCAATAAATACATTTCTACATGGATCAATGTTCTATGTTCTTTCAACTGAAAAGCAGCTTTTCCAATCACAGTCTAACACCACAATAATATACACGGAATCATCTACAGTAATTCAGTTTGATACTGAAGTGCATGAAGCACTGTACAAAACAGGCTGATTGCCCAGGTCTGTACAGCATTACAGTCAAAAAAAGTTTTGGACTGATTTATTCTAAATTTCCCAACACAATTAAAAAATAATCCAAATCACTGTCCAGATTAGCATGCTATCCCGTATCAGAAAGCAACACAAACAATCCCAGATGTTTTATCTATTAAGTCTCACTCAACTAAAATGCTAAAGCATACATTTACAAGTTTCATACTACCCTTTTCACACTTGCTGTCAAAGACTCTACACTCTTAAAAGGAGACAACGAGCTACACTTTAACGCATGCTTATATTTAATTTTCTTTTCCTCGTCTTTTTGCTTTGAATATCAGATGTATTTTAGCTATAAAGAATACGTGGATTTGATCCGGCAGCTTGTAAAGCAACACAGATCAGATAGTACGTCATTAAAGTTATTACATAAATCAGACATGCTTTATGGTGTACTCAACTATTATGTCATGTCAGTTAAAAGACTACTTATTCTTTCTTTTAAACAGCATGGATGGATTTTTGACAATCAAGAGCTCTATAATTGCAAGGGCAGACCTCATAAAGACTCAAAATTCAGTTTCCAAGCAATTTTAATTAGATCCCAAGTCCAAAAAGTCTCCACAACAAAGCAGACAGGAAGAATATTAGCTGGAAATATGAAGCTCTATGACACTAATACCAGAGATGAACCTATACTGCTTTAATGGCTGAAGAACAGGTCTTTTTTTCATCCTCTTAAAAAGATGGAAGAGCTACAAAGAAAATTTCCCTAAAAGTTCATATTGTTTAGAATTTTTGCCTTCAGTTTCAGGTTCATCTCTGATAAATATTAGTACTTTCTCTTAATTACCCATACATATACAAAATTGTAAGTGTTCACACAAAAGGAGCAAGAACTGATGATCAAGAATACATGTAGCAGTCCATACAGTTGTGGGGGATTGGGTTGGAACACCATCAAAATGACTCTCTCTGAAGTACCAAGAGATGTTCTTTCCAGCGTGTTTTAAAATGAAATACAAATGTCCTCAAGTCTCCCTCAATTTTGACTTATGTCTCAGATAATACCCAAATAATTTATGTCTAGAAAAAAGTCCTTCCCGTTGCGGATGTGTCGGCTTTCTCACATGCTCTCATTTCAGGAGGAAAGCGCTAATCTTAGTTACCATTTTAAAGCTATTATACTTTTTAAATAACTGTTTGAAATAACAAAATCTGAGTAAGAATTTTAACAGAACATTCTTATGTGCGAGTTTTTTTTACAGGTTCAGCATTTTCCCATTCCAATAATCTAAATATTGCAAGATGAATTCTAACTCTTGAGCATGTTCACAGTACTCTCTTCAGTATTGCGCTGACATCAACCTACCGCGTTCATATGTTTCTAGCTCCATCGTTTGTAAAAAGAAAAGAGAGATTCCTCCTGTACCATTAATTTCTATTATGACACTGAAAAAGTGATTTCATTGTCACGGGTGATGGGATTGAGAATGTCTGTATAACTCCACTCCCCTAACAGGTACAGTAATAAGCTGTTAGTTCTTTAGGCAAAGGACATGAATCTGTTGAATAAAGGTTTCATTCTCTGCCCGTAATCAGTAACTTGAGGGCCTTCTGTAGATTCTGCACAGCCGTGCTCACATCTTCATATTGCAAAGCACTGCCAGCATATTTGCAGTATTTTTGAGCTCTGGCAAAGTCCTCTGGAGTCAAGCGGACGTCCCCTGCAAAAACATAAGTATTACAAAGTTACTATAAAAGAAACCTGACTGAGGCTTCCTTTCACATGATTTTTATATTTGTGATAGTATTATGAAAACCAGGCTAATATTTATGGTAATATTACAAAGACCAAGCTACGGTGTTTCTTCTATTCATTTTTCTTTCCATTTGTATAATGTTTAACTTCTTTGCTGCTGGCACTTGAAAAATATAAGAGGATCTTTCTAAACACTGGTATTTGTATGACCCAGTGCCTTTCAAAAGTAAGTCAATACCTTTGAGAAAGATCTGCTCTTCATCTAAGGCAGCAAAGGAAAGCTTTTAAACAACAATAAGTTACCTGTAATCATACTACGACCTGCAAGAAACAAGGACAGTGGTTTTTGTGTTTACAGGATAGTTACTTTGCTCTTGTCTTCAGGAATAATACATAATTAGAAACTGTTCCTTCTCAACCGAAAAAACATTTCAAAATCTAGAAGCATTTCTCAGTGGCATGTTTGGGCACATATTATTATATTTCTGTTTTATCCAAGCCATGTTTATGTTTCCAATTTTATGTCAGATGACTGAAACCAAGATTGATCTCATTAAACGTGCCCATTTTTGTAATACCAGAGAACACTAGCAAAAAATATTTTCATAATATAGTATAAAACCATTAACTGTTATTTATTAATCAGAATATTTTCTTGACATAAGTTAAAACATTGGGAATTCTGTAATGCTCAAACACATGCATTCAGTCTTCTAGAAAGCACAGAAGATTTAATATATGAATAGCATCACTGACGTGTGCATAAAATAAAGTAGTTATGTTACTGTCCCTCCTTCCACCCACAAATTCACTGGGAATTTTAATACTAATCCCATGCCACCTCAATAACCTACGGATAAATTATAAAACCTTTACTCGTGTTCTTTTCTGAACAACTTAAATTGTAAAGACTGATTTTTATGGACATGGATAAATAATTATATGCAATACTAAAAAATTATGCATTTATTTAATAGGTTTTCTCACAGCATCTTATAAACAATGAACAGATTTCACATATTAATAAGAAAAAATGCATTTTATAATGTGCCATAGATTTTATATAAAATTGGTTAAACAGATTTAGCTCTCTAAGTCCAGCTTTCTAATTTTAAGCAAGGGCATGAGTATACTTAAATGCATTTTTATGGTACAATTGCAGTTAGCTGGATCCCTTTCTTTCACAATAAAACTGTTGTTAGCAATACTGTGAGAATGTTTACTAAGGAATCCCAGTTCTTATCAGAAAATGTCTATTATATTTGCTTTTCCTTTCCCCAATCTTATTATTTAAGAACAGCTTTTAAACAAATAAAACGGAAAACCTGGGAATATTAAAAACTAGACTGGTCTCCTGGTTTTCCAAACAACCCTACCCCAATAAAAAGCAGAAAGGTAAGTGCTCTTTAAGATTAGTTTTATCAATGTTTAAAATATACTCTAGAAGTCTAGTTATTTTCCCTTCAATAAATAAGTATAACCACAAAATAACTATTGAATATTGAGGCACATGACAACTTGGTGGGCTTATTATCATTGCAACGTACATTAGTTTATTGTTGAGTAAGTGAAGTCACGTTAAATCTCTTAAAATACACACACGTGAATAAATACACGTGAGAGAATGCATAAACACAAGCACACACTTAGGTTACTTTGTAACTTAAATAAAGTCACAGCCTAAAAGCAACTGGGGTCAATCTGCAACTACATTACTGAACATCTTTAAGAAATTAAAAAGACCAAGTTCCCCTCAAAGTGGCTTTATGCTCTGATGCCAAAAGAAACTACAAAATCATTCTTTAAAAACTGGCCAAGGCATCAGTCCAGTATTCAACTAATTTATTGGAAGGAAGCCTAAATTCACCAGTCTAATCTTATTTTTACAGTATGAGCTCTATTAATGTTTTGCTGGCATAAAGCCTTATTTATTATGAAATCTACTTCAGATGCTATTATGACATAACTTGAGGGGAAAAAAGTTAACAATTTTAAATTTATAAACTAAAGTTTACACAGTAAGGGTGTTGATCTTTTGATGTGCTCAGTGGCCTCAGCTCCTATTGAAGTCAGCACCTCACAATGGACCAGCAGAATAAAAATGAAACAGCTCCGTGTTCTTAAGTTTTCAAAATAACGTGAAACTCCACTGTAACGTCTGTACTTACATCAAAGGTATAACCACAAAAGTTAGCAATGGACTTCAATTTACATATTCTAAGGGTTAGGCAGCTTTGGAGAAAAGGAAAGCAGCTTTGCAGAAAAAAAACCTGGGGCTCCTGGTGGACACAATTTGTCCATGAGCCAACAATCTGCCCTTGCGGCAAAGAGGGTTCATGGCATCCTGGGCTGCACTAGGGGGAGTGTTGCCAGCAGGTGGAAGGAAAGGATCCTGACCCTTTATTCAACGTCAGTGAGGCCACATGTGGAGAACTGTGTCCAATTCTGGGTTCCTCAGTATGAGAGAGACTGATATCCTGGAGAGAGTTCAGTGAAGGGCCAAAGATGAAGAAGGGACTGGAGCGTCTCATGCTGAGAGAGGTGGGACTGTTCAGCCTGGAGAAGAGAAGGCTCAGGGGGATCTCATCAATGTATATAAATACCTGAAGGGAGGGTGCATAGAGGACAGAGCCTGGCTCTTCAGTGGTGCCCAGTTACAGGACCAGAGGTGGTGAGCACAAGCTGAAACACATGAGGGTCTTGTCTGAACATCAGGAAACACTTCTTACTGTGATGGTGACCAAGCACTGACACAGGTTGCTCAGAGATGCTGTGGAGTCTCCATCCTTGGAGAGATTCAAAAGCTGTCTCCGTGCTGCAAATGAAACTATGGGGAAAGTGCAGGAGGAGACATGAAGGACATGATCCAGAGCAACCTGTTTTACAGGACCCTTGCTTGAGCAGAGGGGTTGGACCAGGTGTCCTCCAGAGATCCCCTCCAACCTCAACCACCCTGTGATTCTGAGCTGTGAAAAGCCCAACAACACTGAGATGATAAAAGTATACTGTACTTACCCTGAAACAAACCTGCTTCTGTGTTAATCTGAAATTATTAGCACAGTAGCTATAGAATAGAATCATAGACTAGTTTGGGTTGGAAGGGACCTTTAAAGGTCATCTAGTCCAATCTCCCTGCAATGAGCAGGGACATCTTCAATTAGATCAGGTTGCTCAGAGCTCTGTCCAGTCTGGCTTTGATCTGGACTTGAATGTTATCAGGGGTGGGGCATCTACCACCGCTCTGGGCAACCTTTGTTTCACCACCCTTATTGTAAAAAAAAAGTCTTCTTTATATCTAGTCTAAATCTTTGCTCTTTCAGTTTAAAACCATTACCCCATGTCCTATTGTGACAGGCCCTGCTAAAACATTTGTCCCCATCTTTTCTGTAGACCTCCTTTTAAGCACTGGAAGTCCACTAGAGGGTCTCCCTGCAGCCTTCTCTTCTCCAGGCTGAACAACCCCAGCTCTCTCGGCAGAGGTGCTCCAGCCCACTGATAATTTTCGTGGCCCTCCTCTGCTCCAACAGGTCCATGCCTTTCCTGTGCTGAGGACTCCAGAGTTGGACGCAGTACTCCAGGTGGGGTCTCATGAGAGCAGAGCAGAGGGGCAGAATCACCTCCCTCGACCTGCTGGCCGCTGCTTTTCATGAAGCCCAGGATATGGTTGGCTTTATGGGCTGTGGCCGCACATTGTTGGCTCATGTCCAGCTTTTCATCCACGAGTACCCCCAAGTCCTTTTCCTCAGGGCTACACTCAATCCCTTCATCCCCCAGCCTGTATTAATACCGGGGGTTGCCCCAGCTCAGATGCAGGACCCTGCACTTGGTCTTGTTGAACCTCATGAGGTTCACATGGGCCATTACTGACATGTGGTAGACAGAAAGAATCCATAACTAATGTCAACAAGCACAATTCTTTTAGTTTGAGGAACGCAAAGTGAAAACCAAAAGGCAATTTGACTAGAGATGCTGAAAATCATGTTGGGGAAAAAAAGCAGATTTAAATTGAAAATAATGTGTATTTTACATGATGAGTCTGCTTCTCCCTGGCATCCCTTTTCCATCCAGCAGATGTTTTTCCTTTTTATGAAGTTGCCCAAATACAAGGCAGCTGATTTAAGAACATTTTAATAATGCAACTTTGTGTATAAAAACAGTGATTTCAAAGGTAACTGAAATGCTTTTTGAAACAAGATGCTCTTTTTTCCCCACTAAAGCGCTTAGGGTATTTGAAATATGAATTCTCAAAGATTTCTTCTTAAGACCATGAAAACAGTAAAATGCCAAATTATTATTTCTACTTTATGTGTAGAAAATCAAACATTATTATACACACAACTAGGACGGACAAATGGTTTCTCTATACTATGCCATCTGTGGAAGGGAGCATATGGTATTATAAGATCTTACAAAAACTCTGTGTAGCACAACCATGAATGCATTTAGTGTTAGCAAAATCTAAGGGTAATAAATTTTTTAAGCAAACTACACCGGAGAAGTGCACACACACATTATACAAAGTTGCTGTGTAGCTCTACATTCTGTTGTCAGAAACATTAACCAATGCTTAATTGCATGAGCTTTGACACTCAAAGTCAATGTTAAACTCTGAAACCTGTTCCCACAGGACAAGACAATTATTAAAGGATTCACATCATCTAAAATCAAAGGAACGCTGTTATTTTAATGTAATTTTCTTTTGATAAAGTATTCCACTCTTTTCCATGAAAAGTTTCTCTCCCATCATAGCATTAATCAAATTGCTTCTCCCATGTTATGGGAAGGAAAGAAAATATATAATTTATTTTAAAAATATACATTTGATCTTCTACCAGAAGGAGTCTTGCAGGAATATGTGGAATATCCTGTTTGGCTATGACTATACTAGTACATTGAGCAGTGCCAGGGAATTCGTCTCAGCACTCAAACTTGACTGTCTACACTGTCAAACTGCTGGAACAGACTCCAGTATGGTTTTGGCCCACGCAAACTAGCACTTTCCCAAACAATTCCTGGGCATGACTTGTGGTTAGAGCAGGCTAGAGACCATTCAGCATTGGCAGTCTTCACAGAATACCTTGTTTGGAAGGTTTAAAAGTTTAATAGTATGGATGTGAGTGGTTCTGTGCCAGCTGTTCTCAGTGTCAAATATTTACCGGCATATTTAATTTATTAGTACAGACACAGACATGATGTCTAAATCATGGAGCAAGTGTACTTTGTGCTGTGCTAGCTCTGTGGATCTACTGGGGAGCAACACTGATCCCTCCTCCTTCCCATCCAAAGGAAACTTCAGTTCCATAGGAATGGTGTGTACCAAAGTCTAACCTCAATATGCAGTCAGGACCTATCCCAAATATATATATTGCAACTCAGAAACTGGGGAGGGCTCCTGGGTCCCACAGTTTAGTACATCTGTTGTGAGATACAGACGTTTCTAAATCTCATTAGAGGTCAGGAATAAGGCTACCGTGGAACAGAGCACTGTTGGCATGAGAAGGATTCCTCAGCAGCATGAGCAGAAGAATGCTATTTCCTGTTACTCTTACACGTATAGCTGAAGGGAGGATGATTTGGGTAATGACCAGGCATGCATGACAGGATGGTGATAGGCAAGGACAAACCCCTTCCATTTCTCCCAAGCTTCTTAATTCTGCGTATGCAAACAAAACCGTTACCGTATCTCTGCTGACTGACATACCCCTTGCGCCCTCTCAGACACCTGCGTAACTGAGAGGGTATTTTCTAAGCTTTCAGAACCAAGGATCTGCAGGAGCTGTAGCATCTCTCAGGGTGCACTTTTGCTAGATGCCCTCATAAGAATCTAACACTTTAAGCTGTTACAAGACCCAAACTTGTAGTGACACAACAGATGTGCAGAGGAGGAATTCAGGCATGCAAATCCTCAGGTTAGATCAGGTTAGAGATTCATCACTGTGCTAGCAATGGTCTTAATCTCTTAATTATAGGATAGTAGTTATTATGAATTCTCACAAACACAGGGTATCTTAATTCACTCAATTCCTTTTTATTTACATTTATGTACTTGTTAAATCAGGTTATCACACGTAAGTGGTGAGAGGGAGCAATGCACCGATACCATCCAGCTATTAAACAATGCAGCTTCTAATACGCGATGAAGAATTAAAGTTTAAATCAAAATTATGACATTTGTGACAATTAGAATTAAACATTCAAACCAAGAAACGATGATTAAAATGTTCAGAGTAGCGATCCAAATACTTATTTGAATGACTGTGTAGAGCACCACTATAAGCTGGTTAAATATGAAAGCTCTGCTGCCAAACAACACAAAACTTGCTTTCCCACCAGCAGTTACTGCAATAACGCTTCAGTAAAGCCTTCAGCTGTTTTGGTTAAGGTGCTACCAAAACCCCCACAACAGCCCCTAAAACTCAGAAACTATCACCAAGTTTAAATGGTTCAACTACAGATCTGAGGTCTTGTTTTCAATAAAACAAGCTGTCACCTGAGACATTACAGTCATACCCCAAACTATAGGATGTGCCTTTTGTTCTTCAAGAGAATACTAAAGGCTAATGTGTCTCTATCAAAGGTAAATTTTGTTATTTTTATCTTTTTAAGACATCTACAACAATGGCTTCCTAATATAGTAAGATGGACACATCCCTAAGCCTGCTTATGACAGCAGACTAGCATCAAGCTAAATACTGAGTTCCTATTAAAGCATTCAATTGAATCAAAAATGCTTTTTCAGGAAAGCTGGTATTTCAACAACATAATAAACTAAAATATCTAACTATTTTTAAGTTACAATATATAGGAATATACCTATCTAAACTTGGTAGTCATAACAGGCAACATTTAACTGTGTCTAATACCAGAACTTAACACCAGGATTTCTCCACCTTCTCCTCACTCAACATCTATGTTGGCAACAAAAATCTGATTATTACTAACAGCTGTAAGTTATCTTTATCTCTATTCCACAGTTGGAAAAATTCCTACAAAACAGTTAATGATTTGCCCAACTGTACATCAGTGTTCAAATTAGAATCTAGGATAATTCCAGCTTTATTGTCAGTCACTACTCTTTCACGGGCCACAGGTTCCCTAAGGTTAGCATTTATGTCTGCACTTCAAAGTGTGATATATGCAAGCAGCCATAAAATACACGTAAGATAGGTTATCAGTGATTTTAACATCAAAAGACAGACGGCATTTTAAAAGATAAAAGCCTTGATTATATGGTACATCAAAATGACATCATTAGTGGTACCATATAAATTATTTCATTTAATACAGGTACTACTTAGAATCAACAAGCACACATAACAATTATGCTGCAACAGAAAACACCACTGGAATGTTGCAATTATTTAACGAAGTGAATAAATAACTTAAAATTTCTTCTACAGGGTCAGTACGTAAGTAAAAGGAATGTGTATTAATTACCAAAAATATAATTTAGCAAGACCATTAGGAATATAGGCTTTGCTAAGTGTATCAGAACCTCATCTGAGAAGCACGAACATAAATAATAAAAAGCCTAACACAACGCTAGATCATTGGTTCAAAGAAGTCAGACAACACTAATCACACACTGCAGCAAAGCTTTCAGGAACTATTAAACTCTTAGCAACACAATGTTTAGATGATGTCCACTGTTTTTAGAATTTCTGAATTAGCAGCATTCAGATAATGACAATTCTCGAACTTCTCCCTTCAACGGAGGGGAGGCACACAGGACAGAGCACATCCACGTACTGACACTTCAAACGCCACCCCCTTACCTGCAGACTGAGCACTGTAAAGGGAAGGATCCACCAGAGGAATATTCTGAGGAGCAGGCTGAATAGTGTTACTTGTCACTCCTGCAAAGCCATGCAAAAAAATTGGACTTGGGTTATTTTTATTTATAGACATTAAAAGTAAGCAGACAAAATATGAAAGTGGAACAGATAAACCTAACGGTTCAATGATTTTAAGTTAAGCAGCTGACAGCTTCCCAATTCTGAAAGTTTGTAACAAATAAATTCAAAGCCCTCACTTTCTGTCTATGAATGTTTTATAAAATAACACAGAAGAATTTACATGCTGTCATTCATTTTATCGGTACAGTATTTCAAAGAAGTTTAATTTCAAGCATTAAAAAGAAAAAAAAGAAAATACTACTCCAAAAACCACTGGTTGCCCTAGAGTATGGAGGAAAATCTCTTAAAGAAGAGTAGGAGTAAACTTTTATTTTTGAAGTCTAAATTCTGCCTTTTAATATGAGAGTCTCCATTATTGTATTTTTAAAGCCCCATGCCTGCCATCTCACACCTGCAAACAATGTCCTTCCTAATTCCTTTGAAAACAATTGGTGAGAATAAAAAAGCCAGCTGGATTTAAAAGGGAAATGGTGATGCTAGAAGAAGAAACAGCACTTTGTGCTGTGAAGCATTCTTGTATCTGTGGTCACATTTTAGACACTCTCATTTGCATTGATCCAAAACTCTATTTTTCTGGTATGTCTAGAACATGCCAGACTAATCTAAAGTTATTTCTACAACATCTGCTATGTAGAAAGATGGTAGAACCACTTTTCTAAATTATCTCTTATTTCATGGAATGACTGATGGGGCTAAAACTATGTAACACAAAAAATTATTGTATTCCAACAAGATTCATATTCCATTATTTTCAGATCTGGTAAAAACAAAGAGCTAAATATTTAGCAAGGTTGAATGCAAAAACAACACTCTCCCCTTCCCAGACCCAAAAAAACCCACCTATCTGAAGGATTTCCCTTTGATAAAGCTGAAAAAAAAGAGCATCCTGAACTTTTCATAGGGTGAAGCATTTTTATAATGAGAAAGCAAAAGAAAAGGAGGAGGGGTGTGACAAAAACGTCTTGTATGTTCTGTAATATAAAAATGTATCTGAACAACCAAATGATCGTCAGGACTGAAATCAAGAGCTTTTAATTTTTTAGTCTTATTAAACATTATTATAAAAAGGTAACACGAAATGAAAAAGTTTTATTCACAAACGGTTTAATAGAACTTTTTTTTTTTTTTTTTTTTTAATACAGCAACTGGGAAGAACTTTGTATTTTTAAGAACTTGGTTTTGGTCCAAAAATGACACAAAAGATAACACACCCACGCCCCCAAGAAGGATGTAGGGGCCAGTATGTTTAGCAGTAGGGACAAAATTTCCATTAATAATATTGTTTGAGGTCAATCACCCTACAATAGTTGCATGGGAAAAGGAGCATAAACCAAATAGAAGAAAGGTATGAATGGTACATCAGGTATGATTGTGATAATGTTGTTGTAACAGTTTCAAGACTCTGTTAGATATGTTCCCACATAAAGAAGAGCAATCTATCTGCACAGAGAAAGTTAAATATGAAACTAAGTAATATAATTTCATCTATCAAGTGAAAGATTCAAATGGTGCTTCACAGTATAGATGTCGCAATGCCTGATTCTAGAGAAGAAAAAACCATTCTGTCTGCAGGAACACTCACTCTTTCAGTCCATAGATCTGTTCTGGCAAAATGCTCAAAAATATGAATAACATAATTTAAAAAGCATAAAAACATAAAAAAATATCTCCAGTGGCATTTTTACGATGTTAATTTATGAAATTGCTTCTGCGATAGAATACCTATATTATTTTACTTTGTATGTTATGGAAAGAGGGCTAGAATTTCCCTCTCAATAAAGGCATGAACTTTTTGGGTGGGATTCGGACATACCTGTGTTGTGAGGTACTTCAGCTGGAGTGTTGGCTGGTGCGTGGGCACCTGGGGGTATATGTATGCCAGTGAAATTACTAGTTGGTATGTTGTTAGCTTCATACGTAGATGATGATGGTTGAGTTGTTCCTCCACTATGGACAGAAGATGACCCTGCTTCTTCCCTTTCAACATCTGCCAAGATGACACAAAATAGGAATTACTGCAACTCTTCTTGAAAACTTAGGCTTTCTTTTAAAACCACCTTTCAAATTTTTGTTAGTAGAAAAATTGCAACCACAGCACAACATAAAACATTTATCAACCCAAACCACATACGGTTGATTTGACAAAGTAAAAAAGCAACATACCATAGGATAAGGGTCTAGAAACTCATATACTTTCAAAGATCCCTCCTGTTTAAATTGAAGGATTGTCTCATTACTGGTCCGAATATAAGCAATTTGTCTTATAACTACAACCCCTTATACTTCTGTGTACTGCATCCACATTAGTTGACCAAGATACTACAAACATGCAGTAACCTATATTTTAATACATACATGAACCAGAATACGAAAAGCTGTATTTGCCTTGCCAACTCTTCATAAAAAGAAAGGCAGCGCCAATCCTTCACCCCATAACAATTAAATAAACCACAAATAAATACCAAAAAAGAGGTCCTTTGGGAAAGTAATACCAAACAAGAAAACGAAATGCAGATTAGCCAAGTCATAACTGTTATCTAGAACAGTTAGTGCACATAATGCACTACAAGAATAACGAGGTTCAATATAACCCATAGCATGAACAAAGAAATTACACATTATTTTTCAATCTAGTCATGTTCTCAAGGTTCTAGTCTCATTTATTCAATGTTGCTTTGAAGGTTGCAAAAGTAATGGTCCAATTGTATTATGCTAATTATGCAGATAATGGAGAATATGGTTCATTTCTGCTCCTTAATTTGAATCACAGACTACGTGAATTCAGTTCAACTGTAAAAAGCTAATTTTCTTTTACAGTGTATGTGTTCATCTCTATCAATAACATCAGGTGGAACAAGCACAGTTTTGGGAATGGCTTTGTTAACAGCCAGTTCTTGAAAGGGAACAAAACAAATATGGGAGCACAAAACTCGTATACATCTAGAGCTGGCAAAATAGATGTTTTTTCTTTATGAAATCCACACTGATCTTCAACTATACAGGATTACGTGTTATGCAAACACCTCTACTGCTTAATAATTAAACAGTCTACTATTACAAATGTCAGATTTTTTCCCATGTAAGATCCTATTCCTCACAGAAAAAGTTCAGTTACTACCTTTACTAAAAATGACTAAACACATTCTAATTCACAATACAATTTACTACAACAAAAGGCTATAATGCAGAGTAAAGTCAACAGTCTTGTCATTAGGACTTTCTACTGGACTTTAATAAATACACAGTTAAAGAATATATTTTTGGTTTATATTGCAAAGTTGTAGTAGTTTACTTTTATTCAGAACATCCAAATACTAATAAATCCACAAATCCCCCAAATCCACAGTCTAATACCAAGAATATTTATTTAAAAGTATTAAAAAGTAAAGAAACCTAGAAGTAAAGTTCTGTCAGGAGTGTCCAGCACTGCTAGCAATATTTAATGTAAAAACACTGAACATTATAAAATGTATGTTACTCTTGCGAAAATTACTTTCACTTGCTGCAACCAGTAATTTGGGCTGTGGTTTTAAGAAGCTATTTCTGACATAAGCAAACAAACATCTGGCAGACTTCTGGAAGGCGAAGGATATCTTAAGGTGCCAGATTTTTCCTTTGCTGTATTTTTTGCTAGTAACTCATACTGCAATATCATATGGCTAACATGCATAGAAGTAAAAATTAAATATGTTAAAGTTGGCAAAAAAAATAAAGTGAGATTCAAAAGTAAACACCAGATATGCTACCTTTTAAATAATAATGTAATGATAGGAATAAGCGATTGGTGAAAAGCTGTATTTTTCAGTGGTTTTGGTGTTAACAAAAAAAATGATTTTAAAAGTTTCGGAAAATAAAATTTAGTTTAACAAAATCCCAGAGATTTACTGTACATAAGATCAAGGAAACAGTTACATAAAACACTCATCATGCTGTCTGAAGGTAAGGCTGCCCAAGTTTACTTGTGCCACTGCTATCAATTATTTATAGCTTGGTCAAATTGTAGCCATAAAGATGGATTTTCCATGTTGGTGTCTGCCTGAAGCTAGTATGCCAGAAAAGCTGTTGTAAAAATTACTAAGTCACTTTTGAGACTGAAGGAATGGGAGAAAATATGCTTTCATTGTACTTAGTGTATCAATTAAGAGAAATTACCTGTAAGTTCTCACCCAGACCTAAACCATTAATGGATTTATTCCTTTATTCTGTTCCCTGCAGCTTCCTGTTGCCCTGATCTGGCTCTTCAGTCCCACTCTGATTTCCCCTTGCACCAGGACTTCAAATCCCCTATGTGCAACCCTTTGCCCCATACTTGTGTCTGTCTTGCACCGTCTCTCAATCTTCTCTCCTACGCATTCTCAGATTGAGCCTCAAAATTCCTCACGGGATAGTTCATGGTCTCTAGTCGCTCCTGTAAAGGCGCAATGCTGGAGGTAACACTGGTCATGGATGATGTGAACTCAAAACAGTTAAAGTCTGGCAATGTTATTAACAAAAAAAAACAACCCAAAAAACCCAGTGCTGACCACCCTTAATAACAGTGCCTGTAAGAGGCAAATTCACAAAAGGGCAATATATTTTTTAATCAGTTATATGTATCAAAAGATCAAGCTCAACTGTTTGATTTGCTCATTATGCAATTGGCAAATGTTAAACTGTATTAGACATAACAGTAGCTTTGTTTAAATTAACTCTTCTTAGGTGTTTAAAGTGCCCAAATGTCATCAAAGCATTGTAACTACTCTTTCTGCAAAGTAAATATTTAAAATATTCTTTATTGAAGATTGAAGTATTAGAACCATTTTTGAGATAAGCGCTTGCAGTATTTGTGAAGGGTTTTAACAGCAGTGCTACATAAAAAGATTTCAGGCTGCTGGAAAAGAACATTTAAGTCAACAAACTGTTAAGTTCTGTGGTTAGAACATCCATAAGATTATTGGAAAACAAATCTTTTCCAGGGAATGGGAATGAACACTAGAAAAATTAAGAGAATTAATTTCTCATCAAGCAGTATTAACCTAGAATTTAAAGTTCCTGGCTATTTGCTTAAGAATGGTGAAATAGTAGGCTATGAAACAGGGACACAATTGTTTAACATTCAGTTTCAGCTCCAGCTGAGTTTCTTGTCTTGGAACCTGATCAGCCTTTGTGCTTGGATCCCAGCATAATGCATCCATGTGCTATTTAGATTTTCCTCCGAGCTACAGTATACTCAGACTATCTGTTTGTTTGTTTTAAATTATTATTTATTTATTGAAGGCAAGACTTCATGGAATAAGGCTGTCCAAAGATACTTTCATATAAATCAAGGATTCTTGAGGCTTAATGACATTCCCTTGTCTAGCCTAAGGGAGCACCAATTATGACTTAACTTCAGCAGCCCGAAGCACTAAATTTAAAACTTGCAAAATTTTTCTTTTGAAGGAGTTCAGACTCTTCCTATTCCCTGGACTCTTATTGTTAGGGAGTCCAGAGAATTAAAAAGGTAATCTATTAATTATAATTTAACAACATCTTTTTCTCATTCTACTGCACTGTTTCTCTTAGTTTGAAATGCTTCTAAAAGATGCTCAATGTAAGGTTCTATTGGAACTGCTTTTTAAATATGTATGTATATATTTATGTATATTTTTCCACAACATTGAGAAATAGACTCAAAAATCCATCAACCTTTCATACACTGTTCTTTTTACTAGTTGGGACTATAAAAGTTTCCTGGAATTCTGTAATATAAATGTAGAATACTTATTATATATTGCAAGGGAAGTGGTGATATTTAATGTATTTTACTTTGGCTACACCATGACCATTTAGGAACTTTTTCATATTTGAAATTACATTTTTATTTTTTTTTCCATTAGCATAAAATCTTGCTGGATGACCTAGGGCTACTGCTAAGTGACCTTTATGTGTACTCTATGACTTGTATTCCAACTGCATTAATACATCAAGCATGTCATTTTAAGGTTTCCATGGTGGCATCCTGACAAAAGCATCCATAAATCCAACAGTAGAACTACATAAAGCATGCCTATGTTACTGTAAAAACATCTCCAAGAGTTACAGTATGGTTTTCAAGAATCACAAAGAAAATAACACTTTGGAAAAAAATGGTAATTTGTCAAGCTACAGAGACCTAGTTTCACTCTGTTTAAACAGACTTTTTCCACTTGCAAGGGGAGGAAGAAAATGAGCAAGCAGAAAGGAATGGGGAAGGTTCAGTCGTACATTCAAACAATGCTGCTTTTCTTCTTATGATGCACAAAGCAAGAATTGACACTTCGTTTTACTGATTCTTCTAATAAAAATTAATTTGCATACATTTTTTGTCTTGGTTGTGTAAAGCATTATGTACACCTACACTATGGAGTTAATTTCCAAAAATAAACATCAAAAAGTATTTTTCATTTCGTTGCTCAGAAAATAAAAGTGTCAGAAATTCTCTTACTAAATGAAATACAATTCAACAAATAAAAAGTTATTACCAAATTATAGATATTGGAGGTTCCCTATCAATAAGGATGTTAAAAATTTTGTGTCACTCATCATTTGTGTCCCTTTTAAGTTGTAGACATAACTCACTAATGAAAGCAAGTCTTTGCCTATTCACTAATGAAAGCAAGTCTTTGCCTGAGTTTCTTTTGCAGCCTTGATCAAGTCAGTTACCTTTGCCTCCACATTAGACAGAACCTCTTCGTTGCTGCTGAGGAGCAATTTATTGTTTCTATACAAGCTGCATACACAGATTTTTAGCAAAAGCTCTGTAATCTTTGCTCAGAAATTCTATTTTTGCAATTGTTTAGAATTTATAATTCATGTCACACGATCAGGTGAGCTTTGTAAACATTACCACATTATGAGCCAGAGCACTAAAGAGCACTCATTTAAAGCTAGAAATATGTAATTGGGCTATTCATTACATTCACTATAACAAGAGTTTTTCCCAAATGTTGTCTTTTCCCTTAAATTATCAAACTGCTGTAATTTGACTTACAAAGATGCGGTGATGTTTGCAGCTGGAGTTGAATAGAATCATAGAATGGTTTGGATTGGAAGGGACCTTAAAAATCCTCTAGTCCCAACCCCACTGCCATGGGTAGGGACACTTTCCACTAGACCAGGTTGATCAAAGTCCTGTCCAACCCGGCCTTGAACACCTTCAGGGATGGGGCAGCCACAGCTTCTCTGGGCAACCTCTTTCCGGTGCCTCATCACCCCCATAGGAAAGAATTCCTTCCTAATATCTAATCTAGATCTACTCTCTTTCAGTTTAAAAGCGTTACTCCTCATCCTATCACTCTACTCCCTGATCAAGAGTCCCTCCCCATCACTCCTGTAGACCCTTTAGGTACTGGAAGAGGCTATAAGGTCCCTCTGGAGTCTTCTCTTCTCCAGGCTGAACAACCCCAACTGTCTCAGCCTGTCCTCATAGGAGAGGTGCTCCAGCCCTCTGATCATCATAAGTTTCTCTCACTACAGCTGCACTGACAGTTAAGAAAACTTCCTTGAAAAAGATTGTATGTTGAAGAAGAAATCAATTTGCTAATGCTTCACTTCAAATATAGCTATGCCTAGACTGATTGGAGCATATTTAGGTGGGTAAGAGAGCCATTCCAGGGCTTAAGTCTGTAGGGCATCTTTAGGTAAGGAAAACATAATAGCAAGAATAAACTGGTAGTTTGGAAATCAAATTATATCACACGTTATTTTTTCACAAATATTTGAATTTACTTATGTTGTAGTGTTCCTGGAGTATTAATACCCAAACAGTATTTCATCCAGGAAACTACAAAGAAATACTTTGTAGACGCTTTTGTTTACTCTTAACAGAAATGAATCATTTTTGCATATATTTTGCTTTTATCAATAACTGAAAAGAATGATCAGTTTATACACAGAGCAGAAATACTATTATCTGTTTCAGCAGTTTAACAAAAATAGTTTTATACAGTATTTCATTTGACTTCACAAAATTCATACATATCTGTGAAGTTTGTGGATCTACACTTTAGAAACAGGGTGACATTTATAAAGTTTAGAAATAATATAGCAGCTCCGGTTTGATTGTTTAGTTATTTTTAGTAAAAATACATAAGACGAAATAAAAGACTGGAGCTGTCTTTCTCAGAATAGGTTAGGATGTGATCTCTGTGCTCTTGTAAGAGAGAGTCTGCGTAGTATGTGTTTTGTTACTTCATGGAGAGGCCAGTTTGTGTCTCCTCATTGGTGGGGCCTCTTTTCAAAAAGCTCGAAATGAGAAAGGTTTGGATGTCCCTGACACTTCTTACTGAAAAGCAGCAGAGTTTGGACAGGTCTGAGTGCATTAAATAGAAGACAGTAAAAGTTACAATTTGGGAGGTTTAAAACAACCTGTTCTGATACAGATTCATTCTGGTGGGTGGGTGTCCTTGGAAATCACTTTTTATCTAATGGTTAAGGAGGTAACTTCGAGGAATCCAGTACAGGAAAGTCAGGTAGTCAGAAGAACACAGGGAGTAACTAAAAGCATGAGGAAAAGGGGGATGAGTGAGAAAGTGGCAGGAAATCCAATCTAAAAAGAGTAGGCCATAAATCTGCTTTGAAAACCACATTATTATACAGGGAGGAAGGGGGTGTCTCAGGCGTTTGCTTTGAAGCTGAATTCATCTACGATTAAACCATTTTTGACTCCTATTTAACTTCTGAGAGAGGATCAACTGGCAAAGGATCATAACTTTAGAGAACATATTTCAAAGGAGGACTGTGGGAGTGTTAAAGAAATGCATGGTTCTGGCCCAACGGTGACAATGCCTTCTTAGACAGTAGTTATATTCAAAATAGTAATCTCCACTACAGAGGAAAGAAAAAAATATATTAATAAGTCAATTGAATAGTAAGGTCCAATAAAAATAAGTCGGAGAAGCAGAAAAGAAAAAGCAGAGGGCAGAGTGAATGGAACATTACAGGGAAGCTGTGCTTCCTGTGGGGTGCTCCCTGCAGAACTGCGCAAACCACCATTTCAGTTTTGGCCCAACCCTCTGCTCTTCTAAAAAGAAAAGGCAAATACATACCAAAGCTCTCTCCTTCCATCCCAATAGGCCCGGGCTGAGGAGTCTCCCCATTTTTCAGGCAGTTATGAATGTATGCTGCCTTCCACCTGGCATATTTCCTGTGCTGGGCGTTCTGGGGAAGGGAAAAGGCCACCCGTTTTAACTACTCACTTCCATGAATTAATGCATTCAAAACAGAAATATAAGCAAATTTTCCACCCTGAAAAGAGATTCTAAAACTAAACTGCTTTCTTTGCTGTCATTAGACACACCTTTAAAGATAAACTACACATGCGAAATTAATCAGTGAATTTAAAAATAACAGAAAAAGAAAAGAACAGCTCTGATAGGATCTCAGCATGAAAGGAAAATGTGTCGATCTTCAATTAGTGCAGCATGTCAGGAAAAGGAAATAAATTATACCAGGACCATCTAGTGTGAAAGACAGAGTACTGTGTAGTAATTACTGATGTGAAATAATAAAGGAAACTTCCTTTATTCCTGTCTCCATAAACTTAGATACTTATTTACTTTAGATACAAATATCTGAAATTTAGATACAAATATCTGAAATGCAAAATCCTGCATATCAATAATATATATTTTTTTTTCTAATTCCATTATTTTAAATTTTAAAAATGTATTTAGAAGTATGAATACAGAAAAGCTGCTATAGTCACAGATTAATGTAGTGTGTGTATGTGATATTCTGGAACATACAGTATTTTGATTTAGTATCTTCACAACATTGCTAAAAATAAGATGAAGGACTTTAGCAATACTACCTGCAGAGCGAAGGGTTATGACAATAAGGACTTTAAAGAAACTGTTAATGACAATTTTAATAGTTCAGTTATCAAAAAAAATATTAATACTTCTCAAAAAAATTAACCGCTATATTGACAGTCAAGATAGTTTTTTGCCAACTCTCATCCGAAATGGTGTCAGTATGAAGCAATAGCAGTGAGAAGCGAAACTCCTGCTTGCCTTTCTCATTCCATTTCCACTGTAACAGTTTGAAACAGAAAAATGTGGTAGCAACTTCAGTATTTAAAAAAAAACACAAAACACCAACAACATGATTTTTCACTATTTTCAGTTTCTGGGAAAAAGGAATTGAGAAAAAGCATTTCACTTTGGTTTTCATAGATTCTTCTTTTCACAAAACATGAGTGATTGAAATAAATGTCAGAATCTCAACTACTTTGAGGTTTTCCATTTAATTTTTTAAAGTATACTTTACTGTTCTTAGGTACAACTTTAATATGTCAAAACTTGAAATGAAGATTGGCCACTTTACATCTCCTGGAACTGTTACAATACTGTTTTTTTTTAATCCAGGAAGAGTTTTCAATTGTTATGAGAAATCTTAAAACTGATTATGCAAATCAACTACTTTGTAAAAAGTTCTAAGAAAAATAACCAGATCTGACAGTTAGGAGGTAATATATTTCAAGGAACAAGGCTGAATATAAACAGAGATGAGAAATGTGGAAGGATGAGTGGAATAATTTGGCCAAGCAAACAATACAGGTTAATACCATGTTTCGCATCAACACCATCACCTGCAAGGTACTTGGATGAACTCAAATTTCCACAGTAATAACCACAGGTAAAGTGGTTTGGAAACTGAGGTAAACAGAATAATCTCTTTAAAAGTCCGGACTGAAATTACGTGCAAAATTTTTGAGAATTAATAAACTGAAATTCCAAACTGTACTTCAAAAAAATCTATTGGTTGTAGGGTGAAAAAAAGCGAAGGCAGAAAAAGCCAGGAACCTTGCATCGTTTTTCCCCATAATAATTCCTGCTTGGTCAATGTAATGCTGTGTTTTCCACAGTAATAATCAGAATTTCTAACTGATACTTGAAGCATCATGAAGCGTCTTCTAAAAGATAACACTTATCTAATATTTCACATATAATTTATTTGAATTTCTTAGCACAATTCCTTATGACTTGTTAACGTGTATTTGGCTACACAATTAGAACCTATGTTCTTTGATGTTCATATTCACAAACTATAAAAACAACTTTACAGAACAAACTCAGCAATTTGCACCTGTGCTAAGAAAAGCAATCAGATAATACACCGATATCCCTAACACTTACCTCTTCAGAGAGCTCCCCAAATACTGTCAGAACGTCTATCAGGAGACTTGCAGTATAAAAGGACTTTATCATATTTCTGTAAAAAAGAAAACATTTCATTAACTTTATAACGTTGGTCACTCGGGATCACACTTTAGAAGTTGGCATTTTGGCTTTTTTCAAGCCAATCATCACTGATCTTTTTTTTTTTAGTCCAATGTTACAGAACTTACTTCACAATGTTTAAATTTGGCAATATATCGACAAGCCTCCTGACTACTATGCAGAAAGTTTTCAGTATTATTTTAAAGCTGGTCTTGTGTTCTGCACTTAGTTTCTAGTTTGGAATGTTCAACATAGGACATCCTATATTATCTTAGGAAAAGCCTAGCAAAGACATCAACGTGCTGTAGTAACTGCTGTAAATCAAACCACATAATGTATCATAACAATTATTTTAATATCATTGGACAATAGAACCTATAACATGTTTGATGTCAAGCTCAAGATTAGCCTGGGGTTTTAGAAGGCTTGCCCAGTAGGTGAGCAACCTCTTAAAGAGCACAAGAAGGAGGATACCAGTTAATGTGTGAAGTTAGAGACATGTAAGTAGTAACAAATTGAGTTCTCAAAGAGAAATATATGCATTAAAGCCCAATTCTTGTTTCTAGTCAAATGAAAGAGAGTTTGGATATTCAAATTTCCTGACCAGGATCTTAATTCAGATAACAAACCCAAAGATTTTCACCTACTTATGAAATTGCCCAGCTCTGTCTTCATTGTCTGCATACAAAAACATTTTCAAAGCATAATTCTCCACATGAGCAGAACCAACAATTTCCTGAGTAATTGCTTCATTATCACCAAATTGCTTTTTCATCTGAAAAAGTTTTAAAAAAATACATTAATTACCTTATCAGACCCTAGCAACTCTGCAATCTAACGCAAACACCAGAAGAAGCTGCTGATTTAGACAAAGGCAAACACAATTTAAACAAGAAACAACATACACATCTCCAGCTTCTGACATAACAAATGGTATAAGTAGCAGGCTAAAGAGAAAGCACATTCATTTGGAAGGAGAAATGTTATGAATAAGTAGCTCTGAGTAACATCTACAATCACAAAATACTTTCAAAAAAACCCAAAACAAAATTAAAATATCCCCCGTTAAACACAACTAAAATATTGTGGAGGAACAGCTACAGATATTTTTTCCCTTACTACCCCAAAGACCAAGCACTCTGAAGCCTGTGTCAGGATTCAACACAGTTGAATTGATAAAGTAATGCAGGCTTTATAAAGATACTGTAGGTCAGAGTGATCATGTATCTTCTCCCTTGTAAGGTTATTTCACTGCAGTTCATTACATCTTTCAAAGCATCTGAGCCCTGCCATGACTGGTTTAGTGACCTATGGACTAAATGGAATTTTCAGTGTAAGCAGTGTACTGCAATTCAAAGACCTCTTTTCAAAGACGTTAGAGTACAAGAATCCTCAGGTTTCCTAATAAAAATCAGTAAAGCAAATAACCCTCTAACAGTTACAACAGGTGGATTTACAGCTTCTGAATAGGCTTACTGTTGGCACCTAAGGAAACCTCAGGTTATCCTTAGAGAACAAAAACAGGAACACTGCATGATACTAACCTGCAGCCTTTATTTTGCCAAAAGATTTAAAAACAATCTCTGAATAGCAGTTATTTTTCATTGTGTGTGTGAAGAAAATTTAATCACGCAGGCTGCATTTCCATATTTTTTTAGATTGCTGCCGATTTTTTAATACGTAGAATGTTGCCAGAAAAGTTACTTGATTACAGCAATGAAACATAAACTTTCTAAATAGAACTATACATCTGAAGACTTTTGTCAAACTCATACTCTACATAATTTTCAAAAATATTTGTTTCACAAAGTGTAATTGTTTTTCTTGTGAGTGTACAATTTGTAAATTGCAAGATATGTAACTGAAATGAAACACTGGAGCTGAGGAAGAAAATTATTTGTTTATATATATATACTTCACCAGTCTATCTATACATCTTACACTCAGAAAATAACTTATTACTATACTTGATCTGATGTTGAGTGGAGATTTCAAATGCACAAATGACACTTAGTTACATACGCTTCTAAAAATATTAACTTTTGAAACTGTCAATCACATAATCTGTGATTTAGTACAGCAGTACTGATGTATCAAATGACAATTCATAGTTTGAACCTAAAATCAAGCAAATTTGGTATTATTTTACTCAAAGCATTTAAATGAAGCAGTTACCTATTAGAAAAGCAAAACAACACGATCATATATTAAAATATTTCTGACAGAAACATGCATTTGGGATATAAAAATCACCGTATTTAATTAATTCACATATTGGAATATTATGCAGTTTATATTACACATCTGGTAATTTCTGGATGCATCTACACTTTTATTCTTTGCTACTATAAAGTTCAGTCTTGTTTGTAGGCTTCTGTCTTAACCTCTAAAATAATAAATTGTGGCAACACACACAAAGCTGTGAGAAATACTTAGCACACACCTGCAGCACCCCTTTGTGCCCCCTGCTGGTAAAGGGCAGACAAAAAATCGCTGCTACTGAATTACTGCAGAGCTTAACTTCTCAATATACCCAAGTGGAATTCCTAGCCCCCAAAATGCTGTATTAGATCTGCTCAGAAGTGCTATCTCCATCCTTCCACCACTTGGCTACGTAGAAGGAACTTCAATACCTGAGCATCAGTTGTCACGCAGACAATCTTACCAGCAACTGAAAAACGAAACCGTGGATTTTTGCTGGTTTTCTAACTCTTTCCAAATTTGAAACAAAAGGAGTAACTGAACACTGCAGACAAATTAGTTGCTGCAGTACCACAGGGGATCAAATAATTTTTAACAATTCTTCGGGAATGAAGAGGAAATTCAGAGTTTTAATCTCTCTGTCCTGTCATTTCTTTTTCCTTTTGAGCATTAAAATCAGACCCATTACAGATGTTAAAATTTGATGAAATAAGTCAACGCACACTGGATTTTCCATTGCTAAAAAATCAGAGATAAAAGATAACAAAAATCATAAGGTACGAATAAAAGACAAGTGGTTCATATTTCTTTTTTTTTTCTTTTTTTCTGAAGAATTGAAGGCTGTTGCACTAGTTTCACACAAATTCTTCAGGCATTGCTATGGCCAGATTTTGTATGGAATCATTAATACTAAACACAAAAAAGTAACATTTTTCAATGTTACTTTCTGCTTCCAAATGAGCAGTTAGACCTGCAAATCCACACACTACTTGCTTTGAGACTATTGAAAACTACAGCATATGAACATAAACATCTCCTGGAACTTAAACTGACCATCTGTACAATGACTTTACCTTTGTTTAACTGTTCTATTTAAGGCTGTTCACCTTTTAATACTATCAGGTCCACTCCAAAGAGCATGGCATAGCTATCGCTTCCTAACACAGATAAGAATGTGCTTACAAAAATTCATAGTATAGGACTCCCAACCTCTAACAGAGGATATGATCTAAAGTATCTTTATGTTTCAGATAATGTTTTAAAAAACTCCCTGGGTACAACAGTTTAGGTCAAAAATTTCAAAAGCACCAAGGACTAGGCTAGCCAGTCCTACAGCAGTGAAAATAACTCTCACAAACTTCAAGGCATCAAGGACAAATCAATAAAAGAAGTCTTCTAGAACTCCTTCATTTATTTCGCAATAAATTATGACTTCTTATGAGAATATGTATGAATAAAGCATTGTAATTCATGTTGTCTAGACAAAACCTTATGGCAAATGTCTGCTGTATGAAATCTCAATTATGTTTATGCATGCATACATATATATAAACATACATACACATATAGCTTTATCTCTTTTCAATTCTTCTGCCAATTTGTTATACACAACTTCATTTATGCACTATGCCTGCATACAGAACAGTTGCATCAATGACTGATGACAGAGGAAAGATAGTATTTTCAGAAGCTTAAATAAAAATTAAAGTAACATCATGAATCATTTTAGAGAAAAGCAATAAATTCTACTTACAGCTTCCAGCTGATCCATAAGTTTAGATAAAAATTTACGGCATTCTGGGGTTTTACTATCAATCTTCATCCCTGTTTGCATTGCATACAAACGACCTTTAAAGTAGACAAAACACACAAAAAAAATTCAGAAGTTATTATTTAAGGCAAAATCCATAAGCAAACACACCAATGCCACCCCCAACACATGTAAAACTCATCTTGTGGTTTAACAAAGTATTACTACAGTACCGGTGCGCAATGACAGCAAAATCTAGATATATTCAGTATACTGGGAGATATTTTTCTAAGATTTATGCTTTATTTTTCTTAGAGATCATTTCTGCTGATTTCAGATTGATGCTTGTATCACTATGATGCAATATTAAGTGCTTTTGTAAATAATAATCATCCTCATTTGCAACTCAAATAGGAACAAGTTGATTTTTATCTCTAATTATGCATGAATAATCTCCATATGACTTACATATAGGTATAGAGTAAGTGTATACATCTCAAAAATGGCACTTCATGTAGCAGGAACTAGCTAGCTTAAAAACTCCACTTCAGCAAATGGAATTAAGCATCTATTATATCCATGTATATGCATACATATCATCAAAAGACACAAGACACAAACCTGATCTTTAAATCAGACAAGAGAGAATTTATTAAACTTTCCCTGCAAGTAAAGTTGCCAGTTTTTCATATTATCTTGAAAATGAATGATTAACACCTTCTGATTAAAAATTATCTTTTCAATACCAAAAATCTATTAGTTTTAGATATGCACGTGGCAGAGCTTTATATGCTCTATGAAACTGTGGGTAAAACTAAACAACTACTATTTACTAGGATTAACACACACAGAAAAGAGAAAATGGACAGAAACATTCAATAACGAAATGCAGCACGTTTTTCACAAAAAAAACCCCATTCCACTAACTCTCACTCCTGACCCTTAAGGGAGTCCTATAAAACACCTTCAAATGCAGAGCTTAAGAACTAAAAGCTGTAACTCTACCAAATATCATGAGCTAGTTATTACGGCATACCCCAAAGCCCTTCCTCCTGCAGGACAAGAGTTCTCTGCAAGCGATCCTTACTTGCTTCACAGCTTTACTCTCTCCTTCCAAGTGTCTCTTCATGCACTAGAGACAGCCTTTTCCCTTCAAATTATCTCAGTAAACATGAATATAACACAGTTGTTTTCAAACTGCACTTATCCTGATGTTTGCTGCAGAATAAAGCTTGTCTACCTTTTCCATAGATTTCTCTCTACAAAATTTACCTAGGTTCTGCTGGTGAGCATCATAATTTAACTAATTTTTCTGGATTTTGAAAGTAGTATTTCACATTTCATATACAATTGATTATACATACCAGATAAAGTGTATATTCCTTATTTGTTACTACAGAGCTGACAAATTTTTTAATGTTACAGCTGTTGGGCTACCCAACCTTTTAAAGATGCCCAAAAATAAACTCCTTGTGCCCTCTAATGCCTCTCGACTTCTACATTTACAATTTATAACACAACCTAGCACCTTTGTATTCAAGCGTTAAGTACAGAACAACCAAGTAAAAGTCTGCTCTGAGCGAAACTTCAGGAATGAATAAACACTATGAACAACTACAACAACTGAATACAGCAAATAAAAGACAGCAATTTTAACAAAATTGCTAAGTAGGTTCTATGCTATGGAGGTTTTATCAAGTGACGACATTAATATTAAGCTAATTACTGATACGTACTCTTAAGCCGACCTTATTTACCTTTAGGATGTTGACATATTAATATTAAAAATTATGAAACCAGCACAAGTAAATTTGAAATTACATTTCAAAGAAATCTAAACATAGAAAGATATATTTGTACCTAAGGCACTCAATTTAAGTCTGCTGCCTATTAAAATACCACAATCACATGATGAGAAGTTAATACTTACATTCTTCAATTAAACTGACTTTTAAATACATAGTTGATTGTAAGCTTCCCTGAACACATTTCATGGTGTGATTTAATAATGTAAAATTTAGGAATTAACATAATGGATGCTAGACCTATGAGCCATCTAGATCAGTTATTTCTTTTTGACAGATGCAAATATCAGACATTTTCAGAGGAAAGTAAATTAATTTTAGACTGATATGAGTTAGGGCAACATAAATTCAGAATATCCTTGGTCATTACTGGATATGGATTTATTCTACTTGCTGAAGTATGCATATTCATATCTCTTCCAAAATTCACTTACATAAAAAGAACCCTGTTTCCATATAAATGGAAATCCTGCAAAGGTCTTTAGCCTTGAGGATCAGTGTAATCATTAAATTATTAAAAGATCTGCTCATTTGTTATCTGCTTCATTGTTAGTCTTCTGTTACCTATATGTTGCTTTTTTTCACATTCATTGCAAATACATCCACTTATATAATGAAAACAAGGTAATTTTTTTCCTCAGTAACATCCAAAGGGATGTATTTACAGGACTGCGACATCCTTATGCTTTGTAGGCAGCCCTAAGAAGCCAGCCCTCTCCCCTGTAAGCATTTCAGAGACTGAGAAAATCTCAAAGACTCCTTCGGACATTCCAACGAACAAACACAGAAGAGCGAGTCTTGAACACAGAGAACACAGGTCAAAGAACAATAGTCGCAGATAAGGAACATGTTTTTCTTGTCTAGATATAAATTTACACTGTGGGTGACATCAAGCAATGTTCCATACCAACACCGCTTTTCTGCTAACAAAAGACTTCGGGACCGAGGAGCCCAAGAGTCCTCAGGTCATTCCAGATCAAAGGACTATTGTCCAAAGTGTACAGCTTGTCAAGAAAACACGAGGGTGCTCTCACAGCAGATATTAAGAACAGAGACTTCCTACAGACAGACCATTAATGCCACCTGAACTAAGATTAAATGTGTTGCACCTGTCACAGCAATTACATCTCTGCAGCACACGAATGACTATAGGAGACAGTTACCACATTTAACCATCAAACCCCGACTGGTACCAAGGGCTGTATAAATGGGAGAGGAGACTTCCTGCATGATCTTATTAACTAGTAAAAGGCCAAAGCACATTTAAGTTACCCTAACAAGAGAGTCTACTGAAAACTTTAAGAACTTTCTAAGTTCAAAATTTGTGCATACTCACTTCTTCAATGACAGTCATATCATAGAATCATAGAATGGTTAGAGTTAGAAGGGACCCTAAGATCATCAAGTTCCAGGGACACCTCCCACCAGACCAGGTTGCTCAAAGCCCCATCCAGCCTGGCCTTGAACACCTCCAGGGATGGGGCAGCCACAACTTCCCTGGGCAATCTGTTCCAGTGCCTCACCACCCTCACAGGAAAGAATTTCCTTCTGGTATCTAATATGTTCAAAAGGAGTATGGAATAGCAAAATATGCCCAGAGACAGGCTTCTGATGAGGCAATCACTGAGGTAAGGGCAAAAGTGATTCCTTCTTTCTCAAGTGGTGATCAAGAAGGAGTACGATGTTTGTGAAAACTACTGACAGAGAATGACCACCTAATAGCATCCAGTACTGAAAGGGAGTCTTGACTCAAATACCTTTGATGAAACAACCCGATTGTAATGAAGAACTAGGCAACCTGCAGCTTGGAAAACACAAACCATACCCTACCAGTCAAAATCTCCTGGAACATCAGTTTCAACTGATGAACTGAAGACACAGAAGGAAAGTATCCTCTCCAGTGCTTGAAACTCCCCAGTGACAAACAAAATGTTAAGTACATTTAGGCACACTTAGTGCTTTACTCAGAGCTGCTCTAGTTAAAAGTGGGGTTTGGGGGCTGAAAATCTCTGTTAACAATGATTAAATTTACCAAGCAGACAGCAAGTCAGATAGTTGAAAAACTGAAATAACTAGGGATTTCTCTGACAGAAACAGAATAGGAAGAAGAGAAAAATTTGATATTTGCCTCTACAGACACCACTGAAATAAAAATAATACTCTCTTAATGTTTTGAAATTATCCTTATGAAGAGCAATATGTGAGTGACTCTGAGCAGTAAGTAATCCCTCGCCTTACCACAGACAACAGCAGAAAGTGTCTACTAGTTCTACTCATTGCATTATTTTTTTTTTTATATTATTATTACATCTTATTCCTAAGGGAAATAATCTTAATTTATTTCCAAACACAAGTTTTTCCATACCTGCATCTTTTGTCATCCTTCTCTCTGCTCTCTCTAATTTTGAAATGTCCCAAGGATTCTATATGAAGTCTACCTGTAATACCATGTTGGTTTTGATACTATACTACCTTTGCTAATTAAGGTGTCAGAAGTCTCTTACGTATCTTTTAGTTTTGTGTGTAGTTTATCACACAAATATTACTTATGGTAACGATACATGATAGTAACTGAGAGATATACTTTGAGCTAGTGAAGGAAATCTAGTATTGCCTTTTCCTGCCTACCTTGCAGCAATTGGGCAAACTCACTTCATTACAGAATCTTCAGCAGCAATAAGCAAAACTTAATTTCCCTGTGTCAATGTCAGCAGCAAAATTTTAAACTAGAAATTAATGGTCAAAGAACTGTCCTCCATGTTTATGTTGATGAGTAATCTCAGCAGCAAGGAACTCACAAGTAAGAGGCCAGAAGTTTACTGCCTCCAACATCCCTGCTGAGAAAGCCTAATGGAACATGAGTTTGGTTTCCCCTCCCCTATATCTGAAAGAAAAGAGAGTAATTATTTACATTCCTTTAAATACAGATGTTCTGATTTCTACAATATTGCAAAAGCAGTGGAATGTGTTATTACTGTGCTTGCTAAATCACAAAAATTTTGCTTTCATGCAAGTGATTCAACTTCTAACAGGTAGGGTACTCTCCTGAATGGTATGGATACCACAGAAAGAAAACCTCTTTGTGTTCTGTATGACAATTGCATTATTACACCTTTTAAAAATAGTGCACTTGAGGTGTCATTTTACAACAAAATTATTTCAGAGTTCTTCTCTTCAGAATTATCCCTCCACACACTGAAAAATGTTTAAAGTGCATGTCCCTGATGACCACAGCAATATACTGTAAAACTAAGCAACAACGAGGCTTACAGGAGCCATTTATTGCGTAACTTTTGACTAAAAAATTCCTCTATGAAAAGCCAAGCTACTGAAAATTCTGATATAAAAGAGACAACTAAACCCATACATTTTATCTGCAAAAGTTTTCAAGTTTTTAAAGCCTAAATGAAGTATTAGAAGAATGCAGGCAATCTTGAAAATAAGTGACCTGTAACTCTCATGATGAAGATCTGGAATATCTGGAAACAAATAGATGAATGCCATTATTGGTTCTTTTTAAGCTTGTTTTGGGTACCTGACTTCATCACAGACAAAACCTACATTTTTTGCCCCTTTATCCAAACCAAGGAGCAAAAAAGATTTTTGTGTGGCCAGCAACAGTAGTATACGCATAAAGTAAAGCACTAAGGAGGCAAAGGAGGCTACATAGAGCTAATGTCTACAAATTAATTAATATTATAAGTAGAGCTCAAGTCACTTGTAATCTTTTATGCACAAAGACAGAACTGTTTTGCCAATTATTAACTAGAAGAGGGTTTGCTCCCAGTTTGTAGACAGGACATTTATCTTCAAATTCATAAAGACTTGGCAAGTAATCATTCTCAGAAAAATGTTTTGCCAAGACAACTGCAAAATTTATGTCCTGATTTGTTGCCCTTAATCTTTGTTCAGCAAATACTAAGTGTGGGTGTGCTGGAAGGAATTATACAGTGAGCTTTACAGAAACTTCTCTGCTTTTATTTATGTCACGTAATACCACGTTATTTTTCCTTTGCTAATACACAGTACAATTTCAGAGCGAGTATTTTGTCTTTAGGACGTGCCAGGCATTCATTCCTAATACACAGTAAGTTATTCCAGATTTATGTTTGGATAACAACTGAAACTCCCCTCACTCCCATTTTAAACTAACTCCGTGCCAAGTAAAAATGCTGGAGAACAGAAGTTCCAGCCAGCAAGCATGCACAATAGGTTGATTCTATCTTTTAAATTCTGTCCTACTATCCATCCTTTTTTCCTGGTCTAACAGGATCAAAAGATTACAGTCCTTTTTCCCCACGCGTATTTAATTCTCTAGTATAGAAAAAAGAAGTATTAGGGACTGGAATATTTCTGACATTTCACAGTAACAAATTGACATTAAATTGTAACATAAAACATTGCCATAAACTTTAGCCATATTTTGATTCTGATTAAGAGATGAAAGCTTTTTCAGGCTGTAATTTATTAGTCATTCACATTCTACACCTTCCTCTTCCCTTTGTCAAAACACTGACAGAAAAATGTTTGTTAACTGCTTGGTACAGGAAGACAACAGTTGGAACACAAATGTGGGAAGCAAGGAACACAAAAACATTAAATTGGATTGTACTCAAACTACTGCAAATGTATTTTCATATAAAGAATGCATCTGCAAATAATAACAAAATTTAATTATTCTTGCTTTCATGAACATTAATGTATCAGACTTCATTCATGTAATTTCTGCATGTAGATCATAAATTATGATAGCATAAGCTATTTCTCCATGGCTAAGTCAAAGTTGTCTGAACTGAAGGACTTTTAAAAACAGATTTAAAAGTACTGACAAACAAACTTCGAAGGGTCTTATACTTCCTCTTCATTACATGATGTTGAAGGAAAGCGGCAAAAGACAAGGTAAGTATTAGGCTGGAATCATTAATTCAAAATGAGGAATCTTACCAAGAAAACAAATTACTTAAAATATTTATTTTCAGGTAAAATTAGTTTAAGGAGAAATGCAAGGAAAAAAATATTCTAAGACAAAAGTGGGAGGAAGGAAAACTACACACAAATTTTATTAAGAAACTCAAAACCAAAAAAGGATAGTATCGTGACCCCCTCTTCCCTATCAGTTTCTTTCATAGTATTCTAAATCCTAGAGAGGAAAATGAATTGATAACTTTATATTTCAAGGTTATGTTACATGCTAGACAAACTTTGTCAAGTCAAAACTATCTCAAGTAAAATGTCTCTTACTCAAAATTACCAAAAGTTACAGTAGAATTAGAATTATGTTAGAATTCACTGTTATTTGGATAACAACTTGTAAAAAAAACTAAGTGCAACAAAATTTGCAATTACAAACAAGAGTGGTAATTATTAGGGTTAGATGACAAAATAAGTAATGCAATATCAATTACAAAACCTAGGAAATCACTCAGTATTCTACATTCCTAGTGTGGTTTAAGGACGAAGTTTGGTCTTGTAAAATTTGAGTAAGAGATCTGTAAGTGGAATTTATAGGTTTCTAAGCTCTGGTGCAGTATTTAAACTATCAGTATTTTTCAAAGTCTCTACAGTCTAATAAAGAAAGTGAAATATTTCTAATTAAAACAGAAAAACTACCTCAACTCTAGGATTTATAGTAATTAAGATCTCAAGAAGGCAAAAGGAGAAGGCAGCTACTCTGGATTAGTTATGGTCAAGTCATGCAGATAAAACAGCTTGTAGTGATTAGAGCACAAATCTGAAGCGCTCGTCTGGAACGCCCTCCATTTTAGCTTAGAATCATAGAATTGTCTAGGTTGGAAGGGACCTTCAAGATCATCTAGTCCAACCATCAACCTAACTCTGATAAAAAAACCCCATCACTAAACCATGTCCCCCAGCACCATGTCAACCCGTCTTTTGAACACCTCCAGGGATGGTGCCTCAACCACTTCCTGGGCAGCCCATTCCAATGCTTGATAACCCTTTCAGAGTAAAAATTCTTCCTAATATCCAATCCGAACCTCCCCTGGTGCAACTTGAAGCTGTTTCCTCTAGTCCTGTCGCCTGTAACTTGGAAGAAGAAACCGACCCCCACCTCTCTACAACCTCCTTTCAGGTAGTTGTAGAGAGCAATAAGGTCCCCCCTCAGCCTCCTTTTCTCCAGGCTGAACAACCCCAGCTCCCTCAGCCTCTCCTCATAAGACTTGTTCTCCAGACCCCTCACCAGCTTCATTGCCCTTCTCTGGACCCGCTCCAACACCTCAATGTCTTTTTTGTGGTAAGGTGGTAAGCTTACACCGGAAGAAACCTATTTCATGCTCACAAACTACTCTGTGAGGTGAACCAAAGCACACCAGACGGGCATGACAACGAAATAAGTTTCCAAAGTGTTCTCCTGACCTTAATTGCTAATGGCATCCAGGGCTGCATAAGGAGAAGCACTGACAGCAGGTTGAGGGAGGTGATCTTTCCCTTCTACTCAGCAATGCCATGACACACCTGGAGTGCTGGGTCCAGTTCTGGGCTCCCAGTACGAGACACATGGGAAAGGCCACATAGATGATGAAGGGACAACTGTCATAGCAGGAGAGGTAAGAAGTGGGACTGTTCAGTCTTGAAAAGAGAAGGTTCAGAGGTCTTGAATACTTGATATGGGGTAGGGGACAGTGAGGAGTGAAGACAAAGCCAGACTCTTCTCAGTGGTGCTCAGGGACAGGACAAGAGGTAACGGGCACAAAATGAAACACAGGAAATACCATTTAAACACAAGGAAAATTTTCTACTGTGAGGATAATCACACACTGGAATAGCTTGCTCCCAGCAGCTGTGGATTCTCCATCCTTGGGAATATTAAAAACCTGCTAGGACATGGTCCTGCCCAACCTGCACTAGGGATCATGCTTTGAGCAGGGGATGGGACTAGATGATCTACAAAGTTCCCTTCAACCTCAATGATTCTGCATCCCTTCTTCAGAAGCAGCAGCAAACCTCAGCCACGAAAAGACAGTTTTTAATTCTACTTCCAGAGGTTCAAGTTGAATAAAGATCCACCAAAAAACCTGTGAATTATCTGGTGGAAAAATGCATGATAGTATATTTACACTGTACAATTGAAGTTTAGGAGTTTTATACAAATATATATACAAATATACACATACCTCAGAAATAAAGTTTCAATCACTGAAGTGCACTTGTTCTATTTTATGTTCTCATCCCTATCTCTGTCAGAGCAGATTATTTTTAATTACCACCTATGTAATCAAAGTAAGTGCCCAAAGCACTATACAATAGTTAACATCATCTTTAAGTTTTGCTTCTACCCACAGTTTGCTTTGAGGACTGTGGGGTTTATGTATTTATCTTTGTTATTCCAATCACTTCTCACTGTTTTTCTGTCTCCACAGACAAACCAGAGTTTTAAAAGCACGGTTTTCTCACTTACAAATCTCTGAAACAAATCAGAGCAAACAAACTAAGACTGAAAACAGAAAAACATAGAAAGCACAGGGCAAAAAAAGAAATTGAGAAATATTTTGGGTTTACTCAGTGCAATCAAAACAACTCTCACAGTACACTACAAAATGGTTATCTACTTCTTAAATATTTGACTATTTTGATTAACTTATCCTGAGTAAAGAACAGATTAAATCTATTCTTCAGTATGTAATCTCAACAAAAGCCTTTAAACCTTGTAGTATTGCTGGCAGCACACAAACCAGTTTTCTGCCACCAACAGTAAGAAAATATGGAAATTCACTTTTACAAATGGATTATAGAAAACTAGCAAAAAAAAAAAAAAGACTATTTAAACCGGAAAGTTCAGGAATTTGATCTTATTAGATAAGAAATGTTATAAGAACATTATGTTATGCATTTCAGTTCTACAATGTCCCAGTTAAATGAAGTCATTAAGTATGTGCAGAACCTCTGCAGTTAAATACAGTGAACACCAGTTACTATTTCCATTAATACTTCTGAATTACATGCATCTTTTAAATTAATCATTCAAAATTCATCATGATATAATAAAAAGTTGAATAAATTGAAAGTTCAATGAAAATATGTCTGGTCTTAGTCTGATGTTCAGCAGAATGTAAAGCAAAAACCTCACAGCCCTGCTTTTCAAAAGTTACTAGAACCATAATTTTTCATGTTGCATTCACTGGATATGCAAACACTGTTGTGTGTTAGGATGTTACATATCACGAAACATCAGCACTTTTCTGGCAACTCACTGGCATTCTCTCAATGCTTTTGAATTAGAACATGAATGGTCAGTAAGCACAGAAGTATAAAATAAACTACCAATCATCTTTGAAAAGAGCTTAACAACACTGCTGAAAGGCTGAAACAACAACTATTAAGGAAAAATCTTGCTTTAAACACTAAACCAGAAGTTTTCAGAAGACAAAACCACCTCTCAAACTTTGCAATTTTTCAAAAACCAACTTCTGAGTCAAACTGCCTATAGCACAGTTAAGAGATACAATTTCTTTAGTTATTACACAGGCCAGATGTTTTATCAAAGCCTGCCTCCTTGTGTTTGCAGAATAACATCTCAAAGCAGTCAAACAGTGAGACTCATGTAAGTTTTTAACATAAGGAATCACCAAACACTTATTTTCCTTTTGTGAGGCCATCAATGCAGCATCCTTTACTGGTATTCCCTTGTATCTATTGAATCAGCTGACCTTTACTGAACCTGAAATAGCTACATACTTAATGACAATGATTAACAAAATAATATGAAATGTGAGAAAAAGTATCATATGGGGAGATAAGCACTTTAAAATAAGGTGGTAGATTAGCCCAGTACTGAACACTTACATTAAATATAAAGCGTCTAATCTCTTTAAAAGGAGAATTATTTTGTGAGATCATGTCCTACACAACTTAAAAAAGATAAACTTGGTTTCTTTATTTCTCTACAGTCTATGTTCTAAGTAGGACACATTTCACAATCAAGCAAATTTATGGTACATACTGTCAGGAAGCAAATATATTTTAATTGCTTCAATCAATTATGTCCATCTACTAGGAGTGGCCAGGCCTAAAAAAAATTAACAGTTTACAAAAAACATAAAGCTACTAATCATATGCTGCTTTCAATTTGAATACCTAAAAATGGAGTTAAGCATGAAGGCTTTGTAAGGAATAAACAGGACTACCAGAAACAAAACCATTTTTTAATTTTTGCAATGTTTCTAGCAAGTACCACAACAAAAAGCATCTGTGATGTGTTATGGTACATGAGAGCATCAATGTTGTTCTTCAGTGGTTTATTTTTCCCATGGAAAATGACATGGCAGTTGAAAAATAAAAATCATCCCTAGTGTAGTTATTCATATTGTATAAAACAGAGATTAATGTTCATCAAATTACAATTTCTTTAAATCAACATATGCCAGCAATATCAAAAAAGTAGGAGCCCTGTCTTCACCCCAAGCGACTGTGTCTTGTTCCTTGTCTTTGCCTGTGTGGGAGCACAGCTGTTTAAGCGGCAGTGAATTGGCCTGGCTGAAAAATAACTTATTGTTGGTCTTCATCATACAATTACATCAACGTTTGCTTCTGAAGCACATTAGGGTTGGGAATGAGAAGCCAGAGAAGGAATACAGTTATCTTCTTTAGGTGGCAGTGCTGATTTACGCTAGTTTAATGCTTCAAACAAACTACACCCAAAAAACATAAGAGAAAGAATTTTAAAATGGTGTATGCAAATAAAATGTGTAACTGCCATTCAAGTTCCCAGCTCTTAGATCACCCCTCTGGCACCAGTGGATGCTGATAAGAGACAAAAATATTAACTCCTCACAATTCTATTGCTAAGGTATAGAAAGTAATATTTTACGTTGCAAACACATCTTACCAGAGTTCACTTCCTTCTGATATTCAAATTAGTTCACATTGCAGCTCTTCTTAACAGACATATACAAGTGGAATTGAAGTAAAATGCACACAAATCAAAACCTAGCAAACATACGTCCACACTGAAAACTACTGTGCCCTGGAAACATTAATATTAGCACCAAAGTTTTTTTTTCTAGGGATGAATCACTTCTGGCAACATTCCAAACCTATAAACACCTCACTCTTTTCTTCAGACTGATAGTTACATCCATCATATGACCAAAATTCAGATGTTCTCCCTCACACAGTGGCTGTGCAAGCAGACTTGTGACAAAACACGCAGCGATGTCCCATCACATGACCTTACACCACAGGGTCCCCTCGGCTGGGGGCTGTGCACCCTCCTGGTCCCACCACATGCGTGGTGCCAAGCACAGGCCTGCAGAGGAGGCTGGCAGAGAATCATAGGCAGAGAGAACACAAGACATGCTGATAGCAATATTAATAATTAATACTTTGGGATTCTACACAATTGCTCCAAACCCACAATATTCAAAATTAGTGGTTCATAACCCTTATTTTTGCTTCAAAGCCAGAATTAAACTAACAAAAAAAAGCCTATGAAACAGGAGTTCTGCATTTCTGTCAATCCAGACAAACTCATCAACTATGGGAGGAAGTAAGTGTCATCAGTGGAACACTGGTGAAAAATATTTCTTCTCCTTTGTGCATTTAAAGGAATAAAGGATTCAAGCAAGATCTGTCTTGTAAAAGAGGTGTCACTGCTTTTTACTTTATGTAATGAGAAAGTTATCTCTAGAATACAGTCTTCACTATACTCAGTAATGAATCAGATGTGCTGAAGTACTCTGTGAAATGAAAAAATAAGATATGCAAATTTTCAGGCTACTTAGGACAGAGAACACAAAGAACTTTACAGAAAATGTTAATTATTCAACACAGTTTTCCTGTACACTAAGACTTACATTGAGTTTCAGAATGGAAAAGACATTAAGAAAAACAGACATCAGCCACCCAAACATCCTGTTTTAAAATAGAAATAGACTTGTATTTTGTTACCTACACTAAATGCTAGTATTTTTATTTTACAGCCAGACAGGGTATCACATTCAGTTAAAAACCCCAAAGAAATAAAGAAAAACAAGAAAACAGTGCAATTTGACCTAGCTGGTGCTTCCTGCCACACAAAGTATGATTTGTCCTATGTTTTTCCACTAAAGAGCAAGTACTATTAAGAACATCCAGTGTTCTGATATGTGGCTTATCCTGCTTCTCTGGTGGCACTTTTCCACATTAGCACAGTATTCCTGCGTAACGCATAGAAATTAAAATTATTCTCGTGACACTAAGCTGACAGGCTTTTCAGAGCTCTCTGGAGTCCGAAACTCATGAGTTCATCCTTCTAAATGTAAGATTGCCTTACAAATTAACAACTAATTCTACCTCTATTTTTTTTATTTAACTATTTTTGAAGACAAACTATTGCCAAGTAAACCCCCCAAATGATCTCCTCACATCTCAATAAAAAGAAAAAAAAATAAACAACATAAACATAGATTTCTGATGTCTTAGAAATTTTCCAAGTGTGGTGATTAGCTGTGACAGGGATTTAAGACTATTAACAATGGGCTTGCATTTCTTAATTAACTGTGCAAAACCTTTAAGAAAGGCTCACAGACCACTCTGACGACCATTAGATTAGAAGCCATAAATTAGCTTGAAAAATTTACATATTCATTTGAAAGATTTACAGTAAGACTTAGCTGCGTTCATTTCAATGAAACAAACAGAAGAGCCACCCACTCCGCCCCTTAGAGAACCCTGAAGAAGCGACAACGCTTCACAGAAAATAAAATGAACGCTATTAAAATAATTAAAAACTCTCAAGCCCTAAATTGCTTACTCAGATACAGGATAGAAAGGTCTTTTCAGCAGGCGAAAAACTCTGGAAGGACTCTCGCACGTCAGCCTTTGGTGATACTTACTAGGACTATCCCAACACAGAAGACTTGACTTTACACACGCGCGTACAATCATGTTTTTAGAATCATAGAATGGTTAGAGTTGGAAGGGACCTTAAAGATCATCCAGTTCCAACTCCCCTGCCATGGGCAGGGACACCTCCCACTAGAGCAGGTTGCTCAAAGCCCCATCCAGCCTGGCCTTGAACACCTCTAGGGATGGGGCATCCACAACTTCCCTGGGCAACCTGTTCCAGTGCCTCACCACCCTCACAGGAAAGAATTTCCTCCTAATATCTAATCTACACCTCCCCTCTTCCAATTTAAAACCATTACCCCTTGTCCTGTCACTACACTTCCTGACAGAGTCCCTCTCTGGCTTTCCTGTAGGCTCCCTTCAGATATTGGAAGGCTGCTATGAGGTCTCCCTGGAGCCTCCTCTTCTCCAAGCTGAACAACCCCAGCTCTCTCAGCCTGTCTTCATAGGGGAGGTGCTCCAGCACTCTGACCATCTTCGTGGCCCTCCGCTGGACACGTTCCAACAGGTCCATGTCCTTCCTAGGCTGCTGGCACAGCCACTACCAGTGCAAAGAGGCTTAACCCAACAAACAACAGAGCACACGAAAGGCGGGTTGGGGCTCGCAGCTGAAGCAGGGGACAGGGAAGGCCGTGAACGCCCCGCACCGCCCCATGAGGTGGGGCTTCCCCCCCCTCCACCCGCTCCCACTGCTCCCTACACCCGACGGACACTCCGCGCAACCCAACAAGCCAGCCGGACGGCGGGAGGGGAGCGCAGCCACTGGTGGCCGGGGGGGCGGTGGCAGGACAGGACGGGGCAGGGCAGGGCGGGACGCGACAGGCCGGGCCGGGCCGGGCCGATCTCGGGGTCCGGCGGGGCGGGGCGGCGCTGGGGCCGCCTCACTCACAGTAGTACGCCACCACCGGCTCTCGCTTGTCCAGCTCCTGCGCGGTTCGCAGATGGTGCTGGATGCTCTTGAACTGCGGCGGCAGCGGGGGAAGCGCCGTAGCCGCCATCACGGGGGCGACAACGGGCGGCCGAACGACGGCTCGGGCTCCCCAGCCTGGCACCGGCCGCTTCCGCTTCCGGCAGGGGACGCCAGGGCGCCTGCGCGGTGGGCGGGCTGCCGCCCGTGGGGGGGGGCGCTCTTCCCAGAGCGCCCCCTGCTGAGCGGGAGGGGCGGGAGAATGGAGCCGGCCACGGGGCGGCCTCACCGGGCCTCGGCCCTGTCCCCGCCGGAGCCGGGCAGCGCCGGGCGGGCTGGGCCGCTGGCCCTTTCTCCGGGGCCGCACAGCCTCACGCTTCTCCTGCGTGACTCGTTAGTGTTTGGAGCGCGTGCCCCAGCCGCCGTGCGCCGGGGCCTGGAGACGCAGGGGCGGCCAGGGCTTCTCCGGGCCTTGCCGGGGGAATGGCGGCCTGGCCATTCTGCGGGGGCCCAGCGGCAGAGCCCTCCCTAGCCCTTCTGTGCCCCTTCCTTTGGCACCTCAGCCCAAAGAGCTGTTAAGACCTTCCCCCTGGAGGTAGAGCTGCAAGAAAAATCCCTTTTCAGGTGGAAAAACTTTCCCCTTGGGCTGCCCCAAGGCTTGCCAGAGGTCTGGGCGGCCCTGGAGCACCAAACCACACCTTTGCTCCCAGGCCTTGGGCCTTCATCCCACTGCTGCTCACTGGAGAAGCCTGGTGCTACCGTGGCCTGGCTAATAACACTTCACCGGACTGGGCAGGATCCCGGCAGCAAGTCCACCAGCCCTGGAAAGTGCTTCCCACAGGATCACCACTTCCGGGACAACTTTTTCTCAGAGGAACCTCCAATGATTTCTCTTTTTGCTGAGAGGGGATAAGAACAGCAAAAGAAATGGGAACAGTTGAAGTAAACGGACCTCACAATCTGCAAAATTATTATTATTGTAGGGTTGTCGTGCTTTAGGCTGGACTGGCCACTAAACGAATGACAGATGCTCTCCTTAGCCTCTCTCTCCCTTCCCTGAAAGAGAAGGGAGAGAAAATAGAGAGAGAGACTTATGGATTGAAAAAAAAAAAAACCCTAAACTATTTTAATGAAATAGTAATAATAAAAAGGGATAATAACATGAATATTAAAATTATGAAAGATGTATGATACATCAAAACCAGTTTCGAGCTCGCAGGATGATGATCACACTACTGACAGGCACTGGGAAGGTCCCAGGCTGGACTCAGCAATGGGAACTGTATTCCAGATCTGAATTCAGGAATGCATGGATTGGGATCAAAGACAGACAAACAGACAGAGTCCTTCTCAGACACTGGCCATTGAAGAAAGAGGCTAGACCACTTGATCCCTCAGCTTTTATATTGAGCATGATGCAGATGGGATGGAATGCCCTGTTGGTCAGTTTGGGGTCACCTGTCCTGTCTGCTCCTCCTCGCAGGTGAGGCCCTTTTATGCTTTTCCACTTCCAGCCCTCCAACTTGGTACATAACAAAGGTAGCAGACCTTGGTTGTTATAGCCATAAGTATAAGCAGGTTCCTCTCTGCTTGTCAGTCCCTGGTATTAACTATAAACATCAGAGGTTATTTGCTAGAAACAGACACTGTCTGAAAAATATGCCATTAATTTCAGGGAGTTAGTTAGAAGAGACTTAACTGAAAAGTAAAATTACTGAGAAGAAAATTGGTTCTGTTTTGCCTCAAACCAGGCCAAGTGTCTGTCATCTTCTCATTCTGACAGCGTAGTTAAACAGTTTTTAAATTTCTTTTAAATGGCCCTGTTGCCAAACTTTCTCCTGGTCTCAAAATGGCTGTCTACCAGACGGGAGAATGTCAATGCTCTAGGGCATAAAGAAAGATGTGTGTTGGAGGGAGGCACAGGGTAGGACAGGTGGCTGCGTTGTCTCATTGCTGTCATGGGAGAGTGCTGAAAAGAGAACAGAAGGGAAATGATGGCTAAACAGAAGAAAGACAGACAAGAAAGGAACAGAACAAGGAGTGGTTATAGGAGTGGGATGTTGTGGAGGTGTGCTAGAAGTTGGCTGGCCCAGAGCAACTATACCTTTGATGTAAAGGCAACCGCGTCATTTACTGGGTGTATTTAGCTTGTTTCATTGAAGATGATGGAGGGAACAATTACGGCTCTTTGTTAAGTGAGAACTTAAATGGGCATGATGTCTGGCTGGAGACAAAACTGACTGTAAATGCATAGGCTGGGGATTGCTTTGAGTGCTGTCTCTGAAAACGAAGCAGCAAGAATATGGGGAAAACTATGAAAAAGTCAAAGAAACACTTATAATGTGACCCTGATGTAAGCAACGAAAATACTGTGTTCAGGGAGACAGGACTTCATGTTCGCTGTGTAAAGAAATAGAATTAAATCCAAGAATCCCCAAGTGTGTTATGTCATTCCTTTCACAATGGCAAAAAAAAAAAAAAAAAAAAAGCCTTCAGGATCATCTCAAATATTTGCTAAGCATTTGAGCTAAAATCAGCGCAACACTGAGAAATGCTTGCAGGCGTGTTATAAATCTCAGTGGGAGAAAGGGTGGAAGGAAGCTGATAGAAAGTAATGTAAATGAGGACAAAAGTGGTGGGAGTGTGGAAGCCTAGGAGAAAGAAAAATTTAGAGACACTTGAGAATACGAGTGCCAGGAAAACAAATGGCAAATATAAGAAAGAGAAGTGTTGACAGCCATGGGGAAATGGTTTCTTTACATGGACATAATATCTCCATCAACGTGTTTGAGAAACTAATGATGGAATCAGTCACAGAAAAACATTTGCACTAAAAGGCAATAATGCACATTTTGTTTTTAAATGAAAAACTGAAACTGAGGAATTTGACAATTTTAATTTCACAGGAAATGCAGAAAAAATCTGCATTGCATCTGATTTGGAAGAACACACTTTGATTGGTCCAGATTTTGACTGCCAAGGCAAGGGTCATGGTGGTGGCTAATCCAGCTCCTAGAGGGTCCCCAGGGGTCCTCAGACAGTCCTACACCAGTCCTGGCTCTGCAAGGCGCTTGATGGTAACAGGGAAGTCCCCTGAGGGGCTGGGGGTTTTGGCACTCCTCTGACCTTTCTGAAGTGTTTTGAAATCTACAGAAGAACAAGCAATGCAAATATGCAAATATTTAGCACCAGGGAAAATACTGGTAAGGTTGTGATGAAGTTATTTTATTATTATACAATCATCTGATTGTGATTTGAGTACAGTTGGCCACGACTGTACCTAGCACATGGAAGTAAATTCTTCTTTTTAGTAGTAATACATATTGTATGTTATTTAGAAATAATTTTTTTTTGTACCTAGGGTTTACAAGTTTAAATTGCAAAGAATAATTCCAGATAGATCATAGAATCACAGAGTCGTTTTGGTTGGAAGAGACCTTTAAGATCATCAGGTCCACTCATTAACCTAACACTGCCAAGTTACCACTAGACCATGTCCCTTGGCACTACATCTACATACCGATGTATACAACAAAAAATTAAGCATGTGCCGACCAAAGCACATGGCATGTTATGCAAACAAGAAGTTAGCACAGTGATTCCTGTTCCACTTGTAATGCTCGCAAATATCAAATAACTAGTTTAATATTGCATAAATGTGATAGTGTTGACTGGACATATATTTAGACAATGTATAACGCATTCTGTAGGGAAAAAATAACAAAAATAGTAATGCTTTAATACAGTGACTGTATTGAAATTTATCACCTTGTTGTTGATAAGCATATTAAAAAAATCACACATCTAGTTGTGACCCACTTTGATTTAAATGGCCCAGAATCAATCAAATCCCAGACACCCAAGTCATGCAACTCCGTTTATGTAATGAGGACTAATTTTGTGGGTGAAGATTACAAGGCTCTTATAACCCAGCCTTGTTTGGGACTGCTTAACTAATGGTTGGTGCTAAAAAGATTTTGTAGTAACTTTTCCAGAATTTTCAAAATATTCCTGAAAGGACCCAAACTTAATTCAAGAAGGAAAGATGTTCTTCCCTTCAAACTGTGTCCAAAGGTGCTGATGGATTCCTTTTGACTTTGCTGGTTCCTGGATCACTGTCAGAGTAGCGATGAGTCTGAATCTCTTGTTTCACTGAGATTCAGAACAGAAATTGTTCAATTTAGTAGCTGCAGAAAATGATGAAAGAGGAAGAGAAAGAGACCTTCCATTTTTTTTCCCCTAGAAGTATTCGAATATTCTCGTATTTGAAAAACAGATGGAAAACAGCTAATTGTTATGATTGCTATTTGTACATATTTTATACAGAAGACTACCTCCTGCTTTCTTTCCAGTCCTGAAATCTGTTTTTTTTTTTTTTTTCCCTATTACATCACTTCAGCACAGGGGATGAAATAATTTCTAAGTTTAAGATGTCTATTAGTCCTTAAGAAGAAACTGTTGCCTTCTGATGATACCTATATAAAGTTTAAGACCTAACCTATCCAAATACACTTACTATTGCATGGAAAAATTTTAGTATGCAGACTTCTTTTTAATTGTTATTCTAACAACTTTAGTCAGAGCAATAAGAAGTTAGATGTGACACACACAGCAAAAAATCCTGCGGCTCCAATTCCGCAGGCACACACAAGCAAAACTCTCGCTGAAATCAAGGCATGACTGGACCCGGAAAAGGCTTTTCTCCAAGATTTTCTTTTGACACTTTTAAGCCTCTTAGGCAAAGCTAAGTCAGGAAGCCCCTTTACTCCTTCAAAATGTAATCGTACAAAATAAGCCAAAACATACTGAAGGTAGGGCATTCCAGTCAGTGCAAAGAATATCACGCTAGTCTTTTGATTTTTAGGAGGAGATTCACAGCTAGCGGATGACGCTGGCTGGGCTGCTGATAGCGATGGATGTGTTGTCACCGCAGCCTGACCAGGAGTCTCTGCCCCTGGGGTCTGAGACGCAGGTTGCAACAGTGGCCCTGCTTGGGAAAGTGTTTGAACTCTTTCCAGTACCCAGAGATTATCCACCATTACGGCTTAATTCTCAAGCCATAAAAACATGTAAGAAATTTGGAGTAGTTTTTCCTGGAAGGTCAATAACGTTATTAGCTCCAATGGCCATGTGTTCAGAAGAGCTGTGAATAAAAATAAGTTTATAAATAACCTCCCCCTCACACACAGACACTCCTCTGGAGCCAATGTATGTGGTAGGTCATGAGAACATGTCACTCTTGTAAATCTTATTTCCTTTGGTCTTGACGTGGAAACAAAGATTATTCCCGTAATGGGGTGGGTTTTAGGTAAGTAGTCAGTGCCAGGTGACTACCCTGCGGCCAGTAATCACGAGTGCGGTTCTCTTCTGCAGTCATTGTTACAAAACTGCAGGTGGACAGGGTGGTAAACGACTAGGAGTGACTGGACATCACTGAGTTTTTAAGAAACCTAGCCTTCTGCATGAGATCTCAAAAATTTCGGCAACACACAAGACCACTGTGATCACAGTAAATGTGTACATTGCAATAAGAAAAATTGTCTTTTCGAGGTGCTCTGGCACCATGCATCGGGAAACAAACTTCTTTTCAAGTGCTCCCACATCACACATGTAGATTGCGTTCACTTTGAAACCAAAGAGCTGAATCTGAAGCCAAAAAGCCACAGTTTCAAGGACAATCCTTAAGAAAACAGAGAACATATAAAAACCACTGTAGAAGGACTTTTGGAGGATATCTTCCTGTTTGATGCTCTTACACGTAGCATAAAGGTGAAAAAAGGCTCCGGGTACCAGTACAATCACTAGCTGTAATGCCCAGAATACCTAAAATGGAGCAGAAATGTAGTTGTCAGATCATTTACAACTGCATCAGGACAGTTAAAACACGCACGTATTGGAACATTTTGCAAGTCTGTTTTTATATATATTATGCATCCTGGGGTGCATCAAGAAGAGTGTAACCAGCAGGTTGAGGGAGGTCATCCTTCCCCTCTACTCTGCCCTGGTGAGGCCACATCTGGAGTATTGTGTCCAGTTCTGGGCTCCCCAGTTCAAGAAGGACAGGGAACTGCTGGAGAGGGTACAGCAGAGGGCAACAAAGATGATTAGGGGACTAGAACATGTCTGTTATGAGGAAAGGCTGAGGGACTTGGGTCTTTTTAGTCTGCAGAAGAGAAGACTGAGGGGGGATCTGATCAATGCTTATAAATACTTAAAGGGTGGGTGTCAGGAGGATGGGGCCAGTCTTTTTTCAGTGGTGCCCAGACACAGGACAAGAGGAAATGGGCACAAACTTGAACATAAGAAGTTCCATCTAAACATGAGGAGGAACTTCTTCACTTTGAGGGTGGCAGAGCCCTGGAACAGGCTGCCCAGAGAGGTGGTGGAGTCTCCGTCTCTGGGGACATTCAAAACCCTCCTGGACACGTTCCTGTGCAACCTGCTCTGGGTGGACCTGCTTTTGGCAGGGGGGTTGGAGTAGATGATCTCCAGAGGTCCCTTCCAACCCCATATCATTCTGTGATTTTGTGATTCTGTAAATGTATAAACACTTAGATGACAATATAAGGTAAAAATCAGTGTTATGTTTTAATTGGAAATGTTCAGTTGGTTTCTGAAACGTGAAGGTTGTTGGTATGAAGGATAGAAAGCACAACGCCATATTTAGTCACGGATGAAAGGTTATTAAAAAGAAAATACTCATGAAAAAGCTAAGTGATAATTAGCCCAATCCATTACTACTTCTTATATGGAATAATTATATTTAATTTTTTCAGTTCATTTTCTTAACAATGGATTTCTACAATTAAAACAAAAAAAAAAAAAGAAAGAGAATTACCTGAGGAGTTATAGGCCTGAACTGGTTGTAACAGAAAAGATTAACCTCTCTCTTGTCTGGGTCACAGCTGAAATGCAAGGCCTCATTTCCATAAACAGCAAAGCCCAAAACGCCAAGGAAAAACATCCGGACTGAGCCAAAGAAAAGAGTGTGGAATTGGCCAATTACCGTTGGTGGCCTGAGCTGCAAATCACAGGGTTATTCGACAAGAAAAACAAAAATGAACAGCTTTAGTGTTGGAGGCGTACTTGCTCTATTTCATTATCCAAAATATTTACTTTATTCTATTTGTTTTAAAAGGAGTTTGCCTATGAAGGCTGCAGTAGCTTTCGAACAAAATGACGGCTTAGAAACACTTTATTGTCGCTACTAATTTTAGATAAACATTCATTTGCCAAGCACTGGTCAGTTAATTTGTTTCACTGCCCTTATCTGGGTTCTGCTCTTGCGGAATGCTCCCGGCGGAGCTGATGCCTTGGATGGAAGCTCCATTCATTTTGCTGTTCTGGCGGTTTCCGTGATGGCAGGTGACGGCAACAGAAGGACCGCCATGCCGTCATCAAACCCAACGTTAATTATTCTTTTAAACTGAATTTCAGCCTCCCCAAAGGGGCATTGCTGGCTTCCCGGCAAGGCCTCTTTTGATGGCCGTCGGGTCTCTCTCGGGGAGCCTTTCTTCCCAGCGGGATATGAGGGATGGAAGACATCCCGCAGCGCCGCTCGCTGCTCGGGGGATGGGGGAGGCGGGCGGCTCCCTGCCGGTTTGGGACCGGACCCCTCGCTCCCGGCTGCGGCCGCGGGTCCGCCCCGTACTCACACATCCCTCCGAGAAGCTCCGCATGTAGTTGGGGGACATGTCTGGGGAAGGCGCCCTGCGCCGCCGGCCCCGGCCCCGGCCCCGGCCCCGGCTCGCTCCTCCCTCTACCCCCGGGCGGTCCCCAGTTCTCGGGCAGGGAGCTGGCGCGGCGACAGTGGGACCGGCGGCGCCGGGCGGTAATCCCCGGCCAGCACCGTCAGCAGCGCCAGCCTCCGCCGCCGCGCCGCTGCCGGGTGCTCCCCTGCCCCGCCGCCTCGGGGTACCCGCCGTACCCACCGTCACCCCGGCCCGGCACCGGCAGCGGGGATCCCCACACGCTGCCTCTCTCCTGCCCCGCTCCGGTCCCGGTCCCGGACCCGGTCCCGGTCCCGGTCCCGGTCCCGGGGAGGGACTAGGCAGAAGACACAGCCACGACGCGGAGGTCTTGGGGCTACCGCCGGAGGGAGTAGCTGGGACCCCGCCAGCCAGGGCACAGCATCAGCCTCCTGACAGGTTCAATTTACACCCTCTAGAGCTTAATAACTTATTTTTAGCTAAATCCAATAAAAAGTAAGGATGCAACCGAACTTGGAAGCTGCAGGTCCAATATTCTTTCTTTCAAAGAAATAACAGCAATTGAATTCAAACGAATAAAAAAAAAAATTGAATTAAAAAAAAATTTGAATTAAAAAAAAAAAAATTGAATTCAAACGAATAACCACTCCAATATTGCTGCAAGTAACTTAATGGCAATTAATTGCTGTTAATAATTTGCCAGCGTACTCCATATGCGCAGTAGAAAGGACTCCAGAAGAGCTGTGTGTGCCAGCTCATGCGTGCGCTGGGAAACAGCCGCAGGGACGTACCTCGACACGTTAGTTTGAACCTAGCGGGAGTTTTATGAGGAGGTGGAGAGAAGAAGGATGGAGATGAGAAACCAGAGGAGGGGAAGAGGTAGCTCATCATTCAGTCGCTGGTGTGCAGTAGCTTATTCAGTGTTCTGAAGAGGAGGCACAGGAAAGTGAAATCGAGCCACCAAATCTAAGAGGGGCATTTACTCTTTTGCCTCTAAAGTCATGAGAGAGCCTCCCTTGTAACCGGCTGCAGCGTGACTTCAAGCTGAGGTACCAGGAAGTGTTGCCCCCTCTGTGATGTATGCTCATAGGCATGGCAAGGTAGGCAGGAGGAGGAAAGAGATGGGAACCAGGGTTCGTTCTATGTGTGGATTTGGCTGCTGTGGCTCTAAAAGGCACCACAGTGACTATATTAGTGCCAGGCTTGGAGTAGCTGCTGCAAGAAATCAGAATACCCTTTGTAAGGGGAACCTGCCCCACATCTGCTGAAGCAGCTAGAGTATAAAGAAGGTGAAACGCGCTTCACTAAGTGCATGTTATTTACTACAGCTCCCTTTTTAGGCAGTTAATTAAATGGCTATTTATCTCCTAGAGGCCTGTAAAAGGTGCTGTATTAGTAGTGCTGAGACTGGGTTTTTAAACTTTTTTTTAACACAATCTGTCGCTCGGCTGCGTAGAGAGAATGCTGAGCTTTGTATATATTGAATGAACCGAAAGCAATAATATCTCACGGTGGCATGTGATCTGCAATAAAACACTGTGGTTCTCAGGGTATGTGACTAACCTTCACAAAAATGCAATAATTGTGGTTACAGTCACTTGTTTTTCTTCTGCTCATAATACATATGGAGCTTAATTATCATCCAGAAGCAATCTTTAATGTTCCCACAATACTGTAAAATTATTAAATTGGCTCAGCATGCTGGAAAAATGTTTAATATCAGTAATATCTTAATCGTTTAATTCTTTTAAAAATGTGAATTGCTACAGAAAACCTACTGTTGAACTGTACTTCAAAGAATACTTGTATTGGTATTTCTTATAATTTCTTTAAGCAGAAATGTTTAAAAAAGCAATAACAGAAAACTGAAAAGCTTCTAGTTTCTAACCTGAGATTAATCTTTCAATGCCTTTTATTATGCTTAGTATATTAGCAATTATTTTTACATTAACTGATGAACTTGAAGCCACTATCATCATTAAGTTTGGTCAGGAAGTATTTGATTTCGCGGTAGACAGAAAAAATATTTACGAACACATTTTAGGTGAAAAGCTTCACTATACAAATGCTACTTTGTATCTTGTTATTGTTAGGTAAGCATAACATAATTACTTACCTGACCGGATTATCTAATCTAAGAAAATCTCTGTACGACCTCAGTAACATTATGGAAACTTTTATTTCTGTCCCGTGATAAAGATGCTAAAATAAGAGTTAGCCGTCAATGTTCTGCTTGAGTTCTGGGAACACATAAGGGATACAGCTGCATTGAAATAAAAAACGAATTCTGGAGGGGTTGTCAAATAAATAAACCCAATACAAACCCCACGGGTGTCTGCAGTCAAACCCCACTGAATGTGATGAATGGGCCCACAATGAAACTGTCGGTTTCTTTGAAGTGGCTCAGTACGTGCCATGGGAGCTGAAGCACAGGAAGGCCGTTATCTTCGCACGAGGAGGAACTAATAGCAATGTTTTTCTTTTGTCATGTGCGTTCAATAGCGTGCTTCGTACCACCACATTAAGAGGATGACTTGAGATGGGAGTAGAGTAAACTGGGATTGTGCAGTCCTTTTGAATGCAGCCTGCTAAGGCAACTCAAGCTGTTCCTTGGGATTTTCTTGACAGAAAATCATTATTTGTTTTGAATCTGCGGGAACGGCTGTCTGTCGGTTGCCTCTCATGCACAAATGTGATGGAAGATGTTGATATCACAAGCAAGTCCCAAGCCTGGCTTTCAGCTCCAGGTTGTAACTCAGCAGTGTGCTCTTTAACCTTTTAATGAGTTGAAGTCCTACTCAATAATCACAGTGAAACAAACGCGCGTGTAAAGCTGCGCTTGTGCTTAGAGGGGTGAACTGCGTGTTTAACATTAAGCACCCTGATCATTGCTTTATTAGCGTGGTTAAATGTAACGGCACCTGTGTCATGAAAAAACGGCACCATGAAAATGGCACAAAATGAAATGGCCCAAAAAATGAACTGCAATCGGTAAGATAAGTTTTGGTCTGCCAAAAGAGAGCTTGCGTGCCTAAATCTTGGAGAACGGCCTGCTGGTTTATGTTTAGCACAAAGACTGGCAGGCAGGATGCAAAGTCTGGGAGTTGAGAAGGATGGACTAAAGAGAGTCTGGGTTTATTGCACAGGGGTATGGGCTCAGCCACGGCGCTCAGTCTGGGGAAACATGTGCCATACATAAAGCTTCTTCATCACTTTTTTAATTACTGCAAAGTCTGTTTAATCTAAAAAACATATTTTGAAAAAAGTAAGAAATAGGCATGATGAATCACTCTAGCTTTCTTTTCTACAGTCACCGTGTCCAGTCACGCAAACTTAACATGCGTGATACTACAAAAGTTTCTAAGTTTGCTTCCTAATGCTCAGTGAAAGGAGGGTGTAGAGAGGTGGGTGTTGGCCTCTTCTCCCAAGGGAATAATGACAGGACCAGAGGAAATGGTCTGAAGTTGCAGCAGGGGAGGTTTAGATTAGATATTAGGAAGAATTACTTTACTGAGAGGGTGGTCAGGCACTGGAACAGCCTGCCCAGGGAGGTGGGGGAGTCGCCATCCCTGGAGGTATTTAGGAAACGTGTAGACATGGCACTTCAGGGCATGCTCTAGTGCCCGGGATTGTTGGTTTGCGTCTGTTTGTGGGTGGGTGTGATGTGGGGGTGTGGGTGTTTGGTTTGTGTGGTTTTTGGTTTTGTTTTGGTTTTGTTGTGTTTTTTTTTTGTTTTGTTTTGTTTTGTTTTGTTTTGTGGTTGGACTCGATGATCTCAAAGGTCCCTTCCAACCAAGAAGATTCTGTGATTCTGTGATTCTGTAAAATCAAATAGTATTGGTTCCTTTTTTTGGCCTTGTTTCTTTTTAATGCGTGACTGATGATCAGGCCTTCAAAGATGATTACTACCAGACTTGCATTTGAACATAGTTCTCCTTTAGCTTGCAAGCATGCATACTTTCTTAAAGGGTGCTTACTGCAGGCAGTTTTGGTGGCAGATGTGCTTGGCTCTTCATGGGACTGCACAAAGTTTATTGTGAGGTGCAAATCTGGAATCCGCCCTGGAATTATCAAGCGCCTTGAGCTGCACAAACACATGAAAGGAGCCTTTTTCCCGGTTAGAAGCAGTTCTCGGTAGAGGGCGTTTGTGAGATGTGTGGAGTGTCTCATTCCTACACAGACTGGCATTGCCTCCCTCTGTTTGGGAATTACTGGTGAAGCAGATTTGTCTCCCATGTTTCCAAGTTGTGGCAGCCCCTACCCTGTGGCGTTGCACTCCCAGATGCATTCTCTCTGCGCTGGCTGATTTCAACCTGTACGCAGTTTCTTTCCCACTAAAGAGACTTACCTGTGGCTCTCTCTCTCTCCTTTGCTCTTGTGCTAAGGTACTGTGCCACAGCTGGACGACGAGATTGTCTTTAGACTGTTATAATCTGAAATAACATCCAAAGAGTCGGATGGATTCTTTTGTTTGAAAAGAGAATGATGAACAGTTTGTATGTGGGGATCTGAATTCCGGCTGGTTTATGTCAGGGTCTGTGGATCTTTTCCCTCTCCTTTTTGTCTCCACAGGAAATTGTATTCATGCTGTTCAAATATATTCCCTTGTCTTTACAGAGACATCTGTTGAATGACATTAGAAGCATAATCTAACTTTCTGTTTCCTTTGAGCTGGAGACACTCATTGTCTCCAAAGCTTATTTCCTTGCTGTTCAGAGTTCGGAAAATATAGAGTAGATACAATCAAGTAATGACAAAAATCAGGAACATAAATTCCCACTGAATATGTCCCTAATTCCTCAACCTTAGGAATTCCATCATTTGAACTAAAGGACAGGTAAAAATTATTAGGATAGAAGAAATTCTCCTGCGTGGTGTGCAACAAAAAGGTCCCACCTTTCTCCACGCAAACTGCAAGAAGTTTATGCCAATAGAAGCTTTTAAAATGTTCTGTTCTGATCAAAAAGACTCAGCTGCTTGAGGTCTCAGGTAAATCAATATTAAAGACATGCTGACTTTAAACTGTTCTCCCAATGGGAATCATATTGATTGCTCACACATAAACCCATTTTCAACTAAATTAGTGAAAGGGCCATACTCTGAGGTCAGCATTAAAGACACATATTGAATCCAACCGATGGGAACCAAAAAGGCTGATTGGGACTGTTAGCAGAAACCTGAATACTGATGGTCTTAGAAAAGTTCGTGTATGCTCAGCAAAGTAGAGGGTACCAGCAATTGTGATAAATATCCCAGCTGGCAGGAAGACTACCTCGGAAGGAATGTAGTTGAATTTATAGAGGAAATTTGATCAGGGACAAGAATCACTTCCAGAGGACCTCTGTGACAATTCTGATCAGCTGCCTCGTGGTAAAGGTGAAGTCTCTGGCCTGATCGTTTCTAAGGATTAGCACTGGCTGGGTGTTCTAATAGCTAATCAGCATTATATGAATCAGTAATTTACACAACTGTAACATTTATAAATTCAGGGAAGTGAGAAGAATCACAAAGACCAATCAATAGATACAGCAAGGTGTAACTTTTAAGAAGCAATAGTACTCTTTGTTTGATAATCTTAATAAAAGGTTATTTAAAATAAATCACTGATAAATCTTTTCAATTTAATGCCTACACTGAAGAGCATGCCATGGGCAGGCTATGTATTGCTGCGCAGGTGACACGATTTGCTTCTGATAATTCAGTGGTGAAACTCTTTCTCCCATTTCAGCAGGTCCACCATGCGTTCCTTTGCTTTCTCCGTACACCTGTCATAAACTTACAGGCTTCAAAAGAACTGTTTTAATAATATGAACAAGCGGGTTCACTGCAAGCTCGTACATCTTCCTTTTTGAGAAGAGGAAGGGAAAGAATCAGTCTGCAGAGAATGGTACTGGCAAATGCTGTTATTCCTCTGCCTAGCTCTTTATCTTGAAAACTTTGGTTCGGGAGGTCTGCCTCTCTTTCAGCATATTTGCGCTGCTACCTACATTCGTGGTTTTTGCTGGAAACAGATGGGGCTGTTTGGAAAGCCTGTACACGTGCAAACACTAGAAAGTAAAAGGTATTACCTCACTGGAAAGCAAGAAACACCAGAAACAGATGCTACACTTCAAAGAGGCAAATAACGTTTATTCTCCACTGTGTTATGCCATTTGCAGGGTATGTCATGGATAAAACACATCACCTCTCCCCATTTTCTTAGTCAAGACTAATGTGAAATGCAACTTCTCAAATCAAACCCTAAAACTTTAAAGGCAGCTGATGTCTTTGAGTAGGCTCTATTCAGAACCCATGGCTGGCTGACAGGAATAAAATCTCTTCATCTCCAAGTCCCTCGCTCCCCGTCACCCCGTATTTCAAAGCGCCGTGGTTTCACCGGGCTCAGATGCTGGAAGACGGGTTTCCCGGAGGCGACCCCCACCTTCTGCCCGACGTGGGGGACAGCTTTGCCGGGCAGCGCCTCTCGGGGGGGTGCTTGCAGAGGGCAGCGGCGGCAGGAGAGGGCCACCCCCCACCCCGCCCCTCCACCCCTTCCCCGAGCCGTCCCCATCGCGCTCAGCGGCTGGAACCCCGCGGGACGGAGGCGGCTCCTCTCTCCGCGTCTCCCCTCCGCTCAAGATCCGCCCGGGCGGCTCGGGGCTGGGGCGAAGGCACCAGCGCTTGCAGGAGGAGAGGCGGGGAGGCTCCTCCCAGCGCCAGGTATAAATCGGGGCTGCGGAGAGAGTGAGGAGCGGGGCTTGGTCTGCTCCTCGCCCCCGGCTCCCGCTCCGGCGCCTCCCGCAGCCGCGGGGCGAGCAGCACCGGTGCCGCTGGACAGCTCCCGCGGCGGCCCCCACCCGGCCCCGGCGGGAGCGGGGAGGCGGCCGGACCCCCCCCTCCTCCCCCGAGGGCGCTACCGGGGTGGGGGTGGAGGGGCGAGGGCAAGCCGCGGTCCTGATGGCCGCTACCGCCCCCCCCCGAGGCTCAGGATCTCGCCCCCCGGGAGAGGTCTTCTCCAAAGGGCTGAAAGGGAGCGGCACAGGATTTTTTTATCCCTCCCCCCCCCACCCCCAGCGGCGGACAGTGCTTCGTCTGCATTCTTGAGGGGAGAAAACTCGGCAGAGAAAAAGGGGGAGAAGAAAGGCAGGAGGGAAAGGGTGAGAAAGTTAGTTGACTTGCAGAGAGGTGAAGCTTTCCAGTGGTTCCTACTGCACCTGGCATTGAAGAGCTCTGGTCTGCTCAAAGCTGGGGGATGGAGGCAGAGCTGCCACCCGAGCTCACAGCAATGCCCCTCGGGGAGAATGGAAGCACCCGGCTGGGGCCAGACACAGACCTGATGCCCCCAGCGCAGGGTACGGCCATGTTTATCATCCGCTGTGTGATCCCTTCGCTTTACCTGCTCATCATCACTGTGGGCTTGCTGGGCAACATCACCCTCATGAAGGTCTTCATCTCCAACAGCGCCATGAGGACCGTGCCCAACATCTTCATCTCCAGCCTCGCTGCTGGTGATCTGCTGCTGCTGGTGACCTGTGTGCCCGTGGATGCCTCCCGGTATTTCTCTGAGGAGTGGCTCTTCGGGGAGGTGGGCTGCAAACTCATCCCTGCCATCCAGCTGACTTCTGTTGGTGTCTCTGTCTTCACCCTCACCACCCTCAGTGCCGACAGGTAGGAAAGCTGGGCTGCCCCTTCTCAGGTCTCTGCAGCTTGGGCTAAGGCTAGCCAGAGCTGGCATGAAAGGTGAAGGACCCCTCTGATAAGGTACCCCTCGTTTGCAATCCCCTCATTCCAACTTGGGAGGGGCCCATACTTCCCTCACTGGCTCATCAGCAAGTCTGGTTGGTACTAACTTAAGTTGAAGGGTTTCTGGAGATGGGTGATCCTGGGCCTCCAACTTCCAGGGTGCCAGCTGCAAGAACAGGGTTTAGTCCTGATTTCTGCACCTCTGGGATGGTTCTGTAAGAGCCCACGTACTGAAGTCTTATTCATTAGAGGAAGGTTTTAGACCCTAAGTAAAATCTGTGACAAACCACAGTGATATGTCAACAGGCAGCGAGCAGCTTAAACCAAGTCGAGCACAGAGGTGTTTTTAATAGATTTGCTTCTTTCTGCTGAGAAAGGAAGTGTGTGTGTGTGTGTGTGTGTGTTTGTGCCCCAGTAGAAGAGCAGGTTACCAGAGGTGACTGCCGGAACTAGTTCAGCCTCTGGGAATTCGGAGGCACCCAACTGTTCTGTTGTAATTGTCAGCCTTAAACTTTCGGTTCAAACTGTTCATTTTGGCTTCTGAATTCATAGAAAATAAAGAAAAAAAAAGCTCCCAAAACAAACTAGAAAGTAACACTGCCTTCTGTAATTCTTGTCAAATTAGGAAGAAACAAAAAGCTGGACCCCAACTTTTCCTTCCAATTAATATAAATGAATACTTAAGGGATTTATAGCAACTGGGTGGCTGTTGGGCAGTGCTTCAGGCTCTGAAAGACAAAATCTTGCAGGGTAATTGGCAACTTTAAATGAAATTATCTTTCTTCCCTTATCGAAACACTATTTTTTTTTCAGCCAAGAAAGAAAATGTTTAATTCTTTCTCCATAGGTAATACCCCATTTTCTTTTGTTGGATTTTAAGCTGAACAAATGCATTACATTGGTGCATGATGTAAAGGCTTGAGTTCAGTAATGTATCTTCACACTTATAGTAACATTTCTTTAAAACTTTTAATCTTTTTTTTTTTTGAGTATAACTGTAATTTATTTCTTTTTTTAGCCAATACAGTAAATCATTTGATTGCACCTGAGAGTAGTCTTCAGTGGCCATCAATTTCAGTGGTGTTTGAATCAGGACCTAAAATACTTCTGTGTAAATACTTTGTGACATGTGAAAATGGACTATACTTTTGAAGAAAAGCTTGAAAATCATACTTTAAAGTGAACTCCTGTAACTCCCTGATTATCTCAGCTAAAGAGTATGTTAAAAACTGTCCTTAGAGAGCCAAGCAAACCTTGCAGTTTTCTTTCTGCTCTGTTTCCACCATTTAAAAGTATAATTGTGGTATTTTATTTGAAAAGGGAAGAAGTTATTTGCAGAGGAGATCGTATCTCTAGTGAATTATAATGTGCGGGAATGCTGGTTGTTTAAGGATTCATTCATTTACTTTTTATATAGCTTTGGAGCATTCATTTTTTGCTTTTTCCATATAATTTTACAGCCTTCTTTTAATATCAGTAAAGATTCGAGAAGTAATAATGCTGAATCTGTTTACGCTGAATGCATTTAGAATTACATATCCCAGAAAACAGCTACAGATGGTGTGCTGTGACCACATAAGCTCATAATAAGTACGTTCCTCCAGCATTTTGGAGTCCGTATCAGAAATGGTTATACTAAGAATTTAACAAATCTGTTTCTTTACCCTCTGTAGTTTTATTTTCAGTTGCTGAGAACAAAACTCATTTCTTTTTCAGTCGGAAGAGCACCCAGTGATTTCAGAGACCAGTCTCTTATCTGCTAGGGACCCAAGTCCCCTGTGGGTGAAGCTGCCTGGACTCTCAGTGCAGTCTGGGTCAGACCCAGGTCTCCTTCTTTGTACCACACTTGTATTGAACTAAAGGGGAGGCGCTGGTGTGGAGAGGTTTTTGTCACACTAATTTGTAGCCAGATCCTAATGTCTGTCATCTTGATTAAATTCGGTTGTGGGGAAACTGTTTGTGGAATTATGCCGGCGGATGAGAAGTGGTGGCAGCATCTTGCACCTAAGAGGTGATGAGGAGGTGATGCCTGGCTGGGGGCAGTGCTTTCTCCACATAAGCCAATGTAGCATAGGATGTTAGCAGCGTGGAAGCAGTGATATGGCTAAAAAAGATCCATTATAATCCAGTGCCTGTTTGGTCTGGTATACAATGTCTTCTCAGTGACCCCTTCTTTCACAAGTAATACTCAAAGTACGTTTTAATACATGATCATTAAAGCCTTTCCTACTTTTTACTCCTATTGCCACTGGACTGTATATATAGTCTATAGACTGTATAGAACTATAGTCTGTATATATAGTCTATAGACTGTATAGAACTCCATATAGAACTGATTACACTAAGGAATGGATTTATAAATATTTATAAACATAGTATAAATATTTATAAATATAGTATAAATATTTATTTAGAGTTCTTTATAACGTGCCTACATGAATTAGGATAAGGGAGGTTGTCTTGGTTTCCACAGTGCAATTAGCCCTTACTGTTTATGTGGAAATTCTGCATGGCAAATTACGTGTATGTGATACATTTAACGACAACAGCTAGAGAAGCAATAAACTCTGAACGATCGTTACTTACAAACTGAAGCTATAAGGAAGAAAAAGTAGTATTCATTGCACATACATCTTTTCCAAAGTTGCTTTGTTTCACATGGCTTTTCGTCACAGAAGTCCCTCTCAGCATCACTAGTGCTTTCAGTGTGACAAACATGCACCTTCGATCTGGAAGCTTCATTATCTAATACTGAGATTATTTGAGTTTTGGGTTTGGGGTTTTTTTTTGTGTGTGTGTACAAACATGATATGTAATTTGTAACAGTGCTTCCCAGCCTTCCCTAGAGGACACTTGCAGATTAAAATTGGCAGCACACAGTGGATCTGCCCAAGATCTGCCCATCCCCATCCCAGGAACAGCAGCTGGTCCCATCAAACAGCCCTTCCCACCCTGGAGCTCCTGTGGGTCTGGCTGCCAGGGGTGGGCGGTAGTGCCCTGCTGCAGCCCCACACGTTTTGGGGCAGAGGGGGAAGGGACATGAGCAGCAGTGGTGGAGATGGTGGCAGCCAGTGGTGGCACTGGTTGTGCAGTGTGTGGGCATCAGAGGAGGGTACAGTTCTCTCTCTCCTCTGGGGTGCAGAGCCTCTCACTGCCAGGCAGGAGATTCATAGATTCATAGATTCATAGATTGGTCCAGGCCGGAAGGGACCTCCAAAGGTCATCTAGTCCGACCTCCCCGCAGTGAGCAGGGACACCCCCAACTAGACCAGGTTGCCCAGGGCCTCGTCGAGCTTCACCTTGAATATCTCAAGGGAAGGGGCCTCAACCACCTCCCTGGGCAACCTGTTCCAGTGTTCCACCACCCTCATGGTAAAGAACTTTTTCCTAATATCCAATCTAAATCTCCCCTTCTCCAACTTAAAACCATTGCCCCTCGTCCTGTCACTGCAGGCCTTTGTAAACAGACCCTCCCCAGCCTTCCTGTAGCCCCCCTCAGGTACTGGAAGGCCGCTATGAGGTCTCCCCGGAGCCTCCTTTTCTCCAAGCTGAACAACCCCAGATCCCTCAGCCTGTCCTCATAGCAGAGGTGCTCCAGCCCCCTGGTCATTTCAGTGGCCCTCCTCTGGACCCGCTCCATCAGGTCCATGTCCTTTCTATATTGAGGGCTCCAGACCTGCACACAGTACTCCAGGTGAGTTCTCACCAGAGCAAAGTGGCAGAATCACCTCTCTAAGGTGATTTGCTAAGGAGATGTGCAGGGACAGCACCCCTGCCCCTCAAGGCCACTGCTCCAATCGATTTTCCTTTATCGTGGAGAAACCAGACCACCTCTAGAAACCTTAATACTTCTCTGGTTTAAAAATAAAAAACCCAAACAAAAAACCCCCAACAAAATCCAGAGTGGATTACAGAAAGAGAAAACCTAATAATTACAGTGGATGACAAATGAAAAAAGGAAAAGGGCTGAGGAACAAAAATGTACAAAACAAACAAAAAAGGGAACTAAGGGGGCCATAGGGGAGAACACCCCCAAAAGCACTCAGCACACCCTGAAAGTGCCCACAGAGCTGGTGTGTGATGGCCAGGGGTGCACTTCCTAGGGGTGTGGTGGGACAAGGAACTAAAAATGGGTCCCCTGTCGAGTTTGCTTCTCCAGAGGCCATTGGACTGCAGTTTTGGCCATGGCTAATGAATGTTGATGAGAAAGTCCTAGGACTTGGTGTGTTCTTGGATAAAAATAGAGAGAACTGTAGCCAGAGGGACTATAACACATGAAGAGAAGTAGTGCCAGCATCTCCTCACTGAAAAAAGGACAGAAGCCAGGGATGAACCTGACTTGAGCTATGCCTGACTTGAACCATCCCATGTTCACTGCTTCAGGGAGTTTTTCCAATTTACCTCCATGGTGGGCCGTGCACTTAGCTCAGAATGCAAATTGGGCCCATGGGGCTCCTCACTCTCTTCTCAGGGTGAGAGCTCTTGCCATTTTGTGCCCGGGAAGGAACTGAGGATAAGGAAATGGAGCGCAAGTGCAGAAAGGGAGTTTCCAAGACTCATTTCAGAGCTAGAGGGCTGGATAAACTACAGCGTAGAGAGGTGGCTGGAAAAGCTTAGGGGACAGAGGATGCTATAGTGTGCACCTTTGGCCATCACTGCATTATTGTGTATGCTGACAAAGGGCAATTATACCCACAAAACGCCAAGAGACCCGGGGTCTTAAAGGAATAAATAGCAGCCCCTTAAAACAGCTTTAGATTTGTCCCACATAGTCTTTCCTTTTCTGTTTCGCTGTCATTTATGCCTCATTTTTTGGGGTGATCCGTAGAAATAGGATTAAATTTAATCCTGCTACTTTTTCTAGATTGAATTTTCCTTCTAATGAAGGGTTTAAATGTGTTAGCTCGCGTCCAGTCCTGCTGCACTCTAGTGAAGACAGTGAAGCTGAACAGTGGAGCAACTGGCCCTATTGCAATTGAAATAGCATCTTCTTTGTATTCTTCCTAAAAATGTGACAGAAAGACACCATTGATGAGACTTGATTAACCAAGTAACAAGGTTATTTTTAATTAGAGCCATGAGTCCTTTCCTATGTCTTAATAAGAAAGGAGTTTGAAAATCTATATTCACACTTAAATAACTAAATACAGTGCCTGAGATGCTTAAAATATATTCTATAGATTTGCACGGCTAACCTATTTGATCCTTTTTTTTGTTTGTTTGGGTTTTTTTATTTCTTTAGCTATTTGCTTTGATTTTAGAAGATTGCAACCTGTATTTTTAAAAGTGTAAAAAGACTCAAAAAAGTTTTGTGCTGAATTCTGACTACAACTGATAACAAACCCATTCTGCATGTCTACTGTCTCCTACTTTTTTGGGGACTCAGGAAATGTTTTGAAGACATTCTGCGTGAAAAGGTGCCCTAGTAACTACTTTATGATTTTAAAGTAATGAAAGTTACTTAATAAAAGTTTCTTACTTACTCTTCTTCAGAATTTATTTAAAGCTTCTTCTTTTATGATGTCAGGTGCTGATTCAGGCTGAAATACAGTGATTGGAGACCTCTAAAATCCTCATTTCTTATTACATGTAGTGTAGCAGGTGAAGCAGTGAAGTGGACATGATTTCCTTTCTAGCTCTAATAGCTGACATTCAGGGACTAAAGAGCCTTGACAAGGAAAGAAATATCCTGATATCCTGAAAATTACCTATAAGTAACCAAAGAATAAAGAAAAAATAGTCAAACGTAAAATGAAAAACTGTCTGTATAAGAAAAACAACTCCTTTACTGTATATAGCAAAATGATACGGAACCAGTAGACCTATGAAATCTATAAATTTATATCTTAGAAACCCTGACACTTGAGATAAATGTATTGAATGAATGACTTACTGAAGTACATTAAAAGCAATTATGGTCCAGATGTTTCTCTCACTGTAGGCTGTAGCAATGTTGTTATAATTATGTGATAACAGGCAAAGTAAAAGAAATTTAAGAGAGATTGGGCAAGCTTTGTCTCACATTTTTTTTTCAGCTCACCCTTTAGCTTATATGTGCAAACTTGACTCACAAACTAAAGCTTACGCAGAACAGCTTTGATGAAACTCTGACATATTTTGTCAGGAGCAATCCTTTTTGCACCCCAAATGTTCTAGTTCGTTTGTAACCATTCCATGCAGCTAAAAGGAATATGATGGAACATATTCCAGAAAGAAAAAAAGGATGGGGGCGCCCCCACCCTCACCCCCCCATCAATGCAGGAGGAATTTTCTGTCTGGAGTAAATTAAGGAATGACCTGTTTTAGGGTAAGTTTGCCCAAGTCTGACAATTCAAATCAGCTGTTGGAGAAGTTCCTCTTGTGGCCATCTTTACACAGATGCAAAATGATTTGTCAGCAAATAGCATCTTACTCCCAAGTTATCAGATCTTTCTCAAGCTTCATACAGACACGTGCATCTGTTAAAACTCCTGGTTTTGTGCGTGTCCTGTGTGTGCTCTTCTGGTCACAGGGAAACAGCTTAGTCCTGAGGATGGCAGAGTGAGAAATGGCCGTGGTGCTTATCCCGGCCAATGATTGATGCAAGGCCTGTGTCGTGCTTGCAGCAGCCAAATTTGCTTTGATTAATGCAAATGCCAGTGTCCGATAGCCTTTTGTATGTGGCAACCTAAACCCCTAAAACCTCTCCTCTCCTCTCCTCCCCTCCCCTCCCCTCCCCTCCCCTCTCCTCTCCTCCCCTCCCCTCCCCTCCCCTCCCCTCCCCTCCCCTCCCCTCCCTTCCCCTCTCTCCTCTCCTCTCCTCTCCTCCCCTCCCCTCCCCTCCCCTCCCCTCCCCTCTCCTCTCCTCCCCTCCCCTCCCCTCCCCTCTCCTCCCCTCCCCTCCCCTCCCCTCTCCTCTCCTCTCCTCTCCTCTCCTCTCCATTTTCAAAGCAGAAACTTACAGAAACTGCAATAGTACAGACATATTAGGCTGTTTTAAAATACGTCCAAATATGTTTATCAGTGACTCTTTGCATTACCCAACTTAAATATAAATCTACTGGGAATGCTGACATAAATGAATGCTTCAGAATAACAGTCAGTGAAACAATTTACTATTATTGCTCTCAGGAGGAGAATTGAACAAATTAACGATGGTACTTTTAACTAGTGCAGTTATAAGTAAATGGGCTTAGGCAAGTAGAACTAAAAAGCCAGATTGCAGGCAGTGAGTTACCATTGCAAGATTTGTGCTAGCTTGTAAGAAATACAGTTAGCTAATGTGAGGTGAACAACAAGAGAAAGAAGTAGCAAGAGAAGAAAAAATGAAAAGGCAAAAGAAAATTTATCCTCTGAAACAGTGGGTAGACAGGACAGGTAATATATTTCCTGCAGAAAAAAAGCCCCATCCTAGGAAAATTTTGTTTTGATTCTTTTTAAGGTGGAGAAATCATCATCCAAAAGACTAAATTAGACTTTTTTGTTTAAGCCTTATTGACAGTTTTTGGCTGAACAGAGCATATTTCTATAGAGTGGAAAACTTTTTCCACTTAGGAAAATCTTAGGATTTTCCTCCTGAGAAACACAGAACACACGCCATTGACAGTCAGTTAATTGTGTTTACACATGGTCTGCTAGTCTTCATTTCAAATACTGTTCATTATAGTCAGCTATCAGACCTCTGAGATCCTCGTTCCCCGTGAATGCAGTTTTGTGCATAAGACATAGAACAAAAATGTTGTGACTAACTAAATAAAAAAAGGAGTAATCTACTTCGAATTTAAGAATTTAAAAGAATAAAATAGAATAAATGGAAATTGCAGGCTATTTGTGTGTTGTGAAAGAAGTTCCCACGGCACTGAACATCAATTGATTCTGCATTCTTCTCAGCTGGATAAATTGTCCTCTTCTTAACGATGCAACTGGAACAGAGTCAACAGAACTGCCCAAAGAAGGAAAAGGGATTTGGCCCCATTCAAAATTTCATTCCACTTTAGTGGAATAGACTACACCTGGACACGATATTAGTATTTTTAACAAATATTGACCATACAGCCATGTTGCCTATTCAGATTTAGTTTGATCCTTTAATATTGTGAGGCTAAATATTGTCTTTTTGTGTTTGAAATCTTCGTGCAATGACACAATAAAATCCTAGCATAGAAATGGTTTTAATAAATGACTCGTTTGCGGGAAATGCAGTACTATGACACAGTAACATCACTTAAACCAGAAGCTTTATAATAAAGCCAAACACGGAATCACGGAATCACAGAATTGTTGGAGTTGGAAGGGACCTTCTAGAGATCATCTAGTCCAGCTCCCCTGCCAAAGCAGGATTGCCTAGAGCAATTACTCAGGACTGCATCCAGGTGGGTCTGGAAAATCTCCAGGGAAGGGGACTCCACGACCTCCCTGGGCAGCCTGTTCCAGGGCTCTGTCACCCTCACCTTGAAGAAGTTCTTCCTCATATTTGAATGCAACTTCCTATGTTCCAGATTGTGCCCATTGCCCCTCGTCCAATGATACCAACCCCTCCAGCTCAAGGATTAATATACAAATTAAATCAAGTAGTATCTAACTGTCCTGCCTGAATTAGGCCTGTGCTTGTTTTATGACACTTCATTATTATATTTATTTATTTGCATTGTGATGGCTTGTAGGAAACTGGGTAGATAACTGGTGGATACTATATGAACAGGAACAAGAAGGAAGTCCCTGACCTGAAAGGTTGTTAAGTAGAGACAACACAAGGTACAGAAATGGAAGTGCAAGGAAATATTGAGGCAATTCTGCTTGGAATGGTAGGCTGTAATCATAGCCCAGTGGCTGCCTAAGTATTGTTGAGTTGTTTTGGTTTTTCTTTTTAATTTGTTTTTGAAGGGCATCACAACAAAGTAATCCAGAAGAAGAGGTAGCACTGCAAGGGAGGGACAGCTGAGCACTAGTCATGAAGCAGCTTCTTTTGAAGTCAAGTGTGTGGCAGGGGGAATAGCAGAGGGGAGTAGAGCATCCCATAATAATTGGGGGCCTGGAAATACCTTTACGAAGGGTTTTGAAAACAAAGTTGGGGAGGACTGGGTAAGCTATACTGGAGTTTATAAGGCAGTAACAGGTTATAACTGTGGAGGGAGAGGATATTCTTTCTTTCATCAGTTCTTTTGGGTTGTACGGAAGGGAGGAGATTGCTTTATAAGGAAAAAATAAAACCAGTATCTGCAGAACGGGCGACTTTGTGCTTGTGTCTGTTGGCAGAAACCACAGCTCCAAAGAAAGGAAACTTGTTATAAAAGTATTTCCTGAGTTGGGGTGCCTTTGTCAGCAGTGATAATGATAGAGGACGTAGGAAGACAAAATTTACGTGAAGGCTTTTAATTAAAACCAAATGCCTATTTGTAATTATTTCCTGATCTTCGTGGCAACCTGTAATTTTCTTTTTTCATCAGTGAAGTAAAGGAAAAGATGGATTTTGCTTACTGATTTGACTAAATAATTTGCCCCTTTACTCTGATTTACCAGTGTTGTTTTACTGATAGAAAATATGCACTTTGTAATTTGAATGGTAGGTGGTAGGTTTCAGCCTTAGACTGGTTTTATACAAAGGAAGAGGCTGGGTGTTCATTTTGGCAACGTTTCTCATTTCGCTCAGTTTACGTTTGATTTTATCTGTAACCTGTCTCTTTCCACTCTACATCTTTTCAGAGATATAAACAAGATGACAGATTTTGTAAAGCACTTTTAGTGCCTTTTCCTCCCCGTTGACACTGAGTACTGTGCAGGGCTGAGCCCCAGGAAGGAGAGTGCCACCCTGTAGTCAGCTGAAGTAGCAAGTAGAATTTTGATAGGATTAAAGAAGTTTTTTGGGCTGAGCCCAACTGTTTTTGTGAGAAAGGGCGCTCTGCTCCAGTGCCTTCCAACTTGGAATCCGTCGTAGCTCAGGGGAAAGCATGCTATTTGCTGAAACAGCAACATATGCCAAGGCACAAATATATGCCATATTTTTTCTGCTATTTCCGAAAAGATCTCCCATTTAGATATTAACCAGATCAAGTGCTGCTAAAACAATGAATTGTGTGTGACATGGTCACTGTCTTGGGTGATAGGGCTGTGATCAAAATATTTTGAAACACTGCAATGGGAAAAGAGAGGAAAAAAAATCTGTAGTACAAAATGTCATTTTTACTCAATGCCCTCCCCCTGCCCCATGAAGTCCCCAAACCAGCTCTTCCCCAGCAATATGAAGTTTTAAAGAAATGAGCAGATGTAAGGACTTGACGTCACCTCAGCTGAGTAAAATGAAATAGAAGGTCTGTCTTTATGTAATGAAATCAAGGCAGACAGCAATAGGAAGCAAATTATTGAATAATAACGTCACAGTTTGTGCTGGGGAGCGTTCATGCTTTGTGCAGAAGCTTCTATCCTTCCCGTGGCAGTATAAAGTATCTCTTTACACCCTGGTGTCCAGGGAGTTTCTCATTATGTGTTAGAAAAAAATGTTAAACATAAATTAGTAGATGCAATTTACTGAGTTTAATTTTCCACTCTATGTAATAAGGGTGAATGCATGGTAGAAATCTTCTCTTTGAATTCAGAGAGGATATGAACATAAATAGCCATTATTTTTAATTATTTAGTGATAGGACAATTTATCACAGTCCTGAGAAAGAGGACATCAAGGCACATTTTGACTCAAATATTCTCTGAAGAAAACGTTTGCACCAACACAGTGCTCTGCTCCAGACGTTTTCATGGCACAGCCATTTCCAGTGTTGGTTTCCAGCAAACTCACGACGTGCTGCTGGGGATATGGCTTTTATCTGCAGTTCCTCAAACATCTGCGCAAGGTTTTGAGGGGTTATGATGTACCTATCAGGAACTGCAGATCAGCCATAAAGGGTATTTGGGATCACAACTCCATTTCTCAGCATTCCCTTCAGCAACTATGTTATATTTAGCCATAACCTAACCCTGAGTATGTATTTAGACACCTGTTTATACCCATATATATTTATATCTGTATATGTATAGAATCATAGAATCATAGAATCATCCAGGTTGGAAGAGACCCTTGGGATCATCGAGTCCAACCATCTACCCTACACTACAAAGTTCTTCCCTATATCATATCCCCCAACACCACATCTAAACGTCTCTTAAACACATCCAGGGATGGTGACTCAACCCCCTCCCTGGGCAGCCTGTTCCAATGCCCGACCACTCTTTCTGTGAAAAATTCTTTCCTAATGTTCAGTCTAAACCTACCCTGCTGGAGCTTGAAGCCATTCCCTCTTGTTCTGTCGTTAATTACCTGTGCAAAGAGACCAGCACCAACCTCTCTACAGTGTCCTTTCAAGTAGTTGTAGAGAGTGATGAGGTCTCCCCTCAGCCTCCTCTTCCTCATACTAAACAGTCCCAGCTCCTTCAACCGCTCTTCATAAGATTTATTCTCCAGGCCCTTCACCAGCTTCGTTGCCCTCCTCTGCACTCGCTCCAGCACCTCGATATCTCTCTTGTATTGAGGTGCCCAAAACTGGACACAATACTCGAGGTGTGGCCTCACCAGTGCTGAGTACAGGGGGACAATCACCTCCCTACTTCTGCTGGCCACGCTATTTCTAATACAAGCCAGGATGCTGTTGGCTTTCTTGGCCACCTGGGCACACTGCCGGCTCATATTCAGCCACTTGTCAATTAGAACCCCCAGGTCTCTTTCTTCCAGGCAGCTTTCCAACCACACTTCCCCAAGCCTGTAGCAATGCACGGGGTTGTTGTGGCCCAAGTGCAGAACCTGGCACTTGCCCTTGTTGAAACTCATGCCATTGATTTTGGCCCAATGATCCAATCTATCTAGGTCTCTCTGTAGAGCTTCCCTATCCTCCTGGGAATCAACACTCCTGCTTAGCTTGGTGTCATCTGCGAACTTGCTGATGATACACCCTATGTCCTTGTCAATATCATCAATAAAGACATTAAACAGAAATGGCCCTAACACTGAGCCCTGAGGCACACCACTTGTGACCTGCCGCCAGCTGGATTTAAATCCATTGAGCACCACTCTTTGGGACCTTCCAGTCAGCCATTGCTTGACCCAGCGGATCGTATGCTCATCCAGGCCGTGTGAAGCCAGTTTTTCCACAAGAATTGAATGGGGGACAGTATTGAATGCTTTTCGAAAGTCCAGGTATACAATATCAACAGCCTTTCCCTCGTCCAATAATCTGGTTATCTTGTCATAGAAGGAGATCGGGTTCGTCTGGCAGGACCTGCCTTCTATAAACCCATGCTGACTAAGCCTGATCCCCTGGTTGCCCATTATGTGGGTTTTGATGGCAGTCAATGCTCGATGCAATGATGCACATTATCCGTGCATGTAGATACATATACATACATGTATATGTATCTACATGCACAGATAAGGAGAGTAGAGACATCTAAATTACAGTTCTTCTCACTCTAACCTCATTGTATAGCTAACAGAGAAAAATAAGCACCTCAGAAGGTGATTTAATGCACTTAAACCTGATTCACCCTTTGAAAGTACATCTCCACTGACTAGAAAGACCTTAACGTGCATAAAGTTACCTACCTAGAGTATGAATCTCTCCTGACTCCCATCTTCCTTTTACACTTTTCTTTAGATTTAAAAAAAAAATATAATTTTTCCATTTCTCAAAACCTCTTCAATTTCAAAAAAAACCCAACCCATCTCAAATGAAATCAAAACTAGAAACAAAAAATTGAAGAAGAAAAAAAAAATCAGATAAAACAACCTTCCAAATTACCACAGCTTGGACAAACTGAAATGTTTTGTTCGATGTTCAGTTACAAATAAAAACATTAAAACCTGTGGTGTTGAGGGATGTGGTTTAGTGGTGGACTTGGCAGTGCTGGGTTAACGGTTGGACCCGATGATCTCAGGGGCCTTTTCCAACCTAAATGATTCTATGATTCTATAATTTACATACGTTTGGAAAAGAAATGTTTTCAAAATAAATTAAAACTCTGAGCAAAACATTTAGGTTTCCTTGAAACATTTTTCTCAAAGTATATTTGGCCTTCTAAACCTGACCTTTTCTTGTGGTAAGCTTCACTTTGTATCACCTTCTGCAAGAATTTTTTTTTTTTTTTAATAAAATAATTTCTGACGATAGTCTACTTCTATTCATTTATTTTACTTTGCTGCAGTGTGGTATTTCCACTCTCTGCTTTCATTGTAATGCTTATGAAATTATCAATTCTGCAAAGGTTTATATGTAACCATCTATTACGAGACAGTTTCCCACAACGCGGCGTAGAGCCGCAGCCTCCAATTGTTTATGTGGAAATGCTTACTTTCTTTAAGAGTTTAATACTTCTGCAAAGGCCACTGGGAGTCATTCCAGCCTGACTTTATGAAGATGCTTATATCCCAGGCGTTACCCTCAGGACAGTATATCAGTGTGCGGCGAGGTGCTGGGGTGGGAAGGCAAGAGCCTCCGTAGCAGCGGTTGTTGCAGATCTGACAAAAGGTGGTTAATGCTGGTTATTTCTCTGCACTCCCGGGGGCTGAGAGTGGGAAAGCCACGGTGGAGGGAATCCTGGGCTGTGGGAGCCGAGGAGGAAAGCAAACTGTAATGTGCGTGTGCTGGTACGAGGGTGAGGTGGAAGTATGGAGGTAGGATGTGCGTTTCTGGGTTTGCTGGGAGGAACTGGGGAAAGAAAGAGTGGAGTCGTGGCTGCTTGTGTGCTCTCACCAAGCTGGCACGGAATAGGCACCTACGGCCCCAGGTTGTATCCGGGGCTACTTTTGCCACCTCTGGTGAGTATATATGCAGATAAAGCTAGAGATTTAGGAAATACAAATTTAAGAAATATTGAAAACCTTTGACATTTCAAATAAGAACAAAATATGACGTTATTTTAATCAAAGCTATGAAGTGGCCTCATGAATCGCACGTTGAATTTGAAAAGGTACCTTTTAATTTGCATCAATTCCAGGTACAAAGCAATTGTAAATCCCATGGACATCCAGACCTCCAGTGCAGTGCTATGGACCTGCATCAAAGCCGTTGCCATCTGGGTAATCTCCATGCTCCTAGCAGTTCCTGAAGCAGTCTTCTCCGAACTGGCCCACATCAATGACACGGACAACGCCACTTTCACAGCATGCATACCATACCCCATGACGGACGACATGCACCCAAAGATCCATTCTGTGCTGATTTTCCTGGTGTATTTTCTTATCCCCCTTGCCATTATTAGTATCTACTACTATCATATTGCAAAGAGTTTAATAAAAAGTGCTCACAACATCCCTGGAGAATACAGTGAGCATTCCAAAAGACAGGTAAGCAATTTGCTTTTTACACATCCCGATGAAAGATTTGTGTGCTGTATACACTTATAAATTAAAGTACAGGAACTACAACATCCAAATTGTTGGATTTTGTAGAGGATTAGTTCAGTTTCCACATGCGTGAACTAAACTGAAGATTATCTGAAAAATCTCCTTGTTTTCACAATTACTCAGTATTAAGCCCGGTATATAAATGAATATGAGCGAGGAAAAATATAAATTCAATGCCATCTATGCATATTCCTAACAAGAAATGGGATTGGTGTATGTGTTTGTATGCGTTGTTACTGCAACCATAACTTGCGTTCTTCCTGGGGAATAATGTTTTTGTAGTTAATGGTAGTGGCTTCACCTCTCTCTATAGGCAGCCATTTCGGGAATAAATCTTACACGAACTTTTCAAGAATTCTCCCTGTTTTACTCGTGCTTGGAAATAAAAAACCTGACATAGGGAGGGAAAATTTTTCTTAGGGGATCTAAGGTTCTTCTCAGACTGATGAGTGCTGAAAACATGAACACAGAGCATGAACTGATTCATTTTTGGCTTTCTCAGTAGATCTTTATGGGATACAATCCTGAACTTGCACTTTTCTAATACCCTTTCTATTGTAGTTGCTATTAAACTTTTGGTCTAGGTTCTGTGTAACTTTGAGACAAAGCATTTTAAATGCTGGAGAAAGCCAGCTTCCCCGTAAGGCATAGGAAGCAGTAAAATAGCAACAGGCTGTTCATTAGCAGGAACATTTATATACACAAACAATAGCATTTGCAGACAAAGTGCCTCAGCTACTTTACAAAAGTGTTAGTATTGATAGAGAAAAATAATTATGCCCATTAAAACATTTTGGAAGGGTTTTCTCTGCCAATATTTTGTAAAATACCCTTATGCTAACTGAAATCTCCTTGCATATGTAGCATGTACATATTCTTTTAAAAAGAAAGACCACATTCCCTCATGTCCTTTTTGCTCGGCACTTCATTTCTGCTCTGGCCTGTTTCTTCTCAAAAATGCATACATATTAGTACTTCATGTATTATTTTATTTTCCTGTGAAACATAGAGAGCCTTTGGCTGAACCCTCAGGATGGAAACAATATTTAATTTATATCACATTTCTGGACCCACATGTATTTTCAAAGTAAGAACATATTTTTTCATTCTATTTAGGTTTTTTTTTTTCTTTTTGTCAATCTACGAGGCTCTGAAGAATAGAAAATTCCGGTGTACTTACATAACTCCCAGCAAGAGGAATTAAATTCAGACTATCACTATCAACTCACATTTCTTTAGGCCATAGCACAAAAGTGTAATATTCACCCTATACCTCTGTACCTTTTTGTCTGCCTTTGCAATCTCTCTGAGTGCAAATCCTACCAAATTGGAATGGTAGAGTTTTCCCATCTTTTGTGAATTCTCCACTGGTTTTGGTTTAGATGGAGCCAAGAAAACTACTTACCAATTTATTTCACAGATTTTGAAACCGTGTTAGAATAAATCCACCTGACTTTTTCAGGTTAAAATTGATAGAAAATTGAGCAAATCCAGAAAACTTTCCTACCTCTGCAAAACTTTTGTCCTTGACATACATAATAAATCTTTTGGGAGGAGAATGTAGAAAGTCTCTGCCTCCCTTTTGGTGCCTTCTATCTGGCCAGTTTCTCTCCCTCTCTCAGTCTGGACTCAATGTGTCAGCTCATCTCCTGTCAACTTTTCAGCCTCTCTCAGTATCTACATTGTGATCCGATTATACTTTAGCACTGCAATTAAGGTACATTTCATTCACGTCATCGTTGAAGATTAACTGAACTTTTCACATTACCCTGGGAGTAAGGCGCTTCAGACTCTGCAATGCAGATTTGGTGATTTGTCTAGGAGAGAGGTGCAAACTGAGGCATTTCAGGGAAAATATTGGGATGTAAGTACCATTGTATATCACCCTAGAAATGCCTCTACATTTCACTCAGAACGTCTCTACGTTTCAAAGCCAATGGTTTCTAAATGGCTTTCTAACTAAAGCTAACTTTCAAGCCAAGGACTGAGATGTCATCAGAAAAGGTTGTGTTTCATGGCATCCTTTGGTGCGTGCTTTCAGGCTAAACGCCAGTGTTTAGTTGGGTCATGAATCACTCTTGCTGCGTATATCATATAGAAAGAGCAACCTTCTGTGACTGCAAACAGATAGGATCTTTCACTGAAAGTAAACGGAAAGTGGGAAAGGAAAGTAAATGAGATAGAAAATGTAATTCAGCCCCTGAAGGAAGCATTTTTACTGGCCTTACTTATGATTGTTGTTAAAGATAATATAAAGCAAAGTGCTACGTGTTTTAATTAAGTCTGTTGTGGAGTAGTTGTGTTTGTTGTTGTTCATTTGGGTTCTCTTCATCTTTTTAGATGGAAACTCGGAAACGTCTGGCAAAAATTGTTCTAGTTTTCGTTGGCTTCTTTGCTGTCTGCTGGTTTCCTAACCATGTGCTATACATGTACCGATCTTTTAATTACAATGAGATTGACCCATCGACGGGACACATGGTCGTCACCTTAGTGGCCCGAGTGCTAAGCTTCTGTAACTCTTGTGTCAACCCCTTCGCACTGTATTTTCTCAGTGAGAGTTTTAGAAGACATTTCAACAACCAGCTTCGCTGCAGGAGGAAAGCTCGGCAAGAGAGATCTGCCAGCTACTTGCGCAACTCTTCTGCCATTCAGATGAGTTCCCTGAAAAGCAATACCAGGAACACAGTGACTAGCATGACACAACTGAATGGGCACAACTTGAAACAAGAAATGTCGTTATGATTTAATAGGTGTGATTTTTGACTGCGGAACAAATTTGAACTTTTTCTTTGCAGTTTGTAACTCGCTTTTGGCTCTCATATGCTTAGACCATCTAAGTCCTCAGAACAGAGGATCTGTTAGAGTCTGGCCAATCTGAGGTTATTTCACACCTAGTCTCACTTTTACATAGAATTGAAGAGTATGTTTTATTAAGAAAACAAATCTGTCTTTGTATTGTACTTTAAAGGAGATGCTAATGTACATTTAAAATATAAGAAAGAAAAACAATGGTGACTATTAGTGTGGCTGATCGAATGTTGCTTTAAAAAGTATAGATTTTTAGATATGAAAATTATGTATTTTTAACTGAATATTGATCCAGGCTTATGTCTTAGTTTAATAGCTTTTGCATGATTTTAGCTGTGCTGTGTGTACAAGCAGTGTTCATTAAGAATGGTAGGCATTTTTTGAATCACTTACGGAGCCATTGCAATGCATAGATTTTAGTTTCAGATAAAAAAATATTCCAGTATCGAGTGCCAGCTCTTTACCTCATTTAAATCCACCTTGTTTTTTCTCTTTGGCAGAGGTACAGATGAGAATTTACTTTTTGGGGGTTCTGTTTGCTGTTGAGTCCAGCAGTTTATCTGCTAAAATGGCATTCTTTTCATGATTAACATCTTGAAAGAAAAATGTTGTGTGCAATGTGCAGGTTTTCTAGAACTTAGTGTCTGGAAGCTCAAGCTCATTTCTCTGATTTATTAAGCTTATGACATTGTTTACATGCTTTATATTTGCTACTACTAACTGATATGGCTGGAGCACCTCTCCTTTGAAGACAGGCTGAAAGAGCTGGGGCTGTTCAGCCTGGAGAAGAGAAGGCTCCAGGGAGACCTTATAGCCCCTTCCAGTACCAAGAGGGGGCTACAGGAGAGATGGGGAGGGACTCTTGATCAGGGAGTGGAGCGATAGGACGAGGGGTAATGGTTTTAAACCAAAGGAGGAGATATTTAAGTCAGACATTAGGAAGAAATTCTTTCCTGTGAGGGTGGTGAGACACAGGAACAGGTTGTTCAGAGAAGCTGTGGATGCCCCATCCCTGGAGGTGTTCAAGACCAGGCTGGATGGGGCTTTGAGCAACTTTGTCTAGTGGGAGGTGTCCCTGCCCATGGCAGGGGGGTAGAACTCAATAATCTTTCCAGCTCTAACCATTCTATGATTCTATGATTCCATGATACCAGTACACAGCTAAGAAGGACGCTAAGTGTAATAAGATGGCTGAACATTCAAAGAGGTCAAGTCCTAAGGGGCTTTTTCAGAGAGGGTCTGTGGCAAGGCTTCTTACAGCTCTGAGCAGCCTCTGAGTGCAGAACCCAGATTACTACCAGACAAAAACCAAACTGAGAGATGCCCTGTGGGAACATACTTAACATATTCTGATCACTGGTGATCATCCAGCCCATGGGACCAGACAAGCTCTAGTATGAAATAAACCCCAAGTGATGACACCTGGGTAGCTGGCATTGGTGGCTCAGTACCAGCTGTTTTGGTGTCTAGATCTACTATTCCTCTTGCATGTACTGTTTACCAGTCTATACAAAGCCCAAGTACTATTGAAAATCTCATCTTTAAAAGGCACTTTTTCTTTTTCTTTTCCTGAAGGCCCTTGTGCATAAGCAGTCAGTGCACTTCTGAAAATCCTAGCTGGGCTGCCTAAAAGAAGGATTTTCAAATTTTTTTTTTTTTTTTTTGAGACATTTCAGTGCCGTGGCCAGTGCACAGGTCTTTGTTGGTATTCCCAGGAGAAAATTCTGAGCATACGTGGTCAGTGCAGAACTGAGATTAAAACAGTAGGTAATGGTGAGTGAGGTTGTAGTTACCAATTTCCATCCTATCCAGAATAAATTCGCTACGAGGGCTTACTGCTGTCTCTTTTAATTCACACTCTTCTGCTGGGGATACCATATACAAGGCTTGCAAAGCTGCCCTTCAGACCACAAGAAAGAAAGAATGTAGTTCAGCTTTGTGATGCCTCATTTTATTTTTTTTTTGACTCTTTTGTTTTTTAAAATCAGTTCACGTGTCAACACATGTAGTCAAATAGACACAATGACTGAAGCTTGTTGCTGCAAAAACTCATATACAAGTTTCTAATCTGTTCCAGGGGTGCATCAGCTTTTGCTGAAAGAGCTGATGGGATTGGAGCTGATTTCCCCTTTATACATCTGGATGCTGTCAGACTAACCGTTCCCCAAGCCAGGTGAGAGGTTAGCTGGGGCAGGGTCTGTTCTGGGTCTGAGGTCCAGAGAGGAGATGCTCACAAGGTCCTTCTCAGGAGAAAGGGCAGTAGTGGCAGACAATGGCACCTTGTGGAAAGTAGTTTTTTATGGCCAGTTCATGAGCCAAATGTAATTTTAAGTAGCTCTTTCTTGCAAATTGAGTGGAACCGCTCCAGCACAGATCTGTCTCTGTCAAAACACTGTCGCCTGTACTTCTGCAGTGACTTCTCTAAGGTGAACAGTAGAAAGTATGCTAGAAATTTAGATTGGATTTCAGAATTAATTTCTAGTCTTAAAATTTCAAAAGCTGAAGTGCTAATACAATGTAGTAGCTTATAGTTCCTTTTGTCCTTATTAATGCATTTGCTGTTAATTTAGTTCTATTTTTAACTCTGTGTAGCCAGCTGAAGTTCAAAATTTCTTTCCCAATTCCCGTAACTTCAAGGCCAGCTATCCTCCTACCCCAATTTTTAAAGCAACAAGAAGGTACATCGATATAAGCTGTACATGATTTTAGCTAATTACCTGGAAAAAAAATCCCCAGTTGTTAGCACTCAACAGAGAAAGTCACAGATAGAATGTCTGAACGTCAACCAGCGTGGTCCAGCTGGTGAGACCAATAGTAAGTAATGTAAAGTTGTGTGCAGCATTCAAATGACAAAATTTATGAAGTTCAGTGTGGACTAGCTCCATACTGCCTGCCCTAGCTGACTGCAGTAGCCCTGTGGTTCCTTGGGAGACTTTACAGGACGGAGCAGATTGACATGATCTTGTAAATCTATCTGTAACGGTTTAGGAGGTTGTCAACTGCCTGACGCTGCCTCATCCTCCTTTTTCTAAATTTCACCTCTTCTTTTCCCTCTCCGTGCCTTAATTCCATGTCAGCCCACATGTTCTCAGAACTCCTCTTTAGTTTTATGCCACTAATTCTTCCTGGATGCCAGCCAGAGTTTTAGATTCCTCTGCTCTGAATCACAGAATCACAGAATCTTCTAGGTTGGAAGGGACCTTCAAGATCATCTTGTCCAACCAACAACCTAACTGACAAAAATAAACACCCACAAAACAACAAAATGCAACACCATCACTAAACCATGTCTCCCAGCAGCACGTCAACCTGTCTTTTGAACACTTCCAGGGATGATGCCTCAACCACCTCCCTGGGCAGCCCATTCCAATGTCTGATAACCCTTTCAGTGAAAAATTTTTTCCTAATATCCAGCCTGAACCTCCCCTGGCGCAACTTGAGGCCGTTTCCTCTAGTCCTGTTGCCCGTGACTTGGGAGAAGAGACCGACCCCCACCTCTCTACAGCCTCCTTTCAGGTAGTTGTAGAGAGCAATAAGGTCTCCCCTCAGCCTCCTTTAAAAGGACTCTGATCAGTCTTGAATCATTTTTATCCCCGGGTATTTTACATCCACAAAACACAAAAGCTTAAAGCCCTTCTTTCGCAGTTCTCAGTGGAGATCATTGGCTATGATCAAGTTGCCCTTTTATTTCTGCATTTTTTTTTCTGGTTCCTTGCTTCTCATTTTGTTTGGCAATCTCTCTACACAGCATAACATTTTATGGGCCTTCTAAATCCATTGTGGTTTTTATTTCCTGAAGGCATTTGTCTGATGTGGACATTACCAGATGATACAGGTACCCTGCCGGAAAAATAATAATCTGATTTATAGTAGATTTGATGCTTGTGTTTGATTTACACTCTTCTCTCAGTGTCTTAAATTGCTGTGTGTGGTATGGACAGCATGAGTTTGCCTTCTGGCAGAAATGCAAGCTACAGCCTGTTCTTTTTCGTTGTGCAGGGAAGGTATTCCCAGTTAGACTATAACTCCTTCTTGTCAGAGAGGTTCATTTTGGTTCATTATTTCCCAGGCCTAGTACTCAAAGCCTGTTTTGCGTAAGTAACCTAAATTGTGTGTACCTCCTCTCAAATTCTGTGTGTGGGAATTCATTAATCTGTCTGGAGCTTTACATCGCTAACCCCACATGCACATTTTGGAAGTGTCTGTTACTGTGCTTTTGTACACATTGTATACAGGTACAGCTGTATGTACGAGGCTATTTCTAAACAGCAGTGCTTGCTAACAATTAAAAAAATGACTGTAGAATGCATTACATGAAGTATTTTCTTTGAACTCTGTAGTCAGAGAAACAAAGGAAATCTGTAAATGTGAGTATGTCAACTTTTCAGGTACTCCATTGAGATCTATGCCAAAACAATTATTAAAATGCCATTTGATTGTTTTTTTTTCTGTTGTGAAAAATTTGTTATTTCGGAAATATCAGTTCTTTTCTATCTTTCTCTCCTGAATTTTGAGTTGGTTTCTTTCAATAATATTTTTGCAACAATTGGGAAAACTACCATCCCTTCCAACAGTCTCTGAAAAATGAGAGAATAGAGGTAATTACTGCTTTCTCTGTGTATGACTTCTTTTTTTCTAGACTAGAACTAGCACGATTGATAGCATCTTGTCACCCCACCCTGCTTGTGACAGAAACATTACAACGCGGAATCCTGAAGTGTCAGTGTGGTTGAATTCTCAACAGACTTGAAGTACCTCATTTAGCATTGCAGTGTGAAGTGATAAATGTCTTCAACAAAGCCGCTTTGGTTACAATACAGAACAATGTCTTTACTTTTCACAACACGTCTGCCTCATGGATGTTTTTCTTAACTCAGTCAAAGCAGATTCACAGAAATATAAGCACAGGAAAAGTAAATTTGTGAGTAGGAGAGAAAAATGCTTTCTCATAATTTAAACAGATTCGTGTTAAGTTGAAGATTTGCAGTGCTGATTTCCAGTACCCATTTCATTCTTCACTTATTTCTAAAATAAGAATCTGTTGCACAATAGTCAGCCTTTCAATGAAATCACAACTCAACCTCACAAAATCACTGGATGCCTTTGAACATCCTCCTGTATGTTTGCAGCGCTTGTAACAGTCACAGGGCTCTACACAGGTGCTCGCTGTTACCTGCTCCTGGCTTCTTGCTTCTTTCTGGTACCACAATGAGTCTTCTCATTCTCCTGCCTGTGTAATGCTAGAGGGGCCCCATCCGCTGTGCCAGAAGGGGGTATGGGAGGAGGAAGAATGAGAACAAGGATAGACCAAAAAGATGTGGAATTTGGAATGTGGAATTTGGAAAACAAATCATATGAAGAGCGGTTGAAGGAGTTTAGTATGAGGAAGAGGAGGCTGAGGGGAGACCTCATCACTCTCTACAACTACTTGAAAGGACACTGTAGAGAGGTTGGTGCTGGTCTCTTCGCACAGGTAATTAACGACAGAACAAGAGGGAATGGCTTCAAGCTCCAGCAGGGTAGGTTTAGACTGAACATTAGGAAAGAATTTTTCACAGAAAGAGTGGTCAGGCATTGGAATAGGCTGCCCAGGGAGGTGGTTGAGTCACCATCCCTGGATGTGTTTAAGAGCCGTTTAGATGTGGTGTTGGGGGATATGATATAGGGAAGAACTTTGTAGTGTAGGGTAGATGGTTGGACTCGATGATCCCAAGGGTCTCTTCCAACCTGGATGATTCTATGATTCTATGATTCTATGTGTATTCAAATAGCATTTGCTGACTCAGAAAATTTCCAGCATGACTGCATTTTGGCAAACAGAGTCTGAAGACATAAAAGTTTTAATAGGGTAGGAGTCCCTTGGGACCTGGATGAGAGAGAAAGACATCTGAAAAGTGCATGCTGTAACTCAAGAGCTGTAGCTTCCCAAAGACGTTTTGTATTTCAAGCTATGGAAATATACAACGAAGGTAGAACCAAGTACAATTCACAAGTACATTCAGACCCTTCTGGGGTTGGTCCTGCTCCAGTGGAGGGAAGGGGGAAGTCTGACTGAAGAACTTGTCTCCGTGCTTTACGTTACAGCACATTTTGCAGCCACTAAACCAGTGGGTTGGCACCAAAAATATGTTGCTTAGCCAGATCTGCTTTTGATTTCTCATTTAATTTAGAAAATCGTTTAATTCAGTTTTGAAAAGTTGCCTTAACTTCTGATTGTTTCTGACTTATTTCTGACTCCCCAATACTACTGCTGTTTTAGTGACTAGCAACAATGTAAAAGAGTAGTGTTTGCTTTTAACAAACATCCACTAATGACTTTTATGACCAACGTCAACAAGAAACTGGCAATAAACTGAGATAAATATGTTCTTTTTTCTTTTAGAGACCATGAAGATTATTGGTGTAGAAGGTAAATTAAAGAAGTTTGAAATTTGTATTACAACATGATAGAGCTAACAAATTTCTATAGCGTTGATTTTGAACAGAGAAGGTATAGTACATGGCCATGCTTATCCAATCTGGTGAACTGTTTTTAATCTATCAGGAGAGAGATTTTATTGCTTCATTCTTAAAACAAGGGGAGTAATTTGTGAGTCAGAAGCTCTGTGTCATTTCTGTCTCAGCGCACTACAGATTCACTTTGCAGTGTGGGTTTGATTCAGAAAAGACACTTCTATCAAGTGAACACAAGAAGATATTAATGCTCTCTCTCTCCCAAGAGGGATGGTACCATGGCATAGGTAGTTTAAACCCTTCCCGATTCTGAGCTGCTCCATGAACCAGTCTATTACTGGTTCCCAGTGCCTACAGGCTGTGTTTCCCATGCATCTCCAGCAGCCTACCTTCAGCAGACCCACTATCCGCGTGGGTTGCAACTTTCCGCCTTAGCTCCCGTAAAACTGGAGGGTCCCATCTACACGGCATCTGAGACAAGGTATCCTTGTTGACATTAGCAATTTTGCAAGACCTTGCTCTATAGCAGACAGCCCTTCCAGCGTTTGTACCATGTAGTACTTACCTGCCTGTCACTTAAGGCCCTTCTCATTTCAGTCCTCTCAGCATCTTCTCATTTCAAGCCCAAGGCCAGTAGCAGCCAGCTTCTCACAGTATCTGGGGATAGGAAAGGGATAACAGGACAAGGATGAGAAGGTGTTTCTGATATATCCTATACACGCTTGTCCCCTTCCTATATGCATAACGGGAAATCAGCTCCACCACAGGTGAACATCTTTGGAAAGCCAGCTGTGCTTGATGTAGCTGACTGTGGTCCATCCGAACTACTGACAAAAATGTTATATATATTTTAGGCATAGAAGGTGAGTTCCTGAGAACCCCTTGTGCCTTCTCTCCATGCATTGCGACTGTCACTCCTCTCACTGCAAACCCCAGAGCAGATGGGCAAACCTACAAGCACATCCTAAGATTTGTCTCCTCTCTTTGATGCCTCTGGCCTGGACAGCTAGCCCTTGCCCGCGCGCCATGACTGTTGCTGTCAGAGCACCCCTATTCCCAGCAGCACGTACTCTCTCTCTCTCTCTCAGCCTTTTTGCAGTGCTCTGCACAGCTGTGCGCAGCCTCTTGCCCGGGCTGAGCTGGGGAGTTGTTATGGTTTGAGAGAACCCATAACAATCTATTGTCGTTAGACAATTATTCTATCACCCCATGACCCCTCCCCACCCGGAAAAGGGGAATTGGGGAACACAAAGAAACACAAGGGTTGAAATATAAATAGATTTAATAGACTAAGACGGAAGAATTAACAATAATACTAAAGAACCAGTATTAATCCCAATACTGATATAGGATATACAGGAATTATACTCAGCCAACTATATCAGTAGGAAGCTGTGCACTCCCAGCAGGGACAGCAAATGTCGGACACTGCCAGCGCAATGGCTTCAGGAGGAAGGGAAGGCCTCAGGGTTCCAGCACCAGGGCAAGGAGTTGTCTGGACTGCCACCATCAAGGGAGAGAGAGAGATACGCAGCAAACTTTTCTAATTTATATTGGATGTGACGTTCATGGTATGAAATAATCCTGTTGGCCAGTCTGGGCCAAATGCCCAGGCCTTGCTCCTCCTTGTCCCTGCACCTGGCAAGGCTTGAAAACACTAACCTTGAATCCCCCAGAGCCTGGCTGGCTATAAAGTAAATATTTTCACAAATTCAGACACTAGAGTCTTCTAAAAGTGCAATTTTCCCCAGCATTAGAAGAAAAATTAGTCCTGTGTCTCTCAACCCAGGACAGGAGTGCATTCCAGCCTTAAGTTATGCATAACATAGGACTAAATGTATTTCATGAGTTGTGAGGGTCTGGAGTTATACTTAGAGCTAAGGGTAGATGATCTCAAGACAATGAAATAAAATCAATATGAACTAAAAGCACTGCCAAAGTGCTAAGATGACAAAGCACCCTTACTTTCAAGCATGCCAATGCCTCAAGCTAAATGCTGCCCAAGCCCCCAGCAGTTTTGCAAGTCTGAGAGAAGAGTTACCTAATTTCTGTAATGGTGCAGCCATTTCAGAAGAGCACAGCCCATCTTTGAGCGGGCTTGTGAGTCTACAGCAGCTTCTCTGAGCCGATCCTGTAGTTGCAGAGAACGGAGCCGTCAGCAGCAGGAGAGGTATCCGTAGGAGAGAATGCCAGCAATGGCAAATATTACTGTGCACCAGCTCAGTTAAATGCTTCTCCCATGTCTAGACACTGTTTGGTTTCATTTCCTCTCTAGGCAAAGGCAGAAGTATTTGCCATGTTTCATCATTTTCATCACTTCCCTACAGATTCAGCGAAGAAAACCTGGGGACGGCAGCGGCGCTCCACTCAGTGAAGGAATGGCATTGTCCTAAACCACCTGTGAACCCCTAGGAATCTGTATGGTCTCCTGCGCCTCAGTTTAGCGTTATATTGTGGTTGCTCTCATAGCCTGGCTCAGCTCATGGACCTGAGCGATGGCAAAGAAGGAAAAGCTAAAATCACTGGTGTCTCTCACTTGTTTTTTGAGTGAGACATCATTGAGGTTGTTGTTACTTCTAGGACCACAAACTCTTCCACTCCCACTGGACTTCTCTTTATTCATTGCACAGGGCAGAAGCTAAAGATAGCAATGGTCACTGTATATCCAGCATTTCCTAATTTTGGAGGGCTTTGCTTTGCTGCTTAAATAATGACCTTTTACTATGATTTTCTTGAATGTTGTGTGTGATGTTCACAGAGGAAGAGTATTTTTTTGTAGGTTTAGCCTTTATTGAAAAAAAGTGGCTGGGTCACCCTGACAGCTTGTATCACAAGAAATCAGGCTGCACTTTCCAGTCTGCTGGCCAATACTAATGGCAGGCTCAGGAACACACTTCAATTAAACATCAAAGCTTCAAATCAGCCTATACCTGGACAGGATTTAGCAGCGCCTGACCAGAAAAACAACTAATCAAGATGTATTTCTGTATAACGTTATTAAAACCTAAGCGGATGCAAATTCACGGTTTGGCTCTTTTGCCCACAAATGCAATAGAGAACAGAGACAACGTGTGGAGGAGAGGAAATGGTCCTTTAACACGGTGTGTACAGGAGGGCCAGTGCTGATGATTGCACCTTGCGAGATTCCCAAATGGGCAAGTACATGCTTGGAAGTTGTTCAACTTCTCAACTCCTTTTCAAAGATGTAAAGATGTTTTATGATCACAGAATCACAGAATGATATGGGGTTGGAAGGGACCTCTGGAGATCATCTACTCCAACCCCCTGCCAAAACAGGTCTACCTAGAGCAGGTTGCACAGGAACATGTCCAGGCAGGTTTCGAATGTCTCTGGAGATGGAGACTCCACCTCCTCTCTGGGCATCCTCTTCCAGTGCTCTGCCACCCTCACAGTAAAGAAATTCCTCCTCATGTTTAGATGGAACTTCTTACGTTCAAGTTTGTGCCTGTTTCCTCTTGTCCTGTTTCTGGGCACCACTGAAAAAAGACTGGCCCCATCCTCCTGACACCCATCCTTTAAGTATTTATAAGCATTGATCAGATCCCCCCTCAGTCTTCTCTTCTGCAGACTAAAAAGCCCCAAGTCCCTCAGCTTTCCTCATCAGAGAGATGCTCCAGGCCCCTAATCATCTTTGTTGCCCTCTGCTGTACCCTCTCCAGCAGTTCCCTGTCCTTCTTGAACTGGGGAGCCCAGAACTGGACCCAGTTCTCCAGATGGGGCCTCACCAGGGCAGAGCAGAGGGGGAAGATGACCTCCCTTGACCTGCTGGTTACACTCTTCCTGATGCACCCCAGGATGCCATTGGCCTTCTTGGCCACAAGGGCACATTGCTGGCTCATGGTCATCCTGTTGTCCACCAGGACTCCCAGGTCTTTTTCCTCAGAGCTGCTCTCCAGGTGATGTCATTATGATGATTCTATAATGACAGTAGTAGCCTGAATTGGGTTAAAAAAAGAGCACATTGCTACCGAGTTTTCTACCTTTCAACAGTGTGTAATCAAGCATTGAAAGCTGCAGATCAGTGATTGCGTGGGAGGTTGTAGAGTCCCGTCTCCTCTTAGGAAGACCCGTTAACTTCCTGTGGCAGCGCCTGGATTGGGGGTGCAAGTGTGATGTGGGAAGTTACGCGGTGATGTACAGCATCAGTGTTCAGGGACATTTAGCTGCCAACAAGCAGAACTGTTGGCAATTCCCATGGCGTTGTCAGGTCTGCAATCAGACCGTGTAACTGGAGAAAATAGATACAATAAAAGCATTTTTAAGCCTCTTGTACGTAAGAAAATGAGAGGAAGTAAGAGGCGCTTTCGGTTACAAAAGAAAAAAAGGCTTTTTAGGTCTTAAGAAAACACTTAGTACACTAACTTGGTATCTCACTGCCATTTGGGTAGCCTGCAAAACCTGATCATCGCGCTGCTCATACAGAAAATTGTTTTTTAGAAAGTAGGTTGCTACCTTGCAGAAACCATTTTGAAAATGCAAAATGATCCCTGGGGAAGGTAACTTGATCCTAACAAGCTAGTTTTAGTCCACATCAAAACTATCTTGTTGGACGTGCTAATTGTGTAAGTAACCAATTACCATTCAATGATTAACATTTCCAGTTAGACATTAAAACATAAGCAATTGCAGCTATTTCTGACTTGAAATTTGACCAAAAGTTATTTAGAGCATGAGTCAAGAACGGCCATTTCTGCAGACCAGCTGTTCCTTTACTGTTTTTACTCTGCTGATTTTCCATTGTCTTGTACCTTACATTGCCCCTTAAGTACAGAGAGCGTGAAGATGCTTCCTGCTCTAAGTTCCGGTCATGTAATTAACTAGTAATCTCAGATACAAGCCCTTTAAAAGTGTCAGGAATTCACTGAGAGAAAAATGATGGAGGGTAAGAAAATGGTCTGGCAAAATATCTCTGGATTTTTTTTATTAAAAAAAACAAACACCCAACTTTTATGTTATGGTTCGCCATATAGCCTGGAGATGTTTGTTAGAACTCATTTTAAGTCAGGAATAACTGCAAATCATAATTTCAGAAACATTATTGTGGGATCACATTGGTGGAAGTGGGTATAAATAGGAAAATTTACTCTGAATTTTTCAGGAAGGGTTTTCTGTACTAAAGAATTAATGTGATACTGATGTTTCTAAAAGATTCACTTACTTTCCTCTTTACTTTTCTAACAGGAACTTTAAGGTTCTGACATTTCACATTAATTTATGCATTTTTACTCTTGGCAGTGTAAAGCCATAGTAAATATACAATAAAATAAAGATTCTTATGTTAATTTATTTAAGAATTTTCTCAAATATGTGCAAATCAGCCATAAAATTCTTATTGATATTAAGAGGAAATGCATATGAATATAGAGAGGACAATAGGATAGTACTTCAAAGTGCTTATGGATTATAAATATGACCATATGGGGCAGCGTATTCATTGCACTACCTCAGTACTACTTCAATTTCAGTATAATTGGGTTCTAATTAAATTTTACTTTTGGAGAAAGGCTGCTAAAAATTAAATCTTAAGAGCTTTATTTTTCAAGCTGAAAACATGTTGGCAAGTGTTCATTGTAATAAGCCTGTTAAAAATCCATTTATTCATCTCATTTAGCCTCTATAATTCCCACAGAAGCACAAACCCAACAAAGAACAACTGAAAACCACACTCAGGTGTCCTAAGTGATGGTTTGTACTAGGATTGTCTGAAAAATGGAAATTCTTCCCCCAAAAAGAATTCATATAAAAAATACCAACATTTTTTTTCTTGAAAATATCAAATTTTACGTGGAAAAAACCTAATTTAAAATCTATTAAGAAGAATGACAGTCCTGTTTGAATCTAAGCAAAAAGCAGAGAAAAATCAGATTTTATACTTAATGCCAGAGATTTTCTGGTTTTGAGGAGCAGAAGAACCCGAACTGCTCAATTCAAACTCTCTGGCATCACTTTTGAATCTGGGGAACTGTTTGACAGTCCCCATGCAGCAACGATATCTGCAAAAGGTCAAGTTTTAAAGGATCTGTCCTTGTGTACAGAGAATTTTTACTAGACAATCCCCTTTATATTTAACTAAATTACATAGGATTTTTGTTTCATGTGAAAGATATTGATATGAACAAGCACAACATAGTAATTTACTGAAAGGCAGAAAGTAAAAATGGTTATTCCATCAGTCTGTCAAGTGAAAATTAAGATATTTTCTGACAAAGTCTTATATCAGACACTGCACAAGTGAAGCCATGGCACATCAGAACCCTTCAGCTTGTTCCCGGAGCTTTAACAACGGCAGAGCCAAGAGAACGTTTTAATGCAAAAGCAGTTTCTCTTCTTACTGAAGCAAAGATGGGCACTGCAGATATTGCTGTTGAGTACACCCTTGAGTCACGTCAAATAGATTAAAATCTTTCCTTTTTTTTGGTAAATTGTCTTTCATGAAATCTTGTTGGATCAATGACTGTGCACAATGCTCATAAAGAGCAAGATAAAATGTCAAGTCTGTGACTTTTTAATTCTCCTGTGCTTTCAAAAATATCGCAAATAAAGCGTGACAAGCGAGCGGAAAATACTATGGGTGGCGTAAACAATGGGAGAATGCTGATTTTGCAGGGCATCTGTTTTGTGCTCTCTTTGCTAAGGGGCGAATAGGTTTAGAAAGATACAAAACCCTCACAAGCCATAAATACATAGCAGAGAACCGGAATAATTCACAAAGCTGACACTGCTGAGTAGACACTCATGTAGGCTTGCTGAGGGCTTCTGTACCCTCCAAAGAGTGTGTTGCCTTATGGCATTGGTCAGATGTGGGGACAGCTAACAGCACAGGACTCATCAGGAAAATGGATTTGACAAAAGTCCACAAAACCAAATCAGTATCAGTCTTTAGGTAAATCATTGAAGATATTAAATATTAATCTAAAGTAATTAAATTTAATGTAAATATTAACAATGTTCTTCATCTGGTTGTAAGTATTCATCCAAATATAGGCTGGGCACATCTTCCAGAATCGGTGCTCATTTTAATTGCAATCCACTTCTGCTACCACAGATGTGTAGTTCACCTTCTACAGAGTGTGTTGTGCTGTAGATGTCTATGCCCTCATCCCGAGTAATGTACAGCCTGGATGCCTCGATGTTTGTACAGTCGTGTAACTAAAAGGAAGGTGTTTGTTGGGCAGTCACAAATGAGCACACTCTGGTTTCTGCACATGTTCCTTCTTTCTCATCATAAACATCATAACTGTTGCAAAATAAAGGTGGAAAACCTTCCTTCTTTTCAAGACTCGATAACAGAAGCAGCCCATAATCTGCAAATAATGGCGTTAAGCCAGGAGAGAAAGACATAACCTCTATAAGACCAGTGCTGAAAGCAGAAGTGGTTGAGTATCTCAGACAACACTGTACCACGACCATAATGTTCCCTGACTGCCCTAAATAATAGCCCCCTTCCCTGGCTGGAAAAGACAGCTTGGTCAGTCCTGCACAATTCCATAGCTACTCACCGTGCACAACAAGGTGGGCATGACACATGCTCCTACCTGGGTGCTACAGCAACGCGTTCACCCAGAAGGAGGAGTTCCTCTGACACGAGATGGGGAAATAACAGGAAATAACAGAAGACAATAAGAACGTATCAGAGAACAAGCTAAGGTTTCCCAAATAGAGGAGATATTACTCTGGAAACCTGATTTGGTTTCATACTGGGACTTACAGTCCAGGGGTAAGTGGACATGTACTTCAAGGACTACATTGTATTTTCCCAGGGTATGGGGGACTAGAACAGGTCAATGCCATATGGGTATTCCTACATCTTCCTGGTAGTGGAACATCTTTCTATAAGAAGATGCACGGGTACAGTATGGCACGAACAGAGAGTTCAGTGGGCACTTCTAAATGTGTATTACAATGCCATGCACATGCAAGGATTTTCAGTTCTATCAGGTATTCTGATAGTTTGCGCCGTGAGAAACATCTGGACAATTTCATATGCTGCAGTTTGTGCTGTGGCAGTTAAGAGAGACATTTTTTTCTCTTTCTATTTAAATTCAGTGAGTTTGTCAGTTCCAGAAGAGAAAGAAAAAAACCCCAAAGCCAGAAATTAATCTTTCATATAGTAATATCATGATAGAAATGCCTTAAAAGAAAAAAGGAGGAATATGATATTCTCAGTCTGTTTTTAGGCCCTCGGGCTATGGTGATAAATAACATTTTGCTTTTCTTCTCCTTCCCCATTCCTGTGGCAGTGTTAGTGTTGTTCCTTCTGGAAAAACTCCATGGTGCAAATAACAAAATAAAACCACTTTCTCCATGGTGGGAGTTGAAGATGGAACATTAGCTTGAAAAATCAATGGTCCTCATAAGATTATAGTTTTATGGAGTGGGGAAAGGAGACATCTGAGACCAGCCTTTAAGTCTTAAGAGGTAATATATGAGACTACACAGACTATGCAGTACTAACTTTACCTACAGAAAGTTTATGGTGCTTAGGAAAGCAAATTACTTAAGCTGTCTACAGACTACTGTCTGTGATGTTCTGGGGAACGTAGCATGTGCCAGGGTCTTGTGCTGATTTGAAGCTGGTATATAGGTAGGGCATTCATCCAGACTTGAAAATTGGAAAGTGTCTTATAATACAGAGAGATCCTTACAGCACTGGTACGCCTTTCAGGAAGAAAGAATACAGCATCATTGAGGCTGGTCTCTAAGACAATCGCCACATACATGGAGTTTTAGTAAAAAGGAAACTTCTCTTTTTTGTGATTATCTGAAAAAAGAATGGTAAGTCTTTGTGGTAGGACCCTTACTGTGATTTGGAGAAACACTTTATTAGAAGTACAGCAGAGAGAGAGGAAAGTAGCTGAGAAAGTAGGTAAAAGGACCAAGAAATACTATTATTTACTTTTAAAAATAAATCCCAGCATCCTGTATTGACAGAAGAGATCTCATGTTTGTTTTAAAAGCCTTACTGAGATAGGACACTGCTACTTCACCCCGAGCAGATAATGGAAATTTTAAGGGCAGATCGTGCCTGGAATAATTCTCAAGCTGTCACAGAGAGCAAAAGCTACCGCAATATCTTCTTTCCAGTTCAAAAACTGCCTAGTTCTGAGGCCCCACAAAAGACTGAGAAGCATCAGACTCCTGGTGCCCGAAAGCGCCTTTTGTGCTGACAGAGCCAGCCTGACCTTGCCCCAGAAAAACCAGCCTTGGAAACATTGGTAACCACAGTACGTGCCCCATCGTGGCCACCATCTGAGCACTTTAACTTGTGCTCAGGGCACTCAGGCACTCAAGATATGAAGACAGCAACATGCTGGTTCTCTGGGCCCTCCCCAGGGCTGTGTGGGCAAGCTGAGTAGCCCTTACACTCCCTACAAATATCCATATCTTGTCTTATGCACAGATTAGAAACTGCTGATGGATATGCTACACCTCCCTAACTCCCTTATATATGGACAGCTGACAGTCACGGGCTTCCTTTCCAGAATCAGGCTCATTAACACACACAAGCAAGTGCTGATAAGAATTAACACTAAATGTATTGTCCTGGTAAAATTATGATCAGCAGTAAATCTAATAAGAGATGTTAATTTAAAATATTTATACGTTGGCTTTACGTGCTTGCATAACTGCACTTTCCCAGTCACGTATCCAGCCCCAGGCAGGTTTAGGTTTGTGAGAGTGCAGGTCCCTGCTAAGGTGTTCACTGGTCCAGCATGATGGACACGGACATGACAATCACAGCAGTGCAATCTTTTCCTGGCCACAATGTGCTTTAAGATAAATGGTCCTCCATTTAATTTCCTCTTCTTTCACTGGCTTATCTATTTATCCTGTAAACATGTGTCTATACAGTACCTTTAAAGGTGTCCACTCTATATTGGTGTTTTAGGCATTAGTATAATGAAACTAAAGTTAATAAAAATAATGTCATGGTATCTATTTCTGAAGTCTGGATGCAATATTACACAAATGTTTTCATTACATCCTACTCAAAATATCTAATTCATAACTCCTACTCTTCTCTGTAAATGCTGCTATATAAAATGTTTGCCTTTTGTATACTCCATGACCCTCAGTGGTTTACCATTCGGGACAATAACCGTGCGGTTTGAGAGCCTGAATTTTACCCATCTTATGGTTTATTTCTAAAAGAACATTTCATAAACTCAGACTTACTGTCTCCTGTACTCAGCAGACAAGTAGATGTATCATTGAATTATATAGACATTAGTTTACTTTTCTTTTCTGTTGTGAAATATTTTCCTTTTTTTTTTTTTTTTTCTTTTCCCTATCTCAGCATGATAAATACAATCTCACTTAGAATGAAGAATGTTGGTCTGAACCATGCATCTTAGCTCTCATTTGAAAGTATTTTTGATAAAGTGACAAAAAGTGTGTTGCTTGATTCCTCATTCCCTCTCTCTAAAACTGTTTCATCCAGCTGTGAAAAAGAAGGGGAAAAATCAGAAGCCTAATCACTAGTCTTAGTCCAACACTATGCCTCTCCCCTAATGACAATATTCAATACCTAGACCATATAATAAATAATTTGTCTGAGGTGGACCTCCTATTTCCAAAAAGTGTCAGCAGCTGCCTGGTTCCCAGACGTCATGTTCATTCAGCTGTCGGCGTGTCTGTAATGACTGCCAAGAAGAGGGTTGATTAGTACATAGTGTGGTAGCTTTCCTAATTAAGGCTTTTCTCTCCGAGGGTGTGAATTTCACATTTTGGTAGTAAGCCACAATGGATTAGACTCTTTGTTGACACAGCTGAATGGAATTTGAATTTGCTTAATCCCCTAATGACTGGCCTCTCAAACTTTTGCCAGTTTGCTTGCCCAGAATACTATTTCATAATATGCAACCTCAAACCTCATTTGTTCAGAAGTTTTCAACATAGTACTTTTAAGCAGAGTTGTTACCTTGTACTAGTCCTTGGCAGATATTCTGGCTCTGCATAAAATATAATGTTTTGATGCAGGATTTCCAAAGGATTTATGCGCTTGGGATTGACCAAATAGGAATCCAAATATATATTTCTCTCTCAAATAATTAATCCTCTAGCTGTGTGCTTAAAGCCAACTATTTTATTATACTGATGATGTTTCATCAATATAAATACCAAGAAGACTTAAGCTTCTCAGGAAGAAAAAATGAAGCTGAAGAATCAACCTTGCAAAAAGAGAAAAATTCTCTTCCTTGGACAAAGGGGTGCTCTTTTGGTGTGTCCGGGGCAATGTGACTGACCGTTAAGTAGCAATGGCTCAGCCCACCACTCATGAAGTGGCTGAAATTCTGCAAACCACAAACAAAAGGATGATCTTACTTGAGAGGAAATATTCCCTGAGCACCATATTTGAAGTTTAAAAAATGAGGAAACCATCAGAATGGGTACTAATGAGGTAAGTAGAGAAGGAGTTGAAACCTATCAGGCGAGTTTCAGCATCTAAATCTGTTTCATTCGTATGCCCTACCAACCTACCCCTTTCTCTGGGGATTCATAGAGTTTGTTCGGTAATTCTCCAGTTAGATTTCTGATTAACACTCACAGGATACCCTCCTATCTTATTTTTCATTTGAGTCCCATTTGGTTTACCTTTTCTAAGGCATGTGTTCCACTAAGGCTGCCGGGGAAGCCAGCCGCCCCAGCAGAGTGGGGACCACCAGCAGTTTCCACACACTGTATTGAATGGTGGATCCTAAATCTGAAACAAGACTTATCCTTTGGAGCAAAGGTGACAATCTGTTTGGGGCCACCTTGGCCTTTGAGTAAATGACGAGAGCGAATGGGAGAAGAAGGAGAGGGAGAAAGTGATTAATTTACTTGCCAGTGTTGCCTTGAGTGGAGTAGGTGTCAGAAAGACAGACTAGCTGCGGAGAGTAGGGAGATGCCAAGAAGCTGTCATACGGTAATGGGGATGTGAGAGGACACACAGGAGAGGCTGGGGTAGGCAGATGACTCTGTATCCGTTAGCTTGGAGACAAGGCACTGCAGGGGGAAGAGGAAGCGGGAAACTGGGAAGCAGGGAGCTGTGTGAGGGGAAGGTGAAGCTACTCAGTATGCTTGTCAGTAGGCTGCTGTCACACAAGGCTTTTGGCCATACAGAAGCTCTCATCGCTTCAGGGAAGACAGCTGCACTAAGAGATGATGGCTCAGTGATAAAACCGTGCAGCACCTGTGGGACTTCTGGCAGCTGCTGTAACAGCTTTATTTGTTTTCAATTTACTGTATATTGTTTTCTGTGAAAAAGGTCTAGCTGAGAAGCAAGAAGGAAAGTTGCTCATTTCTAGGTGATGCTGCCTGGCTCCTGTGGCACTCTCTAGAGGCTTCCTCTCCTGAAAGCCACTGGGTAATCCAGGAAATAAAATGTTCCTCGTGATTGACCCTCGTGGGTCAGGCAAGAAACCTGCCATTAGAAAGTAACTCCTAGAAGGAGCGAGGAGAGCTTTTATGGTAGAAACCAGACACATAAGTGTCAAAGAGAAAGAAATTAAAGAAACTGGAGGGAAACCATGGAAGCTGCTGGAAAAAAAATCTAGTCCTTTAAGGAAATGGTGGGAAGGGAGGAAACTTGCTGATTGGGCTCAAATCACATGATTCTTTAATTATCCTAAGGTAATTAAGAATGTGGATTCTAGCACTGGGGATATTAGCTTCTCTCAGTACACAAACAATGAAAACCACCCAGTTCAAATCCAAGGATCCATGGTCCAGGGAATATCCAGGTATTTTCTGCAACATCTTCCATAGCACAGAGGAAAGTACAGCTGAGAATACCCTTTGGTTCAAAACACGAATTGGAGGTAAGCCTTGTGTGCCTTTGCTGAAAGCTCCAGATCCTGTCTCACTGCCAGCTGCTCACTATAACTGCAAGTTGCAAAGTCACTGGTTATTTAGGTAGAACAAATTGGTTGGCCTTGTACCCGTGTCTTCCTAGAAAAGACTTGCCAGGCAGCTAGCTAATTACTAGCTAATAATCTTTGGACAGTGTATTGCAAGGTCTCTTCCATTTCAGCTCATTTTTTGAGGCAGTACAGATTAGAAGAAAGCTGCTTCAAATGAAAAACTAGTTTAAAGCTGCTCTAGGTAGCATCCCTGCCACTGCTATTTGCAGTGAAGGAAGGATCCAGCACAGAAAGGCAGCGTAGTTGTGTCCTCCCAGTTCTTACCTGGTGTAGCCTTAAGGCCAGCTGAGATCAGCTCCCAGCAGAGGAAGCCATAAATGATAGCTTATAGCTTCTAGTCATCCTCCCAGAACAAACACTCTTCTGTGCTAGAGGAAAAAATTGTGCTAAGCGTAAGTGTCAGGAAATGATTATTACTAAAATATGTAGCATATACTAGCAAGAACCCAGCAACAGTTGTTTCCTGTTGCTTAAGCTAAGAGTATGCTAAAGACAGAATTATTTTTAAGGTTCAGCAAAATTCAATTGACTAATTAAATAGCAATTATGCCATCATTTGTATAACTTGTTGTGATAATGAAAATTTCTAGCTACCAAGTTCCTAGCTGTCGACAGGAGATTGTTTTCTGTGTATCCCCTGTGTTGAAATCATTCAGTCCAAAGTTGGTGGGTGGTGTCATCTGTGACCATGACAGTCTCATAAAGATAATCCGTGGGTACAAAATGATCTAACAAGTTACTTTAAACGTCAATGCATTGATGCTGATATCTCAGACTTCATTATTTCAGTTTTGAAATTTTAACACTTCAGACAAAGGTTCGAATGAAAAAAAAAGATCACAGTATGAAACCTTTTTGCAGTATGAGAACCAATCTGAAGAGGACATAGGTAGCTGGTTGACAGAACTAAGGCCACTTACTTGCTTACCCCAGAGGTGTATTAATGATTTTGCAAAGAAGTTTTTCTGCCTTCATGGGGCATGGACTTCATCTTCTAGTAACAGAGAAAATACATTTTCTTGCTCTATTTCACTCTAGCTATTTTATTTATTTGCTATGGTGGACACAGTTGTGACCTAAGACAAAACCTCCAGGGGTTAATGATGGCCGCTAAAAAGCATGGGATAACATAGGTGTAACGAGTACTTCTTACCAGGACACCAGCTCATGGTAAATGCTTGGTTTCCTATCATCCTTTACTACATTCTGCTAAGTCATGTGACAGCTACAAGGTCACCTTTCCTTCACTAGGATTAGTTGCTCCATTTCAGCTGCCACACTGTGAAAACACCTTTTTCTCCTGATAAAAACAAGGCCCAACGAACCAGTAATGCAAACAAGAGAATTTAGGCATTCTTTCCTCACCGAACTGCTTGCAAATGATGATAGATAGATGGGCAGACTCATTTTCAGTAATGTGATAAGAAAGAGCTAAATTAACGGATGTGCAATTAAGGAAAAGAAGGGATAATTATAGATGAAATATCTTTCATTTAGATCTGAATATGTAGATCCACTTTGATCAGTTAACAAAATGTATTGCCTTTTCAGCACAATATTGGTTCTTAATAATATTAAAAGCATTTGATTTCTTTGACTGGGAAGAAGGCCAGTCCTAATCACAGGCACCGTAAATACTCATCCAATTCCTTTCTCTGTTTTATCTCCCACATATTAGTTCAACAACTTTCCTGCCTGTCTCGTCATTTATACGCATTGCTAACACAGCACAGTCTTCTAGAAGGTATGTTATTTTATTCTACAAATGCTCAAAAATGGTTGCTGCAATCACTTTCTTAATCACCTTATTCATCACATGGACACCATGTGGTTTTTGATAGAGCATGAGTTACTATTACTCACTACAATTATTGTAGCCAGGAGCAAGCAGAAAAAGAAGAAAGAAAGGGCAAGAATAGCCAGAAAAAGGATAGAGAGTGAAAAAGATAATTATCACTATGAAAGAAAAATAAAATAAATTTTTAAAATCTGTTTTGTCTCTTTTGTCTATTCATTGTAGCTCCTTCACAGGTAATGGATTTGTAATGGTAATTCAGGAATAAGGTTAAATCACAAAGAATGATTTGCTTAAATACATTTAATGAACTTTGCTAACTTCCAGAATGATGTGTTTTGTCAGGAAATCTCAAACGCAGACTTTTCTCAGACTGAAATAATACTGTTTCTCTCTTGGGGTGGTGTGAAAGGAGAGATGGACAGGAGAAGTCTGAAATAACACGAGCCGAAAAGAATTTTAAAGGCCTGCTCAGCCAGTTCTCTATAACAGCAAGTTTAACCACTGATATTTTGTCTCTGATAAAGAGTTATGAAGTCTATCTTGAAATAAAAGGATAATTCCACTCATGATTCCATACTCTGCCTTTCCGATAAGTACCATTGACCTGATGTTTCATACACTGGCATTATTGAACTTTCCTTCTAATATTTCACTGTCCTAATTCTTCTGTATATCTAAGAGGACAGTAACTTATTTTCTCCTCTGAAGTAACTAGAATAGCTGGTTCCTGTCCTAAAGTGCTGATTTACATGACCTTTGTCAGAATTGTCTCCCATTAATTTTTCTCTAATAAAGTATTGAGTCAGAGAAGCGTCACTAAAAAAACCCCTCTGATCCCTTTGTCACTCCTTAAGAAATTAGTGTTAGCCTTCTGAATTACATTCATTAAAATGTTGGCTTAGGCTCCTCTTCTATCTTCTTGAATTTAACTGAAAAAAAAAGAAGGCACTTCAGAGGAAATTTAAAAAAATTAATCTTATAATGATGTAGTTTGATTTTCACAGTGTAAGATCCCAAAATGGTTTTCATTTTAGTTTCCTAGAAGCCTCTCTTCTGAGTAGCTGAAGTGCTGCTAGGAGCACAGTCTAAGCCATTAAACTTTTTTACATGCCATGGAAAGTGTGTCACCCTGTGTCACAGCCTCACGCAGGTCTCCCAGAGGACGCATACCTTTGCAAAGAAAAAAAAGCTTTTAACTGGAAACACCTTACTGCACCGACAGGAGAGTCCTGTTGAACATCCTTCCATTCCCCAGGGCTTCTTTCACTGTAGTTGCAGATACAATCATATCCTGTAAAACCTTATATCTCCTTGTACAAATCTGCTGCTGGCTATTTGTGCAATGAAAATGAGATCACAAAAATGGAATTCTGAGGAGCTACGGGCTCAGCAGAAGATTAAGGCACAGGAATTTATCCAAATTAATCATTATTTTCTGTCTCTTGGGCAATAAAAGGGAAGTCACCATGGACTTAACATACATTTGCAGTCTCGCATTAAACCAAAGCAACATTTGTGAGGACCCCAATAGTAACTGCACAGGGAAACACTGCCTCTCGTGGTGTTTATGGCCCATGCCAGCCAGTTTTCAGTTGGTTCCATGGTGGCCCACATCTAATGACACCTAAATGAGGTGGGAAATGAAGGTGTCTGTACTAGTACTTAGATTATATTAAAATGAAATGTAAATATTCTGCCTGCTTAGCATAGGGAAGAGGGAAAATTATTTGCCATGTTTTTTAAGACATGTGGCTTATCTCCTTTTATTCTCAAGTCTTTTAAAAAGCAAGCTTTGCTCTATCATTAAATATGAAGACAGAACAAATTATTTGGGTGCTCTTTCTGCTCTGCTCTTAAAACCTGTGGCTTTCTGAGATGCTTATGCTAGGGACACCAAAGAAAATAGAATTACTTCTAACTTTCTTTACTCCAATACATTCAGCATTTGCGTTTATCTCTATAATGAAAACTATGTTTTTTATCTTATCTCACTAAGAGTCACTACCTCCAGCAGCAAAGTACCTTCTAATCTTTTTCAGAAAATATGTTTGTGTGGAGCTTCTTACAAAATAAAACTGTGAATAACACCTAATGCCAACTCAGGCTGCAAGTCTGAATGCTGGATTACACTTAATTACATTAATCAATGCAATTCTATTACTGTCTCCACTAACGACAAAATCTTGACTTATCTGCTTGAATAATTGCTGGCTGTGATCAGTCATCTGACTGAGCTTTTGAAGAAGAATGCCCTTTCGCATGAAGATAAAGTAGATGTTTGCTCTTAATGACACTTGTGTAAAGTTCAGCTGATGAACGTGTGCTCTCTGATTTGCTCTCTGAGAAGAGAATTGGTCTTAGGCACAAACTCTCTAGCAATGCTTTTTAATACTGTAGGGCTTGCGGGTGTTATGAATCAAAGTCTAGCCTTGGAAATTAATTTCAATATCTCACATGGCTGATTTAGTTATTAGCTTTTCTCATTTTGTGTCTGGAGATAGCACCATCTTCTGATGGCTAGGCCTGGAATAACAAATCAGCTTCAAAGGTACTAGGTGGATGCTATACAGGATTATTTTGAACATTTTGAACAGTTTGGAATGCACTACTATCTCCCAAATTGTTTAGAACTGGTTCATTTCTCCCTATTGTTAAAAAATACCATTTAGTTATTCAGCCCTTCCTTTCTGGACATCCCTGTGGCGGCCTGTTGGCCTTCTTCTGCATGGCGGCCTGTAGGAAATAGATTTTCTCTCTCCTTTGACAAAAGTTGCAGCTCCACATGCTAGCATGAGGACTCGTTAACACCAGGAACGACGCTAACGTATTATCTGGTCCTTGCTTCACTCACCCTGAGGGAGGAAGGAGGAGGGAAAGGGAGTGCAGTGGAAGTGGGCTTCTGTCACTCGAAAATCCATGTTTCATTAAGGCAGGGAGTTTTAAACTCTTCCTTTTTGCTCTGAAAAACAAAAGAGAATGGTTGTCTCGTGTCTTCTTCCTCCTATTGATACTCCCACCACTTTTAGGTGCAACTGCAGCATGTGCTGGCACGTTTGAGGGATTAAAGTGTGAATAGAAGAAGTGTGGCTTCAACATGGCTTGAAATCTGTAGTTGTAAAAATGTGCCTCATTTGTGGGGCACTATTCTGGGCTAACACAGTAGTGGAGATCTATAGGTATGAAACATACTAACAAAATTTTATCTACAGTATTGTTTTAGCCAAATGTAATTCCTTCTCTGAAAGTAAATTATTACAAAAGAAACCTAATATTTGCTAAAGTGCAGGCGTATTAATTTGCGAAGTCAAAATGTGATTAAATATTAAAAAATGAATGCAACTCCTTAGGGTGTGTCAGTCAATTCTATTAATTCCATGTCTGAATATCTATATGTCTATATCTGCCTCCTCTTTTAGCATCAAAAGGAGAAGCTATCCTTTTATTCAACATCTACACATAGCCACAGTTATTTACTATTTATGACTAAATTCCCATATGATGTAAAACAATAAATAATACAAGCCCTTAAAGTGAAAAAAGAGCCACACAGTCTTTGCTGCAGGTAAAGAATGATACATCCATTGATTAACTGGAACGAAGCCTTAACTACCTTGGTCCTGCTCAAAGACAAAGGTTTAGACCCATTTGCACCTCTACCGTTACTGCAATTATCCATCAAGGTGATATTTGCCATAATTTTGTGTCTGTAAATTGCCTTAAGTTACATCGGCAACACCACTCCAATACGTGTGGCCGTAGGAACAGAAAACTCAGTGTCCTATGGGCTCCAGTTCCAAATTTGTTCCTCTCTCTGCCTCCTGAGAGGAGGAACAAGTGATATATCCTCAACATATATAGATACCTTTGCACCCTTGCCATGATCTTGGCAACGAGCACAATTTAGACTCCTGGGGTGCAGCCTTTTCATTCTAGGCTGACAAAGTGCTCTTTAGCAAAATTGTATCCCTGTATTTTCAATAGCACCTCAAAGCACCACCTCTTTTTGCAATTACAACATCTGTTCTGTTTCTTTTTTCTTTTTTTTTTTTTTTCCTACAAATGCAATTAGTTCAGGAGATGTAGGCATTTTATAAGTGTTATTCCCTAACCCATGAATTAAGCAGATTACTTATATCAGATTATTTCATTATTAAGTGCATCAGACAGTAACACAAAATGTTGGCTTACAAAATTAGTATAGAAAAAATAGCCTATTTTTTCTTTTTTCTCAATTTTGGAGTGAAAATATAAAATATTTGAAGGTTTTATTCAATATCTGACTGATTTTTTTTTCTAATAGTGAAATATGAAAGTAAAAGCAATTAAAAAGTTTCTGCATTTCATTGCATCTATTCCAATACCTTAGTTCTTTTCTTCTTGTTTCTATCTCTAAAAAAAAAAAATAAATAGGAGAAAACTAAATTTGAGGTGTTCTTTTTTATGCACCTTTATAATAAACTGCTGTTAAGTACAGTGTCCTAAGTTCTAATTGATTCTTCTTGTTTGTTTTTTTTTTTTAACTTGATGAAATAATCTTTGTTAAATTTCAACACAGCATTTTGATAAAGAATAGTGTTTGCTTTAAGAGTAATCATGTAGGTGGTTTTTTTTTTTGTTATTGCCATCTGATATAAAGCCATAATTCTCCGAGATTTTAAGACAATGTTCTCAGCAAGAGACTGAAATAGCACAAAGAAGAATCTCCTGGTGAGAAGAAGCAAAAGACAGATTTCTCTCAGCAAAATGCAAATTCTTTTCATGGGGTTTTGCTCAGCATAACAAAAGGAACCATAGCAACATGACTAAACATATACATTCAAAAGCTGTAATTGACTGATAGGGTTGAGACAAAATTAAAGAGCAAAATCACCAGTGTTTAAAGTTTCACTGAATTTTTTTCACTGAATTTTTCACTGAATTTTTTTTTTTTTTAGAGTTGGAAGGGACCATATAGATCATCTAGTCCAACTCCCCTGCTGAAGCAGGATTGCTTAGAGAATGCTACTCAGGACTGCATCCAGGCGGGTCTTGAAAATCTCCAAAGAAGGGGACTCCACAACCTCCCTGGGCAGCCTGTTCCAGGGCTCTGTCACCCTCACCGTGAAGAAATTCTTTCTCATATTCGAGTGGAACCTCCTATGTTCCAACTTGTGCCCATTGCCCCTCGTCCTGTCACTGGGAACCACTGAAAAGAGTCTGGCTCCCTCCTCCTTCAAGCCACCCTTGAGATACCTGTAAGCATTAATAAGGTCTCCCCTCAGCCTTCTCTTCTCCAGGCTAAAGAGTCCCAGCTCTCTTAGCCTTTCTTCATAAGGGAGATGCTCCAATCCCTTAATCATCTTTGTTGCCCTTCGCTGGACTCTTTCCAGTAGTTCCCTATCCCTCTTGAATTGGGGAGCCCAGAACTGGATGCAATACTCCAGTTGTGGCCTCACCAGTGCAGAGTAGAGGGGGAGAATGACTTCCCTCGACCTACTGGCCACACTCTTCCCTATGCAGCCCAGGATTCCGTTGGCCTTCCTGGCCACAAGAGCACACTGCTTGCTCATTGTCATTTTGCTGTCTACCAGGACTCCCAGTTTAAAGTTTGCAACCAAAGATGTGATGATACTTCAAGTTTTGCATTTGGATTCAGAGATCATACAAATTCAGGCAGAAAGGTCACAGATAAGTAAATTTGAAATCTCTGGGTTGCTTTTCTACTGATACAACGCATTTTAGTAACTAGAAAGGTGCCTTGTGAAATGCAAGGCTTTCTGCAGTGTGTAGGATGTTTGGTGGTAACCTTCCCAGTTCCTGGAGGTTCAATGAATTAGAAAGATAATCTGCCCTGCTGTCCGTTATTGCTTACATTACTTACTTATATTGCTTATATACACTAATCAACAATCCTGATCTTTTCCTGTAGACAGCCTGTCATGACACCAGCATCAAATGCTGTTTTACTCCTCCTGCAGACCAGACATTATTTTGCTTGGAGAGTCACAGTCTGCTTAACAGAAAAAATCCGACTGGATTCAATCCATAAAGAAGTAGAGAGAATATTATTAATGGCAGCCACTGTAACTTCCTATGGGGGAAAAAACCAACAACAAACCACCCCCACAGAAACTGAAAAAAATCCCCAGCACATGGCCTAGCTGTTTTACAATATATATATTCATTTTAAATTGAGATAGTGAGTGTAGCTGATAAAGGCTCTATAAAACGTGAAGCCTTTGGTAAGCAGTTTGATTTTTACTTTATGCATCATAGAATGGTTAGAGTTGGAAGGGACCTTAAAGATCATTGAGTTCCAACCCCCCTGCCATGGGCAGGGACACCTCCCACCAGACCAGGTTGCTCAAAGCCCCATCCAGCCTGGCCTTGAACACCTCACCTCCAGGGATGGGGCAGAACGCTTCCAGGGATGGGGCAAAAAATGACCTTCAAATTGAAAACTGGCATTTGATATGCACATGATAACGAGATGAGAGCTGACCTGGAGCTCTCAAACCTTGTCATTAATGAGAAATAACCGGTGAATGGAGTTTCTTGTGCTGGAGTTTCCATTGAGGACTTTCAAGGAGTGGTTTTCAGTGTAGCATGGCTCAATATTTTCATCAGTAATCAAGAACCAGATTTAAAAAAATAAATAAATTAATGCCAATGTACACATTACATGAAGGTGCCACTGAGTGGCAAATAATGAAGACCAGATAGTTATACTTACAAGTTTTGATAAATAATTTCCAAATAAAAGGATGCATAAACATTACCAGACCCAAATACAGAAGCTGCTGCACTTCTGTAATGGAAAAATGCATTTTCAAAAGAGGTAACCAAGAATAAAATCACAATGTTCTGTTGTAGCAAAAAGTCTAGTTTATACCCTTATTTATAGAAGGAGGGAATAGAAGCATGACTTTACCTCTCTAAGTGGATTTTTTCCTACAGAAGGAACTTATTGAATCCCATGGCTACCCACATTTCTAGAAGGACGATGAAAAATTGCACATAGGGAGGTGCAAGGACTAAAAGCGATGAGGGGTCTGTAAGACATGGCTTTCTCTTAAAGAATAGAAGGGTTCACTTTGTTTAGAAAGGAAGAGTGAGAGGAGATGTGATTCAGTTATAAAAGTATCTTCAGGAGGAAAAAGACTAGCTTTATAAAAATTTTTTTCAGCCCAACTAAATAATAAAATGGGATGAAAGTCAATGATCTCAAATTAAAGCTGAATGATTTAGATGAAAAATTAAGTACATTTTTTACAAAAGCCATAATTACGCAATTACACAAACTACCAAGATAAGCAGTAAATACTAATAAGAACATTATTATCAGTTATTATTGATTAAGGTCTTCAAATGAAGTTTGAATTATTTCTGGAAAAACATGGTGGTCAAATTCAAATTAATGAGGTTAATATGAGAATAACTGAGAGAAATTCAAGATACATTAAAAGTCAAAGAAATTGCCAGTTTTTCCCAGTTTTCAGGTTTTGCATCCGCACTTCCAGGTTTATTTTTTAAACCAATGTACTGTATATATAGTAGCAAAGTATGGAGCAGACATAAAGGATGTGTGGGTGGAAAGGGGAAGTCTACTTCTGCGCATCTTCTGCAACACCTTTCTCTTTCCTCTCTTTCTCCCAAACTCTCAGAGTAGTTTCCGACCACTAAGCTTGCATAGCGAAGGATTTCTCTTGGAAGGATAGGAAAGCTCTATGGAGGTAATACTTAGCAAAAACTCTTTTATGTCTGAACTACCAATAGCACCTGCCAGTTCAACTGATAAATTTATAAAACGTGTTGGAGGAGACGGGGTGAGGTTGTTCCATGCATCAGTTGCAATATCTAATATAATCTGGAGCGTGGTAATAAACCCCACCGTTCCTAACTTCTGGTCCAAAATGCAGTAAAATGTAACTTTTATAACCAAAAACTGAGCAGATGGACAGTCAGAACACCACACCACTGTAGCTGACATCAGGACCTTGTTTATAGCACTGGAATTCTGTGACTGTGGTCTGTTAATCAAAATATTTGCAATGCAAGGTTAGACTTTATTCCCTCAGATAGTGCTTTTAGATCAGCCTTGGATTTTTTTTTTTAATATTTTTTTTTTATTTTTAAGCAAAATCACAGCATCCTAAGGTGCTGATTATCAAAACACCACCATAGGATTAGAAAATGATCCTAGTCAAGACAATTTTACTTCACGCAGAAGGTTTCTGCTTTGGTGGGGGGATTGGACTAGATGATCTCCAGAGGTCCCTTCCAACCCTTACCATTCTCTGTGTGTGTACGTGTGTTACCTAATTCCTTTGGATAGTGAAGGTTTTGTGCAAGAAGAAGGGCAGTCATTTTGCAATGGGAAAGTCTCCTCAGCAGACTCGGAGCAGCCAGGAATACCTGGCATGTGTGTCTGGTGGTGATGAAACCTCCCGATCAATCTAACACCTTCAGAAGCAGCAGATACCACCGAATATTAATGCTCAGGATGTTGAGCATGCTCGCAGTGCAAATGGAGACCAAGACAGAAAGTCCCTAATTTAACCCTGGACACAAGTTCACATGGTGGGGCAGAAATGTCTTGCAGGTGTTGGAGGTCAGATCCAGGCATGATCAGGAGGTGCTTTCTCTAGGCAGGCCATGTGAGTCTTAGAGGCAGCCTTAGGTGAACACAGCTTTCAGGATGAGCTTTGGTGGATCAGGTAATGGTAGCAATCTTCTGAGGGGTCTGTTGGCATGAAACTCTTCTGGAAAATTTTCCCTCAGCAGCGTACTGTATTGAAGCATTAGCTTCAGTAATGTACCACCTACAATCTTGATAATTATGCTGAAATTTCCTTCTCTAATGCCCACGCGTGTAAAATGGATTATGACGCAGCTTTTACACGGGAACGCCTTGCCTTTATCACATGCTGTGTAATATATGTGTGTTTTTTCTTTTTAGATCAGTACCAACATTATTTTTGTCAGCCAATTTTCCTTGCTCACCTTATATTTCCTCCTTGTTTACCCGTGACAGAGCCCCTCCCAAGCTGTTTGAAGTCAGCAGAAAGACTACTGGAGACTTCAAAGGAACCTGAATGGGTTTTTACGAACATTTCGGAATGAGCCTTCCCCTGTGCTGGAGGGTCATTTAACCAAGGGCACGTGAAATGGAAGCAGAGACGGCACCAGGTTCTTCATACCCCAGAGAAAAGGGTAGTTCTTCCAAGCAGAGCAGCTAATTTGCGCAATTACCTGTCATGTTTGGGGAAGTGTGTTTAGGATGGTATTGAGTAGTCTAAGAAGACAGAAACCGTTGTCATTTGGGACTGGTGACAAGACAAGAACTATTATTTCAAAATTAAAAATCTGCCGGTGGAAATGGCTATACGTCTTGTTCCTAACGCATCTTTGCGCTGAAAATGTATCCTGAATTAAATCTGATTTGGTCTGATTTCAGCGAATCTGCTAGTGTTAATTTGCCTATTCCAGAGCCCCACACTTCCCCCCATACGGCCTGATGGATTTCTAAAGCAGACATAATACATTTCTCTTTACCACTGATCCATTTCGTAATCCAACTGGAGTTAGTCATGATGTCTTAAACAACATGAAATTTCTACTAAGCAGAAGTTCCAATTGCCACATCTGGAATGGAATGAATCATTGCCAAAACAGGTTTACTTTTTTTTTTTTTTTTTTAAATTTACTGTACCAAGGTTGATGGTTACTTATGTCTATTTGCATTATGTTTTGCTAGAGTATCCAGATCTATCAGCTGGTTTTTTTCTTGTGCAAGGGTAAATGCTCCATCAGTCTGCTCTGCAAAACACATCTAGATTAATCCTCCTTGCAAGGCTAAAATTCATGAACTTAGTGGCTTTGGTTGATTGTCAATAAAACCAACGAAATATACCCACATTTTTCTCTGTTTATTATTCTATCAATTCTGACTGATACAATTAGCTTTGCACTTTTTTTCATTGCAGCTGCCTTATCGCTTGCCATTTATCCTGTCTTATGCAGTGGGATACATTTGCTGCTTAGATTTTACAAATGATTGAAGAAGCCAGATCCCATTAAATATGTGTGCACACTGGCTTCCTCTTTCATTCTTATCATGCCTCCATCTTATGATAAAAGGGCACAGACACTGCTGAGGGAATGACCGTTGCAATTCCAGATACCTGAAGATAAACAAAACCTTTTTCTTTACCCACAGGGCAGAAACTTCCCTCTTTTATGCATGCCTAGGAACTCGTACTGAAAGGACAGCTTAGGCCAAGCTAGTGATTATTTATGCTGTGAACAGAATCTAAATGATACATACAGAAGCACAACAATTTGCTTGAGCAATTAGCCTGAGGCTAATGTGCTTCCCTGACTGGCGATGTGACTCTGTGAGCTCTGTGTTTTAAATAATATTATCCTTATAATTAATATAGATTGAGGAGATGTCCAGAATTATAATGAATATGGTAACTCTTGTGCTAAACAGATAATTGTATCAGGAGGAAAGAATTAGCCAAATTGTGTTGGGTTTTGGCAGACACTAACATTGGATAACTCTATTCGACCCCATTTGTCCCCGGCTGATACAGGCGATCCCGTCTCCAGAGATAACAGATGTACATAGTTCGCTCTGTCACCTGGTTCACCATCTTATGCGTTGTGTTCTCTCTATGGTAACAAGCTGCTGCTGGTAGGAATTTGGCACAGAGATTTGGGAGTGAAGTATATACACATCTATCTGAACACATAGAAAACTGTTGAATTATTGCAATATTTTTAAAAGTTCCTTCTTTTTTTCCCATTACCTTATGTGCATTTCAATAAATCAAAACGTCCCTGAAGCCAAAGCATTAAGGATTGGCAGAAGCTCGTTATTCTGGATTCAGCTACTATAATTTTAGCCTCTTGGAGACAGTTAAAATCACTGTAAATGCTCTTAATCTGGAAACCTTTTGATGCCAATAGTCTGCCTGGTGTCTCTCACTTTGGTCTTGGCAGTTCCAAAGTGCACACCAGTTTAGTCCTTGCTTGTGTGCCAAGTAACTAAAGATTATCACCAGTGATAATGTTAATTAAAATTGTTCTTTGAAACTATGCCAAAAATATTCCTCATCTGGCAAAAAGAATGTGCATACATGTTATGAAAATAAAAAGGTCTCTCCCAACATTATAAAATCCCCAGAAATAGGGATTCTATAGAGAGGCAAGTCTTTTCCAAAGAAAAATCTTCGATCAAAATTTCATAGACACTCAAACCAAAATGAAGGCCAAGATGTCAAATGTTACAAATGTAGCATATATATATGTGACTCTCTCTGTCCACATATTATATTATTTATTTGTGGTTTGTTATATGTCATGTAATATAATCAAATTGTATGCATATGTGGGTATAAACATGTCCATGTTTGTGCACGTTATATGTGTACAATTGAGGTATAAAATATAATATGTATAATATATAGAAATATAAATATACCAATATAATATTAATATCAATTATTAATATAATATATAATATCAAAAGCACCAGGCCCTGAATATTTTAAAGATTTCCTAAGTTTTCGACTGCTTCCTTCTTACTTCTACTGTTTTCAGACTTTATTCAGAATGAGCTATGAAGCTACTTTTTCTACCAAACTTAATGAAAATCTATTTTAGACTCAATACTATATGACCTGTTCAGTTACTTGTGCATTTCAAAAAAAGATATTGATTATGGGATACAAATATTGGCTTGGAAATAAATATTTTTATTCTATTTTCCTTAGTCCTCTTCTGTTTCTACTTTCACACCTTGTTTGGCAAATTAAAGGACAACTTTTATGGTGTTAATTTTCCTATAAGCACTTCTATATTTTCCCTTGTAATGAATCACATCTTTGTTCGTAGTGTGAGATGAGGTGTCCTACCACTTCCTCACTCTGGGGAATTGCTTTTTTTGTGGATTCGTAGCACTCATTCCAGTAGTGCCTAACCAAAAAGCATAGAGATACTACGACGCGCAATAAAAACAAAATGACAAGAATTTTGCATTTGGTGTGTGCAAAGAGTCATTCATCCTCAGCAGTTGTTAACAGGAACTGTATAATGTAGACCTTAAACAGCACCCCCCTGGGATGCACTGTTTTAATTAGGTTTCTATCAGAATGGTGTATATTTACTTTCTGTAGGAGAAACAATGTGAACTCTACTTTTCCTTGAAGAGCCTTCATCTTATAAAAGTCATACAAAGAGAAAAAGACAGTGTTCAGTTTTTTCATACTCAAGGAATAAACAGTTTTCTTAAACTTTTTTTCCTAACTAAAATTACTTCCTCAAGTTATCAACCCTTTTTGCATTTAATACTGTTCTGACATCTCCCTTTTTTTATTTTCAGACTACAGCATCGCAGGTAAGGGAGGTACCTGCAAATCATTGCAGGTAATAATTCAAACCATTATGTAGACCAAAGACTATTCTCAAGAAAGCACCACGGGACTCTTACTGAGTGTTAATGCTACTGCACAAATTGTGTCTTAGAGATTTAAATTCTGTGCTTTCAGAAAATCAATGAGACCCAAGTAACAAGAAGTTCAATTTTGCCTTTTAAATGTAAAGAACGTGTATAAATTAATGCTCAGAAGTTATGATTCAGTAGTTAGGAATTTTCTGCAAGATAAATGTAGATAATATTGTCAAGACATAGATTGGTCATTTAATTTTTATTTTCCATTGTATTACATGGTTAGGATATTATATAGCATTAACCACATAAAACATATTTGTAAGAATAATTTCTCAAATTTGTAGAACAAAATTCTTTCATCTATTACTAACTGGTCATAAAAAGAATCTTTTTTATATCACAAACTTTAAAGCGAAGTCTTGTAAATTATACTTACCTTTCTCATATGAATTGCTTTTCTGCTCGTGAAAAATGGTACCACTTTTCTGTTTACAGTAACGATGTAGTCAATATAAAGAAGTAAATGTCAAGTCCAGACCGAATATATACTTATGAAAATTTGTAAAGTGGTTGTATATATCTTCAGATTTAACCTGCTTACTTAGATGCTGTAAGAGGTCCAGTTTTCTTTATACAGAACAATAATAAGTAACAGTTATAATTTTTTATGAACTGTCATTGGGCATAGCATGTTGAAGTGCACATCTGAAGTTTCAGCTAAAAATTTACAGCACAGAAATGATTAAAGAGAAATTCTTGGATTGACCACATTTCTTCAGCAATCCCAGGCATCACAAGCACAGTTTAACCACACAGCTAAAGGGAGTTTGCATTGTCAATAGATCATAATGGAGCATGAGTAGATAGAATTTAATCTTAGTGAGTCTCTGTCTATTAAAAAGACATGAACCAAATCCATAATTAAAATGGCAGAGTACTGAGTCCAGACACGCTTGCCAAGACAATGTTTTTTGCAGTCTTTACAAATATACTTAGCATCAAAAGAGGGAGAAAAGAAGGTTTCTTAAAAAAAATCATTTGTGCAATAGAGATTGTGTCTGCACGGCACTGAAAACTAGTTTGACTGTTTTCAAAACATACTTTTCCAAACTTAAGACAGGAAGATGCAGAAGTTATGCATTTCAAATCAAAGGCAGGAATGAGGTTGAACACAGTGATTCAAGCTCTCATTCCTAGGAAAATATTTGATTGAACCTACCAGAGACATCAGAAGTTTTGTAACACTCATATTTCTATTAATGTGGTTTATGTCCTTAAGCCTAAACACATTTGGATCAAAGCTTAGCTCTAGTCTTGTTCAGCAGCTCATGGCATGGTGGCTCCCCTTTTGACTTTCCTCCTGGAATGCACTGATTCTCCCACAGAGTCTGTTCCCACAGAACAGAAAAGTTGGGGAATTCAAACAATTGCATATATTTGGTGATTTGCTATCCAAATGCATTTAACCTTCATGCTGTCACTTGGTCTTAAACCACGACACCCATGAAAACTTCCTACTGATTTTAATGACCTTTGAATCAAACCCCTGGGGTTCAACTGGCTTTGAATTTGACTAACTACCACTGTTTCAGAGTATTTTCAGCAAAAAAAAAGCCAAACCCCCAAACACAAAGGAAAATCCCAGTAAGGTTCTCCATTAGGACATAAAATTTATATATAGCCTACCAGTTTAACTACTTCATGACTGATAGAATGACACGCATGATGAGTTTATAAAATTAAACTTGCAGCAAAGAGGCCAAATGGGAGGTTTAATTGGTAATCCAAATAATTGTAATCCCTACACACTGTTATGTTTGTGTAAAGTATTTGTGTCATTTTTCCATTACATCATTATGCTAAATAGAATTATTAGCTTAATGAACTCCCAGAGTATCTCATTGACTTCCAGTGACTTTCACCACTGATGATGTTCAAACACCCTCAGAGCCGGTAGTTAAATAAATAATGCAAAAACCTTTGCAGTTACATCAGTAAAAACCTTTAGTGGCCAAGGGAATAAGTGTTCTAGGGAATAATACTAATGCTTGAACTTCTTATCTTGTTATCTTTATGAAGTAAACTCAAGAGGCTGCTGGGACTGAGTGGTGATTTAGCTTAAAATCCACAGTATTCTTTGGGACAGATTGTTTGCTCCTATTGTGAACTTCTTGTAGTATGACACACAGCTTAAGGCTGAAGTACTCCAGACAAGGTGAGTATAAGGCCAACACATCCGTTGAAGAAGAGGGCTCAGTGTCATTACAGTGTAATCAGTATAAGGCAGAGATGATACCACTTCTATCCCAAGTAAACGGAAAATGGTCATCTAAATGTTCTTTATGTCTTTATTTCTATGTTCTTTATTCTTTTTAAACAGGAAATATTTTCTTTTTTTAAAAAAAATCTATGATAGACAAAAATTCAGTATTATGTCAGTCTATGTTTTGTAATTAAGTTTTCAGTCCTTCCCTCTTCTTTTCTTGTATACACATTGCAATCACATCACATCCTTCCCTCATTTTCTTGTCAAAATAGTAGGGGAAATGAAGCAGAAGAAACTCATCACGTCTTGCTTATCAAGCATGACTAGTAGGAGGTTCTATAGTCTGTGTGAATTATCTACCATTTAGCTCTGGCCAGGCAATTCATTTGCAACGGCTTTTAAAATTTCTAGTTGTTCATCAAACTAAGTTAACATTCAGAAGTACTGAAGAACAATGAAATAGAAAAAGCAACCCTACACTTCCTATCCTTTTCTGCACTAGTTGCAGTCTTGTCTCTGATACAGTCCTAGCAAGAAGGAGAAATGCTGATTTTAGCTAATATTGACTGAGTGCTCGGTTCTTGAATATCAAGCTTGGAGCATCTTTTGTCAGTTTTTTCAGTTTTGTCAGAGGTGCTAGAGAATCAAAATCTGAAACCTGAACAAAGTGTCTGCCTCGAGTCTCTGTCCCGCTGACCCGAGTCTCCGTCCATTATGCTCTGGTGACCATTTACTGTGGCCCTAAAATCAAAGCCAAGAGCTAAAAGACCAATGTGTTTCCTGTGTTCTGCAGAGTGGGCCTGGAGGTCCCTTTGGGTGTCGAGGCAGTCACTGATATCAGACTCATTAGCCTGTGCTTGGCTCAGCAGCTGCTCCCAAAGCTGAGAATTTGTACTACTTGGCAATCTTTTGTCCCCAGATTCTCATTGCTGGTTGTGTGACTTTGCCGTGGAGTGGGAGCTGCTCTGGAGCTGCTCGCAAGCTGCAGGATGTTAAAGGGCCACTGATCAGCTGTCTTGCGCCGTATCACTCAGTTGCCCTAAATCATATCTACATCTGCTTTACCTGGTGACTGTTAATGGGAAAAGGGAGTGTTTCATTCCAAACCCTCACTTGATATAAATCAGCATCACCGATGTGAGTGGAGCTGTAGCAGTGTGTGCCGGCCCATGCTGTGTTCTGCTCCACAGAGTGTATTTTTCCCTACATTAAATTTTAGGGACTCTCACCCCTCAAAAATATTCCTATCCTCTACATTACCAAAAGCATGTTTTATTCATGCGTAATAATGTCCTATATAATTTTATATAATATATCCTTAACTTGCTATTTAATGCAAATAAAGTAACTATCATAAAGAAGCACACATAATTTTATGCAAAGAACATTTTAGCTGTCTATTCTTAGCATCCACACGAAAAGCTGTAACTATGATTTATCTTCTGGGCTAAATGTTGTTATACATGTCAGAGCCACTTAATTGTATAAGAAAAGAACAAAGAAATATATTTGCTGCATTTAGCTCAATCACAAAGCTTTTTCTCAAAATGGTTTCTTTCAAAACATAAAGAGAATTTGTGCTGTTGGGTATTTCAAGAAGAAAGAATGATCTCTAGAAACTTTTGCTCCCTTTTTGTTTTCATTTGTAAACCTATTGTGTATCTTGAAAACATTGTTCTGGTTGTACAGGAAATTATTAATTTCCTTTGTCTGTTTCTATTTTTCATATGCTTGGCCTGTGATTTTCAGGCTCTGTTACTTCCTTTTAGTTGCTCTATCATTTGCAGAAGAGAGGGAAAAAAGCTGCCTCTTTTTATCATATACTTCTTTTCCACTGTCACTGCTCTTTTACATTTATGCAACCTGTGTCACCTGTTTCATGCTATTTTCTCTCAGAATTTCATTGATATGAATTTTAAGAGAGTATTTTCAAAATTTCTTTTCTTGAAACATATTTAATGCATTCAAATAATTTTACTAGTGAAGTAACAAATTTAATAAACAGGATCTAATTTTTAAACATATTTTCTAATGAAAGGATTAGGCTGAGGGCAACATCCTCTGGGAAAAGCCATAACGACCTGCAATTGCATCTCACTACAAATACTATTGCAAAAGAACAGGGAGAGGAGGGATAGTTTAATGTATTTCCACTTACTCATTCCCACTTTCTGCTACAGAGGTGCTCTGGAGCTGATCTTCAGAAAAGTGATGGGAACAGGAGATAAATTTAGTCAGGAGTCCTGACTGAAGGTACCAATGTGCAGAGTGCTGGGTCACACTGAGCAGACATGGAAAGGTCTTGTACCAGGCCTCCAGTCACGTTTTAAATGCCCACACATGGGAAAATGTGTCAAGCCATCAAGGATGAGGTCAGAGTATCTGGTTACAGTTCAACCATGTCAACAGTGTTTGATGATGCTGACAATTCTATGTAGCTGTGAGCGGTTTGTGTTTTTCCTCTATATTGCAGTTATGTGAACTGCACCTCTTTATGTATCAAGAAACCTTTTCAAGAAGCTGAATTTGACTGATAAAGCAAATGTTTCACTTATCTGTTAGCAAAGAAAAAATTCTGAGTATACATGGGAAGTTTTGCTTTGCTGGGTATTGCAAGGCAAGAGGCATATTAGGGATACTGACTCGAAGGAGGCACTTCTGAAAGATCCACACCACAAGGAAAACTGAGAATCAGTTGTTTCAGAGAAATTCAAAAAGACATTTAAATATAGATAATTAGAGAAAGTGTTAACACTGACCTCGTATAGAAGAGTAAATAAGGAATAAATAAGTAACATTTGAAAATGTTACACCCTAAAATTTTCAGGAAATTAAAAAACCTGAAACATGTTCCAACTCTACTTGGTCAGAAATCACAAATGAGAAGTAATTCCTCTTTCTTAACACACTGAGTACCAGGCATGGGTAATGTCAGAGGCGTGCCTCTTAATTTGGGTATACTGAGGTCCAACACCCCCAAAGAGGTTTATACCCCTTGGTCACATCTTTGTGAACGTTTCCCTCCTGGCTCTGCCAGCCCACTATATATTTAAAGATGGTCCGGCACTCAGATTGTTTCTTATCATGCCTGGGCTGCCTGGGCAATGACATTTATATTCACCAAAGACATCATAAAATTTAGGGGGAATGATGAAAAATTGGTAGGTGCAGGAAATAGTCAGTAGTGTATCATAAACTATCAGAAGATGGCATAAAGGGTGCAAGCTAGCCAAAAATTAATCCGTCAGGAAAAGCTGGTATTTAGTTCATGTCATGCCTCTTACGAGACATTTCTTATTTTGGGGGGTGGGGGTTATTTGTTTGCTCATTTTTAATATTTCCTCTGCTTTTTCATCCTTTCTTTGTAATGGTCCTGAGGGAATGTCTTTTTTCGTTTTTGTTTTTGTTTTTTTGTTGTTGTTTTTTTTTTTTTTTTCTGCAGGGCATATTGTTCAGGTATGGTGAGATACAAACGTCCTCATCTGTAGTGATAACAGCTTATCTTGTAAGGATGTCAGTTCAGGGTCCAGGCTGGTTTGTAACAAAAGAGAGTTTAAATTACTGCAGTTACACAAACCATCACAGTTGTGTCTCTTTCCCTTAAAACAATTTCTTGGGAAAAAACTGGGGGCTTGGGCAGAAGTTAGATGGCAAAGTAAAAAAAAAAAAAAAAAAACCTCAGGAAGTTTCAGTTTACAACTGATTAAAAAAGCAACTTTAATACTCAGTCTTAAGAAGGACAAAGCTATTTCTGAATGCGCTGGTTACTGTATTTGCTAGAGCCTGTAGCAAGCAGTGGCACTCCACATCCCATGGTGATGGGATGGCTTTATGACCTAGGGGTGCACCATGCACTTCTGTCCTGAAAATACACTGTAGAGGAAACAAGAGGGGCAGGAGGTACAGAGTTATTTAAATTGAATAGTGAAACAGGAATCAAGAATCCTGATTCTTAGACAGATACACGAGTCCAAATTATCTAATCCAATCCTATGTATTCAGAGACTGAATGGCTGGATTTCTAATTGCACAACTTTAGCTCTCCCTGAAGTCACATTCCAAGGACAGTTTTCAAAGTATCTTTTGCTAGAATTAGCACAGATATTACCTAACAATATCTATACAATCTTAATTTATCCTATGTGTATTAGGGCAGAGTCTTTAATTATATCACAGAACCACGGAATTGTCAGAGTTGGAAGGGACCTCTAGAGATCATCTAGTCCAACTCCCCTGCTGAAGCAGGATTGCCTGGAGCACATTACTCAGGACTGCATCCAGGCGGGTCTTGAAAATCTCCAGAGAAGGGGACTCCACAACCTCCCTGGGCAGCCTGTTCCAGGGCTCTGTCACCCTCACCGGAAAGAGGCTTTTTCTCATATTTGAATGGAACTTCCTATGTTCCAGCTTATGCCCCTTGCCCCTTGTCCTGTCACTGGGAACCACTGAGAAGAGTCTGGCTCCATCCTCCTTCAACCCACCCGTTAGATACCTGTAAGCATTAAAAAGGTCTCCCCTCAGCCTTCTCCAGGCTAGGGTCCCAGCTCTCTCAGCCTTTTCTCATAAGGGAGATGCTCCAATCCCTCAGTCATCTTTGTTTCCCTATGCTGGACTCTTTCCAGTAGTTCCCTGTCTCTCTTGAACTGGGAAGCCCAGAACTGGATGCAGTATTCCAGTTGTGGCCTCACCAGTGCAGAGTAAAGGGGGAGAATGACCTCCCTCAACCTACTGGCCACACTCTTCCCTATGCAGCCCAGGATCCCATTGGCCCTCTTGGCAACAAGGGCACATTGCTGGCTCATGGGAAGTTTGCTATCTACCAGGACTCCCAGATCCTTCTCCTCAGTAGTGCTTTCCAGAAGATCCACCCTAACCTATATTGGTGCCTGGGATTCTTCCTTCCCAGGTGCAGGACCCTACATTTGCCCTTGTAGAACCTCATTAGGTTCTTCTCTGCCCAGCTCTCCAGCCTGTCCAGGTCACGCTGGATGGCAGCACAGTCCTCTGGAGTGTCAGCCAGTCCTCCCAGTTTGGTATCATCAGCGAACTTGCTGACTATACACTCTGTCCTCTCGTCCAGGTCATTGATGAATATGTTGAACAGGACTGGACCGAATATTGACCCCTGGAGGACACCACTTGTTACAGGCCTTCAACTTTACCCTGCTCCATTAGTTACAACCCTCTGAGTTCTGCCACACAGCCAGCTCTCAATCCACCTCACTGCCCCCTCATCTAGCCCACCCTTCCTCAGTTTCCTAATGAGGATGTTATGGGAGGCAGTGTCAAAAGCCTTGCTGAAGTCAAGGTAGATGACATCTGCTGCTCTCCCCTCATCCAGCCATCCAGTTATAACATCATAGAAGGCTATCAGATTGGTCAACCATGATTTACCCTTGGTATATCCGTGTTGACCACTTCCAATAACTTCTTGATCTTCAATGTGTTTGGAGATGACATCCAGAACGAGTCGCTCCATTATTTTCCCAGGGACAGAGGTGAGACTAACTGGCCTGTAGTTCCCTGGGTCCTCCTTCTTGCCCTTTTTGAAGACTGGTGTGATATTTGCCTTCCTCCAGTCCTCAGGCACTTCTGTTCTCCAACACCTCTCAAAAATGATGGAGAGTGGCTCAGCAATAACATCTGCTAGTTCTCAGTGCTCGTGGGTGCATCCCATCTGGGCACATGGACTTATGGATGTCTAGTTTGGCCAAGTGGTCTCTAACCCAGGCCTCCCCAACAGAGGGAAAGTCTTCCTCTCTCCAGACCTTCCCCCTCGTCTCCAGGGTCTGGGATTCATGAGGGGCAGCTCTGGCAGTGAAGACTGAAGCAAAGGCGGCATTCAGCAACTCCGCCTTCTCTGTGTCTTCCACCACCAAGGTACCCACCTCATTCATCAGTGGGCCTACATTTTCCCTAGCCTTCCTTTTTTTATTGGTATACTGAAAAAAACTCTTCTTGTTATCTTTAACTGTGGTAGCCAAGTTAAGTTCTGCTTGGGCTTTTGCCCTTCTAATTTTTCCCCTGCATATCTTCACTACACCTTGATATTGCTCATAAGTAACCAACCCCCTTTTCCAGAGATTGTAGACTTTCCTTTTCTTCCTGAGGTCCAGCCAAAGCCCTCTATTTAGCCAGGCCGGTCTTCTTCCCCGTCGACTCGTTTTATGGGACCTGGGGATGGCCTGTGCTTTTGAGAGTTCCTCCTTGAAGTATTACCAGCCTTCCTGGGCACCTATGCCCTTCAGGACTGTCTCCCAAGGGACACTCTCAACCATGCTTCTAAACAGGCCAAAGTCTGCCCTTCGGAAGCCCAAGGTGGCAGGTCTGCTGGCTCCCTGTCTTGCTTCTGCAAGAATTGAAAACTCTATGATTTCATGATCACTCTGCCCAAGACGACCTTCAACCTTTACATCCCCCACCAGATCTTCTCTGTTAACAAGCAGCAGGTCCAGTAGGGTGCTTTCCCTGGTTGGCTCGCTCACCAGCTGTGTTAGGAAGTTGTCTTCCACACACTCCAGGAACCTCTGGGACTGTTCCCTCTCTGCTGTGTTATATTTCCAGCAGATATCTGGGAAGTTGAAGTCCCCCATGAGAAAAAGGGCAAGTGATTGCGAGAGCTTTGCCAGTTGGTGATAGAATATTTCAACTTCATCGTCCTGGTTTGGGGATCTGTAATAAACTCCCACCATGATGTCTGCCTTGTTGGCCTTCCCCTTGATTCTAACCCATAAACACTCTACACTGTCATTCCCATTATTAAGTTCTAGGCATTCAAATCCTGTCTCTAACATAGAGGGCCACCCCACCACCTCTCCTTCCTTGTCTATCCCTTTTGAAGAGTTGGTAGCCATCGATTGCAGCACTCCAGTTGTGTAAGTCTTCCCACCACGTTTCTGTGATGGCAACTATATCATAGTTTTCCTGCTGTACAATGGCCTCCAGCTCCTCCTGTTTGTTGCCCATACTGCATGCATTTGTATAGATGCACTTTAGCTGGGCTAATTTTCCTGCCATTTTTATGGGGAGCCAAGCCCCAATAACCCCCTGACCATGCTCAGACCCTTCTGTGGTTGCCAGCCTATCACTATCCCTGATGTCATCACCACATGGGCTACCATCCCCCACCTCTACTGAGACAACAGGCCACAAGACCTTGCTAGTGCTTTTACCCACCAGCACTGGTAATCTGCTCCCAGGCTCCTCTTTAGTAATTCTGGTTTCATCCCCATCCCCCTTCAAACCTAGTTTAAAGCCCTTTTAATAAGCCCTGCTAATTCTTGCCCCAGTATTCTTCTTCCCCTTTGGGTAAGGCTTGCCCCACCTGTTGCCAGCAGGCCTGGTGTCCTGTAGATCATCCCATGATCAAAGAAACCAAAGTCCTGCTGGTTACACCAGCCTCGGAGCCAGGAGTTAATCTCCTGGCTCTTCTTGTTCATCGCCTCATCAATTCCTGCAAGTGGTGGGATAGAGGAGAACACAACTTGTGCTCCTGATGCTCCTAAAGTCTCACTTCATTGCCCTTGGACTACTGGTAGCTACCTTGTTGCTGCCTACTTGAAATAATAGTAACAGATAGTAATCCGAGGGCCAGACCAAGGTAGAAAGATTTTTTCTGTATATCCTTAATCCTGGCCCCAGGGAGGCAGCTGACTTCTCTGTGGGATGGATCCGGTCTGCAAATGGGGCCTTCTGTTCCTCGCAGAAGGTAGTCACCCACCACAATTACCTTCCTTTTTTTCTTTGTTGAGGAAGTCCTAAGGCATGGGGGTGGGTGGCTGGCTCTGGGCAACTCACTGCATGGATATTAATCTCCATCCTCATTTACCTGGCCCTTGATTTCCAAGGCCCCATACCTATTTTGCAAGCGCAACTGCGAAGGTGAGGGGGGCCGGGAAGGGCTTTGTTTGCCCCTGCGAGCAGGGACCTGCCTCCATTCTCCATTGTCCCTTAAGTCCCTCCCTTCTGCCTGGTGACAGGCAGAAAGGAGATCATCCGCTTCCCGTACAGCCTCTACCCGATGCCTATGCCTCAGGGTCCGGCTCCACCAATCTATTTCACTTTCACTGATGCTTCTAAGTCTTTCTACCTCTTCCTTCAGTTCCATCACCTGCCTGAGCAGGCAGTTTATTTGATCACTGCGCACACAGGCGGTGTCTCCGGCTCCCTTGGGAACAAGTGCCAGGCTCAGGCATTCGCTGCAGCCGGAGACCTGCACAGACACGTGTTTTTGCGGGAGCTCGGTCTGAGTTCCCACATTCTTCCCTGTAGTGCATTTTGCAGGTGTCGGGGCCATGTCCTTGCCAGGCGCCGGGAGGGGACCGGCCACTGATGGCTGCTTCCCTCACGCTCTGCGCACGTGCGCCTGCCCTGGCGCTCACGCACGTGCGCCCGGCACGCGCTCTTCCTCAGCCGCGGTATGGCCGCTTTTAAATCTGCCGCGGCTCGCCCGGCCCGCCCCCAGCCGCGTCAGCCTCTCGGCTCCCGCGCGAGATTCCCGACTGGCTTCGGGCCTCTCCGCTCTCCCTCGGCTTCTCCGTCTCCGGGAAGCCGCCTCTGCGTCTCAATGCAGTTCAGATTTAAAGCCGCTGCGCTCACCGGTGCCGCTGTCGCTCTCCGCGTGGTGAAAGCAGAGGATACGATGATTGCTTTCTTCCAGCGGGTCCCCCATCAGCTCTTGTCACCGCTGTCCTGGCGGTGACAGCAGAGAAATGGCGTATCAGGAGGGAGCTGCTTCCATCTTCCTGTACCAAAGACAAAAATCTCTCACCCTCTGCTGTGCATGTGGAGCTGGAAGATGCAGTAACATTACAGATCTCCCATCTTCTCATCAAAATAGACTCTTTTTTGTTGTAGAACTTGTACTAAGATTAATAAGTGTTTGACTATTAGGAACAGTCAAGATTTGTAATACGTATAAACAGTCATTAAACCCACTATGCTTTTTAAATCCGTTTGTAACTCACCAATTTATCTTGGCTTCCTTGTAATTGCTATGAAATAGAGTTTCAGGTTATTACTTACCTGCTGTGTTACAATTAGCACGTTCTTAATAACTTCAAAATGGAAAACTAAAGCTGAACATCTGAGCCTAATTAACAGTCCATGTCGCACATTACAGGAACTGATACTTGTTGCTTGTGGCAGAGTTAAGAGCAAATAGGATAGCATGCAAAACGGTCGTATTAGGGTGCCAATTCTAGAAATGTAATTAGTAAAAAATGAATGTAATTTGATTTCTGGAGAGAATGCTCTCTGAGGAAGAGGGGGGTGTTCCATTATGTTTGGGTGACTGATGCAAAGGAGAGAAAATGAGCTTCCATTCTTCACAGTGCAAATTCAAAGCCAACAGAAACCTGGTTAATTTTTTGTCAGGATTATTAAGTATAAAGATCACACAGAAGATACATCAAGGAAGCATGAAAAAATCTATCATTTGGATTTCTGCAGCTATAACCTCTCACAGTCTCTCATCATTTGCATGGGGAATGACAGTACGGATGTCCCCTGCATAAAGTACTTTGGCAATGGCAAGTGGCTTCCAGTTAGTATTGTCAGACAGGCACAAAAATCCTGATTCTTACTTTTCTCAGGACTTCCTTGAAGGGTTAATTAAGCAATATCACTGAAGATCATCTGAATCTCTGTCAGGGAATTGTCAGCCTTGTTCTAATTAAATAGGAGCCTTGAAAGAACATTTGTCTTGAAACTTATTACATGGAGTGAATTCTTCATTCCTTTTCAGAAATAGGTGTTCTTGCCCCTGGCTGAAATACTTCCTTCCTGGACCTCCTCTGGTAATAGAACTATGTTTTTTTCCATAAATCTGCCTGTTCCTGACATTGGTATTAACCTTCTGCCCTGCTCTTTCCATTCTTCCTCCTGCATGTATTTTAAAAAAAGTTTTATTTTGTACTCTCCATATGGTATCCTTGGATTCTGGTGTCTGCTTCACTGACTTTTCTGGGGAAGGAAAGGGGCAGGGGCCTAACTAGCATTTTATTTTTTATCTTCCTACCACTTTTTCTTTTTTCCCATCAGCCATATGAGAAATGTTTCAAGGTTCCTTTTCAATTAGATATAGGCTGACTATTCCCAGACAGAGATTCAGGTGGTTTTCGGTGGTATTCTCTTGTTCCTAATCAGGGAATGAAAGTGCTAAAGAATGATGAGGTGGTTTAAGTGTTAGGAGTATGAGGGAAGTTTTCATGTTTGACGCTGGACTATGTTCATAGTGGGAACTACAGTAGGCGGACAAACACTGAGTGCTGGAACAAGAGCCTTTTAGATCTGACACGATTACAGGGGAGTTCTACTAAAGCAAGAAGGAGGGAACTTATGTTGATACCCGAGAAGAGGAAAATTAGGTATACAAGAAACACTAATGCATGAAAGAGTAATGAGCAATAGGAGACCAAACTGGAAAAGGGCAGATCTTCATGAGAGTAATATAAAACTGGATAATTGAATTAGCTACGTGACTTTTCCCACAGGGATTAAAAAAGGCCTAATGATCAATAAAATGCAGCTGCAACGCTTCTAAATTTACTTCATAAAATAAGACTAAATTAGAGTAAATCAAAATATTGCTGAGAAATACAGTAACTGGATATTGTGGGACTTGCAAAACCACCAATCTACATGGCGCTGAAGAGCCAATGAGTTTATGTTGTAAAACTGCAGAAGATTTCTAATTGCCAAAGAAGTTGATCTTCATTTTGGTATAGAGCTGCAAAGTCTTCAAATGTTTTAAGATGGAACTCAATCCATTCACCAAAAGGCTTACTGCCATAGTTGCTTGCAACAAGAACTACCTGGGTAGTGTTCTATTTCTGTTGTTCTTGTTTCCTACAAATGCACACTAAGTCCACAGTCATCAAAATTAGCAATTGAAAACCCACCAGGTTCTTTCAGTTACGTGCCCAGGAAACTCCAAATTTATCACTTAGCACCTATTTGATCTCGGTCTGAGAGTCTAGACTCTCCAGTCAGTCACACATTTACACATAAGCAATGTTCTGGCACAAACCTGAGTAGAGATTTTTTTTCTGCAGAGCTCGGCTTGCCAGGGACCAGCTCTGTGGCACTCTTCATGAGCACAGTGTGACCATTTTAATCCTGACCTTCGGACATGTCATCAGCGTGAAAAACAGGACACTTGGGGAAGTAGGTCCACTCTTGACCTGACAGCTCTAGACAGCCTCTTTCCCTCTAGAGTTATTCTGACCTTCATCTGTTGTTCCAGTCTCTCTGTCTCCATCTCATATGCTTGCCCCTCTGTTCACTCTATCTATCCTTCCACTTTTGCAGCTTGGCAAATCCAGTGACCCGCATGGCTTATCTCGGACATACCATGCAGATTACCGCACTGACCTGCCCATTCATTGTGCTGACTATTTTAAGGAGCCCTGACTGCTCCATCTCCTGAGCCAAAAGCACAATTCTTATGTGTTTATTGGGTTGAGTCTCCAATGCTCATAGATCCAAGCGATTCTTGGATCGCAGTCATTAGCAGCTTTCAGTACAGTACTATTTGTAGAAAAGTTTCCTTTCTCCCACTTTTTTTTCCAAGAAGCCAGCTAGTTAGGATTTCTACAAAAAACCAAACCAAACCAAAACAAAACCAAACCAAACACCTCCCCCCCGCTTAAAACAGTTTAAACATCCATTGTTACTTAATTTTTAAGCCTACTCAGATTGGCAAAATGGATTAAAAGAGCACATTTTAGTTCAAATAGCTCCTAGACAAAATTGGAGCTATTCCAAGCCCCCTGGCTTTCCTGGCACATTCGGCACTTCTGTCTGACAGCTTCCAGTAACTTGTTTTTAATTCTCCCACAACTATTACAAAAAACTGTAAGGACTGAGTTGCTTCTTCTGGGTTACACTTGCAAAACTTTTTAGTTTTGCATCAAAAAAAAAAAAAAAAAGGCAGAATGAGATTTAATATCAGCAGCAATTTCTCTCTATTATCAATAGGTTTTATCCTCTACCAAAACAACCATGAGGAAATTACTGCTAACCAGTAACAGAACTAAAGGAAAGATGGCATGTCAGCAGTTTTAATGTGGATGCCATTAAACGGGTCTGTTTTGATACTGGACATGAAATACGTAGAGGTAATGGAGAGAGTGAAGGGAGGGACTTGTAGTTTAGTTATAAATGGCACATAGATGGGTTTTGATCCAGTCATTGCAGAGATGTACCAAGTAGCTGACTGCTGGAGGGCTGCACCCCCAGCCATCTCCAGTGGGAGAGACACACTGAGACTGCAGAAGCACTACTTATAGACTGGCACAGTAAAGTAGCTGCCACATACATCCTTAATCTGTAAATGAACATTTCATTTACTGCCTATGCACTTAGTGTGGTCTGTTTGCAAGGCTTATGTGCTGAGACAGGCTGAGAGAGCTGGGGTTGTTCAGCCTGGAGAAGGCTCCGGGGGGACCTTATAGCCCCTTCCAGTACCTAAAGGAAGACTACAAGAGAGATGGGGAGGGACCCTTTATCAGGGAATGTAGTGATAGGACGAGGGGTAATGGTTTTAAACTGAAGGAGGGGAGATTTAGATTAGACATTAGGAAGAAATTCTTTCCAGTGAGGGTGGTGAGACACTAGAGCAGGTTGCCCAGAGAAGCTGTGCTGCCCCATCCCTGGAGGTGTTCAAGGCCAGGCTGGATGGGGCTTTGAGCAACCTGGTCTGGTGGGAGGTGTCCCTGCCCATGGCAGGGGGGTTGAAACTCAATGATCTTTAAGGTCCCTTCCAAGCTGAACCATTCTATGATTCTGTGATTCTCCCCTTATGTTAATTCACTTCTCAGCGGTGCTTTCTAGCTTGCCGACCAATCTCGTGATCCCCTCAAGTCTGCTTTCATTGTTATGTTGCAGGAGAAGTATGCAACAGCGTTATGAAGCGTGAGAAGTAAAATCTGTTGTTTCTCTAGTCTTTTTCAGGATTAAAGGACTCCTCTTTTCAGTGCGGTTTTCCTAACTTTTCCACTGTTTCTGAATCACACTGTTAAAACACAGAGTTGTTTCATAGCGAAAACGAGTTATTCTCTGGGTGAAAGGCAGTGTTGTAACCAGTGTCAGAGAAGAGCCTGGGGCAGAGCCAGAGCATCCCAGTGCCCTGCCAAGGTGAGGCAGACTTCTCTTCACACCTCTCCAGTTAAAGGCACACTGCACTGTTAGTGAGAGGGAAGGATAGGAGAGACAACCTGTTTTTATGAAACAATAAAAAAGGCCTCTGTATTTCTTATTTTTCCTCAGTTTGTTTATCATTACTTTGCTAAATCTCCCCTCTGAGTTCTTTCTCTGGCTGAACCTTTTCAGTTCCAGAGACCTCTTATAGAACATGCTGTGCCTGCTGCCCACATACAGTAATATACTGCTTACTCCTCCTCCTCACCTCAGGATTTAAAAGCAGCTGGGAGATCACTGCAAAACACTTTATTCTTTGCCTTTGGGTATATGGATTAAATTATCACTGTAACTTTTTCCACAGTGGAATCCACCGAGGAGATCTCTTTTACAAGATGACTAGTTTTGATGGCCAGGCTGTCTGTGTCTTTTCACTTTTCTAGTGAAAGGAAGTATCACTTCACAACTTTAAAAGTTTTTTTGGCAATTCACTATGCCTGAGTTAGTTCCATAATTTGCAACAATATCCAAAGTGATTTCACAGGTAGAACAACCTTTTAGAAAAATGAATCCTTGTACAATGAGCAGCAGATCGGTCTCAACTTTGGTGAGATCCACCTTACACGTATGTGAGCCGAGTAAGATATTTCTGCGTGGTCTGGGCTTGCCTCTGGAAAGAAGCCAAACTGTATGTTGTCATTCCTAATTTTGAATGACAGTAAGGTACTGGATAATGCAGGTCCCTATTCTGACTGAATGAATACAATTTTCAGAATAAATAGCGTAGATGACAAAGGCCCAATGTGTTTTCTGATGTTATAAATCCTTTTCAGGCCCTATAATGCTACTGAAGTCTTTAGTTGGAGTATTGAGTAAGCCAAGAGTCCTGAAGTAAAAAAATGAAGAGAGACGATCCCAATTTCCACCCTAAAACCCCCTTGGGCCAACTTGAGGCCATTTCCTATCATCCCATCACCTGTTCCTTGGGAGAAGAGCCTGACCGCCCGTGGCAACACCCTGAGATGACTGAGGGATTGGAGCATCTCCCTTATGAGAAAAGGCTGAGAGAGCTGGGACCCTAGCCTGGAGAAGGCTGAGGGGAGACCTTTTTAATGCTTACAGGTATCTAACGGGTGGGTTGAAGGAGGAGGGAGCCAGACTCTTCTCAGTGGTTCCCAGTGACAGGACAAGGGGCAAGGGGCATAAGCTGGAACATAGGAAGTTGCATTCAAATATGAGAAAAAGCCTCTTTCCGGTGAGGGTGACAGAGCACTGGAACAGGCTGCCCAGGGAGGTCGTGGAGTCCCCTTCTCTGGAGATTTTCAAGACCCGCCTGGATGCAGTCCTGAGTAATGTGCTCCAGGCAATCCTGCTTCAGCAGGGGAGTTGGACTAGATGATCTCTAGAGGTCCCTTCCAACTCTGACAATTCCGTGGTTCTGTGATATAATTAAAGACTCTGCCCTAATACACATAGGATAAATTAAGATTGTATAGATATTGTTAGGTAATATCTGTGCTAATTCTAGCAAAAGATACTTTGAAAACTGTCCTTGGAATGTGACTTCAGGGAGAGCTAAAGTTGTGCAATTAGAAATCCAGCCATTCAGTCTCTGAATACGTAGGATTGGATTAGATAATTTGGACTCATGTATCTGTCTAAGAATCAGGATTCTTGATTCCTGTTTCACTATTCAATTTAAATAACTCTGTACCTCCTGCCCCTCTTGTTTCCTCTACAGTGTATTTTCAGGACAGAAGTGCATGGTGCACCCCTAGGTCATAAAGCCATCCCATCACCACATGCCAGAGCAAGCAATGAGAAGTATAATGCACAAGGCTGAACAGACCACCTCTAGTATTTGGAAAAGCAAAGAAGTCTTTCTGGAAGAGAGAAGAACATTGGCCTGAAATGCACCATGGTGAAGATACACTCGTATTGAGTAAAAATCATCTAAGGCAGTAAATTTGTCTCTCTTCCCTTCTTGTGCAGTGTGGTACAGCACTAGGCAGACTTAAATGCTTCAGATTAGAGGCTATGTACTTGCAGATATGTGATAACAGGATAGCAGGTACTACACAAATATATCTATACTGTATCCGACCACAGACAGTTTAGGTGTTACCAAAGTGGATACTTGCACACCAGCATCCCCATTTGTTTGGTGTATGGAATAAGTCAAACTAGTTGTTTATGTGTGTGTTTCTAAGTAGCACCCAGGTTTTTGTTGTTTTTCTTAGTCGGTTGTATGAATATCTGAGAGAATCACTGCATTTTATAATCCATGAATGCAACAAAGCTCTTAATTTTCATTTTGAATTGTCTTCCACAAATGGACTTGGCTAAATTTTGGGCAGTTAGAATGATTTCATTGCATGTGTCATCATGATTACACAATTTTCCTCTAATCTTTTAATTAACACAGATATGATTCCTGCTAGTGCATTTATTTTCATTTTATTGCAAGAGATGCGCATGATTTCCTGAGTGTCCCAGACAATTTAATGGAACACCTAACTTTCATAGTTTTAAACTAATAATTACATTGTTCTGCAGATAGCTAGCTGTGGGGTTTTTTTTTAAATAGATTTTAAGCAAATTTACTTCAAATAATAACTACAAATATATACACAGTCCAACACCGCATTCCCAACAGGTTTTCTGTTTGGCCAATATCTAATTGAGAAGTTCCAGTTCTGCTTAAAAATTGTTAACTACCTCTGACAAGCGTCTGCCTCGTATGCTGGGAATATAAACCTTGGCCCCAGTACAGAAAGCAACATCTGTTTAGGTTTTGACTGCCACAAGCACAGCCAGAATGTTTCCTGATGTCAAGGAGGGGGACTTTAAGACTTGAAAAGGCACAGTAATGCCAATCTTGCAGCAGTTTTCTGTGTTAGCTTGCAATCCTCTGAGCCTCACAGGGATATATGCACATTTATCTAAAGCACGGGCAGAAAATGGAAATGAAGATGACCTTTCGTTGCACTAAATTAATCTTCGAAGAAGTTTTTGCAGATTGCAATGGTTGCATAAAGTATTGCTCCAATAAACTTAGGACACAGCATGATATCATAAAGAATATGCCACTAGGCATTGGTGAGGACACTTCCCATTAGCTTTCAGCTGACTCTGTGCTTCTATGTACAGTGCTATAATAATTTCCTTATTTTTTTCTTGAATAAAAGCATTGCTGATGTATTGAATAGTCAATTAATTAACTAGATATAATAGACCTAAAACTACTTATGCTTTATACTTGTTTTATACCAATTCAACTTTAAAGGTTAATTTTAAAAAGTAATAATAGCATTATATTTCTTACTCCATTAATTTAGCTATATATATCATTATAAACTGAGAGCAGTAAAGTAATAAAGCCATTTGTGGAAAACAATGCCAGTTTGGATCACTGTCACAGATCATTTAGTCACTAAGCTACTGAACTCAACCAAAGTAGATAATGAAACATTCCAGTGAGCCAGTATATACTTATTGTGTGCAATGCCGCACCAAATCATTCACATCTTACAGTGTATATCAATACATTTTCACAGCACACCAAGGTCCGATTGTGCTAAGGAAGAGAGAAGTGGAGGTGTAGAAACAGTTACCACTCTACCAGAGCTTCCAGTCTGAACTACAGCTAAATCTAGATGTGCTGAATAGAAGGAGAAAGGTAACGTTAGCAATCAAATGCAAACATCTCTCAGTATTAGTAAAAAAAGCATAAAGCTGCAGTGTTATTCCCTCGAAACATGAAAAAAACAGGCTGTATAACTTTCTATATGGAATTCATGGGAAGGATACCAATATTTTCCGGGTTCCCATAGTATCCCCAGTACATCAGAATGCCAAAATGTAAATTCAGTTATAAAGTCAGTCTCCAACACGGATCAGCTAGTACACTCTATCTTTCTCATTCAAAATGTAATTCAATGAAATTATTTCAATATCAAAGAGAAGATACTGAAAAAACCCCCGAAATAATCTATTATACCTTCATAAAAAAATCAGAAGATTTGGAATTAAGTGCTTCATATATGTATGAAGAGCAAAAAACCTCTGAGGTAAAAGCACTGAGGTATATCAATTTAGTAGAAAAAAAGAGGACTTGTACGATGAAAAAAGTGGGGTTAAACAAATATCTATTGCCATTTGGGCAGGTTAATAAAAATTTAAAAAGCCATTTTTTGTGATAATAATTTTTTGTCCTTCAAGTGTCTAAACCCCGCCCCCGCCCCCCCCGGCATTTCCATATTTTCTATTTCACATTTCCCCCTCTCTCTTGGTTCATGGGGTAGGCAAGAAACAATCATAAATAAAGATATTTAGCAATTAAAAAAAAACTATGCCTTTTCCAATATACATACAAAAGAACAACAAGATTTCTCTGTTATAGGTTTATACTCTGGAAAGGCAAGAAAGTCTATTTGAGGCAAAAAAACAACACTGCAGAGTGGTGGCAAAATTCAGTGTGTGAATGGTCCTTAGCACCTCCTTCAACCTCTGGCTTTAGGAGGGAGCAGTTCCACTTCATCACCTGCTTGCACAGTTTTGAAGGAGAGCTCTCCCAGATGCAGAAGCAGCATGCAGAATAAACAGCGGCAGGACAACAGGTACTATTGTTATGTTTTGAGAAACACACAGCAATTTATTGTCATTTAAACAATTTTTCTATCACCTGATGACCCCTTCCCACTTGGGAAGGGGAATCAGGGAAAAAACAAGGAAACATGAGGGTTGAAATATAAATAGATTTAATAGGATAAGACTAAGTAATTAGCATTAATAATACCAAAGAACCAGTATTGATCCCAATGCCAGTATAAAATATACAAGGATTATACTCAGCCCATTCTATCAGCAGGAAGCTGTGCACTCCCAGCAGGGACAGGAAATGTGGGACACTGAAAGTGCTGCAGAGGAAGGGAAAGGCTCAGGGGTTTGGCACCGGGACAAGAAGTTCTCTGGACTGACACCATCAAGGCAGAGAGAGAGCACTCCTCAGCAAACTTTCTAATTTATATTGAATGTGATGTTCGTGGTATGAAATAATCCTGTTGGCAGCTTGGGTCAAGTGCCCGGGTCTCGCTCATCCTCATCCCTGCATCTGGTGAGCTGGAAAACACAGAGACTTTGAAACCCACGTACCATAGCTGGCTATAAAGTAAATATTTTCACAAATTCAGACACTAGACTCTTCTAAAAGTGCAGTTTTCCCAAGCACTGGGAGAGAAATTAGTCCTGTGTTGCTCAAGCCAGGACAGTATTAAAAACACTAGAACTGATTAAAATGAGCAACCAGTGCTGGAGCTTGTAACTATGGGTTGAAGGCACTTGTAGGTTGTATCAAGCTGCTCACCGGCTTTTAACACGCTAATGAAACATAACCAGATTGTCCTGGGAGGGTCAAGTGTTTCAGTGCAGGCATTTTCAAGGACCAGTTCTCCTTTCAATGGTAAACTAAAATGAGTAGTAGAAGGAGGTGTCAGCACATGACCAGGTATTAAAGACTTCACTAAACAATATTGAAGGAAAGGCTGCACTATATGCCTTGTGTAATGGAAAGGAGCTAAGATGACATCTACCACAAAAGAAGGATAAAATTCCACACTGAAAGGCAAAAAGAAAGAATTTTGTGCAGAATGACCTTAATTAAGATCTTAAGATGCTTATAAATTATTGCAGAAGGGACAATATTGTCTGAACTGCTGTTCTTTTGACCAAGGCTGACTCGTTTAAAAAGTTACCCCCATGCTGAGTTCACCCCATACATTTAGCTAGATCTTTTCTTCTTAGAGGACAGGCAGTCTTGTCGAAGGATAACAAGAAACAGAAGCTGCAGTATTAGCCTTGGTAATTGATTTTCATGGTTTAATCACTGTCATAGGAAATGATGCTTGATTTTTTAGTTTGAATTTGTTTTTTCAGTCATTGGTTTTATTATACCTTTCTTCACTAGATTAAAGAGCTGTTTAGTGACTGGTAGTTTCTCCCTGTAAAGAAATACATACCTCGTAACCAAATATCATCATCATTCTTTTTAATTTTAAAGATGCGAGTACTTTCTCCAATCCTTCATTAATTTTTCTGTGCTGTTCTTAGCGTCGTCTCATTTCTACCACCCTTCTAAACTTACAGAAACCACAAATAGATGTATTACTCTACTGTCATCTTATTAAAGTTCTGATTTTGCAGAAGAAATGCGACATACTAGCAGTTTGCTGTTTTCTAGGACACAGAATACTGTTCCTTACTGTTCCTGTTATATTTCCTGTTCTTATTACTTTGCATTTGCTATACTGAAATGTTGTGCTTAAGTAAGTTTCATTTGCCAAGCAATTCACAGCAGTCTCTGATTGCTCTCTCCTTATCAGTATTTACCACTTTGTCAGCTCTGTGTCATCTGCAAATATTGTTGAATTGCCTTTATATGCTTCTCATCACCGAGGTACTGAGAGCTTTCAGCCTATTATCAAACTCTGTAAGTGCTAGAAACACATCTATTTTATGATGATTCCCCCTTGAGAATGGCATTTTGTCATCCGTTAAATGTATAAATTTTAATCCATTAAATTTATGCTTCAGATTGCTGTGTCTACTCCTCATTTTTTAATCAGACAGTTTCACAGTGTTCAGATCAATGTCTTGCTTCAGCTTATATTGTGCCTCTATTATGCCTTTATCCACTGTAAGTGAAATCTCGTCCAAAGATTTGTTTGACAAAATCTTGGTTCCATAAGATTGTGCTGACTCGTGTTCATTATATGCTTTCTTTCTAATTCTTTATGAGCTAATTTTAATTCTTTATACTTTACAGCCTTAATGGCCAGACCAACAGACTTACAGACTGACTGCATGACACTTGATTAGAGCTAATAAATATTGCGTGTTCTAACTTCAGCTGCTGCAAAGGCTGGATCTGGGTTTTCTCAGTAGAGAGTCCCATAGCAGCAGTCATCATCCCCCAGAGCAAGCCCCCTTAGGGTGGTAGCAGCACATCGTGTCACTGTCACAGTTTGGCACGTAGTTGTCTGGGAAGCACTGGCTGCTTGGGAGCCTGATGGATGCTTGGGAGCCTGCAATCTCTTTCCTTTCCTGAGAAAAAGCACTGGCCCAGATGGAAGCAATTCATGGGTCAGCCTGGATCAGAACTGCTGAATAACCTGCTAGTTTTGGCCAGAAACTTGCCCAATATTCCAGACTTTACTAAATATAAACATCAACAAACTCTCCTCAGCCAATGCTTTTGCTACTGCAAGTAACCTGTCTGGGCTTCCTTAGCTTACATTATTTCTCCACCATCCACATAGGCAATTAAAGCCCTCCGTAATTATTTATATAATGAAAAGTTTTGGCTATTGATTCCTTATTCAGGTACTGTAGCTTTTTTTCTCCTTTCAAGCAATGAATCTGCAGCGTACTCTAGATGTCTAAAAATTAAGTGCTTGCCTATGTATTTATGATATTCATCTGAAATGGTACTTTTTTTTTGGTGCTTTACACAAAAGGAAACTTCTACTTTGAAGGGTTTGTCTGTTGTTGTATTTGTCTTACTTTAATTGCTACTTTATTTTCCAAATCTGTAATAAAAATACAACTGATAATAACTATCATTTCAATTCTCCCAGATGTGGAGTGAACACTTTCATCCTGAAACGTTAGGAATATACATTTTTAGAGCTCCTTCCTCAAAACACAACAAAACACAACAAAACACAAGGGTATGCTATCCCTGCTCTGTGTCTTTCCTTCACAGCGTGTATCCAAAGTAAACTGCATTCCCTGGGAGTTTTACACCATCCCTTTTTAGGTGGGAGGGTAAAAGATGCATTCATGGATCCTTTCTGGATCTTATTAATAAGTAGGATCTGAAAACATCCTGGAGACCAGTGCTGGTGCCAGACTGGTACCTCTTTTGTGCAAATCTTCTTGTGGCAAGTACTCTGGCACGTCATCCCATGTCTGCTGTTGGGTCCACAATGGACCCTGAGCACACTGTGCAAGAGCAGTGTTTATTTGTGCAGCTGTATAAAATGCAGCTAGAAAAATGCTGTTTCTGCACTATGGGTTACTCTTGACTCAGAGTAAAGGACATGATTTTATATCTTTTTGCATTCTTTTAAATAAAAATGTCTGTAACAAAGGAGAGAAGTGTCCTTGGCAAGGAAGAGAGCATGGAGCATAATGCATCTCAGGTTGGATCAGTTAGGTCAAAGGAGTTTGACCACAGAGAATTTAATTTTGGTGGTTTGCGCAGCACTGAGGCCACTGGTACTGCAGAAGGATATTACATTTTGCTTATTCATTTTAGATGTATTACTGTTGGAGAAGATGACCAAAAGTTTTAAAAGTAATGAAACAATGAGGCTGTGACCCCATGGGAAGCCCGGGCTGGAACAGGTTCCTGGCAGGACCTGTGGAGAGAGAAGCCCACACTGGAGCAGGTTTGTTGGCAGGACTTGTGACCCCATGTTCTTCTTCGTGAACTGCAGCCTGTGGGAAGGACTCATGGCGGAGAAGTCCATCATTTCCTGTGGGAGGGACCATACGTTGGAGCAGGTGAAGAGCTTGAGGAGTCCTCCCCCTGAGGAGGAAGGAGCAGCAGAGACAACGTGTGATGAACTGACCGCAGCCGCTTACCCCTCCTGC